>NW_027362162.1:0-600000 GCF_039654945.1 Dendrobates tinctorius | reverse complement strand
GTTTTATTATATACCGTCCTCGCTTGTTAGATAATGTAATGCAGTGATGGGTGATGGAGCATGGGAAAGCTTCTATTCTGATGGAGGAGCTGATGGACTGGTCTTCTAGTCAGATGCTGCCCCATCAGCAGTCATTTTATATCTAATAAGAGAGGACTATGTGCTAGAGAGAAGGCGCTGAGACTAACAAAAATAATGAGAATACGCTATGTAAAGGACGGTGCTATTTATAATAAGTCATGATACTAAGTAATAATGGGATAGCACTGAACATTACAGAGAACACTATATAAAAAGGGACAGTGTCATACATAGCTAGAGAAGATGCTACATAATAGACGGCGCCATACATAGCTAGAGAGGATGCTACATAATAAGGGACGGCGCCATATATAACTAGAGGATGCTATATAATTAGGGACAATGCCATATATATAACTAGAGGATGCTATGTAATAAGAGATGGCGTTTAATTGCATAGTTTCCTCTTTTATTATATAAAAGGGGTATTCCCATCTCCACGATCCTATCTCAATATGCAGTAGGTGTAAAAATATTAGCAAATACCTCCAGTTAGGAATGTTGCATATGATGACATCACAATGGCTTAGAACCCCCAGTGACAGTCTTATGATGTCACAATTGGCGGTCCCTGCGTATACCTATGGACTGCATGATGACATCACAATGACTTAGAACCCTATGTGACAGGCTGATGATGTCACAATTGGCGGTCCCTGTGTATCCCTATGGGCGACGGCCTGACCCCAGTCACTTTCTATTGTGCGTTGCAGTCACAATTTGTGTGTTGCAAAACTTGTTATAGAAAGCCTTAATTATTTATTATTATCAGCGCCTTCCGTTGGAGAGAGAGAAAGGTAAGTCTGAACTTAGCCTAAAGAGTTACAGAAGTCTTTCCCAGGGGGAGACACAACCTGCAATTGATTATAGAGGGACAGATATAGATTTCCCTCTAGAATTATTGATTCTTACCTTATTTTTTAGTTCCCCTACGGGACTTTAACTTATTATTCTTTGCTTATTATACCATACACTGCATTATCACTGAGCACCACAGACTGAGACTAATGTAATATTTGTACCATCTTCTGTGTTTTTCTCCAGTGTTTGCAGGGCTCTGTGAACATGACATCTCTCAGTGATCTCACCAAAGTGCCAATTTTAGCTGATGATGTGAAAATAGACATTGACTGTAAAGAGAAGGATGAAAACGGCGAAACACAGGACCTGCACGAGCGGACGGGAGTTTCCAGCAAACGTTCCATCAGCACTGTAGTCATTCTATCCTGCATCAATATAGTTAACACCATGGCTTTCTTCATTGTTGTAGGTAGGTAGGGGCACAGTGGGTTATGTCGGTGGGGCAGGGTGTAGAAAGCCCCTAACTGCAACATAAAAGGAAAGAAATCTTCATGGCCAACGAGAAGGCTCGTTAGTTGCTGTGACGTCTCTTCCTGCACTTCTCTGATTACAATAATCACTTGTGTTCCTCTTTTTGTTCTGGCAGGAGCGATGCCTTACCTGAAAGCCGCCTTTAAAATGGATGACAATGGATCCAGCTTTCTAAAATTAGGTAAAATTTCAATATAAAATCTTATTCTAAAGTGACGAGGACGGGAGAAGTGTTTAAGTGCAACAGTCTAAATAATCCTCAAATTTAAAAATTGCAATAATATAGAAATGTTTTTCTTGACCTGTTTTTTCCCTTCCCATTCTAGCATTCACAGTCTGCAATGTGGTGTTTGGTCTAGTCTTTGGATACCTGGGAGACCGCTGGAGCAGGAAACGCATTGCGTGTACATGCATGGCCGTCTGGGCAGCCATAAGTATCGGCAGGATCTTCGTTCCCAATGAGGTAAACTGAACATGAATTGAACCTGTCAGGTCTTCCACGCCCTCCAACCAGCAGCACTCACTTATCTAGGAGTAAATTCCTGCCTCACCAGCCCTGTAGAATATTTATCTGTAAAAATGAGGTTAATAAAGCCTTCATATTGTCCCCATTTCCTGTGCTAATGGAGGCGCTGACTAGTTGTTGGGTTGTTAGTTGCCCCAGACTAGTCAGCCCTTTTCATGTTATCACGCCCCTGTGGGAGTGATAACATAATTTTCCGGAGCTTTTGTCATCGCCAGCTCCTGCACATCCCGCACACGCGCGCTGCACATTTCGGCATCGTCACTGCACCTCTGCAGCTGGGTGTACGCTACCTGGCTTCAGACGTGCACTGCCCATGACCTTGAGCCATAGTTTGAACTGACGGCCATGCGCACTGCACCATTGAAGCTGGAGAACGGAACACCTAAGTCATGGCCGGAAGCTCAGAAGATGGCTTCCGGTCACGCGCCTCTGATGCCAGGAAGCATCTGTGGATCTCGATGCCATCATGGAGCGCAATGCACGGACAGGCCGCGGGTCTTCCGACCCGATCATCACCATCACGCGGTCTGTGCATTGTAGTCAGTGATCGGACCATGATCCACAGACATCTGCAGGAGCTGTAAAGCCTCTCACCTGTTTGTATCTAGATCAGTATTTTGCATTAGTATTTGTAACCACAAGCAGGAGCGGCTCAAAATTAGGGAAAGTTACAAATCTTTCTATTATGGTATTTCTTTAGATGTCTAAGAAAAGTTTCTTGAATAGTCACTGAATATCTTTTTGTGTTTTCACAGTATTTTCCAGTTTTTCTGTTGACCACTGGACTGCTGGGAGCAGCACAGGCAAGCTTTAGAATTACTGCTCCCTCAATCATTGCCGACCTGTATGTGGGAGACCGGCGCAGCCGCGCACTTTCCTGCTATTACGTGGCAGGATTTATTGGCCGGTGAGTGTGGACCTATTTATTGATTAGAGGAATTCCGACAAGGCGGACTTGTTGTGGACTTTCTCCGGCCGCCCAGATTGTGCTCTGCAGATGCATGCATGTACAAGACATATGGATGGCATCTTACAACCCCCCCCGCAAGTAATGAGGAATCCTTAATCAGAAAGGAGGAGCCGGAGAAAGACACTCGCACATTTATATGTTTGTGTGTGCAGAAATGATGACAACTTTGTTTTTGTTTATTACAGTGGTCTTGGTTACATCATTGGCTCTGAAGTTACAAGGGCATTCTCTGGCGACTGGCGAATAGCCTTTCTGGTAAGTAATAGGTCTGAGGGATCTTGTGGACAAACTGTGAATCTTAATTATAACTCCTATATGGTTTTAAAGGGAATCTGCCAGTATATTTTTATCATTTAATCTGAGAGCAAGGCTTCTGTAGGGGCAGAGGACCTGATTCCTGCAATGTGTCACTTACTGCTCTTTATAGTTGTTTAGAAAAAAAAAATCACTGTTTTATCAGCAGGAAATTATGAGGAGGGGACTAGTTGTCTCATGCCACATAGTCCTCCTGCTCTGTGTAACCCCTTCCCCCACTGATTGGTAGCTTTATGCCTATATACATTGTACACAGAAAAAGCTGGTGTGGGCGGGGTTATAATGGGCTCAGCATTCAGAAGCTCTGCAAGATCTGCATCAGAAAAAACAGAGATTTTATCAAAACTACACCAAGCAGAGCAACAAGTGACATATCGCTGGATTAGGGGTCTCTGTCCCTATATTATGTTGCTCACATATTTGCAGAAAACACCTGGCGATAGATTCCCTTTAATTCCCTTTAGTCTTTTCTTCTGATGACACCTCTGTATTTGTAATATGTGATGTCTCCTTCATCTACACAGCTCTCCCCTGTTCTGGGCATGATAGGACTCCTGTTCATGAGTGTGATTGTAAAAGAGCCGACCAGAAGAGCTGCAGAGGGAAATAACAGCAAACCGCTGAGCTTCAGAGCATGGATTTATGATGTAAAAAATCTCATTAAAAAGTAGGTATTTTCTGTGCACTGATTGATGTCACTGATCTACCCCGTGACTTCTACATTATTTACATGTTTTTTTCCCCTTTCCCCTTTCTGCAGCCCAAGCTTTATGTTTTGCACTCTTGGCATGACGGCTGTAAAGTTTGCTGCCGGTGCCATCAGCTCCTACGGTCTTATCTTCCTGCACCGTGCCCGGGACATCATACAAGAGAGCGCACAAAATCAGACTGAAGTCGGCGGTGACTATCACAGGTACAAGTTTACCAAACTTTGATTTGACAATCACTGTTGGGAATTTAATATTCCCTCTACCCCAGTTTTCTCTTTAAAAAAAAATTATATTTTAAATGATTATTGTATCAAATTATTTATATTTCATTCATTCGAGCTCCTTCACTAATCTCTTTACCACTTTCCTTTGCAGTCTGATCTTTGGGTTAATTTCATGCATCTCTGGCATCTTGGGAGTTGTAACAGGTGCGAAGATAGCCAAGATATATAGGAAGAACCCTCGTGCCGACCCGATGGTTTGTGCTTCGGGCCTGCTCGGCTGCATCGTTTTCTTGGCCGTGGCTCTATTTATGGGAAACATCAGTATCGTGGCCACATATGTAAGTACCTGATGTGTAGATTGCTTTATAACCTTACTGGGTCTCGGAAATAGGACGGATGTAATGAGCGGTAGAAATCATAGACTATGGCGGGGGCTGTCTAGGAATGTATGGAAACTGGGGATGAATGGATTAAAGGGAACCGGTCACCTCGCTTTTCCGCTACAAGCTGCGGCCACTGCCTTTCGGGGCTTATCTACTACATTCTATAATGTGTATATGTATTGTTCCTTATCTCTGCAGGTGTTTATGTCCATCGGAATCATGTGTCTGAATCTGAACTGCTCCGTTTCGGCTGATATTCGCCAGGTGAGTGGAGAAAAGCGCTAAACTTAGCAAAGCTAAAATTATATTTATGTAGTCAGCCTGTATGTTCTGTTTCACCCATCAAGGCCCCTTAATCCTGGCTGTATCCAAGCATTTGTTGGATAATTCCCAACTAAACTCCAAAATAGACTTGGCCCAAGAAGATTAAAAACTTCTTTAATAAAATCTCAGTACATAACGGGCTTCTGGGCTTTTTTTTCAATCCTGGCTGACTGTGCTCTTTACTTCTGTTTCACATATGTTCACTTTGCCAATGTTCTCTTGTCTTGCTGCGTCCCGTGACTTACTTCTGCTCACTCAGAATATTCTCTTGTTTCAGTATGTAGTATCTCCTGCAAGACGATCAACAGCACAAGCCATATTTATGATAGTGTCCGAGCTGGGGACTGTCGGAAGCTCCTATGTCATCAGGCTGGTAAATAACTTTTACATATTTTCACATCACTTTAAAGCTACATTCATACATCTTTTTCCATTTGAACATCCTAGAAACATAGAATGTTAAAGTTGGCAGGGACCTCCAGGGTCATCGTGTCCAACCTCCTGCTCAATGCAGGATTCACTAAACCATCTCAGATGTCTGGCAAGCCTCTGTTTGAAGACTTCCATTGAAGGAGAACTCCCACCTCTCGTGGTAGCCTGTTTCACTCATTGGTTACCCTCATTTTCAAAAACATTTTGCTATTATCTAATCTGTATCTTCTCCCTTTCAGTTTCATTCCATTGTTTCTCATGTTTCCATGTGCAAATGAGAATAAGGGTGATCCCTCTACACTGTGACAGCCCTTCAGATATTTGTAGACAGCTATTAAGTCTCCTCTTAGCTTTTTTTGCAAGCTAAACATTCCCAGATCCTTTAACCGTTCCTCGTAGAACATACTTTGCAGTCCGCTCACCATCCTGGTACCTCTTCTCTGAACTTTCTCCAGTTTTTCGATGTCTTTTGTAAAATGTGGTGCCCAGAACTAGACACAGTATTCCATATGAGGTATGACCAAAGAGGAGTAGAGGGGGATAATTACTTCACGTGATCTAGACTCTTTTCTGCTTTTCTTAATACATCCTAGAACTGCATTTGCCTTTTTTTGCTGCTGCTGTATCACACTGTTATCTCATGTGCAGTCTGTGATCTACTAGTATACCGTCTTTTTCAAACAAACTGTTGCTTAGTTCTATTCCTCCCATTCCGTAATTGGAATTTTAGTTTTTCTTGCCCACATGTAGATTCTTGCATTTCTCCATGTTAAATATAATTCTATTAGTCACTGCCCATTATTCAAGTTTATCTAGATCCTTCTGAGTCCTTTCTCTATCTTCTCTATCGTTAGCTCTTCATTCCTAGCTTTTCATCGTCTGCAAATTTGATCAGTTTACCTTCAGTTCCCTTATCTAGATCATTTATAAAAATGTTGCACAACACTGTGGCCAGGAAAGAGCCTTGTAGTACCCCACTTGAAGCACTCTTCCAATTGGATGTGCTACTAATCGTACTCAAAGAGTGGTAATAAATAGTTATTTATTACCACTCTTTGAGAACGATCATTGAGCCATTTATGAATCCACCTAACCGTAGCCTTGTCAATCCCATACCTGGTCATTTTTTCAATAAGGATTGTATGAGATACTTTATCAAACGCTTTGTTGAAGTCAAAATATACAATATCTACCGCATTTCCCTGATCCACCCAGTTAGAGATTCCATCATAGAAGGAAATTAGATTAGTCTGGCATGACTTGTTTGCTACAAATCCATGCTGGCTCTTGTTAGTTACTTGTAATCTTATCCAAGTACTTACATACATGCTGTTTAATAATTTGTTCAAAGATCTTTCCTGGTATAGAAGTAAGGCTCACTGGCCTGTAATTTCCTGGTTCTAATGTCTTTCCTTGTTTGCACATAGGGACATTTGCCCTTCTCTAATCTTACGGGACTTTTCCTGTTCTTCCAGGTTTTTTCCTAGTGGCTCTGCAATTTCTTTTGCTACATCTTTTAGAATCATAGGATGTAATTCATCTGGACCAGGAAATTAAAATTAATGTAAATTGTCTAAGTGTTCTCTCACGATATTTCTGTTTATGGATAGTGTGAATCAATTTATTCCTTCGATAGCACACCAATGATCATTTGATGTTACATTTGCTCTCTTAGAGAACACAGGGGCAAAATATGAATTTAAAAGTTTGGCCTTCTCAACATCAATTTTGACCACTTGACTCTTTTCATTTTGTAAAAATCCTGTCTTTTGACTTTTCTTTTGCTTTTCACATACCCCCAAAATCCTTTGTTACTGCTTTTGTCCTCACCTTGCAAGCTTAATTTCATTACTGGCTTTAGCTCTTCTAACGCTTGCCCTGCATTCCCTGCAAACAGCAATACATTATTCTTAAGATATGCCCCATCTTTCCATTTGATATATATTTATTTTTTTCCCTTTTAGCGAGTGTTTAAGTTCTGTGGTCATCCATCTTGGTCTCTTTAAATACTTCCAATTCTTCCTTCTTTTCGGAATTGTTACAGATTGTGCAGTGAGAATTTAATTTAGCAAAATCTCCCATCCTTCTTGGACATTTGTCCTCTAGAACATCCAACCATTGGACCTCTCCTACCCTATTTCTGTGTCTATTAATATCCGCCTTTCTGAAGTCCAAGATAAGATCTGTTGCAAAGTTGCTTATTTTCATGTGTATTATTGATCTTTTCTTTACATAACCACTTTAAGTAATTAGATAATTTATTAGGTGGTCACATTTAGCAAAATGAACAATCGCTTTTAGGAACGTTGTGTCCTGCAAATGAATGTTCATGGCCTAATGATCATTTATTCTGCGAATTCTACCTCTGCAGACAGCAGACATTCAGAACATACAAGTAGTATCCATACACATACATTAACCAGCAGGACAATATATGGAAGCTATGCACCAGCAAACTATTCTTACCTTGTGTGCACGGCAGGAGAACTCCAAAGACAAGATGTCCTGGAGTTGTCATAGATCATCTGCTGAAGGAGGAAGTCACATCAGTCCTGTCTCTAGACAATACAATGTTATATTCTTTAATAGCATAATAAATAAAAAAGACAATCAATGAATTAATAGTGTATATAAACAGAGGTCTCTGAATATGGCCACAGATGCCAAGATGTAAAACATGATGCTACAAACGAGACAAAATCTTGGGAAAAGGTAACACATAATTATCAACAGTATCCCTAATCAGAATATCAGTTCAAAATAAAGTGCCAGTGCATATTCTCCAAAGAAATAGGGATCCTCGGGGGGCCTTCCCAGCCCGCCGAGGAAGCCATTGCGAAATGCACGTCGGGGCCTGTGGCTACAGATGGACATCAATATGGGTAAGAACTATTTATAGTATTTATGGCCCCTTAGCTTACTAGGTGGTGAGTTCTATGTGATAGGTCACTGACCAGAGAACTAGGAGAAATCTCCATGCTATTGTAGTATTACCTATATGCATTTAGGATTTGGTCATCCCTATATCTTTGGAGAATATGCTCTGGCACTTTATTTTGAACTAATATTCTGATTGGGGATACTGTCAATAATAATGTATTACCTTTTCCCTTGATTTGGCTGATTTCACACTTTTTTTGCGCTGCGTTTTTGCGCATATATGCGCATGTGTTTTTCCTATATTTAACATGGATGCGCATTGCCATGCGTTTGTATGCATTTGTATGCTCATGCATTTTTTCGTAGTGTGCACCCAGGCGCACAAAATGCAACCTGTTGCATTTTTGGTGCGTCCGACCTGTCTCAAAAAAACGCATGCGCACGGAATTCACCCAAAAACACATCAAAGTCTATGGGAGCGCTGACGTGCGCATGATTATGCGCACATCTGCTTTTATAAACGCATGCGTTTTTTGTAAAAACCTTGCACTAAAAACAAGAAAACGCATTAAAAACGCATGACGCGTTTTTTATGCGCATTTGCACTGCGCACGCAGCGAAGCACAAAAAAACGCAAGTGTGAAAGTAGCCTTTTTTCTTGTTTGTAGCATCATGTTTTACATTTTGGCATCTGTGGCCATATTCGGATAGCTCTGTTTAGGTACACTATTAATTCATTGTCTTTTTTATTTATTATGCTATTAAAGAATATAACATTTTATTCTATTTAAAAAATTCCTTTGTCCTTTGGTGGTGTATTTGCACCATGTTTTGGTGTTTGAATGTTGTTTGGGAGCTCCACAGGGTTGATACCCATATTTATTCGGGTTGTTTAAATCCCGAATTCTGATTATGATATCTGTGTTTGAGATTGTGCTATTCTGTCTCTAGACAATGTGTAGTGATGGGGCTGTGGAAACTGGTACCAGTGCTGTTCATGGTTTGGAGGATGGAAGCTCCTCCACTATCTGCAGTGAGGCACCTTTTAGTTCTATGATCACCAGATTTCATTGTTATCCATTGACTGCTGTCAGTGTAACTGTGTCCAGTCAATTATGTTTTTTTTTTACTTTCATTAACCATACATAACTATTTATTTTGTCATATTTTCAGATATCCAACACCTTCAAAAGTCTTAATCCAGACACGGCTATATGGAGGTTCCACCGTTTACAGTACGCCCTCATGTTTTGTCCCGTTGCCGTGGCTATTGGAGGAGGATTCTTCTTGGCATGTGCCCACTTTATTGAAAAAGACCGCAAGACGGCAGAGACAGAGTCTGAAGGTACATACAGAAATATGTTCATTACCCACTCATATCTCTTGCAGAATTAATTTGGATTAGCATTAGCTCCATAATCAGTAACTGTAATCCCCAGCATCTGTATAATACCTCTATCTCCATAACAAAGCTCCATAACATGAGAGTAACAAAGCTCCATAACTAAATATGCAGATATTTTAGCCTGGTGTAAATTCCGCTCTTTTTCTGGCGTTGTTTGTGGCTCTCGTATCTCCCCATTCCTGATATATGTCTTCCTGTATATTTATCAAGCATTTTAGCCAACTAGGCATGATCATCAAGATATTTCTCAAAAAGAGAAACATTTTGAAAGTCATACCCACTTAAAAAAAAATAAAAACTAGATTTACATAAAGGGAGAATTGAGAACCCCAGGAATAAAATGACGAGCAATGATAGTTTCAGGAGAATGACGGCACAGGTGAAAAAAATAGTTAAATGTCCGGTCATCTTGTTCAATTGTTTATTTAACATTTTCAAATTTTACAATAATGTTAACAAGGACTATAAACTGGGGAGCGATAAAAAGGGAAGAATGGGGTAACAACGCGAAGTTACAGGATAGAAAGTAAAGTCAAGGCTGCTCATTATTATTAGGAATAAACCGACTATTATAATGTTGCATTTTGCACATAATATTTACAAACATTTAATTTGGTACATATCTGGTATATTTTGGTAATACACCTCCTTTAGTTTTTAAGTTGTGGATTTAGCATGTGTTAAAAAAAAAAACACATTTACATCATGACATTCATCCAACTCAATATAGGTAAAAAAAGTTTTTTTAAAACCCAAGTACAAAGTTGAACTTCTAATATTGTGTGTTGATGCGCCTTCCATTACGTCTGATATTGATGAATTATTTGCTTTAATTTTGTTGTAATTAAATGTTTAATCACCAAAAAGATGTAACAAGAGATATGTTGAAATTCGGGTGGAATGTCTTCTACAACTTGCTGTAATACTACTAACTATGGAGTAATATTGGATTTAGAAATTCATGGGAATAAGTTCGAAGTTTCTTTCCACAATTCCTTTAAAAATGGACAAATCCAAAATATGGGTAAAGTTTACCCCATTTTCCCACAGTCTCTCGAGCATAGAGGAAATTGGGAAGGAAATACTCTGTGGAGTTGCACTGGAGTAAAGTACCACCGTAACACAATGTCATAGTGTGTCTCATGGAGAGAAGCGCATGTACTGGTAGAATACGTCAGGTTTAATGCTCTACTGTATATATAGATAAGCCTTCTGTATTATTTTATAAAATCATTTTATAATCCTGATTCTATTTTTTCTTTATAGATTGTCTCCTGAAGGCGATAATAGTTGCATCTCCTTAAATTGGAATTTTTTATGGCTGGACCTGAGGAAAACTTAAAGGTACGATAAGATGGGAATGGTCAGATTGTGTCTTTTGACCAGTAGCCATTTTTTACATTTTTGATAAAGAGAATATAATTGTGAGAACCAAATTTCATTCTAGTAATGATTCGGAGTAGTGTGTGATCTGCCTTGAAGAGATGTTTAGACACCGACATACATCTTGTAGTTCTTCTTTATTTAGCCATTAGTCTAATATTTGGGATAGTTACCCTGTCTGAGCAGTCGAGTCTAAGTAACCATTTGAATCAATGTTAAAATCACCAAAAAGTAATTAATCTCCATTCTGAAGTTTGTTGACAGCCATCTCTATATGAATAGAGGGTATAGTCCTAACCCAAGAATGAGCAACTATCAATTATCTTAAATCTTTTCTTGCAAGGCAATAATTCAGTAACCAGGAGTACATTGCATGCCACTTATATATGATATCCAGTTGTTTCATCTTCAGTCATATTTGTTATTTCTGCAGATCACTATTCCAGAGAGAGGCCTGAGTGTGATCCGTCAATGAATAAAGAATCCAGCCAGATGTGACGACTCTTCTACAAGACGAAAACATGTCAGAAAAAAAGAGACAGATTCCGGGCTCGGGCTCTGTACTCACTTATGGACATGTCACTTATAGGACTTTCCGCAGTCAGACGTACTCACGGAATAATGCTAGTTTCCTGCTGCATAAAGAGGCAGATTCCGGGCTCGGTCTCTGTACTCTTATGGACATATCACTTATAGGACTTTTCGCAGTCAGACATACTCACGGAATAATGTGAGTTTCCTGCTGCATAAAGAGGCAGATTCCGGGCTCGGGCTCTGTACTCACTTATGAACATATCACTTATAGGACTTTTCGCAGTCAGACATACTCACGGAATAATGTGAGTTTCCTGCTGCATAAAGAAGCAGATTCCGGGCTCGGTCTCTGTACTCACTTATGGACATAATCACTTATAGGACTTTCCGCAGTCAGACATACTCACGGAATAATGTGAGTTTCCTGCTGCATAAAGAAGCAGATTCCGGGCTTGGAATCTGTTCTCGACATTTACCAGACTTTTTGTGCTGAGAAGAGTTCACAGATGAAGTGACTTCTATATTAATTTATGTCTTCGTCATGAGGCCTATCATAATTAGAGCCACATTGAAGACTATTGGGCAACACGGTGGCTCAGTGGTTAGCACTGTTGCTTTGCAGCGCTAGGGTTCAAACCCAACCAAAGAAAACTGCAAGGAGTTTGTGTGTTCTCCCCGTGTTCGCGTGGGTTTCCTCCGGGTTCTCCGGTTTCCTCCCACACTCCAAATACATACTGATAGGAAATTGAAAAATAAATAATTGAATATTATTCCAACTATTAATGAGTATTCTTATCTTTGACACCTTGAATGAAGTTAATAGTCAGTATGATGACACAGCTGAACTCATAGGCTGGAAGCTTGTGTGATGGCCGAACTGCTACATTACGGAGTAGCTACTACAAGGACTTGTGAATCCACTGTTGGGAAGTGTATTAAAGCTAGCTATAATGGAGCATTGCTGGGATTTGTGGTTCAATGCATGAGGAATTATAATAGGGCAAGCCATGTAGGGAATTTTGTTTATTGTATTGAGTGCACCAACTGTTTCTGCAAGCGTGCCAACATCTGTGGCAACTGGGCACCAACATTAGAATGTGGTGTTTCCATTGGTGCAGTCATTTGTAGTTTAAGTGATGCTATTGTGCATGTGATTTAAAGGGGAAGCGCCATCCCTAACATTCAAGTTTACTGCCAACCCCATCTTGTGTCTGTATTTGTATATTGTGTAATACTATTTATTTTGCTGTTACTTGACAACATTAACAGATTTATTTATAGAGGGGAATAAATGGCTAAGTGTTCCAACCTCATCTCCTATGAGTGTGTATGGAGTGTGGACAAGGGTTTCCCAAGTCAACCATTAACAGAAGACGACTCTCCTGCATCCCACTACAGCTCCCAGCCAGATTCGGTTGGAGGCTGTTTTCCTTATTGAGGTGAGAACTACGGGACACCCTTTCCATGGAGGCGGCTTAAAGGGGTGTTTCATAAACCAGGATGCAGCCACAATGGGGGACATTGCTACATAATGGGGGAGGGATTGTAGCGCATCTATCCTTACAGGATTTAGTGACCACAATTAGTGTAAAGTTAAGAAAGTGTTGGAGAGTGGTTCAGGAGAAGGCAGAATAGGCCAGAGGGCCACACAGTACAGAAAGGCACAGAACGCTTAGGAAAGAAGAATGCTGTCAGCCGCCACTTGGTACAATGATGTCCCATAAAGAATACGGGCCTATGGCTCGAATCAGGAAAGAGGAACCGTTTTCATCTCCCAGTGAAGGGGAGCCATAGTGGGAACCAGTACGGGAAAGTGGGTGCAGGAATATGGGGATTGCAGAGCCAGAAAGAGCATCTCACAGGCTAGAGGAGCCAGCATTGAGAGGGAAAGCTCAGGCTGAAAACATGAACTTGTGCTGTACTGAAATTGCCATGGATTGTTTGTTATCACGTAAAGTTACACTGTTAAAGCAGAATACGGTGCCTGTTCCTGAGTGTGTGATATATTAGATAGAATAAAAGCCGGCAATTCAGCAGCCATGAAGTGTAAAATCACAGCAGGAGCCGACATCGTAGAATAGATGGATTACATACAGTAAATACACATAGAATAGATAGATACACAGATGTATTAAAGGAATCGGTGTCTTTCTTTCAATTAAAGGACTTTATTCTGGGTGTGTGTGTTTTCATACAATGGGCTTAGTAATAGGGGAGTCTTATTGACGCCTCTCCATTACTAACCTCCGGGTTTGGTGTCACCTGACAATACAAAGGTGACATCAACCCCCCCAACTACCACCACACTTGCCACCCCTGCAGGGCATGTGAGAAGTGCGAGGCTAAGTGCCAGAATTGACGCATCTTATTTTTAATCAGATTTGCATTTGTCCGATTTCATTGCAAGTGGGAATGAGCCCTAATTCTGAGCTACTCCTACCCTTTCCACATGACACTGATTCACTTTCCTATTTGTGATGCTCTGTTCGTACATCTATCCAGTATTAGGCAGTTCTTTTTGTTCATTTTGCAATGCCACCAGTTTTCACCAGATAAATCAAAACTCTAATAAAAGAAAGTTTCTCTTGTTTTGTTTCAATTATTATCCAAGCACTTAATAAATAAATGCTGAGCTTATAGAGATGACTCATAGCCAACAATTGTCCCGGGGATGATCAATGCTTTCATTGGTTGCCAAAATGTGGTGGGAAGAGACGTGAATGGACGGGCCCATCTGTTATCTCAGCAATGAGCAAGAAGAGCACAACCTGCGCCCAGTATTATTAATGATAGAAATAGTCAGTGTCTGCATTCATTATCAAGTCTTGTAAAGCGGCTTTGTCTAGTCAGGCACTATATCATGAACCCATCATCACCGCTTTCTTCATCAACTTAAGCAGCACAAGGTTCTGTGTGTCCGAACAAAAGGGTGTTCTCTTTTCTAGTACATAAGCTACAGTTATAGCAGAGGTGAATTCATTCATTTAAAGGGGTTGTCTGGGACTTTAACATTGACTTATCCTTAGAATAGGTCATCAATGTCTGATCGATGGGGGTGCGACACTCTGCACCCCCGTGGATCAGTTGTTCCCGCTGTCAGCCCAGTTGCGCAGCTGCACAGCACAGCGCAGTCGATTGCAGAGTGGCCAAGTCCGGGTACTGCACATCAGTGCCCTATTCAAATCAACAGAGGGTGGATGTGCAGTTTCCATCCACGGCCACTATTCTGTAGACGTTGCTGTGCTGCTCAGCATATGAGCAGTTGCAGGCCAATACCTGGAAAAGCTGATCAACGGGGTGCCAGGTGTCACACCCAAATGGGTCATACATTTATGTCCTATCCTAGAAATGGGCCAACAATGTTAAAATCCCAAACAACCACTTTAATAGGAAACGCTTTCTTTAGAGAAGTTTTTCTTTTCCTTAGGGTTCATTCATATGTCCATTTTATTTTCACGTGCAAGAAAAATGAACTGAGTTTCATCAGTCTTTATAACAGCTTCTCAGATCAGTCCATGTAAATGGATGGCATCGGGATGCTAAAAAAAAAACTCTAAAAAAAGATGCTTCAGGAAAAAAACAGCATTTTTGGAATCACCTTCCTCTTCAAAAAATTCAATGGGTTAGCCTCCTGGAAAAGATGTATGCACATAACCTAACTCGACACTGACCTTGAACTCCGTACATTTTATTAATGTTACTGCATTTATGGGTTCAATTAACTTAGTCTACAGTTGGTACGGAAAGTATTTAGACCCCTTTAAATTTGTCTCTCTTTGGTTCATTGCGAACATTTGGTAAATTAAAAAGGTCATTTTTTTTCTCATTAATGCACAATCTGTACCCATCTTCACTGTACAAAACAAATGTAGTAATTTTTGCAAATTTATGAAGAAAGAAAAACTGAAATCACATGGTCATAAGTATTCAGACCCTTTGCTCAGACACTCATATTTAAGTCACATGCTGTCCATCTCTTTGTGATCCTCCTTGAGATGGTTCTACTCCTTCATTGGAGTCCAGCTGTGTTTAATTAAACTGAGAGGACTTGATTTGTAAAGACGCACACCTGTCTATATAAGACCTCACAGTGCATGTCTGACCAAATGAAAATCATGAGGTCAAAGGAACTGGCCAAGGAGCTCAAAGACAGAATTGTGGCAAGGCACAGATCTGGCCAAGGCTACAAAAGAATTTCTGCAGTACTCAAGGCTCCTAAGAGCACAGTGGCCTCCATAATCCTTAAATGGAAGAAGTTTGTGACCACCAGAAGTCTTCCTAGACCTGGCCGTCCAGCCAATCTGAGCAATTGTGGGAGAAGAGCCTTGGTGAGAGAGGTAAAGAGAACCCCAAGATCACTATGGCTGAGCTTCACAGATGCAGTAGGGAGATGGGAAAAAGTTCCACAGTCAACTATCACTGCAGCCCTTCACCAGTCGGGCAGGGGCGGACACAGACTGTAGTGGGCCTCTGTGCAAGAAATTTTTCTGGCCCCCCCCGTGCCCTTCATAGGGCAACAAAGTTATGTAAACATATACATTGTAATATTTATTTAGAACGCAACTATCAAATCTAAATAGTAAAGTTGTTTAATTTTTCATTAAATATGCAACAAGTAAGTTAGGGTGACAAAAATTCTTAATAAATATAATTCTGGATTAATTATTCAACGGCTCATATACAAAAAAAATCAATCCTTAAAAGATACTTTATTAACCAATCATTAAAAAGTTTTCAAAACTTTAAAAAACAGGCAAAAAAAAATAGGCTTATTGCTGATTTTCAAAATCCAGCCACAAACACTAGAGAGTCGTTCCAATGTCAGGTAGAGGGTCACAAACCTATTTGTCCCTATAGGGCCCTATATCTCTCTCCTACCTGACAGCGGAGGTTGGCACCCTCTTGATATGCAAATGGCGCCCCCGCTCCTCGGCGGCTCTCCCTAATCACCCTGTTGACTCCTATCTAAATGACATCAGCTTGGAGTACAACAGATGGCTGGGGACAAAAATATAATAGATAATAACCCCATGCTACAAACCACCAAGACAAAAATATAAGGAATAGTAACTGGAAAAAACTCTAATTTTTGGCAGATTTGTAAACATTTGCTTTGGGAGGAAAAGGGGTCTAAGTAACCCTATTTAGGTGTCTCCCTGCCTGACAGCGGAGCTTTTACACCCTACGTTACTCTGGTGCCCCCGCTCCATGTGGGCTGACCCTTACTGACCCCTACACTTCTCACCCAGAAAGAGGAAAGAGGGTGTCAGAACATATGGCCAAGGGAGACAGGGGTAATAACTTAGAATTATCCCTGAAAAAATCCCCCCCAAAGACAAAAAATGTTTTAATAATAATAATAAAAAAAAAATGTATCTGCAAACTGATGTATACAGTGTACGGGATAATAGTGCATTAGCAAAGGCAGTTGCAAGTAAAGGGGGTAAGATATCAATCAGAACAGATACACAATCATTTAAATGTTCTTAAGCAGCATTAATGTACATTTCTCACATCACAAAACACTGCTATTGCCTCTAATCCCCAACAACACATTTTTCATATTGCATCATGCCCAAAACAATGAGCCATTGATCGCTCAGGCTCAAAATTGCACTGTCCCAAAAAAAAAAAAAAAAAAAAATCAGCAAATTAACAAATATGTAAGAACTTAGCTCATGGCCACTGAAAAATCACCTCAATATATATAGTAGGCGGGGTGATAGTACTTTGACAAAGGCAGTTTCAAATAACGGGGGTAAGGTATCAATCAAAACAGATATACAACCATCTGAGTATTCTTAAACAGCATTAATAAACATTTCTCAAATCACCAACCGCTGCTATTACCTCTAATCCCCCATAACAGCATATTTTCATATTGCTTCATGCCCAAAAACAATAAGCCATTGATCACCCGGCTCAAATTGCACTATCCCCAAGTATTAAATCAACAAAATTGACAAATATGTAAGAACTTAGCTCATGGCCAATGAAAAATCGCCTCGACGCGTTTCCCTCCCGTAAAAGGAGTTCATCAGGAGGCCCATGATGTATTATGAATGCTCCCTCCGAGCATCAGATGTCATGCCTGGTTGCAGGTATCAATGGGTATGTGGTGACCACTGGTCATTTATAGTGACCTTACAACCTAGTCAAAGTGATAGAGGAAAATGGGGTCATAGTACTTATGATCCTTATATGTCTCCACTTCATATAGTTCATCTGCGCCATGATTTTAGGTCCCAAAAATACCTCCTTTCATTTACTTCCTATCTGACGCCGCCATTATGTAGTGGTAAATAATTCATAATACATCATGGGCCTCCTGATGAACTCCTTTTACGGGAGGGAAACGCGTCGAGGCGATTTATCATTGGCCATGAGCTAAGTTCTTACATATTTGTCAATTTTGTTGATTTAATACTTGGGGATAGTGCAATTTGAGCCGGGTGATCAATGGCTTATTGTTTTTGGGCATGAAGCAATATGAAAAAATGCTGTTATGGGGGATTAGAGGTAATAGCAGCGGTTGGTGATTTGAGAAATGTTTATTAATGCTGTTTAAGAATACTCAGATGGTTGTATATCTGTTTTGATTGATACCTTACCCCCGTTATTTGAAACTGCCTTTGTCAAAGTACTATCACCCCGCCTACTATATATATTGAGGTGATTTTTCAGTGGCCATGAGCTAAGTTCTTACATATTTGTTAATTTGCTGATTTTTTTTTTTTTTGGGACAGTGCAATTTTGAGCCTGAGCGATCAATGGCTCATTGTTTTGGGCATGATGCAATATGAAAAATGTGTTGTTGGGGATTAGAGGCAATAGCAGCGTTTTGTGATGTGAGAAATGTACATTAATGCTGCTTAAGAACATTTAAATGATTGTGTATCTGTTCTGATTGATATCTTACCCCCTTTACTTGCAACTGCCTTTGCTAATGCACTATTATCCCGTACACTGTATACATCAGTTTGCAGATACATTTTTTTTTTATTATTATTATTAAAACATTTTTTGTCTTTGGGGGGGATTTTTTCAGGGATAATTCTAAGTTATTACCCCTGTCTCCCTTGGCCATATGTTCTGACACCCTCTTTCCTCTTTCTGGGTGAGAAGTGTAGGGGTCAGTAAGGGTCAGCCCACGTGGAGCGGGGGCACCAGAGTAACGTAGGGTGTAAAAGCTCCGCTGTCAGGCAGGGAGACACCTAAATAGGGTTACTTAGACCCCTTTTCCTCCCAAAGCAAATGTTTACAAATCTGCCAAAAATTAGAGTTTTTTCCAGTTACTATTCCTTATATTTTTGTCTTGGTGGTTTGTAGCATGGGGTTATTATCTATTATATTTTTGTCCCCGGCCATCTGTTGTACTCCAAGCTGATGTCATTTAGATAGGAGTCAACAGGGTGATTAGGGAGAGCCGCCGAGGAGCGGGGGCGCCATTTGCATATCAAGAGGGTGCCAACCTCCGCTGTCAGGTAGGAGAGAGATATAGGGCCCTATAGGGACAAATAGGTTTGTGACCCTCTACCTGACATTGGAACGACTCTCTAGTGTTTGTGGCTGGAAAGTAAGTTAGGGTGCCTTCACATAGGCGAGTTTTTTGTATCCAATGAGATCAGGCGAAAACTGCATCCGACTTGATATGGTTTTTCTTTTTGCCCTTAAGGATTCTTTCACACTGGCGTTTTTCGACACTAGCAGCAGATGCGGCAGACTTCTGCACCTCTGCCACCAATCCGGCAAGCCACATTCATTCTCTATCGGGCTTGCGGCCGGCCGCGGCAAGTGCAGTTGTGCTAGATCCGCGTTACATGGTGCCACTAAAATAAACAGCGGATATGCTGCGTTTTTTAGAGCGGGAAAATCTACACCATGTCAATTTTTGTTGCGGATTTTCCCACCGTAAATGTACTGTATATCTGATATTGATGCTATGCAGGGCTGGATATAATATCTGTAGGGTGCTGCTGGGCTGTATTTATTACTAGCTGAAGAGCCCGGCGCTGCCCGGGCATAGTAACTAACTGTGGTTAGTTACAACAAATTATAATTATCCTCCATCCCACAGTCCCGTGCCCATATACCCATCATACATATCCTCCATCCCATAGTCCCGTGCCCATATACCCATCATACATATCCTCCATCCCATAGTCCCGTGCCCATATACCCATCATACATATTCTCCATCCCATAGTAGAGTGCCCATACATCCATCATACACATCCTCCATCCCATAGTCCCGTGCCCATATATACCCATCATGCATATCCTCCATCCCATAGTCCCGTGCCCATATACCTGTCATACATCCTCCATCCCATAGTCCAGTGCCCATATACCCATCACACATCCTCCATCCCATAGTCCCATGCCCATATACCCATCACACATCCTCCATCCCATGGTCAACCATTATGACATCATAATGAGCGGCGGGGCTTGCAACCTATGATGACATCAGCGTCGCCATGGCAACCATTATGAGATAATGAGGGGCAGGGCTTGATACGCACACACTTTTTCCCCCAGTATGTAGATAGAGGCAAAATTGTTTGGTGAATTGGAACGCGCGGGGTTAAAATTTCGCCTCACAGCATAGCTTAGGACGCTCTCGTGGTCCAGACGTGCGACTGTGCCAAATTTTGTGGCTGTAGCTGCGACGGTGCGGATGCTTATCCTGGACATACACACATACATACACACACATACATACATACATACATACATACATACATACACACTTTGAGCTTTATATATTAGATTTGCAAGTTGCAGCCTCAAAATTATATATACAGGCCAGCACAGCCTCCAAATAACATATATAGCCCACTAGCCAAGCATTGCCTCTAGTTGTTAATATATACAGCCCAGCACAGCCTTCAGGTAATATATACAGCCCAGCACAGCCTTCAGGTAATATGTACAGCCCAGCACAGCCTTCAGGTAATATGTACAGCCCAGCACAGCCTTCAGGTAATATATACAGCCCAGCACAGCATTCAGGTAATATATACAGCCCAGCACAGCCTCCAGTTAATATATACAGCCCACCACAGCCTTCAGGCAATATATACAGCCCACCACAGCCTTCAGGTAATATATACAGCCCATCACAGCCTCCAGTTAATATATACAGCCCAGCACAGCCTCCAGTTAATATATACAGCCCAGCACTGACTCCAGTTAATATATACAGCCCAGCACAGACTCTAGTTAATATATACAGTACAGCAACAGCCTTCAGGTAATACAAACAAAAAGCACAGAATGACAAATGTGCAAAAATACCTTGCAATTAGACATATAACAGTAATCTGCAAGTGCTGATAAAAGGTAATAACAAACACAGGGTATTTAGTCGACACGTGTTTTTGCAAAAAAATGTATACCAAGCTGCTTCACCAACGTCAAGGTAACCCGAATTGAAGCAGTTCCTATCTAATGTATTTAAAACCTGAACATATGAACAGTGTCTAGATGAGCAGGATTAAGACAGGAGCTTTCTGGTATGGGCACTTGGTGCAAGACAACTCCTTATGTGCATGTCACACAAGAGAGGGGTGGGGAGTCTCAAATCATGCATAAGCACGAAAAAAAACTGGATTAAAAACACACATGTGACATGCACAATGTCCAGGCCAGCACAGCCTCCAAATAACATATATAGCCCACTAGCCAAGCATTGCCTCTAGTTGTTAATATATACAGCCCAGCACAGCCTTCAGGTAATATATACAGCCCACCACAGCCTCCAGGTAATATATACGGCCCAGGACAGCCTCCAGGTAATATATACAGCCCAGCACAGCCTCCAGTTAATATATACAGCCCAGCACAGACTCCAGTTAATATATACAGTACAGCAACAGCCTTCAGGTAATATATACAGCGCCCAGCACAGACTCCAGGTAATATATAATACAGCCTAGCACAGCCTCCAGTTAATATATAAAGTTCAGCATAGCTTTAAAGGGAACCTGTGACCCCCACGCAGGCGTTTTTAAGTAAAAGAGCCACCTTGTGCAGCACTAATGCTGCATTCTGTCAAGGTGTCTCTGTTACTTAGCTTCCATTACACCGCTGAAATAATCGTTTATATAATTGTTCAAAAATACCTGAATTTTGACAGGGGGGCAGGTCTTTCCCCTCTGACAGACACCTCGCATTCATCACTGATTTCGTATTTGGCGCCTCCTCCTCCGTTTTCTTTTGAAATGCTAGCGCTTGCGCTGTACTGTAGTTTAGTGGGCATGCACAGTCAGCGCTTCCTGACGTGCCCGTGCTGTCAGATAACATCCCGGCCTTCATATCGCGTGGGCCTGAGATCCCGCCCCGCAGTCGTTTATGATTTATTCACACTGCGGGTCTGGGATTCTCGGGCATGCGCAGTGGTTATCTGCGGCTCTCCGCCTCCCGGAAATCCCTCCGCCTCATTCCTACATTGCATTGTCAGCGTTGGAATCGTCAGTTCCTCTATTATTGACGTGGCATCGCATCCTCCCCTCTGAAAGCTCCTAAAGCTGAATGCTGGTGTGTGGGTCTGCCTATGTTGGTTCTTTGCGGCTATGGCAATGCTGGGGTGATGATTGCATGGCACTATAGTGCCAGGCAGCAATGCTTGGGGTGATGATAATATGGCACTATAGTGCCAGGTGGCAATGCTGGGGGTGATGATTGCACGGCACTGTAGTGCCAGGTGGCAATGCTGGGGGTGATGATTATACGGCACTATAGTGCTAGGCGGCAATGCTGGGGGTAATGATAATACGGCACTGTAGTGCCAGGCACCAATGCTTGGGGTGATGATAATACGGCACTGTAGTGCCAGGTGGCAATGCTGGGGGTGATGATAATACGGCACTATAGTGCCAGGCACCAATGCTGGGGGTAATGATAATACGGCACTGTAGTGCCAGGTGGCAATGCTAGGGGTGATGATAATACGGCACTATAGTGCCAGGCACCAATGCTGGGGGTGATGATAATACGGCACTGTAGTGCCAGGTGGCAATGCTAGGGGTGATGATAATACGGCACTATAGTGCCAGGCACCAATGCTGGGGGTAATGATAATACGGCACTATAGTGCCAGGCGGCAATGCTTGGGGTGATGATAATATGGCACTGTAGTGCCAGGCGGCAATGCTGGGGGTGATAATACGGCACTATAGTGCCAGGCACCAATGCTGGGGGTGATGATAATACGGCACTATAGTGCCAGGCACCAATGCTGGGGGTAATGATAATACGGCACTGTAGTGCTAGGCGGCAATGCTGGGGGTGATGATAATACGGCACTATAGTGCCAGGCGGCAATGCTTGGGGTGATGATAATTTGGCACTGTAGTGCCAGGTGGCAATACTAGGGGTTATGATAATACGGAACTATAGTACCAGGCGGCAATGCTTGGGGTGATGATAATACAGCACTATAATGCCAGGTGGCAATGCTGGGGGTGATGATTAGACCGCGCAATTGTGCAAAGCAGCAATGATGGGGGTGATGATTGTACTTCACTATTGTGCAAAGCAGCAATGATGGGGGTGCTGATTATACCGCACTATTGTGCAAAGCAGCAATAATGGGGGTGATGATTATACCGCACTATTGTGCCATGCAGCAATGATGGGAGTCTTGATTACATGGCACTGTAGTGCCAGGTGGCAAAGCTGGGGGTGATGATTATACTGCACTATTGTGCAAAGCAGCAATGATGGCTGTGATGATTATACCGCACTATTGTGCAAAGCAGCAATGATGAGGGTGATTATTATAACGCGCTATTGTGCAAAGCAGCAATGATGGGGGTGATGATTAGACCGCACTATAGTGCCATGCAGTAATGATGGGGGTCATGATTATACCGCACTATTGTGCAAAGCAGCAATGATGGCTGTGATTATACCGCACTATTGTGCAAAGCAGCAATGATGGGTGTGATGATTTTACTGCACTATTGTGCCATGCAGCAATGATGGTGGTCATGATTACACCACACTATTGTACAAACCAGCAATGACCAGGGTGATGATTATACGGCACTATTGTGCAAAGCAGCAATGATGGCTGTGATGATTATACCGCACTATTGTGCAAAGCAGCAATGATGAGGGTGATTATTATAACGCGCTATTGTGCAAAGCAGCAATGATGGGGGTGATGATTAGACCGCACTATAGTGCCATGCAGTAATGATGGGGGTCATGATTATACCGCACTATTGTGCAAAGCAGCAATGATGGGGGTGATGATAATACTGCACTATTGTGCCATGCAGCAATGATGGGGGTCATGATTATAACACACTATTGTGCAAAGCAGCAATGATGGGTGTGATGATTTTACTGCACTATTGTGCCATGCAGCAATGATGGTGGTCATGATTACACCACACTATTGTACAAACCAGCAATGACCAGGGTGATGATTATACGGCACTATTGTGCAAACCAGCAATGATGGGGTGATTATACCACACTATTGTGCAAAGCAGCAATGATGGGTGTGATGATTATACCGCACTATTGTGCAAAGCAGCAATGATGGCTGTGATGATTATACGTCACTATTGTGCAAAGCAGGAATGATGGGGGTGATAATACCACACTATTGGGCCCCCCATTCATGAGCAGCCAAGCATCTCCACCAGGGGCCCCCCCATTCATGAGCAGCCATGCTTCTCCCCAGGGGCCCCACCATTCGTGAGCAGCCAAGGCCATGATTTTCCCCAGGCCAGGGGCCCCCCCATTCATGCGCAGCCAGGCCATCATGCTTCAGTTCTCCCCCAGGACGGAGCCCCCTAAAATCATGCCTGCCATGCTTCAGTTCTCCCCCACCCCAGGAGCCCCCCAAATTCATGCCTGCCTCCTCGGTCCCAGTCCTTCAGTTCTGCTCAGCTCTGGTACTCTTACCTGGAGCAGGCAGGGCAGGCCAGAGTCCCAGACCAAGAGGATCCACACTGTCCACTCCACTCTCCAGTCACAGTGTCCGCACTTGCTGGCTGATGATCTCACCTTAGCCCTCAGGGCTGCTCTCCTCTCCTTACTGGCTCTGCAGTGCTCGCGCTCCACATGGCTAATTTGCATTGAATAATTAGCCATGCGGTGCTGGAGGCTGGAGGGGCCCCCTGTCCCCTTGGGGCCCTGCAATGAACGGCTGCACAGGCGGTAGGTCCGCCCCTGCCTTTATGGCAGAATGGCCTGATGGAAGCCTCTCCTCAGTGCAAGACATATGAAAGTCTGCATAGAGTTTGCTAAAAAAAAAAAAAAAAAAAAAAACACATGAAGGACTCCCAGACTATGAGAAATAAGTTTCTCTGGTCTGATGAGACGAAGATAGAACTTTTTAGTTTTATTTCTAAGTGGTATGTGTGGAGAAAACACACACCATATACATACACATACTGTATACATACACACATATATACATATACCGTATACACACACATACACCGTATACACATACACATATACCAAAAAAAGAGAGAAGCCAGCGCTGCCGGTGGTCAGAACGCATAACATGAGGTGCATATGCACATATTAGCATCTAACTGTATTCAAAATGAGACATTTAGCAAAATATTGATCAATAAATCGAGCCACCCCGCCAAGGCAGTCTCATGTGGGGGGTCCTACTCTACATTTTTAATATTCACTGTGCGTCACATGATCGGGGGTCAGCAATGCGTTGGCATAACAACCAGAGATCTCATAGAGACCTCTCTGATTCTTGCTGCCTGATTGCTATGAGCATCAACCGGTAGTCGGCGCTCATAGCAATGCAGTATTTCTGCTACATAGAGGCAATCTGCTTATCTTCTATATGTAGCAGAGCCGATCGAGTTGTGGATGCTTCTTGCCTCCCGTGAAGCATGCTAAAAAAATTTTAAAAAGTTTTTAAAAATATGAAAAAAATAAAAAAATATATAAAAGTTTAAATCACACCCC
The DNA here is from genome assembly GCF_039654945.1 of Dendrobates tinctorius. Lineage (NCBI taxonomy): Eukaryota > Metazoa > Chordata > Amphibia > Anura > Dendrobatidae > Dendrobates > Dendrobates tinctorius. The sequence continues at coordinate 574,542 of NW_027362162.1, read as the reverse complement.
GTTCTCCCCATTTAAAAAAAAATTACACATATTTGGTATCGCCGCGTTCAGAATCGCACGATCTATCGATAAAAAAAAGAATTAACCTGACTGCTAAACGGCGTAGCGAGGAAAAAAATCAAAACGCCAGAATTACGCTTTTTTGGTCGCTGCGACATTGCATTAAAATGCAATAACAGACGATCAAAAGAGTCTATCTGCACATAAGTTGTATGATTAAAAACAACTTCTTGGCACGCAAAAAATAAACCCTCACCCAACCCCAGATCACGAAAAATGGAGACGCTAGGGGTTTCGGAAGATGGAGCAATTTTTATTAGAAACTTTGGAATTTTTTTTCACCACTTACATAATAATTATAATAATCTTTATTTATATAGCGCCAACATATTCCGCAGCGCTTTACAGTTTAACAGTTTTAAAACACAAGTCATAAGTAACAAGGTTAACAATACAATAATTAAAGCAAAATAAGACAAAATAAGATGACCCTGCTCGTGAGAGCTTACAATCTACAATGAGGTGAGGGAGATACAGAGTACAGGTGTGTATTTACAATGGTGTATTTACAATGATGGTCCAGCCATCTAGAGGGAGTGAAGGATGGATGGAGATAGTGAATGGGCTACACACGCACCCTTACACATAGAATGACTTTGATTAGTGAACGTGATAAGCCGCTCTGAACAAATGTGTTTTGAGGGAGCGCGTAAAACTGTGCAAATTGTTTAGTCCTACTTTCTTGGGGTAGAGTATTCCAGAGGATAGGAGCAGCACGGGAGAAGTCTTAGAGTCGTGAGTGGGAGGTACGGATTAGTGCAGAGGTTAGTCGAAAGTCGTTTGCAGAGCGCAGCGATCGGCTAGGCCGATAGACAGAGATGAGGGAGGAGATGTAGGGGGTGCCGCACCGTGGAGAGCTTTGTGGGTGAGAACAAGTAGTTTAAATTGGATCCTATAATGAATGGGCAGCCAGTGTAATGACTGACGAAGAGCGGACACGTCCGAGTACCGATTATCCAGATGGACAACCCTGGCTGCTGCATTAAGTATGGACTGGAGAGGGGATAGTTGAGTGACGGGGAGGCCAATTAATAGAGCGTTGCAGTAATCCAGCCGGGAGTGGATCAATGCTACAGTGAGGGTTTTTGTCGTTTCCATGGTGAGAAAAGGGCAGATTCTAGAGATGTTCTTTAGGTGTAAGCGGCAAGAGCGGGCAAGAGATTGTATATGGGATGTGAAGGAGAGATTGGTGTCAAACATAACACCCAGACAGCGCGCCTGCTGCCGGGGTGTTATTGTGGTGCCACTCACGGAGAGGGAAATGTCAGATTTAGGGAGGTTAGTAGACGGCGGAAGCAGAAGTAGTTCAGTTTTGGAGAGATTGAGTTTCAAATAGAGAGTGGACATGATATTGGAGACTGCGGACAGACAGTCACTGGCGTTCTGTAGTACAGAGGGGGTAAGGTCGGGGAATGACGTGTATAGTTGTGTGTCATCAGCATAAAGATGGTACTGAAAGCCAAATCTGCTGATGGTCTGTCCAATTGGGGCTGTGTAGAGAGAGAAGAGAAGGGGGCCAAGGACTGAGCCCTGAGGCACCCTGACAGCAAGAGGAAGAGGAGATGAAGTGGAGCCAGAGAACAAAACACTGAAGGAGCGGTCAGAGATATAGGAAGAGAACCAGGAGAGAACAGTGTCCTTAATGCCTAGTGACTGGAGCCTAGAGAGTAGGAGATGGTGGTCAACAGTATCGAAAGCTGCAGATAGGTCAAGAAGAATGAGCAGAGAGTGGTTACCATTACGTTTTGCTGTCAGAAGGTCATTGGTCACTTTGATGAGTGCAGTTTCATTCGAATGTAGGGGACGGAAGCCAGACTGTGAAGGGTCTAGAAGGGAGAGAGTGGAGAGGTAACGGGTAAGGTGGGAGTAGACAAGGCGCTCCAAAAGTTTAGAGATGAAGGGGAGATTGGAGACTGGTCTGTAGTTTGTGCAGGATGGGTCGAGAGCGGGTTTCTTTAGTAATGGAGTAACAATGGCGTGTTTGAAGGAGGATGGGAAAATGTCCGAGGAGAGGGAGATATTAAAGATTGTAGTTAGGTGGGTTGTGACGACTGGAGAGAGACTGGAGGAGATGTGAAGGAATGGGATCAGTAGTGCATGTAGTCGGACGAGAAGAAGAGAGGAGTCTGGAGACTTCTTCTTCTGTGATGGGATCAAATGTGGAAAGTGAGCCAGGGGAGATGCAGGAAGGGATGGGAGTCACATCACTTGGTGGTTGGGAGCAGATTTCCTGACGAATATTATCTATTTTTTCTGTAAAGTGGGAGGCCAGGTCATCAGCACAAATGTCTGTGACAGGAGCTTGTGCTTTTGGCCTGAGGAGGGAGTGAAAAGTGTCAAAAAGTTTCTTGAGGTTGTTGGCTAGTGAGATCAGGGTGGTGAAGTAGGTCTGTTTGGCGAGGTGAAGGGCAGCGTTATAGGCTCTTAACATAAATTTGAAGTGGATGAAGTCTTCTGGTGTGCGGGTTTTTCTCCATAGGAGTTCAGCACTCCTAGAGCATCGCTGGAGAAGTTTAGTTTGCAATGTGAGCCAGGGCTGTTTTACTCTGTGCTTGGAGGTTCTGAGGGTGAGGGGAGCTACTTGGTCAAGGGTGCTTCTAAGAGTGTCATTGTAGTGATGAACAGCCAGATTAGGACAGGAAGAAGAGGAGATTGGGGATAGTGATGAGTGTAGTGAGTCTGAAAGTGTCTGAGGGTTAATGAGGACCTAGACATGTTTGCTGTCTATGAATTTGTAATGACCTGGAGAATCATAATTCAATATATTGGTTGCACCATGCAAAAAATAACGAAAAGGATAGCAGAACATTTAAGGAACATTGAATTAAAAAACGCAGCTTATTCTGGAGCGGTAAAACATTTTGTCAGAACACACCAGGGCGATATTAGCTCATTTGCATTTTATGCTTTAGAAAGGGTTAATAACCCTGAACGGGGAGGTGACAGGCAAAAATTGCTGAATATAAGGGGAAGCTTTTTGAATTTTAAAACGTGATACAAAATTCCCGAATGGCATGAATTTTCGTAATGATTTATTTTATATTTATTGAATTATGGTATTTGTATGTGTTTTTGAATTTCTGGTGTGTATACTCTTTCAGGTAGCCACTTTTGTTTGTTGATTGTTTGCAAATCTAACCTGCCATTAGGATTCTTCAAGTCATTATGATTTCATATATACCAAACATGTCTAGGTTATTTTTTATCTAAGGCCTCTTTCACACTTCAGTTGTTTGACGTCAGTCAAGATCCGCCGTTTTGAAAAAGGATCCGCCATTTTTTTTGACAGATCCGTTTTTTTCCCATTGACTTGCACTAGCGGCGGATTTTGACGGATGGTCATCCGTTGGATCCGTTTTTTGACGGATCCGCCATATTTTTGACGTCCGCTGTCTTGAGTGGACAGACAATGAAACTTTTTTTGTCTGCGTTAAAACAGCGGATAGGGCGGCGGATCCGTTGCCAACCGTTATTTGACGGAATCTGGCAACGGATATGCTTTTTTTTTGTTTTGTTTTTTTTACATTGAGCATGCCCGGAAGAATTTCCTTGCCGGAAATTTAACCCAAAATATTCTCTCTCTCTCATTCCCAGACTTTAAATTTCAGTCTCTAGCTGCTAAAGCGGATCAGTCCAAAAATGGATCCGGTGGCATCTGTTTGTACCACAATAGAGACAGATCCGTTTTTTCACAACCTGGCGGATTTTGACTGACGTCAAAAAAACTGAAATGTGAAACAGGCCTAATGGGTTAAAAAAAATTCCAAAGTTTGCTAAAAAAATAAATAAAAATTGCGCCATTTTCCGAGACCCGTAGCATCTCCATTGTTCGTGATCTCGGGTCAAGCGAGGGCTTTTTTTTTTGCGCGCCGAGCTGACGTTTTTAATTATACCATTTTGGTGCAGATACAAACTTTTGATCGCTTGTTATTGCGTTTTAATGCAATGTCGCAGCGACCAAAAAACCTTAATACTTGCGGCTTGATTTTTTTCTCGCTACGCCATTTAGCGATCAGGTTAATCCTTTATTTATTGATAGATCGTGCGATTCTAAACGCGGCGATATCAAATATCTGTAGGTTTGATTTTAGTTTTATTTTGAATGGGGCGAAAGGGGGGGTGAATTGAACTTTTATATATTTTGCATTTTTTTCCATATTTTTAAAAACATTTGTCTTTAACTATTGGCATGCTTCAATAGTCTCCATGGGAGGCTAGAAGCTGCCACAACTTGATCGGCTCTGCTACATAGAAGTGATGCTCAGATCGCCTATAGGTAGCAGATTTACTGCATTGCTATCAGCGCCGACCACATGGTGGTGCTCACAGTAATCCAGCATCAACAACCATAGAGGTCTCAAGGAGACTTTTGGTTGTTATGCCGACACATCGGTGACCCGCCATCACGTGACGCAGGTCATCCAGTGTGCGTATTTCCGGCCGGATGCGCTTGTTAAATGCCGCTGTCAGTGTGACAGCAGCATTTAACTAGTTAATAGCTGCGGGCGGATCGCAATTCCACCTACAGCTATTACGAGAACATGTCAGCTGTTTAAAACAGCTGACATGTCCCGTCTTTGAGGTGGGCTCACCGCCGGAGCCCTCATCAAAGCTGGTGATACTGACATTGGCATAATAGTACGTCTGATGTAAGGGGTTAAAACCCTCTATGATTTATATGTACAGTTGCCCGGAAAGTTACAAAGACTATTCTGGAAACAAACAAGCACTGCATTTGGCCATTTTCATCTGGGCCATGGATTTTAAAAGAGAACCCAAGTCTGACCCCTGGAAAACTTCCCAACGTTAATCAAGACTAAAATCTTTTGACTGAAAGTGATAACTCCTGTCTTTTAGAAAAGAGAGATTAAATTTGACAGTAATATATATAATATTTTAAAGCTGTGAATTGCCTGAAAAAAACAAACAAAATAAAAACACACCACTAAATTGCAGCCTGACTATAGGCAACTCACAATTCACATGCATCTTAAAGCTATGTGCAGACAGTATTTTTGCAAAGTTTTCAGAAAATGAGCACAACCTCCAATTTTTTTTTCTTTTTTAACCCCTTTCTGCCAGATGACGTACTATTCCCGGGATAGTACGTCATCATTGATCAGCCGCGCTCACGGGGGGGAGCGCTACTGATAGTGCCAGGTATCAGCTGTGGGAGCCAGGTGTCAGGTGTCACGGACCGCTCCCTGCACTTTTACCCCCGGCACACTGTGATCAAACATGATCGCAGTGTTTCAGGAGCAGGCAGAGGGGCTGTCAGCTGTGACAGCACCTCTGCCTTTGGATCGGAGACCCCACGGCATGTTGCGGGGTCCCAATAGCTGACATGAAGACCCGATGACGTCATGATGACATCCAGGTCTCCAGGCCTGAGAGACTTCCAGTCATGCACAGCGCATGTCAGGAAGTCTCTGTTGTCAGTGCGCAGAAGCTGCAGTGCTGACAGCTTCTATAGCATGCAGATAAGCGAGCAGCCTGAACAAAATAAGTGTCCCATAGTGGGACAAAGTGTAAAAGTCAGAATTAAATAAAAAAAATCTTTTAAAATAATAGTAAAAATATTTAAAAAAAAAAATATATTTATTTAACAATAAATCAGTATTTGAATACAAAAAAACTCTTAACCATATAAGTACACATAATTGGTATCCCCACGTCCGTAACGACCCAACCTATAATGTACCACTAGTTAACCCCATTAGTGAAAACCATTTAAAAAAAAAAAAAGCCCAAAAAACCAATGCTTTATCATCATACCGCCGAACAAAAAGTGGAATAACACTCGATCAAAACGACGGATATAAATAAACATGGTACCGCTGAAAACGTCATCTTGTCCCGCAAAAAACAAGCCGCCATCAGGGAAAAAATAAAAAAAAGTTATAGCTCGCAGAATAAAGCGATGCAAAAATTATTATTTTTTATATAAAAGTTTTTGTTATATAAAAGCACCAAAACATTAAAAAATGATATAAATGAGGTATCGCTGTAATCGTACTGACCCAAAGAGTAAAACCGCTTTATCAATTTTTCCACACGCGGAACGGTATAAACACCCCCCCCCCAAGAAATTCATGAATTGCTGGTTTTTGTTCATTCTGCGCCCCTAAAATCTGAATAAAAAGCGATCAAAAGATGTCACGTGCCCGAACATGATACCAATAAAAATGTCAACTCGTCCCGCAAAAAAATAAGACCTCACATGACTGAGCAAAATATGGAAAAATTATAGCTCTCAAAATGTGGTGATGCAAAAACTAATTTTTTGCAATAAAAAGCGTCTTTTAGCGTGACAGATGCCAAACATAAAAACCCGCCATAAATAGTAAATCAAACCCCCCTTTACCACCCCATTAGTTAGAGAAAAATAAAATAAAAAAATGTACACTGCTCAAAAAAAATAAAGGCAACACTTAAACAACAGAATATAACTCCAAGTAAATCAAACTTCTGTGAAATCAAACTGTCCACTTAGGAAGCAACACTGATTGACAATCAATTTCACATGCTGCTGTGCAAATGGAATAGACAACAGATGGAAATTATTGTCAATTATCAAGACACCCTCAATAAAGGAGTGGTTCTGCAGGTGGGGACCTCAGACCACATCTCAGTACCAATGCTTTCTGGCTGATGTTTCGGTCACTCATGAATGTTGGTTGTGCTTTCACACTCGTGGTAGCATGAGACGGATTCTACAACCCACACAAGTGGCTCAGGTAGTGCAGCTCATCCAGGATGGCACATCAATGCGAGCTGTGGCAAGAAGGTTTGCTGTGTCTGTGAGCGTAGTGTCCAGAGGCTGGAGGCGCTACCAGGAGACAGGCTAGTACACCAGGAGACGTGGAAGGGGCTGTAGGAGGGCAACAACCCAGCAGCAGGACCGCTACCTCCGCCTTTGTGCAAGGAGGAACAGGAGGAGCACTGCCAGAGCCCTGCAAAATGACCTCCAGCAGGCCACAAATGTGCATGTCTCTGCACAAACGGTAAGAAACCGACTCCATGAGGATGGTCTGAGTGCCTGACGTCCACAGATGGGGCTTGTGCTCACAGACCAACACCGTGCAGGACGCTTGGCATTTATAACAGAACACCAGGATTGGCAAATTCGCCACTGGCGCCCTGTTCTCTTCACAGATGAAAGCAGGTTCACACTGAGCACATGTGACAGATGTGACAGTCTGGAGATGCCATGGAGAGCGATCTGCTGCCTGCAACATTCTTCAGCATGACCGGTTTGGCAGTGGGTCAGTAATGGTGTGGGGTAGCATTTCTTTGGAGGGCCGCACAGCCTTCCATGTGCTCGCCAGAGGTAGCCTGACTGCCATTAGGTACCGAGATAAAATCCTCAGACCCTTTGTGAGACCATATGCTGGTGCGGTTGGCCCTGGGTTCCTCCTAATGCAGGACAATGCCAGACCTCATGTGGCTGGAGTGTGTCAGCAGTTCCTGCAAGATGAAGGCATTGAAGCTATGGACTGGCCCGCCCATTCCCCAGACCTGAATCCGATTGAGCACATCTTGAGCACATCTGGAACATCATGTTTCACTCCATCCACCAAGGTCACAATGCACCACAGACTGTCCAGGAGTTGGCGGATGCTTTAGGCCAGGTCTGGGAGGAGATCCCTCAAGAGAACATCTGCCGCCTCATCAGGACCATGCCCAGGCATTGTAGGGAGGTCATACAGGTACATGGAGGCCACACACAATACTGAGAGGGACGTGGAGGCCACACACAATACTAAGCATCTTTTCCTTGTCTTGAGGCATTTCCACTGAAGTTGGATCAATCTGTAATTTGATTTTCCACTTTGATTTTGATTAGCATTCCAAATTCAGACCTCCATGGGATATTAATTTGGATTTACATTGATCATTTTTATGATTTATTGTTCTCAACGCATTCGACTATGTAATGAATAAAGATTTGCAACTGGAATATTTCATTCAGTGATGTCTAGGATGTGGTATTTTAGTGTTCCCTTTATTTTTTTGAACAGTGTATTTATTTCCATTTTCCCATTAGGGTTAGGGTTGGGGCTAAAGTTAGGGTTGGGATTAGGGGTGTGTTGGGGTCAGAGTTGGAGTCAGAATTGGGGGGGGTTCCACGGTTTAGGCACATCAGGGGCCGTCCAAACGTGACATGGCGTCCGATCTCAATATCAGCCAATTTTGCGTTGAAAAAGTCAAAGGCGCTCCTTCCCTTCTGAGCTCTGCCGTGCGCCCAAACAGTGGTTTACATGCATATATGGTGTATCAGCGTACTCAGGACAAATTGCACAACAACTTTTGGGGTCCAATTTCTCCTGTTACCCTTGGTAAAAATAAAACAAATTGGATCAGAAGTAAATTTTTTGTGAAAAAAAAGTTAAATGTTCATTTTTTTTAATCATTCCAAAAATTCCCGTGAAGCACCTGAAGGGTTAATAAACTTCTTGAATGTGGTTTTGAGCACCTTCAGGGGTGCACTTTTTAGAATGATGTCACTTTTGGGTATTTTCTATCATATAGACCCCTCAAAGTGACTTCAAATGTGATGTGGTCTGTAAAAGAAAATAGTGTTGTAAAAATGAGAAATCGCTGGTCAACTTTTAACCCTTATAACTTCCTATAAAAAAAAAAAATTTTGGTTCCAAAATTGTGCTGATGTAAAGTAAACATGTGGGAAATGTTATTTATTAGCTATTTTGTGTGACATATTTCACTGTTTTAAAGACATGAAAATGCAAACTTTGAAAATTGCGAAATTTTCAAAGTTTTCCCCAAACTTCCGTTTTTTTTTTTCCACAAATAAACGCAAGTTATATGAATGAATGTTACCACTAACATGAAGTACAATATGTCACGAGAAAACAAAGTCAGAATCACTGGGATCCATGGAAGCGTTCCAGAGTTATTACCTCATAAAGGGACAGTGGTCAGAATTGTAAAAATTGGCCCGGTCATGAACATGCAAACCACCTAGGAGGTTAAAGGGGTTAAAAGGATTTGGGGAGTTTCTGCTCAATTTCTGTTCAAAAAACACCACTGTGTGCATATACCATTGGGGTATGGCTATGCAGCAGCTTTGGCTGCAATGTTGGTTGCAAGCCCAAAGATCGCAATATGCTGCTACGACTTTGCAGAGTAATACAAGTGAATGTGATTGCATTGCAGTGAGAATACAAAGACACAAAAACAAATCCAACGGTCTGAATTTTTGTGATTTGCTTGTCAAGGTCACAGCACCTTGCGGTTTGCAATACAACCTCCATTACATTCACATTATGCGGGGATGTAGAAGTGGCACAAAGTGATCTTTAGCTACATGACCTGTGTCATGGCCAAAGCCACGGTGTGACCCACTCCGGCCTCGTTTTCCAAGCTGCAAAGTGACCGAATGACAATTATTAGATGTGGTCTTCATGTCATGCTCCCGGGTGAAAGTGGACAAAGACTATTGCCCATCACTCAAATATATCATGCAAAGTGTATCAGTCATTTTCCCCAGCTTACAAAAAAAAAAAAACAACACACAACAACCACACACGAGCCATGGCATGATAAATCTCAAATTAACATTAAACTACAATAAGAAATAAGAAAACAAAAAACACTTTTTTTTTTTCAAAGGCTCAGTTCACACTTTGCGCTATGGAGCAGTTTTCTAAGAAGTTATGAGAAGCCTAGGAGCATGTTCACATTGTCAGGAAGTAAACATGGATTCTGTGCCTAAAATCTTTACTAACACTGCTGAAATTCTTCCCAAAATGCAAATATTTTAAAACATGTTCCCCAGGAAAAAAAACAGGAGAAAAAAATAAAAAAATAAAAATAAAATGAACTAACTCGCGGCAAGTTTTTAATTTCATAACCTTACTGTCAACAGCGCTGATACGGTGGCGCATGTCTGACAAATCAAGAGTTTCCATCTTGGTTTTTCCTGACCTTATGTGAACATAGCTTAAAAGAAAAGTATAACTGAAAGTTTTTACATTTCTATTTGTTTGTTTGTTTTGTTTTAATCCATTACTACTTGTGGGATAATATTTTAAAAAATGGCAATGAAACAAAGTCTGTATCAGGACTAAACGCCACACGTTCTCACCTGTTCTTATGAAGATAAAAGCGGTGTATGCTCCAAACACTGCAGTGTATGAAAACTGAAAAGCTACAAGAAAAATAAAATGGCCTCAATTGTGCAAATTAAGCAAAGAAAAAAACCAAAAAAAAAAAAAACAAGACAAAATGATAAAAATAAAATTCTATTCATAGTCTGAAAATGGAACATTACATACCAGCAGACAGAAATATGCTCAGGACGGTACCTTGCCGAAACCTCAGCTGTTCAATGACATGATGAAAATGAGCTGAAAAAAAATAAAATACAATAAAATTAGTAATTATATATCCAAGAATGAAGCAGAGCAAGTGTACTCTCCTAAACGCACCCAAGAAAGTGTTCACAGAAGTCCGTGCAAACACCTGTTAGGCCGCGTTCCCACGATGAGCTTTTGATATTGCAGATTTTCTGCGCTATTTCTGCACCCATTAAAGGGAACCTGTCACCTCATTTTTCCGCTATAAGCTGCGGCCACTTCCTTTTGGGGATTATCTACAACATTCTATAATGCTGTAGATAAGCCCCTGATCTAACCTGGAAGATAAGGAAAACAACTTTTATTATACTCACCCGGGGGCGGACCGGTCTGGTCCGATCCGATGGGTGTCGCAGGTCTGGCGCCTTCCATCTTCATGCAGTGAATGTCATCATCCTCCTTGTTTCGTGTCACGGCTCCTGCGCAGGCATACTGATCTGCCCTGTTGAGGGCAGAGCATATTCCTGCAGTGCGCAGGCGCTGAGCCTCTCTGACCTTTCCCGGTGCCTGCGCACTGCAGTACTTTGATCTGCCCTCAACAAGGCAGATCAGTACGCCTGCGCAGGAGCCAAGACACAAAGCAAGGAGGATGATGACATCATCTCTAGAAGATGGAAGGCGCCGGACCTGCGATACCCATCGGATCGGACTGGACCGCCCCCGGGTGAGTATAATAAAACTTGTTTTCCTTATCTTCCAGGTTAGATCAGGGGCTTATCTACAGCATTATAGAATGTTGTAGATAAGCCCCGAAAGGCAGTGGCCGCAGCTTATAGCGGAAAAACGAGGTGACAGATTCCCTTTAAGTAAAATAGATTACGCGCCTTCTTTTCAAAAAGAAGCATTGTATAAAAAAATTTTAAAAAAAACTCACCCAAAACTCATCGTGGGAACGTAGCCTAAGTTCTTGGTCAAGGTTTTAAAATGCATCATCATTCTTGGTGGAGGTTTTCATATTATGCAGACCTTAGATAATAATGGGATAATACTGGCTGCACACAGACTGTAAAAATAATTGCCTGAACTTACCCCGAGCCTAAATTCAGACAAATGTATGTTTGATTCGTTTGTGCAACAGACTGCACATAGACCAATACTAGTGTACGTGCTAGTGCACAGGTCCACATTGGGGGAGAAAACAAAAAAAATTATAAAACCTTGCAAATTATTTTATTATGGGATTTGTCTTCATTCCAGTAAAAAAAAAAAAAAAAACATGCAAGTTGCTTCTAAACCCCGGATTTTGCCCAGTCTATTTGCATTAATATCAGAGTGCACGCATTTGGAGTACAGATGATGGCAGTGATGGGACAGCACTAGTGATGAGCGAACGTGCTTGGATAAGGTGATATCCTAGAATGCTCGGATGCTAACCAAGTGATATCGGTGTACTCGAAAAATATGTTCAGTCCCTGAGGCTGCTGCAGGAGATCGTTCTGATAAGCAGAACACTCAGGAGTCAGGCAATACTCATCACTGCCATCATCTGTACTCCAAAGGAATACGTTCTGATAGCAATGTAGCTGAAGGCAGGCAGAGAGACTGAGGAAAAGCCGCCATTTACAGGTGTTTTTTTTTGTTTTGTTAAACAGCAATAAAAACAAATTCCTTAATGAAGATATTTGGAAAGTTTCATAACTTTCCATTCTGGACAAAATAAAAAAAAAAAATAAAAAATAGCTTAGGTATTCTTTTTAAAGACTACATCAGTAGGATCAACCCCTCCTAAGGCCTGTTTCACACATCCGTTTTTTGACGTCCGCCAAAGTGTGAAAAAACGGATGTGTGAAACAGGCCTAAGCCATCTGTATGGACATGTAGGTCATATAAAGTTGTGTAAAATGATATCATGATGTCTGCGATCTGATGCCTTATTAAGAAAAGCATGGATTTCTCTAGAATATGTAAATGAGCTGTTAAGATCTATGGGCCGGACGTAGATCTCCCTGATCTAACTACAGAGCTTATGTTAAATGAAAGGCAGTGTTACCAGTGTGAGACATGTATATCAGGAGAGCAGACTGCCAGTCATTACATGTCTCACACTGGTAACGCTCCTTTCATGTAAAATAATGTGTGGAGGCAGATTCTCAGGGAGATCTACATCCAGCACATAGATCTTAACAGCTCATCTACATATTGAATAGAATGTTGAATTCTCTGGAATAAGACATCAGATCGCAGATATTGGGGTATCATTTTGTCCAACTTTTTATGACCTACATGCCCATATAGACGGCTTAGGAGGGTTTTTCCTACAGACAGATGCCATTTAACCCCTTTTGCCATCTGACGTACTATCCCGCCCATGGGACCTGGGCCCCTATGCTCATGGACGGGATAGTACGTCATAGCGATCAGCGGCGCTCACATGGTGAGCGCCGCTGATCGCGGCCAGGTGTCAGCTGATTATCACAGCTGACACCCGGCACTATGTCAGGGGCGGTCACGGACCGTCCTGACATGTTAATCCCTGGCACACTGCGATCAAACACGATCGCAGTGTACCGTGGGTTTAGGGAATCATCGGCAGGGAGGGGGCTCCCTCCCTGCTTCCTGAGACCCCCGTAGCAGAGCAATGTGCAGCGCTGTTGCGGGGGCCTCCTTCCCTGCAGGTCCCCGAATCCAAAATGGCGGTGGGGACCTTTGGGGGCCTGCAGGGAGGTGGCTTCCTCATGCCTGCAAAGCACCGGCATGAGGAAGCCTGCAGCACTACCTGTGACAGATCGCTGATCTGTCACAGCGATCTGTGATGTGACAGATCAGCGAAGTGTAAAAAGGAGATTTTTGTGTACTCACCTTAAAATCTCTTTCTCTTAGCCTCTAATTGGGGGACACAGAATCATGGGTGTTATGCTGCTGTCCGCTAGGAGGCGACACTATGCATAATCTGAAAAAGGTTAGCTATGGCTCCTCCTCTGCAGAATACACCCCTGGATGGCGTCCGCCTTCTCCAGTATTGTGCAAAAGCATTAGGAGGAACATAACAGAAGAAACATAACCATGCCTGTAAGAAGGCTACTATGTACAAGCTCAAAGAACAATATGAGAACCCAACCGTAACAGCCGCCAATTAAGGGCAACAGGGTGGGAACTGTGTCCCCCAATTAGGGGCTAAGAGAAAGAGGCTTTATGGTGAGTACACAAAAATCTCCTTTACTCTGTCGCCTCATTGGGGGACACAGAACCATGGGACGTCCCAAAGCAGTCCCTGGGTGGGAAGCAATGGACGAATATTGTGCTAGCAGGACCCTAAACTTGGGGCACTGCCGCCTGCAGAACCAGTCTACCCAGGCTCGCGTCCGCTGAGGACTGGGTATGAACACTGTAGTGTTTTGTAAATGTGTGTAGGTTAGTTCAAGTGGCCGCCTTGCACACTTGTTGTGCCGAAACCTGGTGCCGAATGGCCCAGGAGGCCCCTACTTCCCGAGTAGAGTGGGGCGTGATACCGGCCGGAAGAGAGGAACTGTTGAGTCGGTAAGCCTCATGTATGGTGGACTTGATCCACCTGGCAAGGGTAGCCTTGGAGGCCGGCAGGCCCTTGCGACCGCCTTCCGGAAGAATGAAGAGGGAATCAGACTTCCGGAAGGGGGCAGTCCTGGACATATAAATCCGCAATGCTCTGATGAGGTCAAGCGTATGCAGAGCCTTCTGCACTCTATGAGCCGGAACCGGACAAAGGGATGGCAGTGAGATTTCCTCATTGAGGTGAAAGGTGGACACAACCTTCGGAAGGAAGGATGGTACAGTACGGAGGACCACCTTGTCCTGGTGAAAAGCTAGGAAAGGCCGTCTGCAGGAAAGTGCTGACAATTCCGACACCCTGCGTAGCGAGGTGATTGCCACTAGGAAAACCACTTTCTGTGACAGAATACAGAGTGGAACTTCTTTAAGGGGTTCGAAGGGTGGTGCCTGCAATGCTGTCAGGACCAGGTTGAGGTCCCACGTTTCCAGTGGACGCCTGCAGGGAGGAACCAATCGGGAAACTCCCTGGAGAAAAGTTCTTACTTGCGGTTTGGTAGCAATGCGCCTTTGAAAAAGGACTGAAAGCGCTGACACCTGACCCTTAAGCGAGCCTAGGGATAGCTTGGCGTCTAGGCCCGACTGAAGGAAACCTAGTACCTTCGGGAGAATAAGGGAGTGGGACCTGTCCATGAGATTCGCACCAGGAAAAGAAAGTTCTCCAGGTACAATAATAAATCTTGGCAGAAGCTGGCTTCCTTGCCCTAATCATGGTCGCAATGACATCCGGTGTGAACCCTGCCTGGGTTAGAATCCGGGTTTCAAGGGCCATGCCGTCAAATTGAGAGCCCCTAAATTCTGATGGTAGAACGGACCTTGTGACAGAAGGTCGTGACGATCGGGGAGACGCCAGGGGGCGTCTGCTGTAAGATGAACGATGTCGGCGTACAATGTACGTCTGGGCCAGTCCGGCGCGATCAGGATGGTTGGAACTCCCTCTTGTTTGATCTTCCTCACTACTCTGGAGATCAGGAGGAGAGTGGAAAGATGTACAGGAGCTGGAAATGGGTCCAGTCCTGAACCAGGGCATCCGCTCCGAGCGACCGCGGGTCGTGTGTCCTGGCCATGAAATTGGAGACCTTGGCATTGAGATGGGATGCCATTAGGTCCACATCCGGGGTTCCCCAGCGTTGACAGATCTGGTAAAAAATTTCGGGGTGGAGAGACCACTCCCCCGAGTCGATTCCTTGCCTGCTGAGGAATTCTGCTTCCCAGTTTTCCACCCCTGGAATGTGGACCGCCGAGAGTACCGACCTGGTGTCTTCCGCCCAGTGGAGAATATGTGTTACTTCTCTCATCGCCTGGACACTACAGGTCCCGCCTTGGTGATTCACATATGCCACCGCCGTGGCATTGTCCGACTGTTTCCGTATGTGAGAGGCCGCCAGCAGGTGATGAAAGGTTCTCAGTGCCAGGAAGATGGCCCGAATTTCCAGGATATTGATGGGCAAGGTCGCTTCCATTGGTGACCACTTGCCTTGTGCCCTGTGATGTAGGTGCACCGCACCCCAACCTGTCAGGCTTGCATCGGTGGTCAGGACCTTCCACTGACCTGAAAGAAAGGGTTTTCCTCTTGTAAGCGAAGTTGGCTTGAGCCACCAATGTACGGACCTCCTGGTTGACGATGTCAACCGGAACTCCCTGTCGAGGGAGAAGGGGTTCTTGTCCCAAGACCTGAGGATGGCTAGTTGAAGAGGACTGAGGTGAAACTGGGCAAATGGCACTGCCTCCATTGCTGCTGCCATCCTGCCGAGGACTCTCATGGCAAACCGGAGAGATCGGGGAGGTTTGCGGAGGAGTGTGCGCACTCCTAGACGGAGGGCCAGTGTCTTGTCCTTGGGAAGGACCACAAGACCCCTGGAGGTGTCGAATAGCATTCCCAGGAAGGTTAAAGTCTGACTCGGGGTAGTCGATGATTCTTGTAAATTGACTAACCATCCCAGACGACTTAGTGTGTCGATTGTGATTGAGACACTGACCTCGCAGTCCTTGAAGGTGGAACACTTGATGAGAAGGTCGTCTAGATACGGAACGACTAGAATGCCTCTGGAGTGTAGAAAATCCATGGTGGCTGCCATGACCTTGGTAAACGTTCTTGAAGCTGTGGTGAGTCCGAACGGGAGAGCGACAAACTGGTAGTGGTCTTGGTTGACCGCGAACCTGAGAAACCTTTGATGGGCGGGAGCAAATGTTATGTGGAGATATGCGTCTTGTATGTCTATGGAGGCAAGGTATTCTCCCTACTCCATGGATGCTATGATGGACCGGAGGGAATCTGCTGTGAGCTCATTTTCGGGTTTGCCTCTGGCTTCTGGTGAGGGTTATGGAGCTGGCTGTGACAGAGGAGTAGTGAGTTCTCTATCAGGACTCCCTCTGTTGGTGAAGGGAGGTAATGAAGCTGATCTAAATGGCAGAGACTGGCCACCTGAGGAAGAGGACTGCGATTGGACATCAGGAGTTTCTGATTGGATTTAAGGCAGCCGACTCCCTAGTTTCTTGCTGGCGATTTTTCCTGACTGTGGCTTCTGGTTTCCAGTTTGGTTCCTGCCTTCCTAAAGCTAAGTTTTCTCTGCTATTGTTCATATGAGATTTTGTCTGGTTTACTTAGTTTTTGTGTTCAGCCAGCCCTGGCTGGGACTGGGCTGAATCCCCATTTTGTCTCTGATCAGTTGATCTCTTTTGCTCTGTCTTCAGAATATACCTGAGTGCTGATATAGTGATTTGAAGTCTAGCGACTTCAGGGCCTTTTTCTATCAGACGTGTTGGACATTTTTTTTGGCAGGGTTTTTTGCGTGATTGCAGACAGCAGCTTTTCTTTCCTGTCCTTTCTAGTTAGTGAGGGCCCCATGGTTTGCTCAGCCTATCTTTCTATCTGTGTCTGTGTTTTCATCTTGTTTCACAGACAATACATGTTGGGGGCTGTCTATTGCTTTGGGGTAGTTTAGATTTCCCCTTTCTTCCTTTATGCTTATTTAGTTCTCCGGCCGTGACGAGGCGTCTAGGACCTCCGTAGGCAAGCTCCATGGCTACTGCTAGTTGCCAACCTCTCTGGTTTTCTGGGCTTAGCTTGCTTTTTGTTTTTTTCCTCCTCGGTGACCCATTCATAACAGAATCACCAGCCATACCGCAGATTCTAGGGTACTCAAAAGCAGGAGAGAATTGTAAATAAAAAAAAAAAAAAAAAAAAAAAAAGTGTCAGAATTTTTTTTTTGTATGTATATTTTCTTTTTTTTCCTGGGGCCGTAGGAGGATTCTTTTTTTTTTTCTTTTTCTCCTTGATGGAGATTAAGCAATTGTCTGATCATGTGGAGCAGCTCGCTGCTGAAGTGCGGGGAATTTCCGCCTTTCTCACTCATTCACATGCTGTTGAACCAAGGATCCCTGCTCCTGATGTGTTTTCTGGGGATCGGTCTAAATTTTTGAATTTTAAGAATTGTAAATTATTTCTTGCCTTGAAGCCTAACTCATCGGGGAGCTCTGCGCAGCAGGTTAAATTACCATCCCCTTGCTGCGCGGCGATCCCCAGGATTGGGCGTTTTCTTTGACACCTGAAGATCCTGTTTTGACTAATGTGGATGCATTTTTTCAAGCCTTGGAGTTGTTATATAATGAACCTAATGCTATTGATCAAGCTGAGAGAGCCCTATTGGCATTGAACCAGGGTCAGGATCCTGCAGAGTTATACTGTCAGAAATTCTGAAGGTGGGCGGTCCTTACTACATGGAATGCATTGGCAGCTCTCTTTCGGAAGGGTTTGTCTGAGACTTTAAAAGATACTATGGTGGGATTTCCTGTTTCCTCTGGTCTTGACGATTCTATGTCATTAGTAGAGTTGAGCGACTTTTGATTTTTTAGGGTCGCGTTTCGTTTCGTGAAACCCGACTTTTCTAAAAGTCGGGTCGAGCAAGATCGTCCGATTATAGGGAAAAGTCGGGGTCGTCCCGAAACACGAAACCCAATGTAAGTCAATGGGGAATAAAAGTCGGCAGTGAGAGGAGGACAGGAAACACACCTACAGTGCCCATTTGAATGCCAAAAGCATCAATTCTTCTTACTTAAGCTTGTCAACCTTAATTAACTTCATAATACAAGTTACGCACTGAAAAATGGGGGTTATTTGGCTAAAGTTGTGGGGGGGGAGGGCTGGCTGCAGGTTTTCATGTGCCCTGGGCGAAAGAGCGCCCCTTTAACACATACCACAACTCATCATGCTCCGATACGGCAGAGAAATAGCAGTATAGTACAATGAAAAATACCTCACTTTTTACATCTCATGATGAGGCCCATCTATTTCTCCATACAGAATCATTGGTCCCATATAATGTTTGAAACAGTATATGATGAGCTCCACATAATGCTACAGTATATGTTGGTCCCCATGGATGAAGCTCCACTGTCTTATGGGCCCAAATAATGCTCCAAACATAATGGGCCCCATTTCTAATGCTCTAGTGTATAATGGGCCCTGTAAATGCTGCTCCAGTGTCTGATGTACACCTTTGGAATGTTCCAGTGTATGGTGGGCCCCATCTATCATTCTCCAGAGTATAGTGCTCCCCAAAAATTGCTGTCCCAACATTGAAAACAATCAAATAAGTCTCCTCGCTAGGGAATCCCTGTACTTCTCTGGATTCCTTGTCGTCCCCATCTTCCATCTCACTGCACAGTATTTCAACTTTGCAAGTGCTGTGATCCTGGGCAAGCAGGGGGGGCCCACTCATTGGCGACGGCACTGGCACAGGGCCCATGATAGTACGGTGGTGTGTCTGATGGCGGGTGGGCCGAACCTGCACTTTCATCTGCAGCTTCCTCTTTGTCACCGTGTAAGATGGAACTGTATATGGGAAGGGTAACCTGAGTTTCATCAGGGTCAGATTCAGGTCATGTAGCATGCGTGGGGAATGTAGTGGTCTGGGTCAATGTACCAGCAGATTCATCGAGCAGTGGCTGGGCATCAGTGCACTTGTGTCGCCCCCAGGAGTACGGTCGCCACAGTGGCATTACCTTCTTCCTAGGGAGTGTGATGTCATGCTTGGGAGCAACGAAGGATCTCTCTAGCAGGTTAACTGATTGGGCGGCATTATTCCCACGAGTCATGACCCTCCAAACAGCGTTCATGAAGGCAAAGTGTTTGTTTTACGTGGGCAGTATGGTTGTAAAGCTGAACCTTAAAGGAATGTCCAGAAGGGCACCACCAGGAGTGGAGCCTACGGTTAAATTCGACTCCACCTGGGAAACCTCAACCATGCCAGCTACAGAACAGATGCACACATTGCAAGCTTAATTCTGTTAACGAACGAGACTCCGTCATGCCCCGCGGTCCGAGTCCGGCTTACTAGAGGGACACGTGAGGCTCTGGCACATGAGATTGGCCAATAACTGGTGTGTCATGCCCTTACATGTCCGTGGCTGCATGTGCGCTACACTGAAAAGGCCAGCGTTTGTCGCTTACGGGTGCAGAAAACCCGCTGAACAACGTTAGTGATGGGGATCACTGATTACAATTATTACCCGCGAACGATGATTTCCCAGTAAGTGCAGGTCAACCGCAGTTCCGGAATTAGGCCTAACCGTCATTCCTGAAAAAATTAAAAACTTACGTGTGCAAACCACAGGTGCTGTAGCTTGCTTAACAGCTCGCCAGCCGTTCTCACGCCCAGTATGGATTACACGTGATTGCACAAAGGTGAGAAAGGGTACCGTATCCCCAGATAACATGTATGGATAGCGTACACATTCAAAATATATGTCTATACATCAGGAGGCAGGCTCAGACGGTGTTAGGCCCAGTATGGATTGCACGTGATTGCACAAAGGTTAGAAAGGGTACCGTATCCCCGGATAACATGTATGGATAGCGTACACATTCAAAATATATGTCTCAGGAGGCAGGCTCAGACGGTGTCAGGCCCAGTATGGATTGCACGTGATTGCACAAAGGTTAGAAAGGGTACCGTATCCCCGGATAACATGTATGGATAGCGTACACATTCAAAATATATGTCTCAGGAGGCAGGCTCAGACGGTGTTAGGCCCAGTATGGATTGCACGTGATTGCACAAAGGTTAGAAAGGGTACCGTATCCCCAGATAACATGTATGGATAGCGTACACATTCAAAATATATGTCTATACATCAGGAGGCAGGCTCAGACGGTGTCAGGCCCAGTATGGATTGCACGTGATTGCACAAAGGTTAGAAAGGGTACCATATCCCCGGATAACATGTATGGATAGCGTACACATTCAAAATATATGTCTCAGGAGGCAGGCTCAGACGGTGTCAGGCCCAGTATGGATTGCACGTGATTGCACAAAGGTTAGAAAGGGTACCGTATCCCCGGATAACATGTATGGATAGCGTACACATTCAAAATATATGTCTCAGGAGGCAGGCTCAGACGGTGTTAGGCCCAGTATGGATTGCACGTGATTGCACAAAGGTTAGAAAGGGTACCGTATCCCCGGATAACATGTATGGATAGCGTACACATTCAAAATATATGTCTCAGGAGGCAGGCTCAGACGGTGTCAGGCCCAGTATGGATTGCACGTGATTGCACAAAGGTTAGAAAGGGTACCGTATCCCCGGATAACATGTATGGATAGCGTACACATTCAAAATATATGTCTATACATCAGGAGGCAGGCTCAGACGGTGTCAGGCCCAGTATGGATTGCACGTGATTGCACAAAGGTTAGAAAGGGTACCGTATCCCCGGATAACATGTATGGATAGCGTACACATTCAAAATATATGTCTCAGGAGGCAGGCTCAGACGGTGTCAGGCCCAGTATGGATTGCACGTGATTGCACAAAGGTTAGAAAGGGTAACGTATCCCCGGATAACATGTATGGATAGCGTACACATTCAAAATATATGTCTCAGGAGGCAGGCTCAGACGGTGTTAGGCCCAGTATGGATTGCACATGATTGCACAAAGGTTAGAAAGGGTACCATTTCCCCGGATAACATGTATGGATAGCGTACACATTCAAAATATATGTCTCAGGAGGCAGGCTCAGACGGTGTTAGGCCCAGTATGGATTGCACGTGATTGCACAAAGGTTAGAAAGGGTACCGTATCCCCAGATAACATGTATGGATAGCGTACACATTCAAAATATATGTCTCAGGAGGCAGGCTCAGACGGTGTTAGGCCCAGTATGGATTGCACGTGATTGCACAAAGGTTAGAAAGGGTACCGTATCCCCGGATAACATGTATGGATAGCGTACACATTCAAAATATATGTCTCAGGAGGCAGGCTCAGACGGTGTCAGGCCCAGTATGGATTGCACGTGATTGCACAAAGGTTAGAAAGGGTACCGTATCCCCGGATAACATGTATGGATAGCGTACACATTCAAAATATATGTCTATACATCAGGAGGCAGGCTCAGACGGTGTCAGGCCCAGTATGGATTGCACGTGATTGCACAAAGGTTAGAAAGGGTACCGTATCCCCGGATAACATGTATGGATAGCGTACACATTCAAAATATATGTCTCAGGAGGCAGGCTCAGACGGTGTCAGGCCCAGTATGGATTGCACGTGATTGCACAAAGGTTAGAAAGGGTAACGTATCCCCGGATAACATGTATGGATAGCGTACACATTCAAAATATATGTCTCAGGAGGCAGGCTCAGACGGTGTTAGGCCCAGTATGGATTGCACATGATTGCACAAAGGTTAGAAAGGGTACCATTTCCCCGGATAACATGTATGGATAGCGTACACATTCAAAATATATGTCTCAGGAGGCAGGCTCAGACGGTGTTAGGCCCAGTATGGATTGCACGTGATTGCACAAAGGTTAGAAAGGGTACCGTATCCCCAGATAACATGTATGGATAGCGTACACATTCAAAATATATGTCTCAGGAGGCAGGCTCAGACGGTGTCAGGCACAGTATGGATTTGACGGCCCAGATTACACAGCGGAGGAGCAGGGAGAGGTAAAGATTGCAACTGCTGGGGTCCTGCCCAAGCAAGGGGGGCCCACTCGTGGGCGTCGGTACTGGCACTGGGCCCCTCATAGTACAGCGGTGTGTCTGACGGCGGGTGTGCACCACCACCGTCAGAGACACTTGATTGCACTATGAGGGACCCTGTGCCAGTGCCCGCGCCCAAGAGTCGGCCTACCCACCTGTCCAGGGCAACGGCACTCGCACGGTGTCGTGCGCTAGGTGGTGACCCCGGCCATGGGGGGGGAGGCAGCACAGTTAGGGAGTTTTAGAAAGTGGCATATGTTGAAGTTGGAC
Organism: Dendrobates tinctorius; assembly: GCF_039654945.1. Lineage (NCBI taxonomy): Eukaryota > Metazoa > Chordata > Amphibia > Anura > Dendrobatidae > Dendrobates > Dendrobates tinctorius. The sequence goes on along the minus strand of NW_027362162.1, from coordinate 552,314 downwards.
ATTCAGCTGATGCAAAAGGCGAAATAGGTGAAGTCCCAGGAAGAGGTGGACCAAAGCAAGCCATTTTTCTGTCACCCTATGTGTCATCAGGGGAAGGTGGGACAAAATCCTTGGAAACCCATGCATGGTTCATTTTAATGAAGGTTAGATCATCCACATTTTGGGTTGACAGACGGGTCCTTTTTTCTGTCAGGATTGATCCAGCTGCACTGAAGACTCTTTCCGATAGCACACTTGCAGCTGGGCAAGCGAGCTCCTGTAAGGCATATTGGGCCAATTCAGGCCAGGTGTCCAGTTTAGCGGCCCAATAGTCAAAGGGGAATGACCTGTGTGGGAGAACATCGATATGGGAGGAAAAATAGTTTGTAACCATAGTTGACAACTGCTGTCTCCTGTCACTTTCCATCGATGCTGTATTACCAGTTGTGTGAGCGGTACTTGAAAAATCAGTCCACAACATTGTCATGAAACCCCTGTCTCCAACGCCACTTCTGCTGTGTGCACCATGAACACCTCTGCCAAGCTGCCCCTGGCCCGTACGGCTCGTGTGAGAACCATCACTGCTGCTGTGTGCTGGGAATGCCTCAAGCAACCGATTTACCAGAGTTGCTTGTTTATTAGCCAATATTAGGTCAAGGTTCTCCTGTGGCATGATGTTTTGTAATTTGCCTTTATAGCGTGGATCCAGGATGCTGGCCAACCAGTAGTCGTCATCGTTCATCATTTTGGCAATGCGGGGGTCCCTTTTTAGGATCCGCAAGGCATAATCTGACATGTGGGCCAATGTTCCCGGTGTCAATGATGCACTGCGAGTGCTGGTTGGAGGAGCACTTTCTGGCAAATCCACATCCCTCCAGTCATGCACAAACCCTGTACCAGACCTTGCCACGCCAACATTTTCACTTGCCCCACGAGATGCATCCTCCTCCCCTAAGTAATCATCCCCATCATCATCCTCCTCCTCCTCTTCTTCCTCCAACTCGTCCAGGAGAGGTCCCTGAGGAGACAATGGCTGAATGTCATCAAGGATTCCCTCCACCTCTTCCTCCTCGTCAACATTGGCTGCAGACGCCTGCTCCTTAAGGTGCGTCAAAGTTTGCATGAGCAGACGCATAAGTGGGATGCTCATGCTTAGGATGGCGTCATCTGCGCTTACCAGCCGTGTGCATTCCTCAAAACACTGAAGGACTTTACAGAGGTCTTTCAGCTTCGACCACTCACACCTGTCAACTCCATGTCTGCTCTCAAAGTGCCTGGCCGTGTATCCTCCCACAAATGCATTATGGCCTGCCTCTGCTCGCACAGCCGCTCCACCATGTGCAGGGTGGAGTTCCACCTTGTTGCAATGTCGATAATGAGGCGGTGGTTGGGAAGGTGGAGCAATCGCTGCAGCTTCTGCATACGAACGGACTGTACAGGCGACCGGCGGATGTGCGCGCACAGTCTTCGCACCTTCTGGAGCAGGGCTGTTAACTCCGGATAATTTTTGAGGAAGCACTGCACCACCAGGTTCAAGGTGTGAGCCAAGCAAGGTACAGTGGGGAAAAAAAGGATTTAGTCAGTCAGCAATAGTGCAAGTTCCACCACTTAAAAAGATGAGAGGCGTCTGTAATTTACATCATAGGTAGACCTCAACTATGGGAGACAAACTGAGAAAAAAAAATCCAGAAAATCACATTGTCTGTTTTTTTTTCATTTTATTTGCATATTATGGTGGAAAATAAGTATTTGGTCAGAAACAAAATTTCATCTCAATACTTTGTGATATATCCTTTGTTGGCAATGACAGAGGTCAAACGTTTGGAACTTGCACTATTGCTGACTAAATACTTTTTTTCCCCACTGTATGTGGCTGAGTTTTGAAAGGGCTATGGCTGCCACAAAATTACGGCCGTTATCACTAACTACCTTGCCTGCTTCAAGATGTACACTACCCAGCCATGACTCAGTTTGTCGCTTCAAGTACTCGGCCAGCACCTCGGCGGTGTGTCTGTCGCCCAAACACATCATCTGCAACACAGCCTGCTGACGCTTTCCACTAGCTGCTCGATAGGGGGACACCTCGTGTGCAACAGTGGCAGCTGCAGATGGAGTGCTCGTACGACTGCGCTCTGTGGACGAGCTTTCGCTTCTGGAGGAGGAGGAGGAGGAGGGTCGAACGCCTACAGCCAACTGTTTCCTATACCGTGGGCTAGGCAGCACTGTCCCACCACCGCTGTCCCCTGTGGACCCTGCATCCACCACATTAACCCAGTGCGCAGTGATGGACACGTAATGGCCCTGGCCATGCCGACTGGACCATGCATCAGTTGTGAGGTGCACCTTTCCACTCACTGACTGCTTGAGTGCATGGACAATGCGGTCTTTTACATGATGGTGGAGGGCTGGGATGGCTTTGCGAGAGAAGAAGTGGCGACTGGGTAGCTCATAGCGTGGTACTGCATAGGCCATGAGTTCGCGGAAAGCTGCGCTTTCCACCAACCGATAGGGCATCATCTCAAACGAGATTAGTTTGGCAATGTGGGCTTTCAAACCCAGTGTACGCGGATGAGAGACTGAGTACTTTATTGACCTACTCATAGTGTCTGGGAGGGTGAGCTGGACTTGAGAGCTGCATATGGTGGAAGTAATGGTGGACAGGGCGGACTGAGAGAGGGTTGATGATGGTGATGGAGTTGGTGTTCTTTCTGATGGCCTAGATTCAGTATTTCGTTGATATAACAGTGAGATTCCCTGACTGCTGTGGCCTTGCAACGACACCTCAACATTTGCTGCTGTGCTAACGGGTGGGCTAACAGTGGGGGAAACAATGTAGCGTTGCTGACTACCTTCTTTGTGATCAGTTGCACATGTGGCACTTGAGGTTTGGTGTTGTGTCCATGCTTGCAAGTGGATGCTGGTCAAATGTCTAAGCATGCAACTGGTATTCAAATTTTTCAGATTTTTCCCTCGGCTAAAGGTCTTTGCGCACTTCTTACAGATAACCTTGGCCTGATCATGAGGATTTTGTTCAAAAAAGTGCCACACTGCACTCTTCCTACTTCCTACTACTGGCAGACATTTTGCGGCCTAGCACGCTGTGATCTTTTGACCCTCTGGACAAGCTGTCCAGCAACTCTTTTGATTTTTGGAACCTGTCTTTGGAGTGCTCCGGGCCTGCCAGATAACAGCTGTTGCGATGTCGATGTCTGCTGTGGATGCTCCTCATCTGAGCTATTGGAAGCAGCACCCTCTTCCCCCAATGGATGTCAATCTGGGTCAACAACTGGGTCATCCATCACCTCCTCTTCAATGTCATGTGCACCTTCCTCTGTGTCACCGTGTATGGTGGTATAGTGTGCGGGAAGGGGCACCTGAGTCTCATCAGGGTCAGAATCCTGCTCTGTACACTGCGAGGACAATGTAGTGCTCTGAGTGATTGTACCAGCAGAATCATCTATCAGCGGCTGTGCATCAGTGCACTCCATGTCAGATTCATCTTGGCCTGGGTAATTCACCATTTCACTTGATAATCCAGGCATGGTATGTGAAAACAGCTCCATGGAGTAATCAGTAGTATGGCCTGCGTCATCCTTCAATCTTGGTTGGGGCGAAGGACACAAGGAAAGGTGTGGTTCATGAACATGAGCCTCCAATGACGACTCAGTGCTTTTACTTTTTACAACTTCAGAAGAAGAGGCGATAGAGCTGGAGGCTGAGTCAGCAATGTAAGACAAAACTTTTTCCTGATGCTCTGGCTTTAAAAGCGGTTTGCCAACTCCTAGAAAACTAAGCCTTCAAAGCCTTATGGAGCCAGACGATGACGCAGGCGCAACACCTCCTGCATTCGGTCCTATTTTGCTTTTGCCACTACCATCAGATCCACCACCAACACCATCATTACCAGCTGCCAACCCCCGCCCAATTCCACGGCCTCTTCCACCAGCCTTCCTCATTTTTGGTAGAAATGTAGACAAAATCCAACAAACTATATAGTAATGTAAAACAAGGTACAAGGTGTCTATAGGACAGGGGAGATTTAGATTTTCTGCACACACTAGTGGACACTGGACACTTTTGGATTGTGTGAGGCCCACTGAATATCAGAGCGCTATGTCACAGGCTCGATGGCACAGGTGTGAAAAAAGTGACTACAGGCTAAGGGAGATTTTGAATTTCTGCAGACACTTGTGGACACTGGACACTTGGATTGTGTGAGGCCCACTGAATATCATAGCACTATGTCACAGGCTCGATGCAACAAGTGTGAAAAAAGTGACTACAGGATAAGGGAGATTTTGAATTTCTGCAGACACTAGTGGACACTGGACACTTGGATTGTGTGAGGCCCACTGAATATCAGAGCGCTATGTCACAGGCTCGATGCAACAGGTGTGAAAAAAGTGACTACAGGATAAGGGAGATTTTGAATTTCTGCAGACACTAGTGGACACTGGACACTTGGATTGTGTGAGGCCCACTGAATATCAGAGCGCTATGTCACAGGCTCGATGGCACAGGTGTGAAAAAAGTGACTACAGGATAAGGGAGATTTTGAATTTCTGCAGACACTTGTGGACACTGGACACTTTTGGATTGTGTGAGGCCCACTGAATATCAGAGCGCTATGTCACAGGCTCGATGGCACAGGTGTGAAAAAAGTGACTACAGGATAAGGGAGATTTTGAATTTCTGCAGACACTTGTGGACACTGGACACTTTTGGATTGTGTGAGGCCCACTGAATATCAGAGCGCTATGTCACAGGCTCGATGACACAGGTGTGAAAAAAGTGACTACAGGATAAGGGAGATTTTGAATTTCTGCAGACACTTGTGGACACTGGACACTTTTGGATTGTGTGAGGCCCACTGAATATCAGAGCGCTATGTCACAGGCAGAAATTGGCTAGTGTATCACAAACTACAAGATGTATGTAGAATTGGGCAGAATAGGAATCTCCCTAGAGTGTAGGTCTGTAAGAACGGAACAAGTCCTCCACTTATCCTTCCACAGTGACACACAGATAGCTTCACTGTGGCTGTGATAACAGCCGTTACACGGTACTGTGTGAGGAGCGTACACCGCTGTATGGTGTGAAAAAATGCACGCTCAGTACCTCAGCAGGACAAAAAAAAAAAATTGGGATTGCTTTTAAAAAAGCAGTTTGCAGAGCAGTGGGGAAACAGCAATGCAGCTGTCAGGAAGCCTTAGAAGGCAGCCTAACAACCAACACCGCTGATCCACCACAATATAGCCTCCCCTTGCACTGCACACACAGTGACTACAGGTCCCGCCTTGGTGATTCACATATGCCACCGCCGTGGCATTGTCCGACTGTTTCCGTATGTGAGAGGCCGCCAGCAGGTGATGAAAGGTTCTCAGTGCCAGGAAGATGGCCCGAATTTCCAGGATATTGATGGGCAAGGTCGCTTCCATTGGTGACCACTTGCCTTGTGCCCTGTGATGTAGGTGCACCGCACCCCAACCTGTCAGGCTTGCATCGGTGGTCAGGACCTTCCACTGACCTGAAAGAAAGGGTTTTCCTCTTGTAAGCGAAGTTGGCTTGAGCCACCAATGTACGGACCTCCTGGTTGACGATGTCAACCGGAACTCCCTGTCGAGGGAGAAGGGGTTCTTGTCCCAAGACCTGAGGATGGCTAGTTGAAGAGGACTGAGGTGAAACTGGGCAAATGGCACTGCCTCCATTGCTGCTGCCATCCTGCCGAGGACTCTCATGGCAAACCGGAGAGATCGGGGAGGTTTGCGGAGGAGTGTGCGCACTCCTAGACGGAGGGCCAGTGTCTTGTCCTTGGGAAGGACCACAAGACCCCTGGAGGTGTCGAATAGCATTCCCAGGAAGGTTAAAGTCTGACTCGGGGTAGTCGATGATTCTTGTAAATTGACTAACCATCCCAGACGACTTAGTGTGTCGATTGTGATTGAGACACTGACCTCGCAGTCCTTGAAGGTGGAACACTTGATGAGAAGGTCGTCTAGATACGGAACGACTAGAATGCCTCTGGAGTGTAGAAAATCCATGGTGGCTGCCATGACCTTGGTAAACGTTCTTGAAGCTGTGGTGAGTCCGAACGGGAGAGCGACAAACTGGTAGTGGTCTTGGTTGACCGCGAACCTGAGAAACCTTTGATGGGCGGAAGCAAATGTTATGTGGAGATATGCGTCTTGTATGTCTATGGAGGCAAGGTATTCTCCCTACTCCATGGATGCTATGATGGACCGGAGGGAATCTGCTGTGAGCTCATTTTCGGGTTTGCCTCTGGCTTCTGGTGAGGGTTATGGAGCTGGCTGTGACAGAGGAGTAGTGAGTTCTCTATCAGGACTCCCTCTGTTGGTGAAGGGAGGTAATGAAGCTGATCTAAATGGCAGAGACTGGCCACCTGAGGAAGAGGACTGCGATTGGACATCAGGAGTTTCTGATTGGATTTAAGGCAGCCGACTCCCTAGTTTCTTGCTGGCGATTTTTCCTGACTGTGGCTTCTGGTTTCCAGTTTGGTTCCTGCCTTCCTAAAGCTAAGTTTTCTCTGCTATTGTTCATATGAGATTTTGTCTGGTTTACTTAGTTTTTGTGTTCAGCCAGCCCTGGCTGGGACTGGGCTGAATCCCCATTTTGTCTCTGATCAGTTGATCTCTTTTGCTCTGTCTTCAGAATATACCTGAGTGCTGATATAGTGATTTGAAGTCTAGCGACTTCAGGGCCTTTTTCTATCAGACGTGTTGGACATTTTTTTTGGCAGGGTTTTTTGCGTGATTGCAGACAGCAGCTTTTCTTTCCTGTCCTTTCTAGTTAGTGAGGGCCCCATGGTTTGCTCAGCCTATCTTTCTATCTGTGTCTGTGTTTTCATCTTGTTTCACAGACAATACATGTTGGGGGCTGTCTATTGCTTTGGGGTAGTTTAGATTTCCCCTTTCTTCCTTTATGCTTATTTAGTTCTCCGGCCGTGACGAGGCGTCTAGGACCTCCGTAGGCAAGCTCCATGGCTACTGCTAGTTGCCAACCTCTCTGGTTTTCTGGGCTTAGCTTGCTTTTTGTTTTTTTCCTCCTCGGTGACCCATTCATAACAGAATCACCAGCCATACCGCAGATTCTAGGGTACTCAAAAGCAGGAGAGAATTGTAAATAAAAAAAAAAAAAAAAAAGTGTCAGAATTTTTTTTTTGTATGTATATTTTCTTTTTTTTCCTGGGGCCGTAGGAGGATTCTTTTTTTTTTTCTTTTTCTCCTTGATGGAGATTAAGCAATTGTCTGATCATGTGGAGCAGCTCGCTGCTGAAGTGCGGGGAATTTCCGCCTTTCTCACTCATTCACATGCTGTTGAACCAAGGATCCCTGCTCCTGATGTGTTTTCTGGGGATCGGTCTAAATTTTTGAATTTTAAGAATTGTAAATTATTTCTTGCCTTGAAGCCTAACTCATCGGGGAGCTCTGCGCAGCAGGTTAAATTACCATCCCCTTGCTGCGCGGCGATCCCCAGGATTGGGCGTTTTCTTTGACACCTGAAGATCCTGTTTTGACTAATGTGGATGCATTTTTTCAAGCCTTGGAGTTGTTATATAATGAACCTAATGCTATTGATCAAGCTGAGAGAGCCCTATTGGCATTGAACCAGGGTCAGGATCCTGCAGAGTTATACTGTCAGAAATTCTGAAGGTGGGCGGTCCTTACTACATGGAATGCATTGGCAGCTCTCTTTCGGAAGGGTTTGTCTGAGACTTTAAAAGATACTATGGTGGGATTTCCTGTTTCCTCTGGTCTTGACGATTCTATGTCATTAGTAGAGTTGAGCGACTTTTGATTTTTTAGGGTCGCGTTTCGTTTCGTGAAACCCGACTTTTCTAAAAGTCGGGTCGAGCAAGATCGTCCGATTATAGGGAAAAGTCGGGGTCGTCCCGAAACATGAAACCCAATGTAAGTCAATGGGGAATAAAAGTCGGCAGTGAGAGGAGGACAGGAAACACACCTACAGTGCCCATTTGAATGCCAAAAGCATCAATTCTTCTTACTTAAGCTTGTCAACCTTAATTAACTTCATAATACAAGTTACGCACTGAAAAATGGGGGTTATTTGGCTAAAGTTGTGGGGGGGGAGGGCTGGCTGCAGGTTTTCATGTGCCCTGGGCGAAAGAGCGCCCCTTTAACACATACCACAACTCATCATGCTCCGATACGGCAGAGAAATAGCAGTATAGTACAATGAAAAATACCTCACTTTTTACATCTCATGATGAGGCCCATCTATTTCTCCATACAGAATCATTGGTCCCATATAATGTTTGAAACAGTATATGATGAGCTCCACATAATGCTACAGTATATGTTGGTCCCCATGGATGAAGCTCCACTGTCTTATGGGCCCAAATAATGCTCCAAACATAATGGGCCCCATTTCTAATGCTCTAGTGTATAATGGGCCCTGTAAATGCTGCTCCAGTGTCTGATGTACACCTTTGGAATGTTCCAGTGTATGGTGGGCCCCATCTATCATTCTTCAGAGTATAGTGCTCCCCAAAAATTGCTGTCCCAACATTGAAAACAATCAAATAAGTCTCCTCGCTAGGGAATCCCTGTACTTCTCTGGATTCCTTGTCGTCCCCATCTTCCATCTCACTGCACAGTATTTCAACTTTGCAAGTGCTGTGATCCTGGGCAAGCAGGGGGGGCCCACTCGTTGGCGACGGCACTGGCACAGGGCCCATGATAGTACGGTGGTGTGTCTGATGGCGGGTGGGCCGAACCTGCACTTTCATCTGCAGCTTCCTCTTTGTCACCGTGTAAGATGGAACTGTATATGGGAAGGGTAACCTGAGTTTCATCAGGGTCAGATTCAGGTCATGTAGCATGCGTGGGGAATGTAGTGGTCTGGGTCAATGTACCAGCAGATTCATCGAGCAGTGGCTGGGCATCAGTGCACTTGTGTCGCCCCCAGGAGTACGGTCGCCACAGTGGCATTACCTTCTTCCTAGGGAGTGTGATGTCATGCTTGGGAGCAATGAAGGATCTCTCTAGCAGGTTAACTGATTGGGCGGCATTATTCCCACGAGTCATGACCCTCCAAACAGCGTTCATGAAGGCAAAGTGTTTGTTTTACGTGGGCAGTATGGTTGTAAAGCTGAACCTTAAAGGAATGTCCAGAAGGGCACCACCAGGAGTGGAGCCTACGGTTAAATTCGACTCCACCTGGGAAACCTCAACCATGCCAGCTACAGAACAGATGCACACATTGCAAGCTTAATTCTGTTAACGAACGAGACTCCGTCATGCCCCGCGGTCCGAGTCCGGCTTACTAGAGGGACACGTGAGGCTCTGGCACATGAGATTGGCCAATAACTGGTGTGTCATGCCCTTACATGTCCGTGGCTGCATGTGCGCTACACTGAAAAGGCCAGCGTTTGTCGCTTACGGGTGCAGAAAACCCGCTGAACAACGTTAGTGATGGGGATCACTGATTACAATTATTACCCGCGAACGATGATTTCCCAGTAAGTGCAGGTCAACCGCAGTTCCGGAATTAGGCCTAACCGTCATTCCTGAAAAAATTAAAAACTTACGTGTGCAAACCACAGGTGCTGTAGCTTGCTTAACAGCTCGCCAGCCGTTCTCACGCCCAGTATGGATTACACGTGATTGCACAAAGGTGAGAAAGGGTACCGTATCCCCAGATAACATGTATGGATAGCGTACACATTCAAAATATATGTCTATACATCAGGAGGCAGGCTCAGACGGTGTTAGGCCCAGTATGGATTGCACGTGATTGCACAAAGGTTAGAAAGGGTACCGTATCCCCGGATAACATGTATGGATAGCGTACACATTCAAAATATATGTCTCAGGAGGCAGGCTCAGACGGTGTCAGGCCCAGTATGGATTGCACGTGATTGCACAAAGGTTAGAAAGGGTACCGTATCCCCGGATAACATGTATGGATAGCGTACACATTCAAAATATATGTCTCAGGAGGCAGGCTCAGACGGTGTTAGGCCCAGTATGGATTGCACGTGATTGCACAAAGGTTAGAAAGGGTACCGTATCCCCAGATAACATGTATGGATAGCGTACACATTCAAAATATATGTCTATACATCAGGAGGCAGGCTCAGACGGTGTCAGGCCCAGTATGGATTGCACGTGATTGCACAAAGGTTAGAAAGGGTACCATATCCCCGGATAACATGTATGGATAGCGTACACATTCAAAATATATGTCTCAGGAGGCAGGCTCAGACGGTGTCAGGCCCAGTATGGATTGCACGTGATTGCACAAAGGTTAGAAAGGGTACCGTATCCCCGGATAACATGTATGGATAGCGTACACATTCAAAATATATGTCTCAGGAGGCAGGCTCAGACGGTGTTAGGCCCAGTATGGATTGCACGTGATTGCACAAAGGTTAGAAAGGGTACCGTATCCCCGGATAACATGTATGGATAGCGTACACATTCAAAATATATGTCTCAGGAGGCAGGCTCAGACGGTGTCAGGCCCAGTATGGATTGCACGTGATTGCACAAAGGTTAGAAAGGGTACCGTATCCCCGGATAACATGTATGGATAGCGTACACATTCAAAATATATGTCTATACATCAGGAGGCAGGCTCAGACGGTGTCAGGCCCAGTATGGATTGCACGTGATTGCACAAAGGTTAGAAAGGGTACCGTATCCCCGGATAACATGTATGGATAGCGTACACATTCAAAATATATGTCTCAGGAGGCAGGCTCAGACGGTGTCAGGCCCAGTATGGATTGCACGTGATTGCACAAAGGTTAGAAAGGGTAACGTATCCCCGGATAACATGTATGGATAGCGTACACATTCAAAATATATGTCTCAGGAGGCAGGCTCAGACGGTGTTAGGCCCAGTATGGATTGCACATGATTGCACAAAGGTTAGAAAGGGTACCATTTCCCCGGATAACATGTATGGATAGCGTACACATTCAAAATATATGTCTCAGGAGGCAGGCTCAGACGGTGTTAGGCCCAGTATGGATTGCACGTGATTGCACAAAGGTTAGAAAGGGTACCGTATCCCCAGATAACATGTATGGATAGCGTACACATTCAAAATATATGTCTCAGGAGGCAGGCTCAGACGGTGTCAGGCACAGTATGGATTTGACGGCCCAGATTACACAGCGGAGGAGCAGGGAGAGGTAAAGATTGCAACTGCTGGGGTCCTGCCCAAGCAAGGGGGGCCCACTCGTGGGCGTCGGTACTGGCACTGGGCCCCTCATAGTACAGCGGTGTGTCTGACGGCGGGTGTGCACCACCACCGTCAGAGACACTTGATTGCACTATGAGGGACCCTGTGCCAGTGCCCGCGCCCAAGAGTCGGCCTACCCACCTGTCCAGGGCAACGGCACTCGCACGGTGTCGTGCGCTAGGTGGTGACCCCGGCCATGGGGGGGGAGGCAGCACAGTTAGGGAGTTTTAGAAAGTGGCATATGTTGATGTTGGACATTCAGCTGATGCAAAAGGCGAAATAGGTGAAGTCCCAGGAAGAGGTGGACCAAAGCAAGCCATTTTTCTGTCACCCTATGTGTCATCAGGGGAAGGTGGGACAAAATCCTTGGAAACCCATGCATGGTTCATTTTAATGAAGGTTAGATCATCCACATTTTGGGTTGACAGACGGGTCCTTTTTTCTGTCAGGATTGATCCAGCTGCACTGAAGACTCTTTCCGATAGCACACTTGCAGCTGGGCAAGCGAGCTCCTGTAAGGCATATTGGGCCAATTCAGGCCAGGTGTCCAGTTTAGCGGCCCAATAGTCAAAGGGGAATGACCTGTGTGGGAGAACATCGATATGGGAGGAAAAATAGTTTGTAACCATAGTTGACAACTGCTGTCTCCTGTCACTTTCCATCGATGCTGTATTACCAGTTGTGTGAGCGGTACTTGAAAAATCAGTCCACAACATTGTCATGAAACCCCTGTCTCCAACGCCACTTCTGCTGTGTGCACCATGAACACCTCTGCCAAGCTGCCCCCGGCCCGTACGGCTCGTGTGAGAACCATCACTGCTGCTGTGTGCTGGGAATGCCTCAAGCAACCGATTTACCAGAGTTGCTTGTTTATTAGCCAATATTAGGTCAAGGTTCTCCTGTGGCATGATGTTTTGTAATTTGCCTTTATAGCGTGGATCCAGGATGCTGGCCAACCAGTAGTCGTCATCGTTCATCATTTTGGCAATGCGGGGGTCCCTTTTTAGGATCCGCAAGGCATAATCTGACATGTGGGCCAATGTTCCCGGTGTCAATGATGCACTGCGAGTGCTGGTTGGAGGAGCACTTTCTGGCAAATCCACATCCCTCCAGTCACGCACAAACCCTGTACCAGACCTTGCCACGCCAACATTTTCACTTGCCCCACGAGATGCATCCTCCTCCCCTAAGTAATCATCCCCATCATCATCCTCCTCCTCCTCTTCTTCCTCCAACTCGTCCAGGAGAGGTCCCTGAGGAGACAATGGCTGAATGTCATCAAGGATTCCCTCCACCTCTTCCTCCTCGTCAACATTGGCTGCAGACGCCTGCTCCTTAAGGTGCGTCAAAGTTTGCATGAGCAGACGCATAAGTGGGATGCTCATGCTTAGGATGGCGTCATCTGCGCTTACCAGCCGTGTGCATTCCTCAAAACACTGAAGGACTTTACAGAGGTCTTTCAGCTTCGACCACTCACACCTGTCAACTCCATGTCTGCTCTCAAAGTGCCTGGCCGTGTATCCTCCCACAAATGCATTATGGCCTGCCTCTGCTCGCACAGCCGCTCCACCATGTGCAGGGTGGAGTTCCACCTTGTTGCAATGTCGATAATGAGGCGGTGGTTGGGAAGGTGGAGCAATCGCTGCAGCTTCTGCATACGAACGGAGTGTACAGGCGACCGGCGGATGTGCGCGCACAGTCTTCGCACCTTCTGGAGCAGGGCTGTTAACTCCGGATAATTTTTGAGGAAGCACTGCACCACCAGGTTCAAGGTGTGAGCCAAGCAAGGTACAGTGGGGAAAAAAAGGATTTAGTCAGTCAGCAATAGTGCAAGTTCCACCACTTAAAAAGATGAGAGGCGTCTGTAATTTACATCATAGGTAGACCTCAACTATGGGAGACAAACTGAGAAAAAAAAATCCAGAAAATCACATTGTCTGTTTTTTTTTCATTTTATTTGCATATTATGGTGGAAAATAAGTATTTGGTCAGAAACAAGCAATCAAGATTTCTGGCTCTCACAGACCTGTAACTTCTTCTTTAAGAGTCTCCTCTTTCCTCCATTCATTACCTGTAGTAATGGCACCTGTTTAAACTTGTTATCAGTATAAAAAGACACCTGTGCACACCCTCAAACAGTCTGACTCCAAACTCCACTATGGTGAAGACCAAAGAGCTGTCAAAGGACACCAGAAACAAAATTGTAGCCCTGCACCAGGCTGGGAAGACTGAATCTGCAATAGCCAACCAGCTTCCAGTGAAGAAATCAACTGTGGGAGCAATAATTAGAAAATGGAAGACATACAAGACCACTGATAATCTCCCTCGATCTGGTGCTCCACGCAAAATCCCACCCCGTGGGGTCAGAATGATCACAAGAACGGTGAGCAAAAATCCCAGAACCACGCAGGGGGACCTAGTGAATGAACTGCAGAGAGCTGGGACCAATGTAACAAGGCCTACCATAAGTAACACACTACGCCACCATGGACTCAGATCCTGCAGTGCCAGACGTGTCCCACTGCTTAAGCCTGTACATGTCCGGGCCCGTCTGACGTTTGCTAGAGAGCATTTGGATGATCCAGAGGAGTTTTGGGAGAATGTCCTATGGTCTGATGAAACCAAACTGGAACTGTTTGGTAGAAACACAACTTGTCGTGTTTGGAGGAAAAAGAATACTGAGTTGCATCCATCAAACACCATACCTACTGTAAAGCATGGTGGTGGAAACATCATGCTTTGGGGCTGTTTCTCTGCAAAGGGGCCAGGACGATTGATCCGGGTACATGAAAGAATGAATGGGGCCATGTATCGTGAGATTTTGCGTGCAAACCTCCTTCCATCAGCAAGGGCATTGAAGATGAAACGTGGCTGGGTCTTTCAACATGACAATGATCCAAAGCACACCGCCAGGGCAACGAAGGAGTGGCTTCGTAAGAAGCATTTCAAGGTCCTGGAGTGGCCTAGCCAGTCTCCACATCTCAACCCTATAGAAAACCTTTGGAGGGAGTTGAAAGTCCGTGTTGCCAAGCGAAAAGCCAAAAACATCACTGCTCTAGAGGAAATCTGCATGGAGGAATGGGCCAACATACCAACAACAGTGTGTGGCAACCTTGTGAAGACTTACAGAAAACGTTTGACCTCTGTCATTGCCAACAAAGGATATATCACAAAGTATTGAGATGAAATTTTGTTTCTGACCAAATACTTATTTTCCACCATAATATGCAAATAAAATGAAAAAAAAACAGACAATGTGATTTTCTGGATTTTTTTTGCTCAGTTTGTCTCCCATAGTTGAGGTCTACCTATGATGTAAATTACAGACGCCTCTCATCTTTTTAAGTGGTGGAACTTGCACTATTGCTGACTGACTAAATACTTTTTTTCCCCACTGTATGTGGCTGAGTTTTGAAAGGGCTATGGCTGCCACAAAATTACGGCCGTTATCACTAACTACCTTGCCTGCTTCAAGATGTACACTACCCAGCCATGACTCAGTTTGTCGCTTCAAGTACTCGGCCAGCACCTCGGCGGTGTGTCTGTCGCCCAAACACATCATCTGCAACACAGCCTGCTGACGCTTTCCACTAGCTGCTCGATAGGGGGACACCTCGTGTGCAACAGTGGCAGCTGCAGATGGAGTGCTCGTACGACTGCGCTCTGTGGACGAGCTTTCGCTTCTGGAGGAGGAGGAGGAGGAGGGTCGAACGCCTACAGCCAACTGTTTCCTATACCGTGGGCTAGGCAGCACTGTCCCACCACCGCTGTCCCCTGTGGACCCTGCATCCACCACATTAACCCAGTGCGCAGTGATGGACACGTAATGGCCCTGGCCATGCCGACTGGACCATGCATCAGTTGTGAGGTGCACCTTTCCACTCACTGACTGCTTGAGTGCATGGACAATGCGGTCTTTTACATGATGGTGGAGGGCTGGGATGGCTTTGCGAGAGAAGAAGTGGCGACTGGGTAGCTCATAGCGTGGTACTGCATAGGCCATGAGTTCGCGGAAAGCTGCGCTTTCCACCAACCGATAGGGCATCATCTCAAACGAGATTAGTTTGGCAATGTGGGCTTTCAAACCCAGTGTACGCGGATGAGAGACTGAGTACTTTATTGACCTACTCATAGTGTCTGGGAGGGTGAGCTGGACTTGAGAGCTGCATATGGTGGAAGTAATGGTGGACAGGGCGGACTGAGAGAGGGTTGATGATGGTGATGGAGTTGGTGTTCTTTCTGATGGCCTAGATTCAGTATTTCGTTGATATAACAGTGAGATTCCCTGACTGCTGTGGCCTTGCAACGACACCTCAACATTTGCTGCTGTGCTAACGGGTGGGCTAACAGTGGGGGAAACAATGTAGCGTTGCTGACTACCTTCTTTGTGATCAGTTGCACATGTGGCACTTGAGGTTTGGTGTTGTGTCCATGCTTGCAAGTGGATGCTGGTCAAATGTCTAAGCATGCAACTGGTATTCAAATTTTTCAGATTTTTCCCTCGGCTAAAGGTCTTTGCGCACTTCTTACAGATAACCTTGGCCTGATCATGAGGATTTTGTTCAAAAAAGTGCCACACTGCACTCTTCCTACTTCCTACTACTGGCAGACATTTTGCGGCCTAGCACGCTGTGATCTTTTGACCCTCTGGACAAGCTGTCCAGCAACTCTTTTGATTTTTGGAACCTGTCTTTGGAGTGCTCCGGGCCTGCCAGATAACAGCTGTTGCGATGTCGATGTCTGCTGTGGATGCTCCTCATCTGAGCTATTGGAAGCAGCACCCTCTTCCCCCAATGGATGTCAATCTGGGTCAACAACTGGGTCATCCATCACCTCCTCTTCAATGTCATGTGCACCTTCCTCTGTGTCACCGTGTATGGTGGTATAGTGTGCGGGAAGGGGCACCTGAGTCTCATCAGGGTCAGAATCTGGCTCTTTACACTGCGAGGACAATGTAGTGCTCTGAGTGATTGTACCAGCAGAATCATCTATCAGCGGCTGTGCATCAGTGCACTCCATGTCAGATTCATCTTGGCCTGGGTAATTCACCATTTCACTTGATAATCCAGGCATGGTATGTGAAAACAGCTCCATGGAGTAATCAGTAGTATGGCCTGCGTCATCCTTCAATCTTGGTTGGGGCGAAGGACACAAGGAAAGGTGTGGTTCATGAACATGAGCCTCCAATGACGACTCAGTGCTTTTACTTTTTACAACTTCAGAAGAAGAGGCGATAGAGCTGGAGGCTGAGTCAGCAATGTAAGACAAAACTTTTTCCTGATGCTCTGGCTTTAAAAGCGGTTTGCCAACTCCTAGAAAACTAAGCCTTCAAAGTCTTATGGAGCCAGACGATGACGCAGGCGCAACACCTCCTGCATTCGGTCCTATTTTGCTTTTGCCACTACCATCAGATCCACCACCAACACCATCATTACCAGCTGCCAACCCCCGCCCAATTCCACGGCCTCTTCCACCAGCCTTCCTCATTTTTGGTAGAAATGTAGACAAAATCCAACAAACTATATAGTAATGTAAAACAAGGTACAAGGTGTCTATAGGACAGGGGAGATTTAGATTTTCTGCACACACTAGTGGACACTGGACACTTTTGGATTGTGTGAGGCCCACTGAATATCAGAGCGCTATGTCACAGGCTCGATGGCACAGGTGTGAAAAAAGTGACTACAGGCTAAGGGAGATTTTGAATTTCTGCAGACACTTGTGGACACTGGACACTTGGATTGTGTGAGGCCCACTGAATATCATAGCACTATGTCACAGGCTCGATGCAACAAGTGTGAAAAAAGTGACTACAGGATAAGGGAGATTTTGAATTTCTGCAGACACTAGTGGACACTGGACACTTGGATTGTGTGAGGCCCACTGAATATCAGAGCGCTATGTCACAGGCTCGATGCAACAGGTGTGAAAAAAGTGACTACAGGATAAGGGAGATTTTGAATTTCTGCAGACACTAGTGGACACTGGACACTTGGATTGTGTGAGGCCCACTGAATATCAGAGCGCTATGTCACAGGCTCGATGGCACAGGTGTGAAAAAAGTGACAACAGGATAAGGGAGATTTTGAATTTCTGCAGACACTTGTGGACACTGGACACTTTTGGATTGTGTGAGGCCCACTGAATATCAGAGCGCTATGTCACAGGCTCGATGGCACAGGTGTGAAAAAAGTGACTACAGGATAAGGGAGATTTTGAATTTCTGCAGACACTTGTGGACACTGGACACTTTTGGATTGTGTGAGGCCCACTGAATATCAGAGCGCTATGTCACAGGCTCGATGACACAGGTGTGAAAAAAGTGACTACAGGATAAGGGAGATTTTGAATTTCTGCAGACACTTGTGGACACTGGACACTTTTGGATTGTGTGAGGCCCACTGAATATCAGAGCGCTATGTCACAGGCAGAAATTGGCTAGTGTATCACAAACTACAAGATGTATGTAGAATTGGGCAGAATAGGAATCTCCCTAGAGTGTAGGTCTGTAAGAACGGAACAAGTCCTCCACTTATCCTTCCACAGTGACACACAGATAGCTTCACTGTGGCTGTGATAACAGCCGTTACACGGTACTGTGTGAGGAGCGTACACCGCTGTATGATGTGAAAAAATGCACGCTCAGTACCTCAGCAGGACAAAAAAAAAAAATTGGGATTGCTTTTAAAAAAGCAGTTTGCAGAGCAGTGGGGAAACAGCAATGCAGCTGTCAGGAAGCCTTAGAAGGCAGCCTAACAACCAACACCGCTGATCCACCACAATATAGCCTCCCCTTGCACTGCACACACAGTGACTGGTGGGTTGCACAGGCAAAATCGCTAGCAGCAGAAGCAGTTTTTTTTTCTTCTTCCCTGCCTAACTCTCTCCCTACAGAATCAGCAACCTCTCCCTATGCTAAGATCGGCAGAAGTAAGATGGCGTTCGGCGTGCACGCCCTTTTATAACCCCTGTGATGCCCACCAAAGCAAGCCAATCACTTGCATGCCCTTCTGAAAGATGGTGGTGACCCCTGCCTATGTCATCACGTTGCCCACAGTGTCCGTGGATCCTGATTGGCTGAAAAAGAGCGCAAAACAAACTTTTGAAACGCGACTTTGGCGAGTAAGTCGCCGACCTCGTGGCCGACCTCATCCTAGGGTCGGGTTTCGTTTCATGAAACCCGACTTTGCCAAAGGTCGGCGACTTTTGAAATTTTTCGACCCGTTTCGCTCAACTCTACTCAAAACCCTTGCTCGCCCTGACCCTAAACCCTCACTAGGGAATTGGTCGGTGCGTAGACTAATCCCACCACTGCACTAACAACACACATGAGGAAAGAAGACAATACAGGGGACACCACTTATCTTTATGCTCTGTGCTTACGCTCCTGCAACAGAGCCCCACCACCTGCGTGCGTCTTCTCCTCCACCTCGGTCCATCACCATCTTGGATCTTTCACCATAGTGCAGCCTTGGAGCAGAGTCCACCACCAATTGCAGCAGTCCAGTAACAGAGTCCCAAAGATGAGTCAGCCTCTGCCAAGAATTTAAGCATGCTTGAATTCAACTATCAGCAACCAAGTTGAGCATGCCGAGTGCGACTCTCTCCATAGTCGTCACTCCACCAAGCCATGCACGCACTTCCTGCTGACACCATAAACTGCGACTCCACCAGGCCATGCCAGCCTTTCTTGCAGACACCATTAGCTGCCACTCGTACCCTCTGGCTGACTGCGCAGGACTCCTATTCAGCTCCATGTTCACCCAGGCTTCCTTCCCAAATGAACACAATATCACCAGCAGTGATTGCACACACCTAGCACACCTTTATAGGGTGTCACACCTGATTTATAATTGTGCTTTAAAACTAAAGCTAAGGTGCGATACCATTCTCCACCACCGGGCAACTTAGAATGAAACACCACGTGTAGTAATTCTAATGGCCACCGGGGGCAATCACGGTCACTTTGCACCTACCCAAAGGAAAAAAAGTTCACTTTGTCCATTTAAACTGTCAGATCCAAAAGTGGATCATGACAGTTGATGTACAAAAGGGGAGAGTACCTGTACGCCTTTTGAATTGCGGGGAGGAGGAGGCCACAATACCTCGGTATGCCACAGTTGCTAAGCTGCTCACTATCAGTAATAATGCAATGCAGGCAGCAGAGCCCTTGGTCTCATCCGACCAGGTGGAGGACAACGGCTCTGTAAAGCAGCTGGAGGAGTGGTGCCAGCAACTGCAGGTGGGGACTGACTCTACACCTTCATACCAGATAAATGGGGTTTACAGGGTGACCCAGGAATATGAGCGGGTATTTAGTAAACACCCTCTAGATTTTGGGAAGGCAAAAGGGGTTCAACACCATATCCCCACTGGAAATCATCCACCCATTAAAGAAAGGTACCGGCCTATGCCCCCCACACAATACCAATGTGCTAAAGGTATGTTGAGAGAGATGAAGGAAGCTGGGGTCATCAGAGACAGTTGTAGCCCCTGGGCAGCCCCAATAGTTTTTGTAAAGAAAAAGGATGGTACCATGAGAATGTGTGTTGATTACAGAAAAATTAACAGCATTACACATAAAGATCCCTACCCATTACCCAGAATTGAAGAGTCATTAGCTGCACTTAAAACTGCTAACTACTTTTCCACCTTAGATCTCACTAGTGGGTATTGGCAGGTTCCCGTGGCAGAGGCAGACAAGGAGAAAACAGCATTTACCACCCCAATGGGTCTCTCTTAGTTCAACTATATGCCATTCAGGCTCTGCACTGCCCCAGGAACATTTCAATGGCTGATGGAGTGCTGCCTGGGACACATGAACTTTGAGACAGTCCTGTTATACCTTGATGATGTCATTGTTTTCTCCAAGACTTATGAAGACCATCTGGAGCACCTGGCTGAGGTGTTTGAAGCCTTGTCCAACTTTGGCCTGAAGGTGAAGCCTTCCAAATGCCACCTCCTGAAGCCCAAGGTACAGTACCTCGGTCATGTAGTGAGTACAGAAGGTGTGGCATCAGATCCTGACAAAGTCACAGTCATCCGGGACTGGCCAAAGCCCAGCAACCTCCATGAAGTATGCCAATTCCTCGGGTTGGTAGGCTACTACTGAAGGTTCGTCAAAGGCTTCACGGAGATAGCCACCCCTATGCAAAATCTTCTGGTGGGGCAGTCCAAGAAGGCCAAACAGAAAAGTTCCACCTTTGAATGGACTGAGGAGTTGGAGAGATCCTTCACCAGACTGAAGATGGCTCTCACAGAAGATGAAGTTCTGGCCTACCCAGATTATGACAAACCCTTTGTGTTGTATACTGATGCCAGCAATGTGGGACTTGGAGCAGTATTGTCACAGGTACAGAATGGCAAAGAAACAGTGATCTCCTACGCCAGCAGGAAGCTTCGTCCCACTGAAAGGAACCCAGATAACTACAGTTCCTTCAAGCTGGAGTTCCTCGCCAAAGTCTGGGCTGTGACTGAAAGATTCAAGCATTACCTAGCTTCAGCCAAGTTTACCATTTTTGCGGACAACAACCCGTTGACTCACTTGGACACTGCAAAACTAGGTGCACTGGAGCAGCGATGGATGGCTTGGCTGTCTAACTATGAGTTTACCATCAAGTACCGGACAGGGCACAAGGATGCCAATGCTGATGCCCTGTCCAGAATGCCTAATCTGCCAGATGCAGGAGAAGACCCTGAGGCACTTTAAGAAATAGAGTTGCCTCCCTTCCACCGACCCCTTGCGGCCCAACGTGCACAGGGAGTGAGAAACAGAAGGTCTGGCTTGAAAGAGGTCACCCTAAATCCATTGCCCCATCATGACTGGACAGAAACTCAGGATAATGACCCCGCGGTCCGCCTGGTGAAGGAGCTACTGTCACAAGCTGACTCATGCCCAGAGTCGAATGTTCCTAAAGAAACCCAGCAGTTGTGGAAGGAAAGAGGTCGGCTGTTCATCTATGAAGGAAAGCTGTGTCGGAGGAGTATCAATGCCCGCACTCATGAGCTGGTCTGGCAGGTGGTAGTCCCAAAGAGAGAGGCATCAATGGTCTTGGAAGCATACCACAATGGAGCTGGACACTTCGGATGGAAGAAGTTGGAAGCATTGCTCCGGGAGAGATTCTACTGGGCTGGTATGAGAAAAGCCATTGAAAAGTGGTGCCGAGAGTGTGGACAATGTAACTTGCACAGAAAGGATCGAAACAGCCAGAGAGCTCCTCTACAGCCAATCATCACCAAACAGCCACTTGAGTTGGTAGCCCTGGACCATGTGAAGCTGGTTCCAAGCCGGTCAAGCTACATCTATGCTCTTACCATCGTGGACCACTACTCAAGATTCCTGGTAGTTGTGCCTGTCAAAGATCAAACAGCCAGGACAGCAGCCAGAGCCTTCCAACAGCACTTTTGCAGACCACATGGATATCCTGAGAGAGTACTTACTGATGAAGGTCCGGCTTTCGAGGCAGAAGTGTTCCAGGAATTCTGTAACTTGTATGGTTGCAAGAAGATCAGGACAACCCCTTATCATCCACAGACCAATGGCATGTGCGAGAAGATGAACCAGGTAGTGATTGACCTACTGAAGACATTGCCTTTGGAGGAGAGAAATCTGTGGCCAGAAAAGTTGCCAGATCTGGTAGACCTCTACAACCATATTCCGGTGAATTCCACCAACTGTACCCCAGCCTACCTAATGAGAGCAAGACCTGGTAAACTGCCTATTGATTTGTACATTGGAGTCCTTACGCCTGAAGTAACGTCACCAGATGCTGACTGGGATATAGGAAGACAACAACAGTACAGAAGAGTACAGGAGTGTGTGGAGAAGAGTTTAGCCCAGGCAAGACAAAAACAAGAAAGGAACTACAATCAGCATGCACCTGCGGTTCCCTTGTCACCAGGAGAGCAAGTTATCAAGTGGAAAAGAAGATTGCATAAATTGGATGACCAATGGGAAGCTGAGCCTTACACCATTCTACCCTCAAACTTTGACAATACCAAGGTGTGTCTTATTAGCAAAGATGGAGGAGAAACCTCAGCAGCCAGATCAAGGGATCATTTGAAATTATGTCCTGACGTGTTAAAAGAAAGAATGGAAGAACAAGATAACATCCAAACCCATAGAAGAAGAAGAGAAGGTAAGCACAATACTTGGAGAATTCCCTGCAAATTGGACTAAAGTAAATGATGCTATAGAGGTGACAGTGTTGACTTTCCCCAATTTATAGAACAGGAAGACGTGACTCCAGAAAATCCTGAAGATCAGGAAAATCAGGCAGCAGATGCCACCCCAGCAGTGGAGCCAGAGAACCCTCGCCCTGCCAGTGGTGAATCTGTTATACCCATGGTGAGTCTAAAGGGGGTTTTACACTAAGCAATATCGCTAGCAATATCGCTAAAACGTCACTGGTTTTGTGACGTTATAGTGATATCGCTAGCGATATCGCTATGTGTGATACTTACCTCCGACCGGCTCCCCCGCTGTCCATCGCTGATCGCGCGAGAATGTCCGGCTCCATTTCTCGTCGGACGCTTCCTGCTGGGCTTCCTGCTGTGACGTCCAGCGACGCGTGGAGGCGGGCGGGAGGACGTCTGGATCGCTGTGTGTGAATGGTAAGTATCGTGCGCTGCGTCGCTGCTGCATCGCTGTGAGATCTTTCTGTATGAAAGCTCACTAGCGATCATTTAGCGATGCACCAGCGATCCTGACCGGGTCGGATCGCTGGTTGGATCGCTGGTGCATCGCTAAATGTAAAAGGGCCTTAAGAGTTCGCAGACAATCTAGTATTCCTGTGCCATGCAGAACCACCAGTAGTGTATCCAGTACATTACACACTACACCAGTAGTTAGCACCAGACAACCAGTAGGATTCCCAGTGACACCAGTGTCACGCAGGTCTACCCGTACTACACAAGGTATACAAGGTAAGTGTGCATACTGTAAAGCGCTGCGGAATATGTTAGCGCTATATAAAACATAAAGATTATATTTATAAAAAAAATAAAGATTACCACCCATCAGATATCATGTATAGATAAGTAAATGTTGAAATTGTATATACAGTGGGGCAAAAAAGTATTAAGTCAGTCAGCAATAGTGCAAGTTCCACCACTTAAAAAGATGAGAGGCGTCTGTAATTTACATCATAGGTAGACCTCAACTATGGGAGACAAACTGAGAAAAAAAATCCAGAAAATCACATTGTCTGTTTTTTTTTCATTTTATTTGCATATTATGGTGGAAAATAAGTATTTGGTCAGAAACAAGCAATCAAGATTTCTGGCTCTCACAGACCTGTAACTTCTTCTTTAAGAGTCTCCTCTTTCCTCCACTCATTACCTGTAGTAATGGCACCTGTTTAAACTTGTTATCAGTATAAAAAGACACCTGTGCACACCCTCAAACAGTCTGACTCCAAACTCCACTATGGTGAACACCAAAGAGCTGTCAAAGGACACCAGAAACAAAATTGTAGCCCTGCACCAGGCTGGGAAGACTGAATCTGCAATAGCCAACCAGCTTGGAGTGAAGAAATCAACTGTGGGAGCAATAATTAGAAAATGGAAGACATACAAGACCACTGATAATCTCCCTCGATCTGGTGCTCCACGCAAAATCCCACCCCGTGGGGTCAGAATGATCACAAGAACGGTGAGCAAAAATCCCAGAACCACGCGGGGGGACCTAGTGAATGAACTGCAGAGAGCTGGGACCAATGTAACAAGGCCTACCATAAGTAACACACTACGCCACCATGGACTCAGATCCTGCAGTGCCAGACGTGTCCCACTGCTTAAGCCTGTACATGTCCGGGCCCGTCTGAAGTTTGCTAGAGAGCATTTGGATGATCCAGAGGAGTTTTGGGAGAATGTCCTATGGTCTGATGAAACCAAACTGGAACTGTTTGGTAGAAACACAACTTGTCGTGTTTGGAGGAAAAAGAATACTGAGTTGCATCCATCAAACACCATACCTACTATAAAGCATGGTGGTGGAAACATCATGCTTTGGGGCTGTTTCTCTGCAAAGGGGCCAGGACGACTGATCCGGGTACATGAAAGAATGAATGGGGCCATGTATCGTGAGATTTTGAGGGCAAACCTCCTTCTATCAGCAAGGGCATTGAAGATGAAACGTGGCTGGGTCTTTCAACATGACAATGATCCAAAGCACACCGCCAGGGCAACGAAGGAGTGGCTTCGTAAGAAGCATTTCAAGGTCCTGGAGTGGCCTAGCCAGTCTCCACATCTCAACCCTATAGAAAACCTTTGGAGGGAGTTGAAAGTCCGTGTTGCCAAGCGAAAAGCCAAAAACATCACTGCTCTAGAGGAGATCTGCATGGAGGAATGGGCCAACATACCAACAACAGTGTGTGGCAACCTTGTGAAGACTTACAGAAAACGTTTGACCTCTGTCATTGCCAACAAAGGATATATCACAAAGTATTGAGATGAAATTTTGTTTCTGACCAAATACTTATTTTCCACCATAATATGCAAATAAAATGAAAAAAAAACAGACAATGTGATTTTCTGGATTTTTTTTTCTCAGTTTGTCTCCCATAGTTGAGGTCTACCTATGATGTAAATTACAGACGCCTCTCATCTTTTTAAGTGGTGGAACTTGCACTATTGCTGACTGACTAAATACTTTTTTGCCCCACTGTATATGTAACTGTTTTCAAGTTTTGTGCCTACAGGTAATCTGTAAGAGTTTCCTCTGAATTTTCCAGTTTTTACCTTGTTTTATGGACACTGAACCACAGGACTGTGTGTGGTCAAAAACTTTCTTTGTAATTAGTTCACCATTTGCCCAGGAATGGACCATGGACATTGATGCTGGGCTTATCATCATAGACTATTTTTGGAGCTCTTGGTTTTTGTAACTTTTTTTTTTTTTTTTTTAAATCTTGTACAATTATAACTGTTCACCTTGTTTAACTGTTTATATGTTTTACACCTTTTGTTCAGCCCAGGAGTGCTGACTGCACTAGGGGGGAATGTGGCGCCCCCAAGAGTATGGCCGTCACAGTGGCTTTGCCTTCCTCCAGGGAGGGTAATGCCAGGCTTGGAAGCAGTGAAGGGTCTCTCTCGCAGTTAACCTATACATGCAACACAGTTCCACTCCAGGCCAGCAGGGGGGACTTTGAAGCGGAATTGAGGGTAGGAGTGCTCTCTGAGGGCCAAGAGAAAGGAGTGGTCAGTTAGTGTGAGGAGGGTGAAGTGTGCAGACGTGGGGAGGAAGCGCGGAGATCGAGCGGAGAGGAAAGGCTCATCTCCAGTGAGAGAGCATGAACTGGAGCCTGGTCTCCACGGTTGTACGGATACTAATGTGTTGTGAGTTCATTTTCCCCTTCATTACTGAGGCCCGAGGAACTCCCTCTTCTGGTAAAAGAAGGTAGTGAGCCTGATTGTCAAACACCTGAGGCTGATGATTGTGACTGGCTGAGTGGAGTTACGGACTGGATATAATGCTGCCGACGCCCTTCTGCCCTGCGGGTGATTTCTCTGTGGGATCCTTGGAGACCAGTCTGAATTCCTGCTCCTCCAAAGCTAAGTTTGCTGCTCGGCCTTTTGCTTTTATGCATTGACTTTGTTTTTGCTTTGTGTTTCTGGATTTCTGCCATTCCCTGCTGGGGTGTGCTGAATTCATTTAGCTCTGTCTTCTGAAAATACCTGAGTGCTGATTCAGTTTTTGAAGCCTAGCTGCTTCAGGGTCTTTTTCATATCAGCTGGTTGGCTTTTGTCTTTGATAGGGTTTTGGCAGATTGCAGACAGCAGCCTTCCTTTCCTTTCCTATCTAGGTAGTTTTGGGGCCCTGTCTTTGCTCAGTCTATCTTTCTGTCTTTGTTAGTATTTTCATCTTGCTTCACCGTCATTATATGTTGGGGGCTGCCTATTGCTTTGGGGTCTGCTCTGGGGCAGTTTAGATTTCCCCTTTCTTTCTTTAAACCTATGTATTTCTCCGGCTGTGATCGAGGGGTCTAGGGCATCGTAGGAACCCCCCACGGCTACTGCTAGTTGTGTTGATAGGTTCAGGGGTCTGCAATCTGATAGTTGCCAACTTCTCTGGTTTTCTGGACTTAGCTTGTATTTCTGCTTTTGCCTCCTACGGTGACTCATTCATAACAGAATCACCAGCGATACCGCAGATTCTAGGGTACTCAATAGCAGGAAAGAATTGTAAAAAAAAAAAAAAAAAGTGTATATTTTTTCCTCTATATCTCTGAGGCCGTAGGGGGAATTTTTTTTTTTCTCTCAATGGAGATAAAGCAATTGTCTGATCGTGTGGAGCAGCTCGCTGCGGAAGTGCGGGGAATTTCCGCCTACCTTGCTCATTCACATGCTGCTGAACCAAAGATTCCTACACCTGATGTATTTTTTGGGGATCGGTCTAAATTTTTGAATTTCAAAAATAATTGTAAATTATTTTTTGCCTTGAAGCCTAACTCGTCAGCAGCAGGTTAAAATTGTCATCTCTTTGCTGCGTGGCGATCCCCAGGATTGGGTGTTTTCTTTGAAACCAGATGATCCTATTCTGACTAATGTGAACGCATTCTTTCAAGCTTTGGGGTTGTTGTATGACGAACCTAATGCCATTGATCAGGCTGAAAAGACCCTGCTGGCATTGAGCCAGGGTCGTGATTCTGCAGAATTGTACTGTCAAAAATTCCGAAAGTGGGCAGTACTTACTACCTGGAATGATAATGCCTTGGCTGCTCTCTTTCGGAAGGGGTTGTCAGAAGCCGTAAAAGATACTATGGTGGGATTTCCTGTTCCCTCTGATCTTGACGATTCTATGTCATTAGCCATTCAGGTTGATCGGCGTTTGCGCCAACGCAAAGCTGCACGAGAGGTGTTGCCACCTGTTGAACAAATGTCTGAACCTATGCAATGTGATAGAGTTTTTTCCAGAGAGCAGCGTCAGGAGTTCAGAAGGCGTAATAAGTTGTGTTTTTTCTGTGGAGATGCCTCGCATATTATTTCTGTCTGTCCCAAACGAGAGAAACGCTTTGCACACACGTTTTCTGTTGGGGGTGTTCAACCTAAGTTTCTTCTGGCTATTACTCTGATCTGCTTCCTGTCCACATTTTCCGCCAAGGCGTTTGTGGATTCGGGAGCAGCCCTAAACCTAATGGACTTGGATTTTGCTAAACGTTGTGGATTTCCGATGACACCTCTGCAGACGCCTATCCCTTTGAGGGGAATTGATGCTACTCCTTTGACTAAAAATAAACCCCAGTTTTGGACCCAGGTGGTAATGCGGGTCGCCCCAGACCATCAAGAAAATTGCAGATTTCTGGTATTGCATAATCTGCATGATACTGTTGTTCTGGGGTTTCCCTGGTTACAGATTCATAATCCAGTTTTGGATTGCAAATCTGTGTCTGTGGTGAGTTGGGGTTGTCGGTGTGCCTTTAGTGAGGCACCGGTGTTTTCCACCTCTCCTTAGTCGCATGATGTTCCTGATTATTTGGCGGACTTTTATGATGTATTTAGTGAGAATGAGTCTGCGTCTCTGCCTCCTCATAGGAGTTATGACTGTGCAATTGAACTGAGCCCGGGGTGTAAATTTCCCAAGGGTCGGCTCTTCAATTTATCTGTACCCGAGCACGAGGCTATGCGATCCTATATTAAGGAGGCGTTGGAGAAGGGTCATATTAGACCATCCTCGTCACCCTTGGTTGCCGGTTTTTTTTTTGTAGCCAAAAAGGATGGATCATTAAGACCTTGTATTGATTATCGTGCCCTCAACAAAATTACTGTTAAATATCAGTATCCGTTACCCCTGATTTCTGATCTATTCTCCAGAGTTAAAGGTGCTTGCTGGTTTACCAAGCTTGACCTCAGGGGGTGTATAATCTTATTCGCATTAAGCATGGGGATGAATGGAAGACGGCGTTTAATACTCCGGAGGGACATTTTGAGTACCTGGTGATGCCTTTTGGGCTCACTAATGCCCCTTCTGTCTTCCAGTGCTTCATGAACGATATTTTCCGAGATTTTGTCGATAAATTTTTGATTATCTATCTGGATAATATTTTGATCTTCTCCAAGGATTGGGATTCTCATGTGGAACATATTCGGACTGTGTTCCGGATCTTGAGGGAGAATTCCCTGTATGTCAAGGGATCTAAATGCCTTTTTGGAGTACAGAGGATTTCTTTTTTGGGATTTATTTTGTCCCCGTCAACTATTGAAATGGACCCGGCCAAGGTACAGGCCATTCACGATTGGGTTCAGCCCACTTCTTTGAAGGCACTCCAGAAGTTTTTGGGTTTTGCTAATTTTTATCGGAAATTTATAGCAAAATTTTCTAGTATTGCCAAGCCATTGACTGATCTGACTAAGAAGGGTGCTGATGTGTTAAATTGGTCTCCGGAGGCTGTTTCTTCCTTTCAGGAGTTGAAGCGAAGATTCACCTCTGCCCCGGTTTTGCGGCAACCTGATGTCTCACTTCCATTCCAGGTAGAGGTGGATGCTTCTGAGATTGTGCAGGAGTTATTTTGTCCCAAAAGGATCCTGTAACATCTAAAATGAATCCCTGTGCTTTCTTTTCCCGAAAGTTCTCTCCATCTGAACGTAACTATGATGTGGGGAATAGGGAACTGTTGGCCATGAAATGGGCATTTGAGGAGTGGAGACATTGGTTGGAGGGAGCTAAGCATCAAGTCGTGGTCCTCACTGACCACAAGAATTTGATTTACCTAGAGTCGGCTAAGCGCTTGAACCCTAGACAGGCTAGGTGGACCTTGTTTTTTACACGTTTTGATTTTGTGGTTTCTTTTCTTCCTGGAACAAAGAATGTCAAGGTAGACGCCCTCTCTAGGAGCTTCCTTGCTGATTCTCCAGTGGTGACCAAGCCTGCTACCATCTTAGGCGAAGGGGTAGTTCTTTCTGCCATCTCGCCCGATTTGAGACGTGCTCTGGAAGAGTTCCAGGAGGACAAACCTGAGCGTTGTCCCAGTGGAAAGTTGTATGTTCCTGACCAGTGGAAGAAGAGAGTGATGTCTGAAGTTCATTGCTCTGCTTTGGCTGGTCATCCAGGTATTTTTGGTACTAGAGATCTGGTGAGTCGGTTTTTTTGGTGGCCCTCCTTGTCTCGTGATGTCAGGAATTTTGTGCAGTCCTGTGGGACGTGCTCCCGGTCTAAATCGTGTTCTCGCTCTAGTGGGTTGTTGATGCCTTTGCCTGTCCCCAAGAGGCCATGGACCCATATTTCAATGGATTTCATCTCTGATATGCCTGTCTCTCAGAGGATGACTGTTATTTGGGTGATTTGTGATAGGCTCTCTAAGATGGTTCATCTTGTACCACTCCCTAAGTTGCCGTCTTCCTCTGAGTTGGTGTCCCTGTTTTTACAACAGGTGGTTCGTTTGCACGGGATTCCTGAGAACATTGTATCTGACAGAGAAGTGCAGTTTGTGTCTAGATTTTGGAGAACTTTCTGTTCCAGGCTGGGAATTCAGTTGTCCTTCTCCTCTGCTTTTCACCCTCAGACCAATGGGCAGACAGAGAGAACAAACCAGACCTTGGAGTCATATTTGAGATGTTTTATTTCTGCTGATCAGGATGATTGGGTTTCATTTTTGCCCTTGGCCGAATTTGCTTTGAATAATAGAGCTAGTTCTGCCACTTTGATGTCACCTTTTTTTTGTAACTTTGGGTTTCATCCTCGATTTTCTTCGGGGCAGGTGGAGCCCTCTGCCTGCCCAGGTGTTGACACTGTGGTGGAGAGAATGCACCAGATCTGGGACCAAGTGGTGGATAAGTTATCTCTCTCCCAGGAGAAGGCCCAGCGGTTTTCCAACCGACATAGGACCATTGGTCCCCAGTTTAAGGTTGGTGATATGGTGTGGTTATCATCAAAAAATATTGCTATAAAGGTGGCTTCTCCTAAGTTTAAGCCTAGATTTATTGGACCTTACAAGATTGTGGAGATTATTAATCCGGTCTCTTTTCGTTTGGCTCTTCCTGTCACATTTAAAATCCATAATGTGTTCCATAAATCTTTGTTGAAGAGGTTTGTTGAACCTGTTGTTCCGGGGGTGGCACCTCCAGACCCTGTATTGGTTGAAGGTAACATAGAGTATGAGGTAGAGAAAGTACTGGATTCCCGTCTGGCTAGACGGAGACTCCAGTATTTGGTTAAGTGGAAGGGTTATGGTCAGGAGGATAATTAATGGGTCTCCGCCTCTGATATTCATGCCAAACGATTGGTGCGTGCCTTTCATCGGGCTCACCCTGATCGCCCTGGTGGCATAGTTGAGGGTTCGGTGACCCCTCCTCAAGGGGGAGGTACTGTTGTGAGTTCATTTTCCCCTTCATTACTGAGGCCCGAGGAACTCCCTCTTCTGGTAAAGAAAGGTAGTGAGCCTGATTGTCAAACACCTGAGGCTGATGATTGTGACAGGCTGAGTGGAGTTACGGACTGGATATAATGCTGCCGACGCCCTTCTGCCCTGCGGGTGATTTCTCTGTGGGATCCTTGGAGACCAGTCTGACTTCCTACTCCTCCAAAGCTAAGTTTGCTGCTCGGCCTTTTGCTTTTGTGCATTGACTTTGTTTTGGCTTTGTTTTTCTGGATTTCTGCCATTCCCTGCTGGGGTGTGCTGAATTCATTTAGCTCTGTCTTCTGAAAATACCTGAGTGCTGATTCAGTTTTTGAAGCCTAGCTGCTTCAGGGTCTTTTTCATATCAGCTGGTTGGCTTTTGTCTTTGATAGGGTTTTGGCAGATTGCAGACAGCAGCCTTCCTTTCCTTTCCTATCTAGGTAGTTTTGGGGCCCCGTCTTTGCTCAGTCTATCTTTCTGTCTGTGTTAGTATTTTCATCTTGCTTCACCGTCATTATATGTTGGGGGCTGCCTATTGCTTTGGGGTCTGCTCTGGGGCAGTTTAGATTTCCCCTTTCTTTCTTTAAACCTATGTATTTCTCCGGCTGTGATCGAGGGGTCTAGGGCATCGTAGGAACCCCCCACGGCTACTGCTAGTTGTGTTGATAGGTTCAGGGGTCTGCAATCTGATAGTTGCCAACTTCTCTGGTTTTCTGGACTTAGCTTGTATTTCTGCTTTTGCCTCCTACGGTGACTCAATCATAACACTAATGGTCCTGCAACAGAACCCAGAGGAGTAGGAGGCTGTAAATGCCCTACCCCATCTAAGACTCGGAGGCACAACAGCACGGAGTGAGCCAAGAGAGGAATGCGGCTACAGCTGTCTGCCATACGAGGAGTGCTAGTAGAAGAGAATTAGGAGGAACTTCAGTGTAACTCAGTACTAGGAGTACTTCACTCAAATAAGCGCTAGGAAGGAGACTGCACAGCCCATCTGCTGAGAGAGAATCCCTGAGCTGCTTCCAGGCTAGCCTGCTCCGGTACCATCTGTAATCAGGACCCTGGACTGCATTTATCAAGTAAAGGTACAGAAATTGCACCCTGTTGTGTCTTTGTCTTCTTCCTACCCTTCCGGCACTGCTATATGCCCGTGCCAACCACATTTACACTGCCCTGGGACTACAGCTTCACCTGTGGGGAGCTTTTACATCTTCGCTGCACCATACCATCAGTCCCAGAGGATCTGCATGCATCGTCGGCTTAACATCTCACTTGCCCAACACCACAGGTGGCGTCACGAACTATTAATTTAACCAACTACATTCCACCATTCAATCTCCCCTATTACTTGGGCGCCCAGGGCCACGGACCGGGTCACTGCTGCTGTGACACATCCCGCTGACACCGGCCCGGTACCGAGTACCCCACAGCCCTGGGAGGGCGACCCACCACACTCACAGCTTGGAGTCAGAAGCTTTCAGTATAGGTGTAATGCACTGCAATGCTGGTGTACTGCCATGTGTTATCCCGGCAATCAAAGTAAAAAGTGAAAGTCCCATAAAGGGACTAAGTAAAAAAGTAAGAAAACAGTTAAAAAAGGAAAATTAAATGAAAAAATACAAAATAATAAAATTACACTAACAAATACACATTTTTATGTAAAAAATGAAATAAAAAAGTTTACATTTGGTATCGTTGCGTCCAGAAGAACCCGATCTATAAAAGCTCACACTAGTTAACCTCTTGAGTGAACGCCTTAAAAATAAAAAAAATAAAAAATTTGAAAATTATGCGTTATCATCATACCGCTTGGAAAAACTGGAATAAATATCAATGAAAAAAACACAAATATAAATGAAAACGTGATCTTATCCCACAAAAAACAGCTACATCAGCAGAAAAATAAAAAAAGTTATAGCTCTCAGAATAAAAAACAATTTTTTCTTTTCTATAAAAAATTTTATTGTGTAAAATCGCCAAAACATAAAAAAATATATAAATGGGGTATTGCTGTAATCGTTCTGACCTGAAGAATATGGCTGTCTTATCAATTTTACCACACCCTAAATGGGGGGGGGTCAGTTCCTGAATTGATGGTTTTTGTTCATTCTGCCTCTACAAAAATCGGAATAGAAAGCGATCAAAAAAGTCATGTGACTAAAAATGGTACCAATAAAAACGTCAACTAGTCCGCAAAAAAACAAGCTGTCACATAACTCTGTGGGCTGAAATATGGAAAAATTATATATCTCTAAATATGGGGATTATAATTATTATTATTATTTAAACTGTTGCATTAAACCCTTCTCTCGTCCTCATCACTTTTTGCATTTTTGGTAACTATAATAATTTGAAGGCGGCCATCGTATGAATGCTACCAAAGTGAAGCCTTATGATGTCACGAGATTCCAGCCTGGAATAATTGTCATTCTCACAAGTGACCTATAGAATAGGATTTTATGTTGAAATTTTACCTAAGTTTATAAGGCCAGATCTACTGTCATCCATTTTAAAGGCAGCTTGCACGTAAGAAGCCTCCTGGAAAAAGGCTAAGAAAGCAAAAATTCTGCCGGGGTATGTAAACTTTTGAGCACAACTGTAGTATAATAAGCAAATAATGATAAGTTAAAGTCCCACAGTGAATATCTAAAGTGCCCATGCGAGGTAGTCCTGGCGAGCTGTGGCTCCTCTGGCTCTGGCACTCTACAGATAACATTTGTCCTCATCCCAGTGGGCTGCTGTGTGTGGGGTGCATCACACTTACTTTGAGCCTACAGCCCTCCATTGGCTTAAAGTTTTCCTCTTCTGGAACCTCAGCAGCAATCAATTCAGTGGACACAAGATTTGTAAAAACAGTCCAACTTTTACTTAATGAATGGCAGACTTTACAAACAAGCTTACAGGATAAGGCCCAATGGGTTGTCGTCTTTCCCACAGGTACCGGACACAACTTTCACCCTAATTCTTGGTATAGGTGTAAGATTCTAGCAGGAACACGGGATGCAGTGACGAGCAGGAGGCAAAGCAAGAGTTAACGGGTACTTTATGCAGAGAAATCTAATCAGCGAATACTCCACGCAGGGAGATTGCAGAAAAATGATATTATACAAATGCAAGAAGAAAAACGGTGGAGATGCAACGCTAACAACAGATAGTACAAAGACGATTCAACTTATCAGTCTGTAGCTCCTGGACGGGCAAGGTTGAAAGATCTCACGATGGCGGCGCAGGTGACGCGAGACATCTCTGAAGCAGACCGGATGAAGTTGTAGCACTGTCTCTGTACCGAAACGGTGTATCCTGCGTTTTCCAGATGTGAACTCCCGGTCCAGCAACACGGTGTTGTACGAGAGGTTGGAGTTCACGGCATGTGTGACACAAAGTCCCGGGGTAGAGGCGACAGCAGGGCCTTCCGAATGAGCGTGTGCTACATGGTCGGAACGGCGTAGATTGTCAGTTATTGTCAGGGGTGCTGACCAGTCAGGGTTCTCTGGTACAGGAGTCTGCGAGATGCTCAGCTCTGGGTGTGCACGGGTTGCGTGCGCTGGGGCGGACAGGCTTCAGAGTAGGCCTGCTGGCTGATGTAGAGCAGCGAAGGCAGAGTGAACCTTCTCCTTGTGTGTGCACTGTCTTCCCGCCAACAGCCCTATTTTCACGCGCTCCACTCCTTTTATGTCCACCCCACCCCCTTCAGTCAGGTGCACAGGTCTGCGATGGTCAGAAAGTTCTTCAGAAAATCCTTACCCCTGGTAACAGCCCCGATAGTTCCAGACCAGGCAAGCAAGGAGCCGCCCTATCCCGGTCCATCCTCCTACATAGGTAGAGTGTTCCTCTTGCTATATTCTCTAGCACTAGGAAGTCTTTTCCACCACTAGCAGTGCATCCAGATTGCAGTACCTTCCTCCCCATGTAGTCTGAGTCCATCTTTCACTGTAGCTTCACAAGCTGAGTGCGCCCAAAGGCCCTGACGTCCATCTCGAGGTTCCCCAAGCCGGTAGACGGAATCACATGGAAGGGCATTCTTGGCAACCAAGAGTATTAGGCCCATGTTGTCCCTAGCAGCCCAGTTCATGAGACTGCTGCTGCCACTTCACACTACTGTCCCTCAGCTGCCTCAAACTTTGTGATCCTCACACTGACTCTCAGTTCCCCCTCCCAAACTAGGCCAGCCATTACAGCTACCCCTGCCTAAGGTAACTGCAGCCCCAGTGAATGCTACCTTTTTATAACATACATGAATATCAAATATATTTAACCCTTTAGAGTGTCAGGGAGCATACCATCAGCTCCACAACTCCTATAAATACAGTGGGTACGGAAAGTATTCAGACCCCTTTAAATTCTTCACTCTTTGTTTCAGTGCAGCCATTTGGTAAATTCAAAAAAGTTATTTTTTTTTCTCATTAATGTACACTCTGCACCCCATCGTGACTGAAAAAAGCAGAAATGTAGACATTTTTGCAAATTTATTAAAAAAACAAACTATAATATCACATGGTCATAAGCATTCAAACCCTTTGCTCAGTATTGAGTAGAAGCACCCTTTTGAGCTAGTATAGCCATGAGTCTTCTTGGGAATGATGCAACAAGTTTTTCACACCTAGATTTGGGGATCCTCTGCCATTCTTCCTTGCAGATCCACTCCAGTTCTGTCAGGTTGGATGGTAAAAGTGGGGGAACAGCCATTTTCAGGTCTCTCCAGAGATTCTCAATTGGGTTTAGGTCAGGGCTCTAGCTGGGCCAGTCAAGAATGGTCACAGATTTGTTCTGAAGCCACTCCTTTTTTATTTTAGCTGTGTGCTTAGGGTCATCGTCTTGTTGGAAGATGAACATTCGGCCACGTCTGAGGTCCAGAGCACTCTGGGAGAGGTTTTCATCCAGGATATCTCTGTACTTGGCCGCATTCATGTTTCCTTCAGTTACAACCAGTCATCCTGTCCCTGCAGCTGAAAAACACCCCCACAGCATGATGCTGCCACCACCATATTTCACTGTTGGGATTTTATTGGGCAGCTGATGAGCAGTGCCTGGTTTTCTTCACACATACTGCTTAAAATTATAACCAAAAAGTTCTATCTTCCTCTTATGAGACCAGGAAAGGTCAGAGAGGTCCAGCACTGAGCACAGCAGTATTTTGCTCTGCCCTCAACAGAGCAGTGCACCTGTGCCGGAGCCACGACAGGAACAAAAGAAGAGGACGGCATCGTATGAAGATGGGAGGCGCCTGACCGGACAGCAATGCCCATCGGACCGGACCGGACGCCGGGGTGAGTATAATCTAACTCTTCTTTTCTTATCTTTCAGGTTACATCGGGGGCTTATCTACAGCATTACAGAATGCTGTAGATAAGCCCCTGATGGCGGTGCCGGCAGGACATATTCTAAAAAAAGGGTGGCAGATTCCCTTTAAATCTTCATAAATAAACTACATACATATTCTAGAATACCCGATGCGTTAGAATCGGGCCACCATCTAGTCAGGTATAAGGAGAGTGGGAGGGAAGTAATTTGGAAGAGAAGTTTTCCCAAACATCTGAGAGAAGTAACAACAGATGTTCTGTCTCTACATGTAATTCCAGGCAGTCTGGATGATGTTGAGATTAGGGCTCTGTGGTTCTCATATAATCACTTCTAGGACTCAGGCTCTTTGTGACATTGGCAGTATGTTTGGGGTCGTCCTGTTGAAGAATAAATTTGGAGATGATCAGATGCCTCCTGATGGTATTACATTATGGATAAGTATCTGGATGCATTACTCTGCCATGAGGACACCATTGGTCCTGACCAAATTCTCAATTCCTTTGCCGAAATGCATCCCAAACTTGTAGAAACCTCCACAATGCTTCACTGTTCCTGCAGTCACTGTGTACCGCTCTCCAGCCCTTTAGTAAACAATCTTCTGTTACAGCCAAATATTTCACATTTTGACTCCTCAGTCCAGATCACCTGCTGCCAGTTTTCTGCATCCTAGTTCCTATGTTTACGTGGACAGTAGAGTCACGTGCCTCATTTCCATGTTACAGATGTTTTTTGGCCATGATGCTTCCAACTCAAGGCCATACTTCTCTCAACAGTAGATGGGCTTAACTGTGTCCCATTCTAAACTGATGGCACTGCTGGACACCTCCCGAAGGGAAGTAATCATCATGTGTCTTTCATCTGCTGCACTAAGTTTCCTTGGCTGCTGACTGCAACTACAGTCCTCAAGATTGCCATTTCTTGGTGTAATTAATGCTAAGGAATACAGACGTTGATCCATCATATAATACCATCAAGGAGACGTCTGACTTCAAATTTATTCTAAAGCAGTACATCGACCCCAAAGGCATTAAGAACATTCTTCAAAGTAGAGAAGAACAAGGAGTCCTCAAAATAATGACAATGACCTCCACATAGACCCCATCACAACATCATTCATATGTCTGGGATTACATGAAGAGACAAGGATTTACAAAAGTGACATCCACAGAAGATCTGAGGTTAGTTCTATGTTGTAAGCAGATCAAAACAGAGCGGGTATAGACATGACTTAAAAATGGGGTGTTACAATGTCAATCAATGAAATACTATGAATACCGTTTACATGGCAGGAAAAAAGTATACAAAGAGGTATATGGGTGTATCCAGGTTGATATAGCAACACAGGTTCTAACCTGCATTGATTTATTCTTGATGCTTTCCTCTTCCTATTTTTTTTTTGCCATCCTTGAGACACCACATTGTTATGAATAGGTCACCGATGAGGATGGCAGGAATAAGCTAGGCCACCAGGAAACCAGAAAGGTTGGTAACTTAGAGGATTGCAGACCCCAAATCCTAACAACACAACTAACAGCAGCTGTGGGGCGTACCTACAATGCCCTAGACGCCTCAGCACAGCCGGAGAACTAACTAAGCTTAAAGCAAGAAAAGTGAAAACAAAACTGCCCCGGAGTAGGACCCCAAAGAAATAGATAGCCCCCAAACATATATTGCTGGTGAGACAAGATGAGGCACAAACACAGGAAGAAAGTAGACTGAGCAAATGATGGGGCCCAAACTGTCTAGATAGGATAAGAAAGGAAAGACACTGTCTGCAATCACGCAAAAACCCTAAAAAATCCAACACGTCTGATGTACAAACAACACTGAGGTCTCACGACCTCTCCCTTACTATATCAGCATTCTAGTATGAACTGGCAGCAAAGCAAAAGAGACTAATATAACAGGGGACAGAACAAACTGACACAAGCTGTAACATATGGGGCGGATTAGCAAATGAACAACTTAAAGGGAATCTGTCACCCTTTTTTGAGATATCATATAATGATATCTTTCAATTGTGTGTCACATAAGGATTCTCTTAGTACTTTTGCTTCCCCCTGACCCTGCACCTTTCATGCATATACCTTTTTTATATCAGTTCAGATGTATGTAAACTGCCGCTGTCCTGTCCGCTGGGCAGGGCTTATTCAGCTGCTCTCCCCCTCCCTGTCTTGCTCTACGCATTTCTTCTTGTGTAGAGCAAGACAGGGAGGGGGAGCAGTTGAATAAGCCCTGCCCATTGGACCGGACCGTGGCAGTTTACATACATCTGAACTGATATAAAAAAGGTATTTATGCATGAAAGGTGCGGGGTCAGGGAGAAGCAAAAGTACTAAGAGAATCCTTATGTGACACACAAGTGAATGATATCATTATATGATATCTCAGAAAAGGGGTGACAGATTCCATTTAACTGAAAAATGCAGGATCAGGCAGGAGACAGCAATCTTCAAAATGCACAGGAAGAACCAATCACCAGCAGCAACTGAGGAAAGCCTGCTCAATTATATCCTCCCAGTCAGTAACCCCTGATTTCCAATCATCGTCATCAGGTGGCAGACTTCTGTCAACCTGGCCAGCTCCACTACCCGTAATAGCCACCAGAGGGAGCCCCGACTCAGAAGTCAGATCAAGAGAATTCACACCACATGCTTTATTCCCTTGCCACACTAGAAATCCATGTACAACCTCCTCCCTGCTGCTATTTTTAACACAGAGAGAAGGGAGCAGAGAGAGCTATCAGAACCCAGAGCGCTGGCGGATTTGTAACTTTTGAGTTTTTTACCCCAGTATTTGTAAGCCAAAACCAGGAGTGGGTGAAAAATGCAGAAGTGGTGCAAATACTTCTATTATGCTTTTCCTCTGACTGTTCCACTTCTGGTTTTGGCTTACAAATACTGGGGTAAAAAACTCACCAAATACTCAGTGTGTGCACATGGCCTTAAAGACTTTATAGAAGCAAAAGGACAAATCATTTAGTGAAGTGATTTAGAAAAGGGCGTAACTGTTGCAGTTAGGATGTAAAAAAGTGTGTTTTCCCCTTTAAACTTACTTGTAAGAAGTCCAGACCACCACAACCAGTCTTTCAGGTATCCGTGTCCACCAGCACCTAGACAAAATGAATAATCAACTTCACAGATGACACACACCCATAGTCGTGACTGGAGTAGAGGTGACACTTGTGAGCTACCTCTCCATTTTCACAAGGGACCCCCACATATTTCGAGAACTAGTGATCAGTCCCCCACTAACCCTATCCTGTGGATGGTCACATTTCCCTCTCGTCTATCCAACCCAAGTCCACATAGACTGGAGCTCCCCATTTTCCACACCTGCACGCGTCTGTCCTTGCTCTTACAGATGAAGAAGACCTTTCTTTTTCAGGATGACACTGCTCCCAATGAGGATGCTGGAGAAGACCGCCAGTGCCACTCCAATGAGAAAGTCATGGTTGGATTGCACTGAAGAGTACTAACTTACATTCAGGGTCAGGTTCTGATAATCGGAGAATGACAAGTCAACTTCCCCTAAAATCTGACAGGTGACCCGGCGTGAAGGGCAGGTTAGGATGACCAGTGTCCCTTTAGAGAGAGAGCATTAATGAAGCAGAAGGTCACAAAACATGAATCAGGTCATCATCCCCTTCTCTGGGATATCCTTCCCAGTGATCAGATGTCAAGCTGAGTGTAGTGTTCCCTAAAAGAATGAAAAAGTCCAGAAAAATATGTACCCTATAATTGCCTCTCTATTGTGTAGATCTTCATTTCCAAAAAAGATTTTATTTATGTTGGGCGAATTAAACTAGAAATATTAATATTATTTTTATATGTTGTAAACGCCACTGTTCTCCTGAATCGGGCAATGTTTCTCTTTTGTTCCTACTCCTCTCCATTCCGGAAATACGGCTCCCTCTTCCCTGTATAAAAATCTAGGGTTTTTTAGCCAACCAGGAGTGCTCCTCAAGAACACACACAGAAGAGTTGGAGGACCACTCCCACTTGTCTAACAAGACTAGATTTTTATACAGAAAAGAAATGGCCGTTTCTCAGGAACGGAGAGGCGTAGGAACGAAAGTAAAACAATACCGGATTCAGGAGAACAGCAGCATTTACATCAGGAAAAAAATAAATACATTTATGGCAAGAGACAGGTCCTAGTAAATAAATCAGCTATTCCTGCAGCTTTGCATGTTCATAGCGATTGACTATTCCTCCAGTAAATGGAGTTTTTTAGGATCAGTGACCTTGGGATTAGCAAAGATTAAGAACAATAGATCCATAAAGCAGAGCAAACAACGACCATTTCCACTTAGACATTGTAGGGGGTATAATCCCCTATTGAGGTGGAGATTTGTAACAGGCAATGAATCCTGGTATGCAACACAAAGGAACGTGTCTGATCCTGGTCCATGTGTATGGTGCCCACAAATGTTTGGTCACATGGAGGTATTTCTTTATGTTGATTTTTCTCGTCAAAAAAAAAAAATTGCTGCCTTTAATTCATTGGTCAGATTTGTTTTCTTCATTATTACCAATATTTTTTTTCTAGGCAGAAATATTACAAGGTTTGACATATTGCTGTTTAGCCCCCCCCCCCCTTGTCCTAGCCCCTTCCTCAAGCATGGAAAGAGAAAAAATTAAATCAATTGAGAATGTTTAAGTAATTTTGATATAGTTAAAAACCCAATGTCAATTTTTTTCCCTGATCCTCAAGCCAGAAAAATAATATATAAATAAATAAATAAATAAATAAAATCTATGACCCTAGGTAACAATTTTTATATAGGTGTAACAGGGGGAAAAAATACAAATATTGCAAAAAATACAAAAAATTAGTTTTTAATGTATTACGGTAATTTTTTGTGTTTTGACAAAGTTGTATTTTTTTCCTGGCACACCCAAACAAAAAGACTTAGAAAATAATTCCTAAAATATCCTATGGGTCTTCAGAAGAAGAGCTTGCCTATCCCTAAGGTATTTTTGGGGGGGGACCAGAAAAAAAGTAACTAAATGTGCAGAAGGTGAAGAAAACAAGACCAGAATCTGTTTAGCCGCCTGCAGGTTGTATCTCAGAGGCATCAAGGCCAGCTCAGGTTACCAGAGGCCACCACTGTAGGAAAAGAGATTAAGGTCACACTAGAGAGGAATACGGACGAGTGAAAGACGTTAAAAGCACGCATTACACACGGACCAATGATTCTCTATGGGGCAGCTCCCATCAGCCGTATATTTCTCGTCTGTATTCTACGGTCCGTGCCAATCGCAGCATGCTGCGACTGTCAGCGTACTACGCCCGAAGTACGCCAATGCAAGTCTATGGGTGCGCTAAAAATATGCATTACACATGGACCACACATGTGACTTGCGAGAAATACGCACCCAGTGTCCTTTAGAAAACCGCCAATTCAGTGCGCTATACAGTAAACTCACACTGACAGGTTTAATAAAGAAACGAAAGAATAGATCTAGACACATAGAATACATATATACATATACACACATGTCATTGAGACACATATATATATTTATATTTCACAGAGTTCTTCATAGCAGAATAGCCGCTAAGGCTACTTTCACACATCAGGTTTTCGGCGTCAGGCGCGATCCGGCGTCGTGCCGGAACGCCGGATCCGGCAAATGTTTTGTAAAACCGGATGTGACGGATCCGGTTTTCTGCCGGATCCGTCTTGTTC
Organism: Dendrobates tinctorius; assembly: GCF_039654945.1. Lineage (NCBI taxonomy): Eukaryota > Metazoa > Chordata > Amphibia > Anura > Dendrobatidae > Dendrobates > Dendrobates tinctorius. The sequence goes on along the minus strand of NW_027362162.1, from coordinate 510,776 downwards.
TTGACAGACAAAACCGGATCCGTCTCATCCGGTTCATCCGTTTTTCTATCCGTTTTTCGACGGATTACGCCGGATCCGGTTTTTAAAAACACCCCTTGTGGCCTTCCGAACGGGATTGGCTACTGGAAAACTATATATAGCGTGTTCCTACAGCCCTTCTTTGACAGGTTGTAGAGGAGAAAGTGCAGGTTGGAGAGAAGAGCAAGTTACTGGCGAAGATGGATGTTGTCATTGGAAATATTTTGAAGAATTTGGCGGATTTTACAGCGGAGGCGAATCGTTTGAGGGTGATTGTTCTGGAGAAGGAGAGAGCGAGACAGCAGCGCATCAGGCATCGTAGACGACGTTTGTGGATCCACCCCATCACAGCCAAGAGAATGACGCGTGGGGTCTATTCTACACTCTGCATGGACCTTCGACGAAACCCGGATACATTTTTTGGATATGTTCGGATGAAAATGGAGAATTTTGATTACTTGGTGGAGCGCATTGCACACCTCATAAGAAAAGCGGACACCTATTGCCGCTTCTCTGTTTCACCCGCAGAGCGTCTGATGGTGACTTTAAGGTAAGCCACATTTATTGGATGTGCTCGCATCAGAGCACACTTTCACTGCAATCTTGTTGGTGGTAGTTTGTATCTCCAAGTGTTATAGCTGAGTTTTGGTATGTAATGCTGTGATTTTAAACTAATTGAATGTTTTTTAATTCCCCACAGATTTCTTGCAACTGGAGAATCCCTTTCGTCACTGCATTTCCAGTACAGACTCGGGATTTCCACCATATCTGGAATAGTGAAGTACACATGCCGTGCACTGTGGGACTCCTTAGCTGAAGAGTTTTTACCAGAGCCCCCAACAGAGAGGTGGATTGAAATTTCAGAAAAGTTTCAACAGATATGTCAGTTTCCCAACTGCTTGGGCGCTGTGGACGGGAAACATATCCGCATTGTAAAGCCAGCCGGATCGGGATCGGAATATTTCAATTACAAGAAATATTTTTCAATTGTCCTCATGGCCATCGCTGACGCGGAATACAAATTTATTGCTGTTGATATTGGGGCCTATGGCCGCTCCAATGACTCTCAAGTTTTCAAACTGTCTGCCATGGGGCGTAAACTGTATGGAAACACCTTCCAGTTCCCACCCCCTAGACCGCTGCCGCAAACATCTGGTCCACCTATGCCATTTGTCTGTGTAGGGGATGAAGCCTTCCAGCTGTCAGAACACCTTTTGAAACCGTACTCTAGCAGAGGATTGACAAGAACAAAACGCATTTTTAATTACCGCCTCACAAGAGCAAGAAGAATGGTAGAATGTACCTTTGGTATTCTGACAGCCAAATGGCGGGTCCTATTGACTGCGATCAACCTCAAGACAGAAACTGTGGACGAGGTGATCAAAGCTTGCGTGGTACTCCACAATTTTGTTATCTGCAAGGAACCCATTTCCATTGAGGACACCTCTGAAGAAACCACCTTGCAAGATTACCATGACATTACCACTAGAAGTTCTGTGACGGTTTCAGTAATGAGGGACAATTTTGCACTATACTTTATGTCACCTCAAGGCAGAGTACACTGGCAGGATGACAGACTGTGAAAGATTTGTGCCCTTAACCAAACTTGTGTACCTTCTGTACCAACAGTATATACCTTTGCCAACCAAAGTTGGCTATCTTGTCATGGTCTCTATTTTTAGCTTTAGGCCACAGGTGTGTACCTGGTTGTGTTTTATGCAAAGTATTTCACCTTTTAACAAAAGTTGTGTACATTGTTAGGAAATCACCAACAATAAACACAACTTTTTAGGTGAAATACTTTGCTTCAAACACAACCAGGAACACAACTGTGGCAAAAAGCTAAAATTTACCCACAGTTATATACCTGGTTTTGAATACCTTTTTACCTTTTAAATACCCTGTATTTAACCTTTTTTTTTAAACATATTTCGCCGCAGAAAGAAATGACAGACAACCAGTGTAAACAATAATTTAACTTTTATTTAAAATATTTTTTTTTTGCAAACTGTTTTTAAAGTTAAAAAAACTTTTTTAATAAAGGTTTGAAACCAACTGGGCATTTTTATTACAAAACACATCATAAATCTGTGTAGTGTGGGGTGGAAATACTGCTGGAAGGGCTGCGGGACACTTCAACACTGGGAGTGTGGAGAGAGGATTGGGATCGTGGTGGGGAAGGAACAGTTAGAGGTGATGGTGTGGAAAAAGCAACAGAATGGGTGGACATGTGGGAGGCAGAAGATGTGGTGGCCGGTGGAGTGGAGGGTTGGGCAGGGACTGTAGGAGCAGATGATGTTGATGGCAAGTTGTATGGGGAAGGAGTTTGGTACGGGGAAGGAGTTTGGTACGGGGCAGGTTGCTGGAAGTGGGGAGATGTCTGGTACTGGGGAGGTTGCTGGTACTGGGGAGGTTGCTGGTACTGGGGAGGTTGCTGGTACTGGGGAGGTGGATGGTATGTAATAGGAGGGGGAGGATGGAAAGTGGCTGGAGGGGGTGCAGATGTAATAGGAGGGGGAGGATGGAAAGTGGCTGGAGGGGGTGCAGGTGGAGGAACTACTGTGGTGGGAGGAGGAGGTTGGGAGGTAACGTGCTGGAGAGCACCGTGGCATGAATGCATTACATGCATCTGCTGTGTAGTAGATAGCGTTTCCATGCGCTCCACAACAGACCTGAAAAAGGTGTGGTTTGGCGAAGATCTTGCTTCTGAATGCATGGTTTGCAGAAGTGTCTTCACCTCCAGAATGCTGGAGTTGATCTGCTGAAAGCCTGCGGAGATTTGCTCTGACAAGACTTTTAGACAGTTCTGGAAAGATGCATTCAGATGCAAGAACTCTGGCGCATAAGTCTTTTTCTGACCCCTCTGCCGCTGCCGCCCAGTACCCGCAGGTGTACTAGAGGTGGCAGGGGCAGAAGGGTGGGGTAAAGGGAAATCGATCTCCTCACCAGCAGCTTCATGTAATGTAGGCGGCCACGATGCTCCTGTGCTGGTGGATGGGACAGATGGGTCGAATGTGTGGGAAGGCTGGGAAGGTGCAGATGTACCGGGGCGGTCGAAGTGTCCCTCGGTGCCGGTCTCCTCAGGGATCGCCTCAGAAGGGTCCAATCGTGCAGGCTCCCGAGTGCTGCTCACCGTGCTGTGGAATAAAGAGAAAAAAAAACAATTAAAATAGTGACATGGTATGGCCCTGGCTGAAAAAAAAAAGTTACATCTAACATTTTTTTTCACATGTGGTGTGTAATATTTACCTTCTGGTGACCATTGTATCCCGGAGGAACGACAGGGCTTGTGCGTACTTGTACTTGCTCCTGCGTCCTCCAGATCCACTCGGGGCCCGCATCTCTTTATTGAACTCCTTCTTGAAACGATCCCTCACAGACCGCCACCGCTTCACACTTCTGTCCCCTGAAATGAGAAAGGAGTGGTTAGTATACAACATCAGTGTTTCCCAAACTCCAGTCCTCATGGTCCCCAGGGGTCATGTTTTCAGGATTTCCATAGTAAATAGAAATCCTGAACACATGATCCGTGGGGACCACGAGGACTGTTGTTCGGGAAACACTGGTTTACATCAAGCAACCGGTACTGTATATACTTACGCTCTTTAATCTGGGCCCGAGCATCGAGGTCCTCCCAGCGGTCCACAAGGAGCGAACAGATTTCCTCCCAGAGTCGCCGGGTAACAATCAGGTCAGCGTGGCGGCGGTCAGCCATATTCCAGAGCGGCTCCCTTTCTCTGACGAGATCGATGAGGTGGTCCACATCGATTCCTCCATCCTCACTGTCAGAGTCGGGAGCACGCTGTGAAGGCTGTTAAAGAAAAAGACAAAAATAACATAATTAGCCTCCACAAAAGAAATGAAATAAAAAGTGCAAAAAAGCAAAGCAAAAATATTTATACTTACACGCTGGTGACCGCCGCGTTGCTGTCGCCGACGACCCTGGGAGGCACTGCGAGGACCTCTTGGCCGAGCACCAGATTGGGAAGACTAGAGAAGAAAACAAAAAATGTTATGTCTTTGGATGTAGGCATTTGTTTGCTGTGTGTGGTCTGCAGAACATTGTTTTCTATGTGTTGTGTGTAGTGTGATGTTGTGTTTCTGCGTTTGATGCCAAAAACTTACCAATTGTGAGCCCATTCCAGGTGTCTGTCCACCCCTTCCTTCTTCTTCTGGGAGCTCCTCTTCATCTTGTGATTCCTGTTTTGAAATAAAAGGCAATGAATAGACATATATTACAGAGATGATGGATTTTGGAAATAAAAACTTCCCGTCAAACGCTGACGATGCGAGGGAGGGCTCCCAGAAGAAGATGTGCTGTCTTCCTGCTGGCCAGACTCCATGCCTGTGGGTGGTGGTACTGCTGCTGCCAGTGCTTCCAGTGCTGCTGCTGCTGCTGCATCTCTTGGGCGGCTGTTGAATAAAGAGAAACAAAGGGGCAATGAATATCTTGATATTCCATGGCCCTAGTTTGGAGGAATGGGGGATTTGATAATTACCGTCTCTCATCTGCTGCTGGACTCCCCTCCCGTTGTTCAGCATGCTGCTCCATTTGGGGTGGTGGTGGTGCTGATGGTGCTGCTGCAGATGTCTCCTGCCTTGTCCTGCGCCTGGTTGCTGTCTTGGGTGCCATGTTGGGTGTGGCTGAGGGTCCCACTGTCTTGCTTTTATATATGTGTCTTGTGGGCAGAGCTACTGAGCATGCTCAGACCAAAAATACCGGATCCGGCGCATTGCGGCGCTCATAGGCTTTCATTGTGTGAAAAAGCCGGACGCGCCGGATCCGGCGTGTCCGGCTTTTTCGCCGGAGACAAAAAACGTTACAGTAGCCGTTTTTTCCAGACGCCGGATTGAGACACAATGCCGGATCCGGCGAAAACCGGATGAAACACATGGCCATCCGGCGCGATCCGGCGCAAATGCAAGTCAATGGGGGGGAAACCGGATCCGGCATTGCATTTCGCCGGATCCGGTTTTTGTCAAAAGCGCCGGATCGCGCCTGACGGCGAAAACCTGATGTGTGAAAGAGGCCTAATTCAATTGCTGGCTTTTGTCAAATCATTCCCCAACCCGACATGAAATGACACATGGTTTACATACAGTAAACCATTTCATTTCATGTTTTTTTTGTACGTCTTTCATTAGTAATTAGATGAGGGTTGATGTTTAAAATTTGGGAGGTGTAGGTGTTAATTTAAGGGGTTAATTAATTGTTAAAAAAATGTGTGGGCTCCCGCATTGACAAATTACAGCGGGAGCCCACACATTTTTTTACAATATATATATGTGTCTCAATGACATGTATATATATATATATATTCTATGTGTCTATATCTATTCTTTCATTTGTGTTATAAAACCTGTCATAGGGCTCCATTATATGTCCATTTTGCAAGCCGGCGAGAAAATCTCAGCATACGGATTACATACGGATGCTTACATGCGCAAAATACGCGACCACACCTTGCTTACGGATGACATACAGAGCACTATTTAGGGGTCATTCATCCGTATTATGCCTGTAAACTACGGACCGTATTTTGCGTCGGTTAGTGTGACCCCAGCCTAAGACTTCCACCAATGGAAGCCACCAAACAAGTTCTACTTTTTATAAAGACTTTTTTTTTGACGAAGATGAAAGATTTCCAATCAAAGTGGACCGAAAATGGTCATTATTAACAATGGTCATATCCCCCACCCCAAGTGTCATACATGTACAATAAGTACTGTCAGAATTGCACAAGATGGCACACTGCCCTAGATTTATAAGACATGTCCAAGACTCGCACACACACACGTTTAAGAACCAAATGACAGCAAAATTACTCCAAAATATCCCAACTCTTGCGCAAAAATTTTTTTTTGCAAACAATCGCAACAGATAAAACACTACCTCCCTCAAATAAAAAAGAAAAAGTGGGATATAGGTAGGTATATAAACAAAAAAATACTTGCAAAGCAATAATGTTGAAAAAGCAAAAAAAATTAAACAATAAAATCTAAAAAATATAAAATATAAAAATGAGTTAAAAATATACCAAACCCGTTGATATCCCCTAAAGTTTCTGAAATGTCTAACAAATTTCACTATATACACTACCATTCAGAAGTTTGGGGTCACCCAGACAATTTTGTGCTTTCCATGAAAACTCATACTTTTATTAATCAAATGAGTTGCCAAAATGAAGTTAAAATCTAGTCCAGACATTGACAAGGTTTGGAAAAAAGATTTTTATTTGAAATAATAATTTTCTCCTTCAAACTTTGCTTTCGTCAAAGAATGCTCCCTTTGCAGCAATTCCAGCATTGCAGACCTTTGGCATTCTAGCAGTTAATTTGCTGAGCAAATCTGGAGAAATTTCTCCCACTGGTGGTTGCTGCGAGTAATGGAGCTGGTCAGGTTGACACTGGTCAATCACCTAAAGAGGATGATTGGAGGTCAGGTGTTATAGACTGGGAAGATTTAAGTCAGCAAGCTTCCCTCAGTTGTTGCTGGTGATTTGGTTTTCTTCCTGTGCATTTTGAAGTCCGCTTGCCCCCTGCTTGGTCCTGCATCGTTGAGATAAGTTATTTGTTTGCTGGAATCTTTTTGCATTTGATCCAGTTTTTGTCTTTCTCTGCTTTCTGCTTTTCTGTGTGGGTTCAGCATTGTTCCCTGCTGGGACCAGTGCTGGACTCCGTTCCATATGCCACAGCTTATGTCAGTCTGTTCAGTATTACTAGTCCCCTGTTATATCAGTATCTTTTGCTTTGCTTCCTGTTCACACCAGAATGCTGATCTACTAGGGGAGAGGTCGTGTGGCCTCAGTACTTTTGCATATCAGACATGTTGGATTTTTCTTAGGGTTTTTTGCGTGATTGCAGACAGTATCTTTCCTGTCCTGTTCTATCTACACAGTTTGGGCCCCATCATTTGCTTACTCTATTTTCTGCCTGTGTATGTGCCTCATCTTGTCTCACCGGCAATATATGTTTGGGGGCTATCTATTCCTTTGGGGTTCTACTCCAGGGCAGTTTTGCTTACCCCTTTCTTCCTTTAGGCTTAGTTAACTCTTTGGCTGTGCCAAGGCGTCTAGGGCATCGTAGGTACGTCCCATGGCTAATTCTAGTTGTGTTGTTAGTTTTAGGGGTCTGCAATCCACTTAGTTACCAACCTTTCTGGTTTTCCGGTTGCATAGCTTATTCCCCGGCTATCCTCCTCGGTGACCTATTCATAACAGGTTGAGATCTGGTGACTGCGCTGGTCACTCCATTACAGATAGAATACCAGCTGCCTGCGTCTTCCCTAAATAGTTCTTGCATAATTTGGAGGTGTGCTTTGGGTCATTGTCCTGTTGTAGGATGAAATTGGCTCCAATCAAGCGCTGTCCACAGGGTATGCCATGGCATTGCAAAATGGAGTGATAGCCTTCCTTATTCAAAATCCCATTTACCTTGTACAAATCTCCCACTTTACTAGCACTAAAGCAACCCCAGACCATCACATTACCTCCACCATGCTTGACAGATGGTGTCAGGCACTCTTCCAGCATCTTTTCAGTTGTTCTATGCCTCAAAATGTTCTTCTGTGTGATCCAAACACCTCAAACTTAGATTCGTCTGTCCATAACACTTTTTTCCAATCTTCCTCTGTCAAGTGTTTGTGTTCTTTTGTCAATATTAATCTTTTCCTTTTATTAGCCAGTCTCAAATATGGCTTTTTCTTTGCCACTCTGCCCTGAAGGCCAGCATCCCGGAGTCGCCTCTTCGCTGTAGACGTTGACACTGGCGTTTTGTGTGTACTATTTAATGAAGCTGCCACTTGAGGACCTGTGAGGCGTCGATTTCTCAAACTACAGACTCTAATGTAAGTGTCTTGTTGCTCAGTTGTGCAGCGGGGCCTCCCACTTCTCTTTCTACTCTGGTTAGAGCCTGTTTGTGCTCTCCTCTGAAGGGAGTGGTACACACCGCTGTAGGAAATCTTCAGTTTCTTTTGCAATTTCTCGCATGGAATAGCCTTAATTTCTAAGAGCAAGAATAGACTGTCACGTTTCAAATTAAAGTTCTTTTTTTCTGACCATTTTGAGAGTTTCATGGAACCAACAAATGTGATGCTCTAGAATCTCAACTAGACCAACAAATGTAATGCTCTAGAATCTCAACTAGCTGAAAGGAAGGTCAGGTTTATAGCTTCTCTAATCAGCCAAACTGTTTTCAGCTGTGCTAACACACTTGCACAAGGGTTTTCAAGGGTATTCTAACCATCCATTAGCCTTCTTACACCGTTAGCAAATACAAAGTACCATAAGAACTCTGGAGTGATGGTTGTTGGAAATGGGCCTCTATACAACTAACTTACTAAGAAACAAAACTTTTATTAAAAAATCACTTTATTAAGTACCAGCTAAAATGATAATGATACACATAATAATACTCTCTCTTCTGTATAGACCTATACCTATCAGGATCCTGTCAGCGCTGGCGGACTGCCGTGGCTGAACAGGGTCACTCACCCAGACTACAGGAGGGCCCGGGGTCCGAAACTGCAGGGAAAGTTCCCAGAACAGGATCTGCGACACTAAAGGTAGTAAAGAGTACAAGGACCTACGATCATGTGACCACAGGGGGCGTGGCTTAGCGTCCTGTTGCAGTAGATGACTGTAGGATTCTATTACAGGAATCCTGGAGTAAAGATTAGGGAAACTCAGGTCAGACAAGCTGGGGGTCATACACAGAGAGGGCGGCATAGTACCAGAGGGGCAAGCAGAGAATAGTCAGAACGTAAGCAATGAGTCATACACAGAGATAGCAACGCAGTACAAAGGGAACAGGCAGAACTCGTAACAGGGACAAGACCAGATCAAAACCAAACAAGCATAAAGTATCACAGTCACAAAGCACACCAGGGTCACAAACACTCAGCCAAGGATCTGAGTATAAGCAACGAGGAATGAGCCCACAATGAGGCTATAAAAAGCCTCCCAGAATCTCAGAGTGAGGCCGTCCAGATTAACCTCTGAACTACCTAATCCCATGAACTAAGCAGATCATGACAATACCTCACAATAGCGAGCTGATAATACTAGCAAAACAGAAAAAATCTTATCATTAAAAAATATCCAGCCAGTTGTAATTACCAGCATAAATAACTAGTCGGAGAAAACACCTCCACTCAAGATGGATACTACAGAGGTGCTAACACTAGAAAAAGCCTCATCAATGGCAAAAAATACAGCTATGAAGATATTTCATTACAAACCAGACGTTTGCAGCTAGAATAGTCATTTACCACATTAACAATGTATACTGTAGAGTGTATTTCTGAATCATTTAATGTTAGCTTTATTGGAAAAAAAACTGCTTTTCTTTAAAAAAATAAGGACATTTCTAATTGGCCCTAAACTTTTGAACGGTAGTGTATATAATAAGGATAATAAGTAGCACAGAGTTTGCACTAATCATACACACGATACTGAGGATCAGCTGCACTTTGCATTCACAGCTGGCGCAGTTGTGGTCGGCTGGCGCTGCGATGTCGTTCTAGGCCAGGACACAAGTTCAAAGTTAGTTAATACCTGGCTCCTCTCTCCTGATTAGTGAGGTGAGTTGGTAATCAGGATCTGGTATAAGCCTCCTCCTCTTAAATTGCTCACACAGGGCTCTCCAAATGTGACATGGCATCCGATCTCAATTCCAGCCAATTCTGCATTGAAAAAGTCAAACGGCGCTCCTTCCATTCCAAGCCCTGCCATGCGCCTAAACAGTAGTTTACCTCTACATATGGGGTATCGGCCTACTCATGACAAATTGCACAACAACTTTGGTTGTCTAATTTCTCCTGTTAGCCTTGTAAAAATAAAAATTTGGGTGCGAAAAGATCATTTTTGTGGAAAAAAATATGATTTTTTTATTTTCACGGCTCTATGTTATAAACTTCTGTAAAGCACATCTCTCTGATTTAAGGGCATAAAAATTAAAAGTTTGAAAATGTTTTTTTAAACTTTCGCCATATTTCCATTTTTTTCATAAATAAACACAAGTCATATCGAAGAAATTTTACCACTAACATGAAGTACAATATGTCACGAAAAAAACATTCTCAGAATCAGCGGGATCCGCTAAAGTGTTCCAGAGTTATAACTTCATAAAGTGACAGTGGTCAGAATTATAAAAATTGGCCTGGTCATTAAGCTGCAAATTGGCTCCTTCACTAAGGGGTTAAAAATGTCAGCTCAGCAAGCATAAAAATAAGCCCCAACCCCAGATCATCAAAAATTGAGACACTACGGGTATCGGAAAATGGCGCAATTTGTTTTTTCTTTCTTTTAGCAAGCTTTGGAATTTTATTCATCACTTAGATAAAAAAAGAACATAGACATGTTTGGTGTCTATGAACTCATAATGACCTGGAGAATCATAATGGCAGGGTCAATTTTAGCATTTAGGGAACCTAGCAAAAAAGCCAAACAAAAAACATGTGTGAAATTGCACTTTCTTTTTCAATCTCACCGCACTTGGAATTTTTTTCCCATTTTTGAGTACGCGACATGCTAAAACCAATGATGTATTTCAAAAGTACAACCCATCCCACAAAAAATAAGCCCTCTCATGGCCATATTGACAGAAAAATAAAAGAGTTATGGCTCTGGGAAGAAGCGGAGCGAAAAACGAAAACGCAAAATCGAAAAAGCTTCAGTCATTGAGAGGTTAATAATGAGTGTCCTACGATGATCTATGCTTGAATAAGTTCAAGAACCTTGTATATATCTAGTATAAATAGTGGATATGATGTGGATTTTCTGCTGATTATCCCCAGCTACCTGCAGCATTTCCAATGTTCTTCATCAAAATCCCCACTTGTTACATGCAGATTTTGTTGTATAAGGGCACTGGACTGTGGGATGGATGATATGTATGATAGGTATATAGGCACGGGACTATAGGATGGAGGATATGTATGATGGGTATATGGGCACAGGACTAAGGGATGGCGGCTATGTATGATGGGTATATGGGTGAGTAGCAAGGGAAACAGAGAGTTTATAAACTACCGTTCAAAAGTTTAGGGTCACGTATAGATTTCCTTATTTTTGAAAGAAAAGCACAGGTTTTTCCAATGAAGCTAACATTAAATGATTAAAAAATACACTCTGTACATTGTTAATGTGGTAAATGTCTATTCTAGCTGCAAACGTCTTCATAGGTGTATAGAGGCCAATTTCCAACAACCATCACTCCAGTGTTCTTATGGTACTTTTTGTTTGCTAACTGTGTAAGAAGGCTAATGGATAGTAAGGAAACCCTTGAAAATCCTTGTGCAAGAATGTTAGCACAGCTGAAAACAGCTTGGCTGATTAGAGAAGCTATAAACTTGACCTTCCTTTGAGCTAGTTGAGAATGTGGAGCATTACATTTGTTAGTTCCATTATACTCTCAAAATGGCCAGAAAAAAAGAACTTTCATGTGAAACTCGACAGCCTATTCTTGTTCTTAGAAATGAAGGCTATTCCATGCGAGAAATTGCCAAGAAACTGAAAATTTCCTACAATGGTATGTACTACTCCCTTCAGAGAAGAGCACAAATAGACTCTAACCAGAGTAGAAAGAGAAGTGGGACACAACTGAGCAACAAGGCAAGTGAATTAGAGTTTATAGTTGGAGAAATCGACGCCTCACAGGTCCTCAACTGGCAGCTTCATTAAATAGTACACGCAAAACGCCAGTGTCACCGTCTACAGTGAAGAGACGACTCCGGCCTGCTGGCCTTCAGGGCAGAGTGGCAAAGAAAAAGCCATATCTGAGACTGGATAATAAAAGGAAAAGATTAATATGGGTAAAAGAACACAGACATTGGACAGAGGACTGGAAAAAAGTGTTATGGACAGACGAATCCAAGTTTGTGGTGTTTGGATCACACAGAAGAACATTTGTGAGACACAGAACAACTGAAAAGACGCTGGAAGAGTGCCTGATGCCATCTGTCAAGCATGGTGGAGGTAATGTTATGGTCTGGGGTTGCTTTGGTGCTGGTAAAGTGGGAGATTTGTACAAGGTAAATGGGACTTTGAATAAGGAAGGCTATCACTCCATTTTGCAACGCCATGCCATACCCTGTGGACAGCGCTTGATTGGAGCCAATTTCATCCTACAACAGGACAATGACCCAAAGCACGCCTCCAAATTATGCAAGAACTATTTAGGGAAGAAGCAGGCAGCTGGTATTCTATCTGTAATGGAGTGGCCAGCGCAGTCACCAGATCTCAACCCCATTGAGCTGTTTTGGAAGCAGCTTGACCGTATGGTACGTAAAAAGTGCCCATCAAGCCAAACCAACTTGTGGGAGGGGCATCTGGAAGCATGGGCTGAAATTTCTCCTGATTACCTCAGCAAATTAACTGCTAGAATCCCAAAGGTCTGCAATGCTGGAATTGCTGCAAAGGGAGCATTCTTTGATGAAAGCAAAGTTTGAAGGAGAAAATTATTATTTCAAATAAAAATCTCTTTTTCGAACCTTGGAAATGTCTGGACTAGATTTTAAATTAATTTGGCAACTCATTTGATTAATAAAAGTATGAGTTTTCGTGGAAAGCACAAAACTGTCTGGGTGACCCCAAACTTTTGAACAGTAGTGTAACTAGGTCATAAATCAATTAATTATAATAAATCATAATGAATCAGTAATATAAATTATATGACCAAGCAGACCAGACTAAATTAGGAGCAAGGGACAGTTGGTACTAAAATATGATAAAAAAGGGGGGAAGAAAGGAAAAACCGACCAATAAACATCCCAATGTAATGATATAAAAGTAATCTTTACTGTACACAAGTAATAGTGAATGGTAACAGCTGGGTAAAAGAATAATATATAATAATAAAAACTCAGACAAGGACGCACACTAGGATATGGGATAATAATAAAGAGGAAGCCGTATAGAAATCAAAATAAAACATTGCAAAGATATAATACTGCCATGCTAGCCTAATAATGTAAGCAGTAATATAAAGTGCAGTGCACAAATAAAAAAAATCAATTGTACATTATTATGGTGCTGCCATACTATCATAATAATGTGATTTATAAATAAAGTGCAGTGCAATGACTAAAAAAGAAGAGGATCCACATTACGTGTATACCAACGTATTATCTTCTGAAATGGAGAAGAAAATGTATGATCTTTCAAAACCCCATCAGGTTGAGGAAGTGGGAAACATGCTGTTAGATGATGATGATGATGATGATGCAGACCCCACAATGAATGAGGATTTTGAAGAAAGTGAGATTGATTCTCATGATGAGGTGGAAGTCTGTGAACTAAATTCTGAAACAGAGCAAGATGGTGACAGTGATGAGGAGGAAGAAGATATAGAATCTTATTATATGGGAAAAGATAAAAAAATCAAATGGAACAAGAATCCACCCATAAAAAAACGTATGGAACCTCATAACATTATCACTCACCTTCCTGCAGTTATGGGAACAGCACGTAATGCAAAAAAATGCAGCTGAATGCTGGAATACTTTTTTCACAGATGACATTCTGGACTCTATTGTCATATACACTAATCAATATATAGACAGTATAAAGCACAAGTTCATCTGTGACAGAATCCTGAAGCCCACGGATGAAATCGAACTGCGTGCATTTTTGGGATTATTATACCTTGCAGGAGCTTATAGGGCAAATCGGCAAAGTTTGGAGGAACTTTGGGGTATAGAAAGTGATGGAATTGAAAAATTTAGCCTTGTTATGTCTCTAAAAAGATTCAAGATTCTTATTCGTTCGGTTTGATGACAGAACTACCCGAACCGAACGTAAAACATATGACCGGCTTGCTCCAATTCGCGATGTATTCCAAAAATTTGTGGAAAACTGTAAGATAAACTATCGCCCTGGGGCAAATGTCACAATTGACGAAATGCTCCCTGGTTTTCGCGGCAGATGCGCATTTCGTCAATACATACCATCAAAACCTAGCAAATACGGAATAAAAATGTATGCCCTTGTTGATGCCAGTAAGACCTACACATGCAACATTGAAATTTATGCTGGAAAACAGCCAGATGGTCCTTACTGTGTCAGCAACAAACCCACTGATGTTGTGAAAAGAATGTCTGAGCCCTTATTTGGATCAGGTCGCAATATAACTGCTGATAATTGGTTTTCAAATTGTGATCTTATTGATTATCTAAAAACGCAGAAGCTTTCATATGTCGGAACTGTAAGAAAAAATAAAAAAGAATTGCCGCCATAGCTTGTTACTGTGACAGGGAGAAAACAGTACAGCAGTATGTTTGCATTCCATGATGGAAAGGTTTTAGTTTCCTATGTACTACGCGAAAAAAAAAATGTACTTCTTCTCTCAACGCTTCATAATGATGATGCCATCGATCCTAAATCTGAAGCACAACAAAAACCAGAGATTATTACATTTTATAATGAAACCAAAGGGGGTGTTGATACAGCTGATCAGATGTGCTCAACTTTCAGCGTCAGCAGAAACACCAAGCGCTGGCCAATGGTCATATTTTTCGCTATGCTAAATTTGGGTGGTATAAATTCACAAATCATTTACCTTGAAAGCCAGCTTGAACCACTCCGCAGACGATTGTACCTGAAAAAATTGGCCCATGAACTAATGCTTGGAGAGCTACGCAGGAGAAGTATGAAAACCATCGGTATCCCCTCTGGCCTTCAAGTTAGGCTCAAAAGATTCCGCCCAGATATTGATACTGAAAATCCAACACCTGTACTACCTCCCAAAAGAAGGAGATGCACCACCTGCACCATGGAAAGCGGGAACAGAAGGCTTTCTAATTATGAATGTCTCAAATGTCATCATGCAATCTGCCTGACACATGCAAAAATGTATTGCAATTCTTGCTCTTTGCTTTGCAAATGTGTTTTTTCTGGGGAACCTTCAGGATCTAATTCAGATTAATTCTGTGTGTAATATTATTCTAGGTGCCTAGAAAATGTTTTTGTGCCAAACTTTTCTCTTTTTAATAACCGTTACTTGATATCATTGGGGGCTATTTGGTGGGAGTTTTGAAATTTGTGTATATCAAAGTTATTACTTTTATGTTGAGTAAATGGGTTTGTTTTGCACCTGATAATGTGTAGTCTCTTTTATTACATCCCTATGAAGGTCTCTGATCACTTTTTTGATCACTGAAATTGAGAAAATTAGATATTCTAGGCATTTTTCTAGCCTATGCTTGACAGGCACATTGTTCCATTACGAGTTAGTGCGAATATTGTTCCTGACGGAGGGTTAAAATTTGCAACAAGCCACCTGGGAGACATACCAAACATGTGGAAGAAGGTGCTCTGGTCAGATGAAACCAAAATTGAACTTTTTGGCAACAATGACAAACGATATGTTTGGCGTAAAGGCAACACAGCTCATCACCCTGAACACACCAACCCACTGTCAAACATGGTGGTAGCAGCATCATGGTTTGGGCCTACTTTACTTCAGCAGGGACAGAGAAGATGGTTAAAATTGATGGGAAGATGGATGGAGCCAAATACAGGACCATTCTTGAAGAAAACCTGTTGGAGTCTGCAAAACACCTGAGACTGGGACGGAGATTTGTCTTCCAACTAGACAATGATCCCAAACATAAAGCAAAATCTACAATGGAATGGTTCACAAATAAAAGTATCTAGGTGTTAGAATGGCCAAGTCAAATTCCAGATCTGAATCGAATCGAGAATCTGTGGAAAGAGCTGAAAACTGCTGTTCACAAACGATCTCCATCCAACCTCACTGAGCTCGAGCTGTTTGCCAAGGAAGAATGGGCAAGAATTTCAGTCTCTCGATGTACAAAACTGATAGAGACATACCCCAAGCGACTTGCAGCTATAATTGCAGCAAAAGGTGGCACAACAAAGTATTAAGTTAAAGGGGCCGAATAATATTGCAAGCCCCACTTTTCAGTTTTTGAATTTCCACATAAATTTTAAAAAACCAATAAATTTCGTTCAGCTTCACAATTGTGTCCCACTTGTTGTTGATTTTTCACCAAAAATTTACATTTGGTATCTTTATGTTTGAAGCATGATATGTGGGAAAAGGTTGAAAAGTTCCAGGGGGACGAATACTTTCGCAAGGCACTGTATATACATGTACATGTAGAAAACCTGTAAGAGATAAATAAATAACTAATAACATAAAAAGGACACTAAAACCACAAAATAAAATAGTAAAATACATGTTAGACATAAAGGATAAAAAATAGTAGATATGGTGGTCAGAGAAAAGGGTGCAAAAGTATTGTAATCATTGAGGCCATGCGGCTGGACGGTATTAAGGGTCCATATCCAATTAGTCTTCCACAGAAATAACTTGACTCTGACAAAAGTCATAATAAATAATGAATCTATGAAAATGAAAGTCAGACATTGCTTTTCAACCATGCTTCCACAGAATTAAAAAATATTAAAAAAAACCTTATGAAATAGGCCCGGACAGAATTGATGGTGCCCTTAGCTTAATATTTTGTTGCACAACCTTTTTAGGCAATCACTGCAATCAAAAGGTGCCTGTAACTGTCGATGAGACTTCTGCACCTCTCAACAGGTATTTTGTGCCACTCCTCAAGAGCAAACTGCTCCAGTTATCTCGTGTGTGAAGGCTGCCTTTTCCAGATGGCATATTTCAGCTCTTTCCAAAGATGCTCAATAGGATTTAGGTCAGGGCTCATATATGGCCACTTCAGAATAGTCCAATGTTTTCCTCTTAGCCTTTCTTTGGAGTTTTTAGCTATGCGCTTTGGATCTTTATCCTGTTGCAAGACCCATGACCTGCGACTGAGATCAAGCTTTCTGACACTGGGCAGCAGATTTCTCTCTAGAATCCCTTGATAGTCTTGAGATTTCATTGTACCCTGCACAGATTCTAGACACCTTGTGCCAGATGCAGCAAAGCAGACCCAGAACATAATAGAGCCTCCTCCATGTTTCACAGTAGGGACAGTGTTCTTTTCTTGATATGCTTCATTTTTCAGTCTGTGAACATAGAATTGATGTGCCTTGCCAAAAGTTCCATTTTGTCTCATCTGTCCATAGGACATTCTCCCAGAAGCTTTGTGGCTTGTCAACATGTAGTTTGGCAAATTCCAGTCTGGCATTTTTATGATTTTTGTTCCATGAAGTCCACTTTGGCTCATACAACGATGGATGGTGAAATCTGGCAATGATGTTCCTTGAGATTGAAGTTCACCTTTAATCTGTTTAGAAGTTTTTCTGGGCTCTTTTGTTACCATTCGTATTATCCATCTCTTTGATTTCCAATCAATTTTCCTCCTGCGGCCACATCCAGAGAGGTTGGCTACAGTCCCATGGAGCTTAAATTTCTGAATAATATGTGCAGCTGTAGTCACAGGAACATAAAGCTGCTCGGAGATGGTCTTATAACTTTTACCTTTAACATGTTTGTCTATAATTTTCTTTCTGATCTCCTGAGACAACTCTTTCCTTCGCTTCCTCTGGTCCATGTTGAGAGTGATACATACCGTGTCACCAAACAGCACAGTGAGTATCTGTAGCCTCTATACAGGCCGCTCACTGATTCCAAGACTGTAGACACCTGTGATGCTAATTAGTGGACACGCTTTGATGTAACATGTCCCTTTTGTCACATTATTTTCAGTGGTACCATCATTTCTGTCCAGGCCTATTCCATGAGTTTAATTTTTTTAAAAATTCTGTTGAAGCATGGATGAAAAGCAATGTCTGACTTTCATTTATTTATTTTCATAGATTTTTTTATTTATTATTACTTTTGTCAGATTCAAGTTATTTCTGTCACAATTGTGGGTTTTTCTGTCATTAAATGAGGGGTACCAAAAATTTTGACCATGTGTGCATAACAGGATGGGGATGCTGGGGATATATATACCAGGATGTGGGACTTATATAACACGATGGGTCCCAGGATGGGGGACATATATACCAGGATGGGGGATATATGTGCCTTGATGGGGGACATAGATAATATGATGGGGCCCAGGATGGGGGACATATAGAACAGGGTGGGGGACATATATAACACAATGGGGGACATATATACCAGGATGGGGGACATATATACCAGAATGGGGAACATATATGATGATGTGTGCAAACTGTAAAGCGCTGCGGAATATGTTAGTGCCACATCTGACCAACATGAAGGGGACCCCAGGTACAAATTTTTTACCAAGACTCATCGGATTCTGGTTACACCATAGGTTAGTCTGCCACATCTATGGGCAATTACCAATCAGTCATCCAATGATACTCTTCTGTGCAGTCTGCAGAAGGTGGAACTGATATAATAGAATAAATGTATATGTGTCCTACCTAATTATCCTACAATTATCCTTGGATTTCATTGCCAAATCTTTTATTTTCCTTGGGATAAGCCTTTGCCAGAGGAGGAGGGTGACAGCGGCTCTCACATCGTCAGTTGAGAACGCTCCTGCCCAAAGATCTGTCAGCCGACAGCTATCTAATGTGTATGGGAGCAGTGTTGGACTGGGGTGCCAAGGGGCCACCAGTAACATTGACTATGGGGGCCCACTTTTCACCTGTATACAAATATTACAAGGCCCTGGTTCACATATTTACCCATGTCTCTATATAATAAACTGGGTAGTTTGGTTAATAAATGAGATGCTGCTTTTTTCTGTACAGAGAGAATAAAGTGAATTATGACCACCAATACTGCCCATACAGTAAGGTTGGGGGAATAGATTTGCACATGGGGGATTCCCCTGTTACCCTATGGGCCAGTCCGAGCCTGTATGGGAGCCATAAAGGAGCATGACGTTCTCCGCACACTCTTATTCCAGATTTGCAGGGATTTATTTCAAGCTAAAACAGGCAAAAATGCTATACACCCGCTCTGCATGCCAAATCTGAGACAAAGATGGAGTGCAGGGCGGTGATTTTAGATTAACCTTTTTGGTGCTGTTTGGCTGAATAACAGTTTCTGGCCAATCAATGCCAAAGTGGTTAATCAGGTGAGGTAACATCGCAATCAACCCACCCATTGTGACCACTGGGATTTTTGTTGTGTCACACAACCCCGATCACAGCATGCCACTTTTTTTTTTTTTCTTTACTAACTTTGTCACATTGCTGTGATTCTCTGGTCAGAACTGACCAGCCAATTACAGCAGTCGCCAATATGGGGGGACGGTACAGACCCCCAGGGTGAGGTGCAGGGATGTTTGCTGTCAGTGACAGCAGCCATCTTAACCTGGTCACCGCACGATGCAGCATGGTGACCGTAAATAGCAGCTCTTTAATTAAAGAATTAAAAATAAATCTGTGGCACCCCTGAGGCTTCAGTCGCCACAGAGGTACTGCACCTTCTCCTAAGGTGTAGTGCCCCACCATCCAGGTAGGGTGGGAACTCCTTTCCAGACTCCAGTTCAGTGGGGCCACCTAGCAGCTTCAGGCTGGGGGGTTAGCAGAGCACCCCTTGTGGAACCCTGCTTCGTAACACGAGATGTGCTGGGAGGCGGGTGGAGCAAGATGATACAAGAGAGTGGGAAGAGTGAGGTCAAGAGTTAAGTAGTTAGTTAGTGGGTTGGAGGAGAGAGAGAGAGAGAAGATGGATGTCTGAGGGACGTGCTGCAGCAGTGATCTGGGCTGCTGGCACGGGAAAGACATAGAAAGAGACTGATAAGATTGATGACCTAACCTTCCAGAAGAGAGACAGAACAGATCGAAACGAAGGAGAAGAG
This sequence comes from Dendrobates tinctorius, assembly GCF_039654945.1. Classification (NCBI taxonomy): domain Eukaryota; kingdom Metazoa; phylum Chordata; class Amphibia; order Anura; family Dendrobatidae; genus Dendrobates; species Dendrobates tinctorius. The sequence continues at coordinate 491,038 of NW_027362162.1, read as the reverse complement.
AAGGACGGTGGGAAGCGGGTTGAGTAAGAGAAAGAATCCTTCCAGTCCAGAGTGCAAAGGCCGGGGCCCGGTCCCCGAGGTTGATTGGATTTTTTATGTCCAGCAACAGACACCGGTGGAGTAGTGAGATGCTAACGCCTTACTCCCATCATAGACTTGGGACACAACAGCACCTCATCAGTGAGCCGGGACTCTGGAGCGAGAGTCCCCCGAAGCAGGCTACAGCTGTCTGTCATACAAGTAGAGACTAGGAACACCTAGAGAGAGGCATTCCAGGGTAACTAAGTACTGGAGTGCTTCGCCTCTAAAGGCGCTTTGGAGGAGTCGTTCAGTCAGGCACACGTTGGCGGAGTGCTGGAGAGGAGAACCTATCTTGCCTGGAGGTTGGCTGGAGCCCTGACCTGGAGAACACAGCGCGGAGGCTGGCATGTATGTGAACTGCAAACAGTGAGTAAAGCTTTGGAACCGCACGCCCTGGTGTCCTCCAGTTATTCCGCACCGCTACACCTGAGTACCTGTACCTACACCATCTACGCCTCCCCGCCATTACAGCATATACACTGCCCTGGGACTACAGCTCCACCTGTGGGGAGCTTTACCATCTATGCTGCACACACCATCAGTCCCAGAGGATCTGCATGCAGCGTCGGCCTAACATCATATTTGCCGAACACCACAGGTGGCGTCACGAACTTTACATTACAACCAATCACCACCGCCATTGATATTGAGGCTCAGGGCCAGGGACCGGGTCACCGCTGCTGTGACACATCATCCCCCTGACACCGGCCCGGTACCAAGTACTCCACTGCCCTGGGTGAAGCGAGGGCAACTCAATTTTTGGCGTCACAAACAGGATGATGAGACCCGACACTATCGGGTTCTGTGTGCCTGTGGCTTGTTGAACTTTGACTTTTGAAAATGTGCAGAAGACCAAATTTGATAGACTGTGATATGAGTCCTAAAGATGGCCGCTGGCGCGGAGAAGAAGGGCGTGAGGAGATGGGAGGTCCTGAGAAAAGACCGCGAAGAGTATTGGGCCTTCCCCGCCTGAATTACTATGTGACAGATGTATGGCCCACCCCCTGAGGGGTTCGTATACTGGCTTGGTATGGAGGCGCTGGAAGAAGACGCCGCCCCCAGAAGGATGGGCAGAGGAAGCCAGAGGCGAGCAGAAGGGCGGAGCAAGGAGAACGCCAGAACGCCATCTTGGGAAGCAAGGGAAGGAGGCCTGCGGAGTGTGGGGAAGCGCAAACCCCCGACACCATGGCTGAAGGCTCCAACCCTGAGTCCGGAGCAATATGCCAGCGATTGCAAGATGACATAATAGCATTGACCACAAATCTGTAGCTGAAGAGAGAAGCTCTGGAGAAGCTGAGATGGCAGCACGCCCCGGAGGAGCCTACACCGGCGGCACCCTCTCCACCGGTACCTGCCACCGCTGCACTAGACTGTCCTCCGGCAGCGTTGGTTTTCACGCTGTCTGTGCAGCTGAGTGCCGCTCGCCCGAAGAAGTCACCGGAGGGCCCGGGAGCTGAGATGGTGCTCCCGCCCGGACCTGTTGCGGCTGCGCAGGTCCTGACTGAGGCCCCCGCGGATCCGGAGCCGCCACCGGCTACACCACCACCAACACCCGGACCGCACCGCCGGGAGGCCTCAGGTACATCTGACGCCCCTTCACCCGGGAAGGCCCGGGGTTGCCCCGTAGCTGCAGCGGCTGGTCAGCTTGTGCTAGACCTGGTGTGGGACCGGGAAGCCAGTCCCCGGGGGAGACACCGGAACCCTCAACAGTGGTACCGCAGGTTCCAACCGGCAGCGGTAGATCCCGGGAGGAGGCAGAAGAGAGTGAGGCCCATCGCCGAGCTACTATCAAGAAGCTGGCAGCTGAGTATCGGGAGAGGGAACAGCGGAGACTGGCTGTAGTAGGCCCCGATTTGAGGAGGAAGGAGAGGGCCCGTGCTGGACGTTACAGTTCCCAGGACGCTGCTGGATGGGGCAGGTCCTCAATGTCAATCAAGAACGGGGGTTTGAATTCATTGCCGACCCCAAGAGGATAAGTGATTTATTTTTCAACAGGAGGGACGTCGAACCCCACCTGCAGAAGGGACACCCCGACAGGAACCTGCAGCTTGGGAAGTATGTGACGTTTACCCGCCATGAGGAGCTCAGGGGATGGTACGCCCTGAATGTACGCCGAATCCCAGCAGAATTTGTTGAGAGGTACCTGCCATCGGAACCCGTCAATGCCCCTCCACGTACAACAGCCATCCAAACCACCCAGGTACCTGCTACCAGGTCTGCAGATACTACAAAGTTGACTCCAACCCGGCAACCTCAGAGGATCTCTGGCTTGACACCGTGGGAGGAAGCCTACTTAAAAATGGCTAATGATTACCTTGGTTCCAGTACCTGTTCCAGAAACCCAGGAGGGGATCACCAGTAAAGAAAAGAAAGAAAAATATACAAATCTCGTTACCCAGGAGGGTCAGTTGCACCGGTTGTGCCTTTTTCTACTTTTTGCATCATGTTGCCTAGTTTTTAATTGGCAGCGTTATTTTTGAAATTGAACTGTGGAGATCATAGACGCTGATTGGTCCAAAACTTTTATTGTAAATAGTTTGCACCCCTTTGGGTGCTCTCTCTTGGTTTTACATATGGAAGTCTTTGCGAAGATACCCTTTATATATAGACACTTTGTGAAGATTATGTTTTTGAATGGACACTCTTCGAAGAATGATGTCTACCTCAACGGACACTGCAAGAATCCCGGCTGGGAGCAGTGTTCAGCACCTTACAAGAATTTAGAATGTTTTATGATAAAGTACTTGATAATGTTGTGTCTTATGAAAAGTAAATGTCTTTTACTGAATATTTGATACAGAGAATTAGGAAAGTTTTGAGATAGAATGTGAAATTTGAATAAAGAATATGAGAATTGAACGCGACAGGTGACAGGCCAAGAGTAGATGGTCAGTGTCTTGCGTCCAGTGAAAAGAGAGTAACTGAAGGAAGAATAATAGAAAGAAATGTAATAAAGAAAATGTGTTGAGTATAGCACTTTGAATTAAGAATTGCACTTAAGTAAAATTTTTTGATATTGAGATAGGAAGTTAGTCTGTTTGTAACGTTTAAGAGATGTGCCTCTTATGTTGGGAAGATTAGATAGATTTTTTTAATTGGCATTTAAAATTTTTTGTGTGTTCCTGTACTGTTAATTTTATGTCTTGCAGCCCGCAGACGTGCTGTGTTTAACGGGGGGTATTTGGCGCCCCTGAGGCTTCAGTCGCCACAGAGGTACTGCACCTTCTCCTAAGGTGTAGTGCCCCACCATCCAGGTAGGGTGGGAACTCCTTTCCAGACTCCACACCTGCATTCCACACACAGGATAGTTCAGTGGGGCCACCTAACAGCTTCAGACTGGGGGGTTAGCAGAGCACCCCTCGTGGAACCCTGCTTCGTAACACGAGATGTGCTGGGAGGTGGATGGAGCAAGATGATACAAGAGAGTGGAAAGAGTGAGGTCAAGAGTTAAGTAGTTAGTTAGTGGGTTGGAGGAGAGTGAGAGAGAAGATGGATGTCTGAGGGACGTGCTGCAGCAGGTCCCAGTGATCTGGGATGCTGGCACGGGAAAGACATAGAAAGAGACTGATAAGATTGATGACCTAACCTTCCAGAAGAGAGACAGAACAGATCGGAACGAAGGAGAAGAGAAGGACGGTGGGAAGCGGGTTGAGTAAGAGAAAGAACCCTTCCAGTGCAGAGCGCAAAGGCCGGGGCCCAGTCCCCGAGGTTGATTGGATCTTTTATGTCCAGCAGCAGACACCGGTGGAGTAGTGAGCCGCTAACGCCTTACTCCCATCATAGACTTGGGACACAACAGCACCTTATTAGTGAGCCGGGACTCTGGAGTGAGAGTCCCCCGAAGCAGGCTACAGCTGTCTGTCATACAAGTAGAGACTAGGAACACCTAGAGAGAGGCATTCCAGGGTCACTAAGTACTGGAGTGCTTCGCCCCTAAAGGCGCCTTGGAAGAGTCGTTCAGTCAGGTACACGTTGGCGGAGTGCTGGAGAGGAGAACCTATCTTGCCTGGAGGTTGGCTTGAACCCTGACCTGGAGAACACAGCGCGGAGGCTGGCATGTGTGTGAACTGCAAACAGTGAGTAAAGCTTTGGAACCGCACGCCCTGGTGTCCTCCAGTTATTCCGCACCGCTACACCTGAGTACCTGTACCTACACCATCTTCGTCTCCCCGCCATTACAGCATATACACTGCCTTGGGTCTACAGCTCTGCCTGTGGAGAGCTTTACCATCTATGCTGCACACACCATCAGTCCCAGAGGATCTGCATGCATCGTCGGCCTAACATCATATTTGCCGAACACCACAGGTGGCGTCACGAACTTTACATTACAACCAAACACCACCGCCATTGATATTGAGGCCCTGAGTCATGGACCGGGTCACCGCTGCTGTGACACATCATCACCCTGACACCGGCCCGGTACCGAGTACCCCACTGCCCTGGGTGAAGCGAGGGCGACTCAAAACCAACTGATCATATCCCCAGAGATACCCCTAATAGAGTACAGAAATTACATAGGAAAGAAATATACTGGATATACAAACTTAATACCATAAAACCGCATGGTCTAAATGAAATTACAGAGGGTTTTTTTATAACAATTCTCATCCCTTGTAACGAATAATATTTATTATTTCTTTTAATCAGTGCTGTGTATGCATCTGTGACTTCTATAAGAGATTGTAAATGATTTTATATGGATTTGTCAATGATATTATATCATGTTCATATACTGATCTGATACAATGGATCTACCATTGTTAGTACCACTTCAAACTACGACTTTCAATGTAAATGGTTCTTCTAAATGAATTGCTTGTAAATAATGATATTGTAAACATTTGAACAAGGGGTTCCTGGTGTAATGCGTGAGGTGCGGACTGTTTTTTAGTTGTTGTTTTTGCCTGGTGCGCTGCTGGGGATTGATCTCCTGTCCTCTTTGCTCTTTCCTTTTGTGACCTTTTCTTCTGCTCCATTATTCCTGATGGTGGTAATCTCAACCTTTTAAATACATTTTTTTATTTCAAGTCACTAATTTTTTATTCAAAATCATCATCATTAATCATCATCATTATTAATTTTAACTAGTTTTCCGATCTCGAGTTGTGGCTCATTCATTAGATGGGTCTGCAAAACTCGGTCCATACGTAATTTTTTGGAGCAATTTCTTGCCTGCAGTTGCTCCTTTTCGTTCTTATTTCTTTTTATTTTTTCTTTTAAATAAATCTATAAATCTCTAGAATCTATTTTATTCCTTTTTATTGTGTTGAATGTTGCAACCTGAACTGTCATGTGCTGTGCTAAGTGTCAGAGTCATGAGCTTTGACACTGCTGGACATGTGATTCCCTTTGGCGCCAGATTTGAATGTGGAATCTATTTTAACAGTATGAGGTCATATTGTAGGATTATAGCAGCTCCTGATGAAGGAGTCCTGTAGACTTCGAAACGTGTTGAGAGAGTAAAACGCCATTCTTCAGCTTCTACGCGTCTGGACCGTTATTTGTACAGCAGCGCGGATGATAACCACAAATCCTCCTGGTTTAATGCTAAAATTCCAGTTGAGAGATGTAAGAAGCTTGTGGATGGTTGCAGTTATTTACTCCGAAAGGTGTGCAACCAAATATTAATTTGAGGGCGCCAACAATTTTGTCCAGACCATTTTGGGGGTTTTGTATGAAATTATGTCCAATTTGTTTTTTTTTCTCTGATTTTTTTTATGTTGTTCCAATACACACAAAGGAAATAAACGTGTGTATAACGAAACATGTGTAATGGCTATAATATTCCGGGAGAAATACTTCATTTTCTGGAACAATTTCAAGGATGCTAAAATGTTTGGCCATGATTGTATGTACTGCACATGCACTGCATGATGACATCACAACAGAACTCTCTGTGACTCGCTGATTCACAATGACTTAGAACACTCGGTGCCACGCTGATGACATCACACAATAGAACCCTCTGAGACACACTGATGATGTCACAATTGACCCCAGTGTAAAACTATGTGCGACGGTCTGATCCCAGTTATTTTCTATTGTGCGTTGCAGTCACGAGTTGTGTGTTGCAAAGTCTGATATAGAAAGCGATATTTATTATTATCAAGCGATATTTATTATCAGCGCTAGAGAGGAGGAGAAGAGAGGAGAGAGGAGGAGGAGAGAGGAGGAGAAGAGAGAGGAGGAGAAGAAGAGAGAGAAGAGAGAGAGGAGAAGGAAGAGAAGAGAGAGAAAGGTAAGTTTGAACTTAATCTAATGAGTTATGGGAGTCTTTCCCAGGGGGAGACACGACCTTCAGATAATTATAGAGGGACAGATATAGATTTCCCTATAGAATCATCGCCAATAACAGGAGAGACACATTCTTGTAATCGGCATTAACTGTTTCAGGAAAAGGTCAATATTTCCTCTTCTTCATTTCTCTGATCTCACAGTCAGGTGAAAGCTTGTTTTTTTGCGAGATGAGTTGTTGTTTTGAAGAACACCATTCATTTTACTTTTGAAAAAAAAATGCTTGCTTTTGTGGACACATTCATGCAAAATATGTATGTTTTTATCTCTTTATGTTTTAATTAGGAACAGGAGATGATTTAAATTTTTATGTTTTATTATTTGTTTTTTTTTTTCTTCACCTTTTTGTTGATTTTTACCTTATGTTTTTAGTCCCACTAGGGGATGTAAACCTATAATTGTTTGATTGTTTATACTATATACTACAATAACACAGTATTGCAGTATATATTGAAATTAATGTTCCTCCTTATGGATTGATACATTAATGATAGATAGATAGATAGATAGATAGATAGATAGATAGATAGAAAGAAAGATAGATAGATAGATAGATAGATAAGGGATTTGTAGTGCTTCACCACTGATAAAGCTATTATCTTATTTTAGTACCGTATATACTCGAGTATAAGCCGAGGTCCCTAATTTTGTCACAAAAAACTTATTGACTCGAGTGTAAGCCTAGGGTGGGAAATGCAGAAGCTACTGGTAAATTTCATAAATAAAAATAGATACCAATAATAGTGAAATTAATTGAGACATCGGTAGGTTAAATGTTTTTAAATATCCATATTTAAACAGGAATCCCATATAATGCTCCATACAGTTCATGATGGCCCCATAAGATGCTCCATACAAAACACACCCCATATAATGCGCAATACAGTTCATGATGGCCCCATAAGATGCTCCATACAAAATACGCCCCATATAATGCTCCATAAAGTTCATGATGGGCCCCATAAGATGCTCCATACAAAAATATGCCCCATGTAATGCTGCACAAAGGTTAATGATGGCCCCATAAGATGCTCCATAGAAAAATATGCCCCATATAATCATGCACAATAGTTAATGATGGCCCCATAAGATGCTCCATATCAAAATATGCCCCATATAATGCTACACAATGGTTAATGATGGCCCCATAAAATGCTCCATATTAAAATATTCCCCATATAATGCTGCACAAAGGTTAATGATGGCCCCATAAGATGCTCCATATTAAAATATTCCCTGATGGGGACAGGTGAATATTGCATGGCTCACACTCCCCCCAGTCCTATTCACCATCCAGACACTGCTACATCTCAGTCCCTGCATCTCCGCCCAGGCGCCAGCATCTCTCTTCCTGTCTTCTGATGCTGAGTAGTCACGTGGTAATGCTCATTAAAGAAATAAATATGCGCTTCACACCTATGGGAGTGGAGACACGTGCATATTCATTACTTTAATGAGCGGTACCAAGTTACCACTCAGCACTGGAAGGAAGACAGGAAGAGAGATGCTGGAGCCCGGACTGAGATGCAGGGACTGATATGCAGCGATGAGGCCAGGAGGGTGAGTATGATGTCTTCTGCTCCCCCATACCCCCTCCCCCACCAGCAATGACTCATGTATAAGCCAAGAGGGGTGTGAAAACACGCTGAAAAGCACAAAAAAAGTGCTGAAAATCTCGGCTTATACACGAGTATATACAGTATGTTTGTGCCGCTATAGTTGTGAAAGTACGTTTGTATACATATAGGTCAGTATGAGAGTATATGTGTATATACATATATATACATGATTGTACCCAGGGGTGAACACTGACAGCTTGGGACCCCTGTTCAAGAAATATGTCTGGGCCTCCCTCCTTTTTTTACAACAAAGTACTTGTACTTTACATGTCAAATTCTCTTGTTATCTTTGTTATTTTCTGCTTTATTATATACCGTCCTCGCTTGTTAGATAATGTAATGCAATGATGGGTGATGGAGCATGGGAAAGCTTCTATTCTGATGGAGGAGCTGATGGACTGGTCTTCTAGTCAGATGCTGCCCCATCAGCAGTCATTTTATATCTAATAAGAGAGGACTATGTGCTAGAGAGAAGGCGCTGTGACTAACAAAAATAATGAGAATACGCTATGTAAAGGACGGTGCTATTTATAATAAGTCATGATACTAAGTAATAATGGGATAGCACTGAACATTACAGAGAACACTATATAATAAGGGACAGTGTCATACATAGCTAGAGAAGATGCTACATAATAGACGGCGCCATACATAGCTAGAGAGGATGCTACATAATAAGGGACGGCGCCATATATAACTAGAGGATGCTATATAATTAGGGACAATGCCATATATATAACTAGAGGATGCTATGTAATAAGAGATGGCGTTTAATTGCATAGTTTCCTCTTTTATTATATAAAAGGGGTATTCCCATCTCCACGATCCTATCTCAATATGCAGTAGGTGTAAAAATATTAGCAAATACCTCCAGTTAGGAATGTTGCATATGATGACATCACAATGGCTTAGAACCCCCAGTGACAGTCTTATGATGTCACAATTGGCGGTCCCTGCGTATACCTATGGACTGCATGATGACATCACAATGACTTAGAACCCTATGTGACAGGCTGATGATGTCACAATTGGCGGTCCCTGTGTATACCTATGGGCGACGGCCTGACCCCAGTCACTTTCTATTGTGCGTTGCAGTCACAATTTGTGTGTTGCAAAACTTGTTATAGAAAGCCTTAATTATTTATTATTATCAGCGCCTTCCGTTGGAGAGAGAGAAAGGTAAGTCTGAACTTAGCCTAAAGAGTTACAGAAGTCTTTCCCAGGGGGAGACACAACCTGCAATTGATTATAGAGGGACAGATATAGATTTCCCTCTAGAATTATTGATTCTTACCTTATTTTTTAGTTCCCCTACGGGACTTTAACTTATTATTCTTTGCTTATTATACCATACACTGCATTATCACTGAGCACCACAGACTGAGACTAATGTAATATTTGTACCATCTTCTGTGTTTTTCTCCAGTGTTTGCAGGGCTCTGTGAACATGACATCTCTCAGTGATCTCACCAAAGTGCCAATTTTAGCTGATGATGTGAAAATAGACATTGACTGTAAAGAGAAGGATGAAAACGGCGAAACACAGGACCTGCACGAGCGGACGGGAGTTTCCAGCAAACGTTCCATCAGCACTGTAGTCATTCTATCCTGCATCAATATAGTTAACACCATGGCTTTCTTCATTGTTGTAGGTAGGTAGGGGCACAGTGGGTTATGTCGGTGGGGCAGGGTGTAGAAAGTCCCTAACTGCAACATAAAAGGAAAGAAATCTTCATGGCCAACGAGAAGGCTCGTTAGTTGCTGTGACGTCTCTTCCTGCACTTCTCTGATTACAATAATCACTTGTGTTCCTCTTTTTGTTCTGGCAGGAGCGATGCCTTACCTGAAAGCCGCCTTTAAAATGGATGACAATGGATCCAGCTTTCTAAAATTAGGTAAAATTTCAATATAAAATCTTATTCTAAAGTGACGAGGACGGGAGAAGTGTTTAAGTGCAACAGTCTAAATAATCCTCAAATTTAAAAATTGCAATAATATAGAAATGTTTTTCTTGACCTGTTTTTTCCCTTCCCATTCTAGCATTCACAGTCTGCAATGTGGTGTTTGGTCTAGTCTTTGGATACCTGGGAGACCGCTGGAGCAGGAAACGCATTGCGTGTACATGCATGGCCGTCTGGGCAGCCATAAGTATCGGCAGGATCTTCGTTCCCAATGAGGTAAACTGAGCATAAATTGAACCTGTCAGGTCTTCCACGCCCTCCAACCAGCAGCACTCACTTATCTAGGAGTAAATTCCTGCCTCACCAGCCCTGTAGAATATTTATCTGTAAAAATGAGGTTAATAAAGCCTTCATATTGTCCCCATTTCCTGTGCTAATGGAGGCGCTGACTAGTTGTTGGGTCGTTAGTTGCCCCAGACTAGTCAGCCCTTTTCATGTTATCACGCCCCTGTGGGAGTGATAACATAATTTTCCGGAGCTTTTGTCATCGCCAGCTCCTGCACATCCCGCACACGGGCGCTGCACATTTCGGCATCGTCACTGCACCTCTGCAGCTGGGTGTACGCTACCTGGCTTCAGACGTGCACTGCCCATGACCGGGAGCCATAGTTTGAACTGACGGCCATGCGCACTGCACCATTGAAGCTGGAGAACGGAACACCTAAGTCATGGCCGGAAGCTCAGAAGATGGCTTCCGGTCACGCGCCTCTGATGTCAGGAAGCATCTGTGGATCTCGATGCCATCATGGAGCGCAATGCACGGACAGGCCGCGGGTCTTCCGACCCGATCATCACCATCACGCGGTCTGTGCATTGTAGTCAGTGATCGGACCATGATCCACAGACGTCTGCAGGAGCTGTAAAGCCTCTCACCTGTTTGTATCTAGATCAGTATTTTGCATTAGTATTTGTAACCACAAGCAGGAGCGGCTCAAAATTAGGGAAAGTTACAAATCTTTCTATTATGGTATTTCTTTAGATGTCTAAGAAACGTTTCTTGAATAGTCACTGAATATCTTTTTGTGTTTTCACAGTATTTTCCAGTTTTTCTGTTGACCACTGGACTGCTGGGAGCAGCACAGGCAAGCTTTAGAATTACTGCTCCCTCAATCATTGCCGACCTGTATGTGGGAGACCGGCGCAGCCGCGCACTTTCCTGCTATTACGTGGCAGGATTTATTGGCCGGTGAGTGTGGACCTATTTATTGATTAGAGGAATTCCGACAAGGCGGACTTGTTGTGGACTTTCTCCGGCCGCCCAGATTGTGCTCTGCAGATGCATGCATGTACAAGACATATGGATGGCATCTTACAAAACCCCCCGCAAGTAATGAGGAATCCTTAATCAGAAAGGAGGAGCCGGAGAAAGACACTCGCACATTTATATGTTTGTGTGTGCAGAAATGATGACAACTTTGTTTTTGTTTATTACAGTGGTCTTGGTTACATCATTGGCTCTGAAGTTACAAGGGCATTCTCTGGCGACTGGCGAATAGCCTTTCTGGTAAGTAATAGGTCTGAGGGATCTTGTGGACAAACTGTGAATCTTAATTATAACTCCTATATGGTTTTAAAGGGAATCTGCCAGTATATTTTTATCATTTAATCTGAGAGCAAGGCCTCTGTAGGGGCAGAGGACCTGATTCCTGCGATGTGTCACTTACTGCTCTTTATAGTTGTTTAGAAAAAAAAAATCACTGTTTTATCAGCAGGAAATTATGAGGAGGGGACTAGTTGTCTCATGCCACATAGTCCTCCTGCTCTGTGTAACCCCTTCCCCCACTGATTGGTAGCTTTATGCCTATATACATTGTACACAGAAAAAGCTGGTGTGGGCGGGGTTATAATGGGCTCAGCATTCAGAAGCTCTGCAAGATCTGCATCAGAAAAAACAGAGATTTTATCAAAACTACACCAAGCAGAGCAACAAGTGACATATCGCTGGATTAGGGGTCTCTGTCCCTATATTATGTTGCTCACATATTTGCAGAAAACACCTGGCGATAGATTCCCTTTAATTCCCTTTAGTCTTTTCTTCTGATGACACCTCTGTATTTGTAATATGTGATGTCTCCTTCATCTACACAGCTCTCCCCTGTTCTGGGCATGATAGGACTCCTGTTCATGAGTGTGATTGTAAAAGAGCCGACCAGAAGAGCTGCAGAGGGAAATAACAGCAAACCGCTGAGCTTCAGAGCATGGATTTATGATGTAAAAAATCTCATTAAAAAGTAGGTATTTTCTGTGCACTGATTGATGTCACTGATCTACCCCGTGACTTCTACATTATTTACATGTTTTTTTCCCCTTTCCCCTTTCTGCAGCCCAAGCTTTATGTTTTGCACTCTTGGCATGACGGCTGTAAAGTTTGCTGCCGGTGCCATCAGCTCCTACGGTCTTATCTTCCTGCACCGTGCCCGGGACATCAAACAAGAGAGCGCACAAAATCAGACTGAAGTCGGCGGTGACTATCACAGGTACAAGTTTACCAAACTTTGATTTGACAATCACTGTTGGGAATTTAATATTCCCTCTACCCCAGTTTTCTCTTTAAAAAAAAATTATATTTTAAATGATTATTGTATCAAATTATTTATATTTCATTCATTCGAGCTCCTTCACTAATCTCTTTACCACTTTCCTTTGCAGTCTGATCTTTGGGTTAATTTCATGCATCTCTGGCATCTTGGGAGTTGTAACAGGTGCGAAGATAGCCAAGATATATAGGAAGAACCCTCGTGCCGACCCGATGGTTTGTGCTTCGGGCCTGCTCGGCTGCATCGTTTTCTTGGCCGTGGCTCTATTTATGGGAAACATCAGTATCGTGGCCACATATGTAAGTACCTGATGTGTAGATTGCTTTATAACCTTACTGGGTCTCGGAAATAGGACGGATGTAATGAGCGGTAGAAATCATAGACTATGGCGGGGGCTGTCTAGGAATGTATGGAAACTGGGGATGAATGGATTAAAGGGAACCGGTCACCTCGCTTTTCCGCTACAAGCTGCGGCCACTGCCTTTCGGGGCTTATCTACTACATTCTATAATGTGTATATGTATTGTTCCTTATCTCTGCAGGTGTTTATGTCCATCGGAATCATGTGTCTGAATCTGAACTGCTCCGTTTCGGCTGATATTCGCCAGGTGAGTGGAGAAAAGCGCTAAACTTAGCAAAGCTAAAATTCTATTTATGTAGTCAGCCTGTATGTTCTGTTTCACCCATCAAGGCCCCTTAATCCTGGCTGTATCCAAGCATTTGTTGGATAATTCCCAACTAAACTCCAAAATAGACGGCCCAAGAAGATTAAAAACTTCTTTAATAAAATCTCAGTACATAACGGACTTCTGGGCTTTTTTTTCAATCCTGGCTGACTGTGCTCTTTACTTCTGTTTCACATATGTTCACTTTGCCAATGTTCTCTTATCTTGCTGCGTCCCGTGACTTACTTCTGCTCACTCAGAATATTCTCTTGTTTCAGTATGTAGTATCTCCTGCAAGACGATCAACAGCACAAGCCATATTTATGATAGTGTCCGAGCTGGGGACTGTCGGAAGCTCCTATGTCATCAGGCTGGTAAGTAACTTTTACATATTTTCACATCACTTTAAAGCTACATTCATACATCTTTTTCCATTTGAACATCCTAGAAACATAGAATGTTAAAGTTGGCAGGGACCTCCAGGGTCATCGTGTCCAACCTCCTGCTCAATGCAGGATTCACTAAACCATCTCAGATGTCTGGCAAGCCTCTGTTTGAAGACTTCCATTGAAGGAGAACTCCCACCTCTCATGGTAGCCTGTTTCACTCATTGGTTACCCTCATTTTCAAAAACATTTTGCTATTATCTAATCTGTATCTTCTCCCTTTCAGTTTCATTCCATTGTTTCTCATGTTTCCATGTGCAAATGAGAATAAGGGTGATCCCTCTACACTGTGACAGCCCTTCAGATATTTGTAGACAGCTATTAAGTCTCCTCTTAGCTTTTTTTGCAAGCTAAACATTCCCAGATCCTTTAACCGTTCCTCGTAGAACATACTTTGCAGTCCGCTCACCATCCTGGTACCTCTTCTCTGAACTTTCTCCAGTTTTTCGATGTCTTTTGTAAAATGTGGTGCCCAGAACTAGACACAGTATTCCATATGAGGTATGACCAAAGAGGAGTAGAGGGGGATAATTACTTCACGTGATCTAGACTCTTTTCTGCTTTTCTTAATACATCCTAGAACTGCATTTGCCTTTTTTTGCTGCTGCTGTATCACACTGTTATCTCATGTGCAGTCTGTGATCTACTAGTATACCGTCTTTTTCAAACAAACTGTTGCTTAGTTCTATTCCTCCCATTCCGTAATTGGAATTTTAGTTTTTCTTGCCCACATGTAGATTCTTGCATTTCTCCATGTTAAATATAATTCTATTAGTCACTGCCCATTATTCAAGTTTATCTAGATCCTTCTGAGTCCTTTCTCTATCTTCTCTATCGTTAGCTCTTCATTCCTAGCTTTTCATTGTCTGCAAATTTGATCAGTTTACCTTCAGTTCCCTTATCTAGATCATTTATAAAAATGTTGCACAACACTGTGGCCAGGAAAGAGCCTTGTAGTACCCCACTTGAAGCACTCTTCCAATTGGATGTGCTACTAATCGTACTCAAAGAGTGGTAATAAATAGTTATTTATTACCACTCTTTGAGAACGATCATTGAGCCATTTATGAATCCACCTAACCGTAGCCTTGTCAATCCCATACCTGGTCATTTTTTCAATAAGGATTGTATGAGATACTTTATCAAACGCTTTGTTGAAGTCAAAATATACAATATCTACCGCATTTCCCTGATCCACCCAGTTAGAGATTCCATCATAGAAGGAAATTAGATTAGTCTGGCATGACTTGTTTGCTACAAATCCATGCTGGCTCTTGTTAGTTACTTGTAATCTTATCCAAGTACTTACATACATGCTGTTTAATAATTTGTTCAAAGATCTTTCCTGGTATAGAAGTAAGGCTCACTGGCCTGTAATTTCCTGGTTCTAACGTCTTTCCTTGTTTGCACATAGGGACATTTGCCCTTCTCTAATCTTACGGGACTTTTCCTGTTCTTCCAGGTTTTTTCCTAGTGGCTCTGCAATTTCTTTTGCTACATCTTTTAGAATCATAGGATGTAATTCATCTGGACCAGGAAATTAAAATTAATGTAAATTGTCTAAGTGTTCTCTCACGATATTTCTGTTTATGGATAGTGTGAATCAATTTATTCCTTCGATAGCACACCAATGATCATTTGATGTTACATTTGCTCTCTTAGAGAACACAGGGGCAAAATATGAATTTAAAAGTTTGGCCTTCTCAACATCAATTTTGACCACTTGACTCTTTTCATTTTGTAAAAATCCTGTCTTTTGACTTTTCTTTTGCTTTTCACATACCCCCAAAATCCTTTGTTACTGCTTTTGTCCTCACCTTGCAAGCTTAATTTCATTACTGGCTTTAGCTCTTCTAACGCTTGCCCTGCATTCCCTGCAAACAGCAATACATTATTCTTAAGATATGCCCCATCTTTCCATTTGATATATATTTATTTTTTTCCCTTTTAGCGAGTGTTTAAGTTCTGTGGTCATCCATCTTGGTCTCTTTAAATACTTCCAATTCTTCCTTCTTTTCGGAATTGTTACAGATTGTGCAGTGAGAATTTAATTTAGCAAAATCTCCCATCCTTCTTGGACATTTGTCCTCTAGAACATCCAACCATTGGACCTCTCCTACCCTATTTCTGTGTCTATTAATATCCGCCTTTCTGAAGTCCAAGATAAGATCTGTTGCAAAGTTGCTTATTTTCATGTGTATTATTGATCTTTTCTTTACATAACCACTTTAAGTAATTAGATAATTTATTAGGTGGTCACATTTAGCAAAATGAACAATCGCTTTTAGGAACGTTGTGTCCTGCAAATGAATGTTCATGGCCTAATGATCATTTATTCTGCGAATTCTACCTCTGCAGACAGCAGACATTCAGAACATACAAGTAGTATCCATACACATACATTAACCAGCAGGACAATATATGGAAGCTATGCACCAGCAAACTATTCTTACCTTGTGTGCACGGCAGGAGAACTCCAAAGACAAGATGTCCTGGAGTTGTCATAGATCATCTGCTGAAGGAGGAAGTCACATCAGTCCTGTCTCTAGACAATACAATGTTATATTCTTTAATAGCATAATAAATAAAAAAGACAATCAATGAATTAATAGTGTATATAAACAGAGGTCTCTGAATATGGCCACAGATGCCAAGATGTAAAACATGATGCTACAAACGAGACAAAATCTTGGGAAAAGGTAACACATAATTATCAACAGTATCCCTAATCAGAATATCAGTTCAAAATAAAGTGCCAGTGCATATTCTCCAAAGAAATAGGGATCCTCGGGGGGCCTTCCCAGCCCGCCGAGGAAGCCATTGCGAAATGCACGTCGGGGCCTGTGGCTACAGATGGACATCAATATGGGTAAGAACTATTTATAGTATTTATGGCCCCTTAGCTTACTAGGTGGTGAGTTCTATGTGATAGGTCACTGACCAGAGAACTAGGAGAAATCTCCATGCTATTGTAGTATTACCTATATGCATTTAGGATTTGGTCATCCCTATATCTTTGGAGAATATGCTCTGGCACTTTATTTTGAACTAATATTCTGATTGGGGATACTGTCAATAATAATGTATTACCTTTTCCCTTGATTTGGCTGATTTCACACTTTTTTTGCGCTGCGTTTTTGCGCATATATGCGCATGTGTTTTTCCTATATTTAACATGGATGCGCATTGCCATGCGTTTGTATGCATTTGTATGCTCATGCATTTTTTCGTAGTGTGCACCCAGGCGCACAAAATGCAACCTGTTGCATTTTTGGTGCGTCCGACCTGTCTCAAAAAAACGCATGCGCACGGAATTCACCCAAAAACACATCAAAGTCTATGGGAGCGCTGACGTGCGCATGATTATGCGCACATCTGCTTTTATAAACGCATGCGTTTTTTGTAAAAACCTTGCACAAAAAACAAGAAAACGCATTAAAAACGCATGACGCATTTTTTATGCGCATTTGCACTGCGCACGCAGCGAAGCACAAAAAAACGCAAGTGTGAAAGTAGCCTTTTGTCTTGTTTGTAGCATCATGTTTTACATTTTGGCATCTGTGGCCATATTCGGATAGCTCTGTTTAGGTACACTATTAATTCATTGTCTTTTTTATTTATTATGCTATTAAAGAATATAACATTTTATTCTATTTAAAAAATTCCTTTGTCCTTTGGTGGTGTATTTGCACCATGTTTTGGTGTTTGAATGTTGTTTGGGAGCTCCACAGGGTTGATACCCATATTTATTCGGGTTGTTTAAATCCCGAATTCTGATTATGATATCTGTGTTTGAGATTGTGCTATTCTGTCTCTAGACAATGTGTAGTGATGGGGCTGTGGAAACTGGTACCGGTGCTGTTCATGGTTTGGAGGATGGAAGCTCCTCCACTATCTGCAGTGAGGCACCTTTTAGTTCTATGATCACCAGATTTCATTGTTATCCATTGACTGCTGTCAGTGTAACTGTGTCCAGTCAATTATGTTTTTTTTTTACTTTCATTAACCATACATAACTATTTATTTTGTCATATTTTCAGATATCCAACACCTTCAAAAGTCTTAATCCAGACACGGCTATATGGAGGTTCCACCGTTTACAGTACGCCCTCATGTTTTGTCCCGTTGCCGTGGCTATTGGAGGAGGATTCTTCTTGGCATGTGCCCACTTTATTGAAAAAGACCGCAAGACGGCAGAGACAGAGTCTGAAGGTACATACAGAAATATGTTCATTACCCACTCATATCTCTTGCAGAATTAATTTGGATTAGCATTAGCTCCATAATCAGTAACTGTAATCCCCAGCATCTGTATAATACCTCTATCTCCATAACAAAGCTCCATAACATGAGAGTAACAAAGCTCCATAACTAAATATGCAGATATTTTAGCCTGGTGTAAATTCCGCTCTTTTTCTGGCGTTGTTTGTGGCTCTCGTATCTCCCCATTCCTGATATATGTCTTCCTGTATATTTATCAAGCATTTTAGCCAACTAGGCATGATCATCAAGATATTTCTCAAAAAGAGAAACATTTTGAAAGTCATACCCACTTAAAAAAAAATAAAAACTAGATTTACATAAAGGGAGAATTGAGAACCCCAGGAATAAAATGACGAGCAATGATAGTTTCAGGAGAATGACGGCACAGGTGAAAAAAATAGTTAAATGTCCGGTCATCTTGTTCAATTGTTTATTTAACATTTTCAAATTTTACAATAATGTTAACAAGGACTATAAACTGGGGAGCGATAAAAAGGGAAGAATGGGGTAACAACGCGAAGTTACAGGATAGAAAGTAAAGTCAAGGCTGCTCATTATTATTAGGAATAAACCGACTATTATAATGTTGCATTTTGCACATAATATTTACAAACATTTAATTTGGTACATATCTGGTATATTTTGGTAATACACCTCCTTTAGTTTTTAAGTTGTGGATTTAGCATGTGTTAAAAAAAAAAAACACATTTACATCATGACATTCATCCAACTCAATATAGGTAAAAAAAGTTTTTTTAAAACCCAAGTACAAAGTTGAACTTCTAATATTGTGTGTTGATGCGCCTTCCATTACGTCTGATATTGATGAATTATTTGCTTTAATTTTGTTGTAATTAAATGTTTAATCACCAAAAAGATGTAACAAGAGATATGTTGAAATTCGGGTGGAATGTCTTCTACAACTTGCTGTAATACTACTAACTATGGAGTAATATTGGATTTAGAAATTCATGGGAATAAGTTCGAAGTTTCTTTCCACAATTCCTTTAAAAATGGACAAATCCAAAATATGGGTAAAGTTTACCCCATTTTCCCACAGTCTCTCGAGCATAGAGGAAATTGGGAAGGAAATACTCTGTGGAGTTGCACTGGAGTAAAGTACCACCGTAACACAATGTCATAGTGTGTCTCATGGAGAGAAGCGCATGTACTGGTAGAATACGTCAGGTTTAATGCTCTACTGTATATATAGATAAGCCTTCTGTATTATTTTATAAAATCATTTTATAATCCTGATTCTATTTTTTCTTTATAGATTGTCTCCTGAAGGCGATAATAGTTGCATCTCCTTAAATTGGAATTTTTTATGGCTGGACCTGAGGAAAACTTAAAGGTACGATAAGATGGGAATGGTCAGATTGTGTCTTTTGACCAGTAGCCATTTTTTACATTTTTGATAAAGAGAATATAATTGTGAGAACCAAATTTCATTCTAGTAATGATTCGGAGTAGTGTGTGATCTGCCTTGAAGAGATGTTTAGACACCGACATACATCTTGTAGTTCTTCTTTATTTAGCCATTAGTCTAATATTTGGGATAGTTACCCTGTCTGAGCAGTCGAGTCTAAGTAACCATTTGAATCAATGTTAAAATCACCAAAAAGTAATTAATCTCCATTCTGAAGTTTGTTGACAGCCATCTCTATATGAATAGAGGGTATAGTCCTAACCCAAGAATGAGCAACTATCAATTATCTTAAATCTTTTCTTGCAAGGCAATAATTCAGTAACCAGGAGTACATTGCATGCCACTTATATATGATATCCAGTTGTTTCATCTTCAGTCATATTTGTTATTTCTGCAGATCACTATTCCAGAGAGAGGCCTGAGTGTGATCCGTCAATGAATAAAGAATCCAGCCAGATGTGACGACTCTTCTACAAGACGAAAACATGTCAGAAAAAAAGAGACAGATTCCGGGCTCGGGCTCTGTACTCACTTATGGACATGTCACTTATAGGACTTTCCGCAGTCAGACGTACTCACGGAATAATGCTAGTTTCCTGCTGCATAAAGAGGCAGATTCCGGGCTCGGTCTCTGTACTCTTATGGACATATCACTTATAGGACTTTTCGCAGTCAGACATACTCACGGAATAATGTGAGTTTCCTGCTGCATAAAGAGGCAGATTCCGGGCTCGGGCTCTGTACTCACTTATGAACATATCACTTATAGGACTTTTCGCAGTCAGACATACTCACGGAATAATGTGAGTTTCCTGCTGCATAAAGAAGCAGATTCCGGGCTTGGAATCTGTTCTCGACATTTACCAGACTTTTTGTGCTGAGAAGAGTTCACAGATGAAGTGACTTCTATATTAATTTATGTCTTCGTCATGAGGCCTATCATAATTAGAGCCACATTGAAGACTATTGGGCAACACGGTGGCTCAGTGGTTAGCACTGTTGCTTTGCAGCGCTAGGGTTCAAACCCAACCAAAGAAAACTGCAAGGAGTTTGTGTGTTCTCCCCGTGTTCGCGTGGGTTTCCTCCGGGTTCTCCGGTTTCCTCCCACACTCCAAATACATACTGATAGGAAATTGAAAAATAAATAATTGAATATTATTCCAACTATTAATGAGTATTCTTATCTTTGACACCTTGAATGAAGTTAATAGTCAGTATGATGACACAGCTGAACTCATAGGCTGGAAGCTTGTGTGATGGCCGAACTGCTACATTACGGAGTAGCTACTACAAGGACTTGTGAATCCACTGTTGGGAAGTGTATTAAAGCTAGCTATAATGGAGCATTGCTGGGATTTGTGGTTCAATGCATGAGGAATTATAATAGGGCAAGCCATGTAGGGAATTTTGTTTATTGTATTGAGTGCACCAACTGTTTCTGCAAGCGTGCCAACATCTGTGGCAACTGGGCACCAACATTAGAATGTGGTGTTTCCATTGGTGCAGTCATTTGTAGTTTAAGTGATGCTATTGTGCATGTGATTTAAAGGGGAAGCGCCATCCCTAACATTCAAGTTTACTGCCAACCCCATCTTGTGTCTGTATTTGTATATTGTGTAATACTATTTTTATTTTGCTGTTACTTGACAACATTAACAGATTTATTTATAGAGGGGAATAAATGGCTAAGTGTTCCAACCTCATCTCTTATGAGTGTGTATGGAGTGTGGACAAGGGTTTCCCAAGTCAACCATTAACAGAAGACGACTCTCCTGCATCCCACTACAGCTCCCAGCCAGATTCGGTTGGAGGCTGTTTTCCTTATTGAGGTGAGAACTACGGGACACCCTTTCCATGGAGGCGGCTTAAAGGGGTGTTTCATAAACCAGGATGCAGCCACAATGGGGGACATTGCTACATAATGGGGGAGGGATTGTAGCGCATCTATCCTTACAGGATTTAGTGACCACAATTAGTGTAAAGTTAAGAAAGTGTTGGAGAGTGGTTCAGGAGAAGGCAGAATAGGCCAGAGGGCCACACAGTACAGAAAGGCACAGAACGCTTAGGAAAGAAGAATGCTGTCAGCCGCCACTTGGTACAATGATGTCCCATAAAGAATACGGGCCTATGGCTCGAATCAGGAAAGAGGAACCGTTTTCATCTCCCAGTGAAGGGGAGCCATAGTGGGAACCAGTACGGGAAAGTGGGTGCAGGAATATGGGGATTGCAGAGCCAGAAAGAGCATCTCACAGGCTAGAGGAGCCAGCATTGAGAGGGAAAGCTCAGGCTGAAAACATGAACTTGTGCTGTACTGAAATTGCCATGGATTGTTTGTTATCACGTAAAGTTACACTGTTAAAGCAGAATACGGTGCCTGTTCCTGAGTGTGTGATATATTAGATAGAATAAAAGCCGGCAATTCAGCAGCCATGAAGTGTAAAATCACAGCAGGAGCCGACATCGTAGAATAGATGGATTACATACAGTAAATACACATAGAATAGATAGATACACAGATGTATTAAAGGAATCGGTGTCTTTCTTTCAATTAAAGGACTTTATTCTGGGTGTGTGTGTTTTCATACAATGGGCTTAGTAATAGGGGAGTCTTATTGACGCCTCTCCATTACTAACCTCCGGGTTTGGTGTCACCTGACAATACAAAGGTGACATCAACCCCCCCAACTACCACCACACTTGCCACCGCTGCAGGGCATGTGAGAAGTGCGAGGCTAAGTGCCAGAATTGACGCATCTTATTTTTAATCAGATTTGCATTTGTCCGATTTCATTGCAAGTGGGAATGAGCCCTAATTCTGAGCTACTCCTACCCTTTCCACATGACACTGATTCACTTTCCTATTTGTGATGCTCTGTTCGTACATCTATCCAGTATTAGGCAGTTCGTTTTGTTCATTTTGCAATGCCACCAGTTTTCACCAGATAAATCAAAACTCTAATAAAAGAAAGTTTCTCTTGTTTTGTTTCAATTATTATCCAAGCACTTAATAAATAAATGCTGAGCTTATAGAGATGACTCATAGCCAACAATTGTCCCGGGGATGATCAATGCTTTCATTGGTTGCCAAAATGTGGTGGGAAGAGACGTGAATGGACGGGCCCATCTGTTATCTCAGCAATGAGCAAGAAGAGCACAACCTGCGCCCAGTATTATTAACGATAGAAATAGTCAGTGTCTGCATTCATTATCAAGTCTTGTAAAGCGGCTTTGTCTAGTCAGGCACTATATCATGAACCCATCATCACCGCTTTCTTCATCAACTTAAGCAGCACAAGGTTCTGTGTGTCCGAACAAAAGGGTGTTCTCTTTTCTAGTACATAAGCTACAGTTATAGCAGAGGTGAATTCATTCATTTAAAGGGGTTGTCTGGGACTTTAACATTGACTTATCCTTAGAATAGGTCATCAATGTCTGATCGATGGGGGTGCGACACTCTGCACCCCCGTGGATCAGTTGTTCCCGCTGTCAGCCCAGTTGCGCAGCTGCACAGCACAGCGCAGTCGATTGCAGAGTGGCCAAGTCCGGGTACTGCACATCAGTGCCCTATTCAAATCAACAGAGGGTGGATGTGCAGTTTCCATCCACGGCCACTATTCTGTAGACGTTGCTGTGCTGCTCAGCATATGAGCAGTTGCAGGCCAATACCTGGAAAAGCTGATCAACGGGGTGCCAGGTGTCACACCCAAATGGGTCATACATTTATGTCCTATCCTAGAAATGGGCCAACAATGTTAAAATCCCAAACAACCACTTTAATAGGAAACGCTTTCTTTAGAGAAGTTTTTCTTTTCCTTAGGGTTCATTCATATGTCCATTTTATTTTCACGTGCAAGAAAAATGAACTGAGTTTCATCAGTCTTTATAACAGCTTCTCAGATCAGTCCATGTAAATGGATGGCATCGGGATGCTAAAAAAAAAAACTCTAAAAAAAGATGCTTCAGGAAAAAAACAGCATTTTTGGAATCACCTTCCTCTTCAAAAAATTCAATGGGTTAGCCTCCTGGAAAAGATGTATGCACATAACCTAACTCGACACTGACCTTGAACTCCGTACATTTTATTAATGTTACTGCATTTATGGGTTCAATTAACTTAGTCTACAGTTGGTACGGAAAGTATTTAGACCCCTTTAAATTTGTCTCTCTTTGGTTCATTGCGAACATTTGGTAAATTAAAAAGGTCATTTTTTTTCTCATTAATGCACAATCTGTACCCATCTTCACTGAACAAAACAAATGTAGGAATTTTTGCAAATTTATGAAGAAAGAAAAACTGAAATCACATGGTCATAAGTATTCAGACCCTTTGCTCAGACACTCATATTTAAGTCACATGCTGTCCATCTCTTTGTGATCCTCCTTGAGATGGTTCTACTCCTTCATTGGAGTCCAGCTGTGTTTAATTAAACTGAGAGGACTTGATTTGTAAAGACGCACACCTGTCTATATAAGACCTCACAGTGCATGTCTGACCAAATGAAAATCATGAGGTCAAAGGAACTGGCCAAGGAGCTCAAAGACAGAATTGTGGCAAGGCACAGATCTGGCCAAGGTTACAAAAGAATTTCTGCAGTACTCAAGGCTCCTAAGAGCACAGTGGCCTCCATAATCCTTAAATGGAAGAAGTTTGTGACCACCAGAAGTCTTCCTAGACCTGGCCGTCCAGCCAATCTGAGCAATTGTGGGAGAAGAGCCTTGGTGAGAGAGGTAAAGAGAACCCCAAGATCACTATGGCTGAGCTTCACAGATGCAGTAGGGAGATGGGAAAAAGTTCCACAGTCAACTATCACTGCAGCCCTTCACCAGTCGGGCAGGGGCGGACACAGACTGTAGTGGGCCTCTGTGCAAGAAATTTTTCTGGCCCCCCCCGTGCCCTTCATAGGGCAACAAAGTTATGTAAACATATACATTGTAATATTTATTTAGAACGCAACTATCAAATCTAAATAGTAAAGTTGTTTAATTTTTCATTAAATATGCAACAAGTAAGTTAGGGTGACAAAAATTCTTAATAAATATAATTCTGGATTAATTATTCAACGGCTCATATACAAAAAAAATCAATCCTTAAAAGATACTTTATTAACCAATCATTAAAAAGTTTTCAAAACTTTAAAAAACAGGCAAAAAAAAATAGGCTTATTGCTGATTTTCAAAATCCAGCCACAAACACTAGAGAGTCGTTCCAATGTCAGGTAGAGGGTCACAAACCTATTTGTCCCTATAGGGCCCTATATCTCTCTCCTACCTGACAGCGGAGGTTGGCACCCTCTTGATATGCAAATGGCGCCCCCGCTCCTCGGCGGCTCTCCCTAATCACCCTGTTGACTCCTATCTAAATGACATCAGCTTGGAGTACAACAGATGGCCGGGGACAAAAATATAATAGATAATAACCCCATGCTACAAACCACCAAGACAAAAATATAAGGAATAGTAACTGGAAAAAACTCTAATTTTTGGCAGATTTGTAAACATTTGCTTTGGGAGGAAAAGGGGTCTAAGTAACCCTATTTAGGTGTCTCCCTGCCTGACAGCGGAGCTTTTACACCCTACGTTACTCTGGTGCCCCCGCTCCATGTGGGCTGACCCTTACTGACCCCTACACTTCTCACCCAGAAAGAGGAAAGAGGGTGTCAGAACATATGGCCAAGGGAGACAGGGGTAATAACTTAGAATTATCCCTGAAAAAATCCCCCCCAAAGACAAAAAATGTTTTAATAATAATAAAAAAAAAATGTATCTGCAAACTGATGTATACAGTGTACGGGATAATAGTGCATTAGCAAAGGCAGTTGCAAGTAAAGGGGGTAAGATATCAATCAGAACAGATACACAATCATTTAAATGTTCTTAAGCAGCATTAATGTACATTTCTCACATCACAAAACACTGCTATTGCCTCTAATCCCCAACAACACATTTTTCATATTGCATCATGCCCAAAACAATGAGCCATTGATCGCTCAGGCTCAAAATTGCACTGTCCCAAAAAAAAAAAAAAAAAAAATCAGCAAATTAACAAATATGTAAGAACTTAGCTCATGGCCACTGAAAAATCACCTCAATATATATAGTAGGCGGGGTGATAGTACTTTGACAAAGGCAGTTTCAAATAACGGGGGTAAGGTATCAATCAAAACAGATATACAACCATCTGAGTATTCTTAAACAGCATTAATAAACATTTCTCAAATCACCAACCGCTGCTATTACCTCTAATCCCCCATAACAGCATATTTTCATATTGCTTCATGCCCAAAAACAATAAGCCATTGATCACCCGGCTCAAATTGCACTATCCCCAAGTATTAAATCAACAAAATTGACAAATATGTAAGAACTTAGCTCATGGCCAATGAAAAATCGCCTCGACGCGTTTCCCTCCCGTAAAAGGAGTTCATCAGGAGGCCCATGATGTATTATGAATGCTCCCTCCGAGCATCAGATGTCATGCCTGGTTGCAGGTATCAATGGGTATGTGGTGACCACTGGTCATTTATAGTGACCTTACAACCTAGTCAAAGTGATAGAGGAAAATGGGGTCATAGTACTTATGATCCTTATATGTCTCCACTTCATATAGTTCATCTGCGCCATGATTTTAGGTCCCAAAAATACCTCCTTTCATTTACTTCCTACCTGACGCCGCCATTATGTAGTGGTAAATAATTCATAATACATCATGGGCCTCCTGATGAACTCCTTTTACGGGAGGGAAACGCGTCGAGGCGATTTATCATTGGCCATGAGCTAAGTTCTTACATATTTGTCAATTTTGTTGATTTAATACTTGGGGATAGTGCAATTTGAGCCGGGTGATCAATGGCTTATTGTTTTTGGGCATGAAGCAATATGAAAAAATACTGTTATGGGGGATTAGAGGTAATAGCAGCGGTTGGTGATTTGAGAAATGTTTATTAATGCTGTTTAAGAATACTCAGATGGTTGTATATCTGTTTTGATTGATACCTTACCCCCGTTATTTGAAACTGCCTTTGTCAAAGTACTATCACCCCGCCTACTATATATATTGAGGTGATTTTTCAGTGGCCATGAGCTAAGTTCTTACATATTTGTTAATTTGCTGATTTTTTTTTTTTTTGGGACAGTGCAATTTTGAGCCTGAGCGATCAATGGCTCATTGTTTTGGGCATGATGCAATATGAAAAATGTGTTGTTGGGGATTAGAGGCAATAGCAGCGTTTTGTGATGTGAGAAATGTACATTAATGCTGCTTAAGAACATTTAAATGATTGTGTATCTGTTCTGATTGATATCTTACCCCCTTTACTTGCAACTGCCTTTGCTAATGCACTATTATCCCGTACACTGTATACATCAGTTTGCAGATACATTTTTTTTTATTATTATTATTAAAACATTTTTTGTCTTTGGGGGGGATTTTTTCAGGGATAATTCTAAGTTATTACCCCTGTCTCCCTTGGCCATATGTTCTGACACCCTCTTTCCTCTTTCTGGGTGAGAAGTGTAGGGGTCAGTAAGGGTCAGCCCACGTGGAGCGGGGGCACCAGAGTAACGTAGGGTGTAAAAGCTCCGCTGTCAGGCAGGGAGACACCTAAATAGGGTTACTTAGACCCCTTTTCCTCCCAAAGCAAATGTTTACAAATCTGCCAAAAATTAGAGTTTTTTCCAGTTACTATTCCTTATATTTTTGTCTTGGTGGTTTGTAGCATGGGGTTATTATCTATTATATTTTTGTCCCCGGCCATCTGTTGTACTCCAAGCTGATGTCATTTAGATAGGAGTCAACAGGGTGATTAGGGAGAGCCGCCGAGGAGCGGGGGCGCCATTTGCATATCAAGAGGGTGCCAACCTCCGCTGTCAGGTAGGAGAGAGATATAGGGCCCTATAGGGACAAATAGGTTTGTGACCCTCTACCTGACATTGGAACGACTCTCTAGTGTTTGTGGCTGGAAAGTAAGTTAGGGTGCCTTCACATAGGCGAGTTTTTTGTATCCAATGAGATCAGGCGAAAACTGCATCCGACTTGATATGGTTTTTCTTTTTGCCCTTAAGGATTCTTTCACACTGGCGTTTTTCGACACTAGCAGCAGATGCGGCAGACTTCTGCACCTCTGCCACCAATCCGGCAAGCCACATTCATTCTCTATCGGGCTTGCGGCCGGCCGCGGCAAGTGCAGTTGTGCTAGATCCGCGTTACATGGTGCCACTAAAATAAACAGCGGATATGCTGCGTTTTTTAGAGCGGGAAAATCTACACCATGTCAATTTTTGTTGCGGATTTTCCCACCGTAAATGTACTGTATATCTGATATTGATGCTATGCAGGGCTGGATATAATATCTGTAGGGTGCTGCTGGGCTGTATTTATTACTAGCTGAAGAGCCCGGCGCTGCCCGGGCATAGTAACTAACTGTGGTTAGTTACAACAAATTATAATTATCCTCCATCCCACAGTCCCGTGCCCATATACCCATCATACATATCCTCCATCCCATAGTCCCGTGCCCATATACACATCATACATATCCTCCATCCCATAGTCCCGTGCCCATATACCCATCATACATATTCTCCATCCCATAGTAGAGTGCCCATACATCCATCATACACATCCTCCATCCCATAGTCCCGTGCCCATATATACCCATCATGCATATCCTCCATCCCATAGTCCCGTGCCCATATACCTGTCATACATCCTCCATCCCATAGTCCAGTGCCCATATACCCATCACACATCCTCCATCCCATAGTCCCATGCCCATATACCCATCACACATCCTCCATCCCATGGTCAACCATTATGACATCATAATGAGCGGCGGGGCTTGCAACCTATGATGACATCAGCGTCGCCATGGCAACCATTATGAGATAATGAGGGGCAGGGCTTGATACGCACACACTTTTTCCCCCAGTATGTAGATAGAGGCAAAATTGTTTGGTGAATTGGAACGCGTGGGGTTAAAATTTCGCCTCACAGCATAGCTTAGGACGCTCTCGTGGTCCAGACGTGCGACTGTGCCAAATTTTGTGGCTGTAGCTGCGACGGTGCGGATGCTTATCCTGGACATACACACATACATACACACACATACATACATACATACATACATACATACACACTTTGAGCTTTATATATTAGATTTGCAAGTTGCAGCCTCAAAATTATATATACAGGCCAGCACAGCCTCCAAATAACATATATAGCCCACTAGCCAAGCATTGCCTCTAGTTGTTAATATATACAGCCCAGCACAGCCTTCAGGTAATATATACAGCCCAGCACAGCCTTCAGGTAATATGTACAGCCCAGCACAGCCTTCAGGTAATATGTACAGCCCAGCACAGCCTTCAGGTAATATATACAGCCCAGCACAGCATTCAGGTAATATATACAGCCCAGCACAGCCTCCAGTTAATATATACAGCCCACCACAGCCTTCAGGCAATATATACAGCCCAGCACAGCCTTCAGGTAATATATATAGCCCACCACAGCCTTCAGGTAATATATACAGCCCACCACAGCCTCCAGGTAATATATACAGCCCATCACAGCCTCCAGTTAATATATACAGCCCAGCACAGCCTCCAGTTAATATATACAGCCCAGCACTGACTCCAGTTAATATATACAGCCCAGCACAGACTCTAGTTAATATATACAGTACAGCAACAGCCTTCAGGTAATACAAACAAAAAGCACAGAATGACAAATGTGCAAAAATACCTTGCAATTAGACATATAACAGTAATCTGCAAGTGCTGATAAAAGGTAATAACAAACACAGGGTATTTAGTCGACACGTGTTTTTGCAAAAAAATGTATACCAAGCTGCTTCACCAACGTCAAGGTAACCCGAATTGAAGCAGTTCCTATCTAATGTATTTAAAACCTGAACATATGAACAGTGTCTAGATGAGCAGGATTAAGACAGGAGCTTTCTGGTATGGGCACTTGGTGCAAGACAACTCCTTATGTGCATGTCACACAAGAGAGGGGTGGGGAGTCTCAAATCATGCATAAGCACGAAAAAAAACTGGATTAAAAACACACATGTGACATGCACAATGTCCAGGCCAGCACAGCCTCCAAATAACATATATAGCCCACTAGCCAAGCATTGCCTCTAGTTGTTAATATATACAGCCCAGCACAGCCTTCAGGTAATATATACAGCCCACCACAGCCTCCAGGTAATATATACAGTCCAGCACAGCCTCCAGGTAATATATACGGCCCAGGACAGCCTCCAGGTAATATATACAGCCCAGCACAGCCTCCAGTTAATATATACAGCCCAGCACAGACTCCAGTTAATATATACAGTACAGCAACAGCCTTCAGGTAATATATACAGCGCCCAGCACAGACTCCAGGTAATATACACTCACTGGCCACTTTATTAGGTACACCTGTCCAACTGTGTGTTAAGACTTAATTTCTAATCAGCCAATCACATGGCGGCAACTCAGTGCATTTAGGCATGTAGACATGGTCAAGACAATCTCCTGCAGTTCAAACCGAGCATCAGTATGGGGAAGAAAGGTGATTTGAGTGCCTTTGAACGTGGCATGATTGTTGGTGCCAGAAGGGCTGGTCTGAGTATTTCAGAAACTGCTGATCTACTGGGATTTTCACGCACAACCATCTCTAGGGTTTACAGAGAATGGTCCGAAAAAGAAAAAAAATCCAGTGAGCGGCAGTTCTGTGGCCGGAAATGCCTTGTTGATGCCAGAGGTCAGAGGAGAATGGGCAGACTGGTTCGAGCTGATAGAAAGGCAACAGTGACTCAAATTGCCACCCGTTACAACCAAGGTAGGCAGAAGAGCATCTCTGAACGCACAGTGCGTCGAACTTTGAGGCAGATGGGCTACAGCAGCAGAAGACCACACTGGGTACCACTCCTCTCAGCTAAGAACAGGAAACTGAGGCTACAATTTGCACAAGCTCATCGAAATTGGACAGTAGAAGATTGGAAAAACTTTGCCTGGTCTGATGAGTCTCGATTTCTGCTGCGACATTCGGATGGTAGGGTCAGAATTTGGCGTAAACAACATGAAAGCATGGATCCATCCTGCCTTGTATCAACGGTTCAGGCTGGTGGTGGTGGTGTCATGGTGTGGGGAATTTTTTCTTGGCACTCTTTGGGCCCCTTGGTACCAATTGAGCATCGTTGCAACGCCACAGCCTACCTGAGTATTGTTGCTGACCATGTCCATCCCTTTATGACCACAATGTACCCAACATCTGATGGCTACTTTCAGCAGGATAATGCGCCATGTCATAAAGCTCGAATCATCTCAGATTGGTTTCTTGAACATGACAATGAGTTCACTGTACTCAAATGGCCTCCTCAGTCACCAGATCTCAATCCAATAGAGCATCTTTGGGATGTGGTGGAACGGGAGATTCGCATCAGGGATGTGCAGCCGACAAATCTGCGCCAACTGTGTGATGCCATCATGTCAATATGGTCCAAAATCTCTGAGGAATGCTTCCAGCACCTTGTTGAATCTCTGCCACGAAGAATTGAGGCAGTTCTGAAGGCAAAAGGGGGTCCAACCCGTTACTAGCATGGTGTACCTAATAAAGTGGCCAGTGAGTGTATAATACAGCCTAGCACAGCCTCCAGTTAATATATAAAGTTCAGCATAGCTTTAAAGGGAACCTGTGACCCCCACGCAGGCGTTTTTAAGTAAAAGAGCCACCTTGTGCAGCACTAATGCTGCATTCTGTCAAGGTGTCTCTGTTACTTAGCTTCCATTACACCGCTGAAATAATCGTTTATATAATTGTTCAAAAATACCTGAATTTTGACAGGGGGGCAGGTCTTTCCCCTCTGACAGACACCTCGCATTCATCACTGATTTCGTATTTGGCGCCTCCTCCTCCGTTTTCTTTTGAAATGCTAGCGCTTGCGCTGTACTGTAGTTTAGTGGGCATGCACAGTCAGCGCTTCCTGACGTGCCCGTGCTGTCAGATAACATCCCGGCCTTCATATCGCGTGGGCCTGAGATCCCGCCCCGCAGTCGTTTATGATTTATTCACACTGCGGGTCTGGGATTCTCGGGCATGCGCAGTGGTTATCTGCGGCTCTCCGCCTCCCGGAAATCCCTCCGCCTCATTCCTACATTGCATTGTCAGCATTGGAATCGTCAGTTCCTCTATTATTGACGTGGCATCGCATCCTCCCCTCTGAAAGCTCCTAAAGCTGAATGCTGGTGTGTGGGTCTGCCTATGTTGGTTCTTTGCGGCTATGGCAATGCTGGGGTGATGATTGCATGGCACTATAGTGCCAGGCAGCAATGCTTGGGGTGATGATAATATGGCACTATAGTGCCAGGTGGCAATGCTGGGGGTGATGATTGCACGGCACTGTAGTGCCAGGTGGCAATGCTGGGGGTGATGATTATACGGCACTATAGTGCTAGGCGGCAATGCTGGGGTTAATGATAATACGGCACTGTAGTGCCAGGCACCAATGCTTGGGGTGATGATAATACGGCACTGTAGTGCCAGGTGGCAATGCTGGGGGTGATGATAATACGGCACTATAGTGCCAGGCACCAATGCTGGGGGTAATGATAATACGGCACTGTAGTGCCAGGTGGCAATGCTAGGGGTGATGATAATACGGCACTATAGTGCCAGGCACCAATGCTGGGGGTGATGATAATACGGCACTGTAGTGCCAGGTGGCAATGCTAGGGGTGATGATAATACGGCACTATAGTGCCAGGCACCAATGCTGGGGGTAATGATAATACGGCACTATAGTGCCAGGCGGCAATGCTTGGGGTGATGATAATATGGCACTGTAGTGCCAGGCGGCAATGCTGGGGGTGATAATACGGCACTATAGTGCCAGGCACCAATGCTGGGGGTGATGATAATACGGCACTATAGTGCCAGGCACCAATGCTGGGGGTAATGATAATACGGCACTGTAGTGCTAGGCGGCAATGCTGGGGGTGATGATAATACGGCACTATAGTGCCAGGCGGCAATGCTTGGGGTGATGATAATATGGCACTGTAGTGCCAGGTGGCAATACTAGGGGTTATGATAATACGGAACTATAGTACCAGGCGGCAATGCTTGGGGTGATGATAATACAGCACTATAATGCCAGGTGGCAATGCTGGGGGTGATGATTAGACCGCGCAATTGTGCAAAGCAGCAATGATGGGGGTGATGATTGTACTTCACTATTGTGCAAAGCAGCAATGATGGGGGTGCTGATTATACCGCACTATTGTGCAAAGCAGCAATAATGGGGGTGATGATTATACCGCACTATTGTGCCATGCAGCAATGATGGGAGTCTTGATTACATGGCACTGTAATGCCAGGTGGCAAAGCTGGGGGTGATGATTATACTGCACTATTGTGCAAAGCAGCAATGATGGCTGTGATGATTATACCGCACTATTGTGCAAAGCAGCAATGATGAGGGTGATTATTATAACGCGCTATTGTGCAAAGCAGCAATGATGGGGGTGATGATTAGACCGCACTATAGTGCCATGCAGTAATGATGGGGGTCATGATTATACCGCACTATTGTGCAAAGCAGCAATGATGGCTGTGATTATACCGCACTATTGTGCAAAGCAGCAATGATGGGTGTGATGATTTTACTGCACTATTGTGCCATGCAGCAATGATGGTGGTCATGATTACACCACACTATTGTACAAACCAGCAATGACCAGGGTGATGATTATACGGCACTATTGTGCAAAGCAGCAATGATGGCTGTGATGATTATACCGCACTATTGTGCAAAGCAGCAATGATGAGGGTGATTATTATAACGCGCTATTGTGCAAAGCAGCAATGATGGGGGTGATGATTAGACCGCACTATAGTGCCATGCAGTAATGATGGGGGTCATGATTATACCGCACTATTGTGCAAAGCAGCAATGATGGGGGTGATGATAATACTGCACTATTGTGCCATGCAGCAATGATGGGGGTCATGATTATAACACACTATTGTGCAAAGCAGCAATGATGGGTGTGATGATTTTACTGCACTATTGTGCCATGCAGCAATGATGGTGGTCATGATTACACCACACTATTGTACAAACCAGCAATGACCAGGGTGATGATTATACGGCACTATTGTGCAAACCAGCAATGATGGGGTGATTATACCACACTATTGTGCAAAGCAGCAATGATGGGTGTGATGATTATACCGCACTATTGTGCAAAGCAGCAATGATGGCTGTGATGATTATACGTCACTATTGTGCAAAGCAGGAATGATGGGGGTGATAATACCACACTATTGGGCCCCCCATTCATGAGCAGCCAAGCATCTCCACCAGGGGCCCCCCCATTCATGAGCAGCCATGCTTCTCCCCAGGGGCCCCACCATTCGTGAGCAGCCAAGGCCATGATTTTCCCCAGGCCAGGGGCCCCCCCATTCATGCGCAGCCAGGCCATCATGCTTCAGTTCTCCCCCAGGACGGAGCCCCCTAAAATCATGCCTGCCATGCTTCAGTTCTCCCCCACCCCAGGAGCCCCCCAAATTCATGCCTGCCTCCTCGGTCCCAGTCCTTCAGTTCTGCTCAGCTCTGGTACTCTTACCTGGAGCAGGCAGGGCAGGCCAGAGTCCCAGACCAAGAGGATCCACACTGTCCACTCCACTCTCCAGTCACAGTGTCCGCACTTGCTGGCTGATGATCTCACCTTAGCCCTCAGGGCTGCTCTCCTCTCCTTACTGGCTCTGCAGTGCTCGCGCTCCACATGGCTAATTTGCATTGAATAATTAGCCATGCGGTGCTGGAGGCTGGAGGGGCCCCCTGTCCCCTTGGGGCCCTGCAATGAACGGCTGCACAGGCGGTAGGTCCGACCCTGCCTTTATGGCAGAATGGCCTGATGGAAGCCTCTCCTCAGTGCAAGACATATGAAAGTCTGCATAGAGTTTGCTAAAAAAAAAAAAAAAAAAAAAACACATGAAGGACTCCCAGACTATGAGAAATAAGTTTCTCTGGTCTGATGAGACG
Organism: Dendrobates tinctorius; assembly: GCF_039654945.1. Taxonomy (NCBI): domain Eukaryota; kingdom Metazoa; phylum Chordata; class Amphibia; order Anura; family Dendrobatidae; genus Dendrobates; species Dendrobates tinctorius. The sequence goes on along the minus strand of NW_027362162.1, from coordinate 456,702 downwards.
AAGATAGAACTTTTTAGTTTTATTTCTAAGTGGTATGTGTGGAGAAAACACACACCATATACATACACATACTGTATACATACACACATATATACATATACCGTATACACACACATACACCGTATACACATACACATATACCAAAAAAAGAGAGAAGCCAGCGCTGCCGGTGGTCAGAACGCATAACATGAGGTGCATATGCACATATTAGCATCTAACTGTATTCAAAATGAGACATTTAGCAAAATATTGATCAATAAATCGAGCCACCCCGCCAAGGCAGTCTCATGTGGGGGGTCCTACTCTACATTTTTAATATTCACTGTGCGTCACATGATCGGGGGTCAGCAATGCGTTGGCATAACAACCAGAGATCTCATAGAGACCTCTCTGATTCTTGCTGCCTGATTGCTATGAGCATCAACCGGTAGTCGGCGCTCATAGCAATGCAGTATTTCTGCTACATAGAGGCAATCTGCTTATCTTCTATATGTAGCAGAGCCGATCGAGTTGTGGATGCTTCTTGCCTCCCGTGAAGCATGCTAAAAAAATTTTAAAAAGTTTTTAAAAATATGAAAAAAATAAAAAAATATATAAAAGTTTAAATCACACCCCGTTCTCCCCATTTAAAAAAAAATTACACATATTTGGTATCGCCGCGTTCAGAATCGCACGATCTATCGATAAAAAAAAGAATTAACCTGACTGCTAAACGGCGTAGCGAGGAAAAAAATCAAAACGCCAGAATTACGCTTTTTTGGTCGCTGCGACATTGCATTAAAATGCAATAACAGACGATCAAAAGAGTCTATCTGCACATAAGTTGTATGATTAAAAACAACTTCTTGGCACGCAAAAAATAAACCCTCACCCAACCCCAGATCATGAAAAATGGAGACGCTAGGGGTTTCGGAAGATGGCGCAATTTTTATTAGAAACTTTGGAATTTTTTTTCACCACTTACATAATAATTATAATAATCTTTATTTATATAGCGCCAACATATTCCGCAGCGCTTTACAGTTTAACAGTTTTAAAACACAAGTCATAAGTAACAAGGTTAACAATACAATAATTAAAGCAAAATAAGACAAAATAAGATGACCCTGCTCGTGAGAGCTTACAATCTACAATGAGGTGAGGGAGATACAGAGTACAGGTGTGTATTTACAATGGTGTATTTACAATGATGGTCCAGCCATCTAGAGGGAGTGAAGGATGGATGGAGATAGTGAATGGGCTACACACGCACCCTTACACATAGAATGACTTTGATTAGTGAACGTGATAAGCCGCTCTGAACAAATGTGTTTTGAGGGAGCGCGTAAAACTGTGCAAATTGTTTAGTCCTACTTTCTTGGGGTAGAGTATTCCAGAGGATAGGAGCAGCACGGGAGAAGTCTTAGAGTCGTGAGTGGGAGGTACGGATTAGTGCAGAGGTTAGTCGAAAGTCGTTTGCAGAGCGCAGCGATCGGCTAGGCCGATAGACAGAGATGAGGGAGGAGATGTAGGGGGTGCCGCACCGTGGAGAGCTTTGTGGGTGAGAACAAGTAGTTTAAATTGGATCCTATAATGAATGGGCAGCCAGTGTAATGACTGACGAAGAGCGGACACGTCCGAGTACCGATTATCCAGATGGACAACCCTGGCTGCTGCATTAAGTATGGACTGGAGAGGGGATAGTTGAGTGACGGGGAGGCCAATTAATAGAGCGTTGCAGTAATCCAGCCGGGAGTGGATCAATGCTACAGTGAGGGTTTTTGTCGTTTCCATGGTGAGAAAAGGGCAGATTCTAGAGATGTTCTTTAGGTGTAAGCGGCAAGAGCGGGCAAGAGATTGTATATGGGATGTGAAGGAGAGATTGGTGTCAAACATAACACCCAGACAGCGCGCCTGCTGCCGGGGTGTTATTGTGGTGCCACTCACGGAGAGGGAAATGTCAGATTTAGGGAGGTTAGTAGACGGCGGAAGCAGAAGTAGTTCAGTTTTGGAGAGATTGAGTTTCAAATAGAGAGTGGACATGATATTGGAGACTGCGGACAGACAGTCACTGGCGTTCTGTAGTACAGAGGGGGTAAGGTCGGGGAATGACGTGTATAGTTGTGTGTCATCAGCATAAAGATGGTACTGAAAGCCAAATCTGCTGATGGTCTGTCCAATTGGGGCTGTGTAGAGAGAGAAGAGAAGGGGGCCAAGGACTGAGCCCTGAGGCACCCTGACAGCAAGAGGAAGAGGAGATGAAGTGGAGCCAGAGAACAAAACACTGAAGGAGCGGTCAGAGATATAGGAAGAGAACCAGGAGAGAACAGTGTCCTTAATGCCTAGTGACTGGAGCCTAGAGAGTAGGAGATGGTGGTCAACAGTATCGAAAGCTGCAGATAGGTCAAGAAGAATGAGCAGAGAGTGGTTACCATTACGTTTTGCTGTCAGAAGGTCATTGGTCACTTTGATGAGTGCAGTTTCATTCGAATGTAGGGGACGGAAGCCAGACTGTGAAGGGTCTAGAAGGGAGAGAGTGGAGAGGTAACGGGTAAGGCGGGAGTAGACAAGGCGCTCCAAAAGTTTAGAGATGAAGGGGAGATTGGAGACTGGTCTGTAGTTTGTGCAGGATGGGTCGAGAGCGGGTTTCTTTAGTAATGGAGTAACAATGGCGTGTTTGAAGGAGGATGGGAAAATGTCCGAGGAGAGGGAGATATTAAAGATTGTAGTTAGGTGGGTTGTGACGACTGGAGAGAGACTGGAGGAGATGTGAAGGAATGGGATCAGTAGTGCATGTAGTCGGACGAGAAGAAGAGAGGAGTCTGGAGACTTCTTCTTCTGTGATGGGATCAAATGTGGAAAGTGAGCCAGGGGAGATGCAGGAAGGGATGGGAGTCACATCACTTGGTGGTTGGGAGCAGATTTCCTGACGAATATTATCGATTTTTTCTGTAAAGTGGGAGGCCAGGTCATCAGCACAAATGTCTGTGACAGGAGCTTGTGCTTTTGGCCTGAGGAGGGAGTGAAAAGTGTCAAAAAGATTCTTGAGGTTGTTGGCTAGTGAGATCAGGGTGGTGAAGTAGGTCTGTTTGGCGAGGTGAAGGGCAGCGTTATAGGCTCTTAACATAAATTTGAAGTGGATGAAGTCTTCTGGTGTGCGGGTTTTTCTCCATAGGAGTTCAGCACTCCTAGAGCATCGCTGGAGAAGTTTAGTTTGCAATGTGAGCCAGGGCTGTTTTACTCTGTGCTTGGAGGTTCTGAGGGTGAGGGGAGCAACTTGGTCAAGGGTGCTTCTAAGAGTGTCATTGTAGTGATGAACAGCCAGATTAGGACAGGAAGAAGAGGAGATTGGGGATAGTGATGAGTGTAGTGAGTCTGAAAGTGTCTGAGGGTTAATGAGGACCTAGACATGTTTGCTGTCTATGAATTTGTAATGACCTGGAGAATCATAATTCAATATATTGGTTGCACCATGCAAAAAATAACGAAAAGGATAGCAGAACATTTAAGGAACATTGAATTAAAAAACGCAGCTTATTCTGGAGCGGTAAAACATTTTGTCAGAACACACCAGGGCGATATTAGCTCATTTGCATTTTATGCTTTAGAAAGGGTTAATAACCCTGAACGGGGAGGTGACAGGCAAAAATTGCTGAATATAAGGGGAAGCTTTTTGAATTTTAAAACGTGATACAAAATTCCCGAATGGCATGAATTTTCGTAATGATTTATTTTATATTTATTGAATTATGGTATTTGTATGTGTTTTTGAATTTCTGGTGTGTATACTCTTTCAGGTAGCCACTTTTGTTTGTTGATTGTTTGCAAATCTAACCTGCCATTAGGATTCTTCAAGTCATTATGATTTCATATATACCAAACATGTCTAGGTTATTTTTTATCTAAGGCCTCTTTCACACTTCAGTTGTTTGACGTCAGTCAAGATCCGCCGTTTTGAAAAAGGATCCGCCATTTTTTTTGACAGATCCGTTTTTTTCCCATTGACTTGCACTAGCGGCGGATTTTGACGGATGGTCATCCGTTGGATCCGTTTTTTGACGGATCCGCCATATTTTTGACGTCCGCTGTCTTGAGTGGACAGACAATGAAACTTTTTTTGTCTGCGTTAAAACAGCGGATAGGGCGGCGGATCCGTTGCCAACCGTTATTTGACGGAATCTGGCAACGGATATGCTTTTTTTTTGTTTTGTTTTTTTTACATTGAGCATGCCCGGAAGAATTTCCTTGCCGGAAATTTAACCCAAAATATTCTCTCTCTCTCATTCCCAGACTTTAAATTTCAGTCTCTAGCTGCTAAAGCGGATCAGTCCAAAAATGGATCCGGTGGCATCTGTTTGTACCACAATAGAGACAGATCCGTTTTTTCACAACCTGGCGGATTTTGACTGACGTCAAAAAAACTGAAATGTGAAACAGGCCTAATGGGTTAAAAAAAATTCCAAAGTTTGCTAAAAAAATAAATAAAAATTGCGCCATTTTCCGAGACCCGTAGCATCTCCATTGTTCGTGATCTCGGGTCAAGCGAGGGCTTTTTTTTTTGCGCGCCGAGCTGACGTTTTTAATTATACCATTTTGGTGCAGATACAAACTTTTGATCGCTTGTTATTGCGTTTTAATGCAATGTCGCAGCGACCAAAAAACCTTAATACTTGCGGCTTGATTTTTTTCTCGCTACGCCATTTAGCGATCAGGTTAATCCTTTATTTATTGATAGATCGTGCGATTCTAAACGCGGCGATATCAAATATCTGTAGGTTTGATTTTAGTTTTATTTTGAATGGGGCGAAAGGGGGGGTGAATTGAACTTTTATATATTTTGCATTTTTTTCCATATTTTTAAAAACATTTTTCTTTAACTATTGGCATGCTTCAATAGTCTCCATGGGAGGCTAGAAGCTGCCACAACTTGATCGGCTCTGCTACATAGAAGTGATGCTCAGATCGCCTATAGGTAGCAGATTTACTGCATTGCTATCAGCGCCGACCACATGGTGGTGCTCACAGTAATTCAGCATCAACAACCATAGAGGTCTCAAGGAGACTTTTGGTTGTTATGCCGACACATCGGTGACCCGCCATCACGTGACGCAGGTCATCCAGTGTGCGTATTTCCGGCCGGATGCGCTTGTTAAATGCCGCTGTCAGTGTGACAGCAGCATTTAACTAGTTAATAGCTGCGGGCGGATTGCAATTCCACCTACAGCTATTACGAGAACATGTCAGCTGTTTAAAACAGCTGACATGTCCCGTCTTTGAGGTGGGCTCACCGCCGGAGCCCTCATCAAAGCTGGTGATACTGACATTGGCATAATAGTACGTCTGATGTAAGGGGTTAAAACCCTCTATGATTTATATGTACAGTTGCCCGGAAAGTTACAAAGACTATTCTGGAAACAAACAAGCACTGCATTTGGCCATTTTCATCTGGGCCATGGATTTTAAAAGAGAACCCAAGTCTGACCCCTGGAAAACTTCCCAACGTTAATCAAGACTAAAATCTTTTGACTGAAAGTGATAACTCCTGTCTTTTAGAAAAGAGAGATTAAATTTGACAGTAATATATATAATATTTTAAAGCTGTGAATTGCCTGAAAAAAACAAACAAAATAAAAACACACCACTAAATTGCAGCCTGACTATAGGCAACTCACAATTCACATGCATCTTAAAGCTATGTGCAGACAGTATTTTTGCAAAGTTTTCAGAAAATGAGCACAACCTCCAATTTTTTTTTCTTTTTTAACCCCTTTCTGCCAGATGACGTACTATTCCCGGGATAGTACGTCATCATTGATCAGCCGCGCTCACGGGGGGGAGCGCTACTGATAGTGCCAGGTATCAGCTGTGGGAGCCAGGTGTCAGGTGTCACGGACCGCTCCCTGCACTTTTACCCCCGGCACACTGTGATCAAACATGATCGCAGTGTTTCAGGAGCAGGCAGAGGGGCTGTCAGCTGTGACAGCACCTCTGCCTTTGGATCGGAGACCCCACGGCATGTTGCGGGGTCCCAATAGCTGACATGAAGACCCGATGACGTCATGATGACATCCAGGTCTCCAGGCCTGAGAGACTTCCAGTCATGCACAGCGCATGTCAGGAAGTCTCTGTTGTCAGTGCGCAGAAGCTGCAGTGCTGACAGCTTCTATAGCATGCAGATAAGCGAGCAGCCTGAACAAAATAAGTGTCCCATAGTGGGACAAAGTGTAAAAGTCAGAATTAAATAAAAAAAATCTTTTAAAATAATAGTAAAAATATTTAAAAAAAAATATATATTTATTTAACAATAAATCAGTATTTGAATACAAAAAAACTCTTAACCATATAAGTACACATAATTGGTATCCCCACGTCCGTAACGACCCAACCTATAATGTACCACTAGTTAACCCCATTAGTGAAAACCATTTAAAAAAAAAAAAGCCCAAAAAACCAATGCTTTATCATCATACCGCCGAACAAAAAGTGGAATAACACTCGATCAAAACGACGGATATAAATAAACATGGTACCGCTGAAAACGTCATCTTGTCCCGCAAAAAACAAGCCGCCATCAGGGAAAAAATAAAAAAAAGTTATAGCTCGCAGAATAAAGCGATGCAAAAATTATTATTTTTTATATAAAAGTTTTTGTTATATAAAAGCACTAAAACATTAAAAAATGATATAAATGAGGTATCGCTGTAATCGTACTGACCCAAAGAGTAAAACCGCTTTATCAATTTTTCCACACGCGGAACGGTATAAACACCCCCCCCCCAAGAAATTCATGAATTGCTGGTTTTTGTTCATTCTGCTCCCCTAAAATCTGAATAAAAAGCGATCAAAAGATGTCACGTGCCCGAACATGATACCAATAAAAATGTCAACTCGTCCCGCAAAAAAATAAGACCTCACATGACTGAGCAAAATATGGAAAAATTATAGCTCTCAAAATGTGGTGATGCAAAAACTAATTTTTTGCAATAAAAAGCGTCTTTTAGCGTGACAGATGCCAAACATAAAAACCCGCCATAAATAGTAAATCAAACCCCCCTTTACCACCCCATTAGTTAGAGAAAAATAAAATAAAAAAATGTACACTGCTCAAAAAAAATAAAGGCAACACTTAAACAACAGAATATAACTCCAAGTAAATCAAACTTCTGTGAAATCAAACTGTCCACTTAGGAAGCAACACTGATTGACAATCAATTTCACATGCTGCTGTGCAAATGGAATAGACAACAGATGGAAATTATTGTCAATTATCAAGACACCCTCAATAAAGGAGTGGTTCTGCAGGTGGGGACCTCAGACCACATCTCAGTACCAATGCTTTCTGGCTGATGTTTCGGTCACTCATGAATGTTGGTTGTGCTTTCACACTCGTGGTAGCATGAGACGGATTCTACAACCCACACAAGTGGCTCAGGTAGTGCAGCTCATCCAGGATGGCACATCAATGCGAGCTGTGGCAAGAAGGTTTGCTGTGTCTGTGAGCGTAGTGTCCAGAGGCTGGAGGCGCTACCAGGAGACAGGCTAGTACACCAGGAGACGTGGAAGGGGCTGTAGGAGGGCAACAACCCAGCAGCAGGACCGCTACCTCCGCCTTTGTGCAAGGAGGAACAGGAGGAGCACTGCCAGAGCCCTGCAAAATGACCTCCAGCAGGCCACAAATGTGCATGTCTCTGCACAAACGGTAAGAAACCGACTCCATGAGGATGGTCTGAGTGCCTGACGTCCACAGATGGGGCTTGTGCTCACAGACCAACACCGTGCAGGACGCTTGGCATTTATAACAGAACACCAGGATTGGCAAATTCGCCACTGGCGCCCTGTTCTCTTCACAGATGAAAGCAGGTTCACACTGAGCACATGTGACAGATGTGACAGTCTGGAGATGCCATGGAGAGCGATCTGCTGCCTGCAACATTCTTCAGCATGACCGGTTTGGCAGTGGGTCAGTAATGGTGTGGGGTAGCATTTCTTTGGAGGGCCGCACAGCCTTCCATGTGCTCGCCAGAGGTAGCCTGACTGCCATTAGGTACCGAGATAAAATCCTCAGACCCTTTGTGAGACCATATGCTGGTGCGGTTGGCCCTGGGTTCCTCCTAATGCAGGACAATGCCAGACCTCATGTGGCTGGAGTGTGTCAGCAGTTCCTGCAAGATGAAGGCATTGAAGCTATGGACTGGCCCGCCCATTCCCCAGACCTGAATCCGATTGAGCACATCTTGAGCACATCTGGAACATCATGTTTCACTCCATCCACCAAGGTCACAATGCACCACAGACTGTCCAGGAGTTGGCGGATGCTTTAGGCCAGGTCTGGGAGGAGATCCCTCAAGAGAACATCTGCCGCCTCATCAGGACCATGCCCAGGCATTGTAGGGAGGTCATACAGGTACATGGAGGCCACACACAATACTGAGAGGGACGTGGAGGCCACACACAATACTAAGCATCTTTTCCTTGTCTTGAGGCATTTCCACTGAAGTTGGATCAATCTGTAATTTGATTTTCCACTTTGATTTTGATTAGCATTCCAAATTCAGACCTCCATGGGATATTAATTTGGATTTACATTGATCATTTTTATGATTTATTGTTCTCAACGCATTCGACTATGTAATGAATAAAGATTTGCAACTGGAATATTTCATTCAGTGATGTCTAGGATGTGGTATTTTAGTGTTCCCTTTATTTTTTTGAACAGTGTATTTATTTCCATTTTCCCATTAGGGTTAGGGTTGGGGCTAAAGTTAGGGTTGGGATTAGGGGTGTGTTGGGGTCAGAGTTGGAGTCAGAATTGGGGGGGTTCCACGGTTTAGGCACATCAGGGGCCGTCCAAACGTGACATGGCGTCCGATCTCAATATCAGCCAATTTTGCGTTGAAAAAGTCAAAGGCGCTCCTTCCCTTCTGAGCTCTGCCGTGCGCCCAAACAGTGGTTTACATGCATATATGGTGTATCAGCGTACTCAGGACAAATTGCACAACAACTTTTGGGGTCCAATTTCTCCTGTTACCCTTGGTAAAAATAAAACAAATTGGATCAGAAGTAAATTTTTTGTGAAAAAAAAGTTAAATGTTCATTTTTTTTAATCATTCCAAAAATTCCCGTGAAGCACCTGAAGGGTTAATAAACTTCTTGAATGTGGTTTTGAGCACCTTCAGGGGTGCACTTTTTAGAATGATGTCACTTTTGGGTATTTTCTATCATATAGACCCCTCAAAGTGACTTCAAATGTGATGTGGTCTGTAAAAGAAAATAGTGTTGTAAAAATGAGAAATCGCTGGTCAACTTTTAACCCTTATAACTTCCTATAAAAAAAAAAAATTTTGGTTCCAAAATTGTGCTGATGTAAAGTAAACATGTGGGAAATGTTATTTATTAGCTATTTTGTGTGACATATTTCACTGTTTTAAAGACATGAAAATGCAAACTTTGAAAATTGCGAAATTTTCAAAGTTTTCCCCAAACTTCCGTTTTTTTTTTTCCACAAATAAACGCAAGTTATATGAATGAATGTTACCACTAACATTAAGTACAATATGTCACGAGAAAACAAAGTCAGAATCACTGGGATCCATGGAAGCGTTCCAGAGTTATTACCTCATAAAGGGACAGTGGTCAGAATTGTAAAAATTGGCCCGGTCATGAACATGCAAACCACCTAGGAGGTTAAAGGGGTTAAAAGGATTTGGGGAGTTTCTGCTCAATTTCTGTTCAAAAAACACCACTGTGTGCATATACCATTGGGGTATGGCTATGCAGCAGCTTTGGCTGCAATGTTGGTTGCAAGCCCAAAGATCGCAATATGCTGCTACGACTTTGCAGAGTAATACAAGTGAATGTGATTGCATTGCAGTGAGAATACAAAGACACAAAAACAAATCCAACGGTCTGAATTTTTGTGATTTGCTTGTCAAGGTCACAGCACCTTGCGGTTTGCAATACAACCTCCATTACATTCACATTATGCGGGGATGTAGAAGTGGCACAAAGTGATCTTTAGCTACATGACCTGTGTCATGGCCAAAGCCACGGTGTGACCCACTCCGGCCTCGTTTTCCAAGCTGCAAAGTGACCGAATGACAATTATTAGATGTGGTCTTCATGTCATGCTCCCGGGTGAAAGTGGACAAAGACTATTGCCCATCACTCAAATATATCATGCAAAGTGTATCAGTCATTTTCCCCAGCTTATAAAAAAAAAAAAAACAACACACAACAACCACACACGAGCCATGGCATGATAAATCTCAAATTAACATTAAACTACAATAAGAAATAAGAAAACAAAAAACACTTTTTTTTTTCAAAGGCTCAGTTCACACTTTGCGCTATGGAGCAGTTTTCTAAGAAGTTATGAGAAGCCTAGGAGCATGTTCACATTGTCAGGAAGTAAACATGGATTCTGTGCCTAAAATCTTTACTAACACTGCTGAAATTCTTCCCAAAATGCAAATATTTTAAAACATGTTCCCCAGGAAAAAAAACAGGAGAAAAAAAAAAAAATAAAAAATAAAATGAACTAACTCGCGGCAAGTTTTTAATTTCATAACCTTACTGTCAACAGCGCTGATACGGTGGCGCATGTCTGACAAATCAAGAGTTTCCATCTTGGTTTTTCCTGACCTTATGTGAACATAGCTTAAAAGAAAAGTATAACTGAAAGTTTTTACATTTCTATTTGTTTGTTTGTTTTGTTTTAATCCATTACTACTTGTGGGATAATATTTAAAAAAATGGCAATGAAACAAAGTCTGTATCAGGACTAAACGCCACACGTTCTCACCTGTTCTTATGAAGATAAAAGCGGTGTATGCTCCAAACACTGCAGTGTATGAAAACTGAAAAGCTACAAGAAAAATAAAATGGCCTCAATTGTGCAAATTAAGCAAAGAAAAAAACCAAAAAAAAAAAAAACAAGACAAAATGATAAAAATAAAATTCTATTCATAGTCTGAAAATGGAACATTACATACCAGCAGACAGAAATATGCTCAGGACGGTACCTTGCCGAAACCTCAGCTGTTCAATGACATGATGAAAATGAGCTGAAAAAAAATAAAATACAATAAAATTAGTAATTATATATCCAAGAATGAAGCAGAGCAAGTGTACTCTCCTAAACGCACCCAAGAAAGTGTTCACAGAAGTCCGTGCAAACACCTGTTAGGCCGCGTTCCCACGATGAGCTTTTGATATTGCAGATTTTCTGCGCTATTTCTGCACCCATTAAAGGGAACCTGTCACCTCATTTTTCCGCTATAAGCTGCGGCCACTTCCTTTTGGGGATTATCTACAACATTCTATAATGCTGTAGATAAGCCCCTGATCTAACCTGGAAGATAAGGAAAACAACTTTTATTATACTCACCCGGGGGCGGACCGGTCTGGTCCGATCCGATGGGTGTCGCAGGTCCGGCGCCTTCCATCTTCATGCAGTGAATGTCATCATCCTCCTTGTTTCGTGTCACGGCTCCTGCGCAGGCATACTGATCTGCCCTGTTGAGGGCAGAGCATATTCCTGCAGTGCGCAGGCGCTGAGCCTCTCTGACCTTTCCCGGTGCCTGCGCACTGCAGTACTTTGATCTGCCCTCAACAAGGCAGATCAGTACGCCTGCGCAGGAGCCAAGACACAAAGCAAGGAGGATGATGACATCATCTCTAGAAGATGGAAGGCGCCGGACCTGCGATACCCATCGGATCGGACTGGACCGCCCCCGGGTGAGTATAATAAAACTTGTTTTCCTTATCTTCCAGGTTAGATCAGGGGCTTATCTACAGCATTATAGAATGTTGTAGATAAGCCCCGAAAGGCAGTGGCCGCAGCTTATAGCGGAAAAACGAGGTGACAGATTCCCTTTAAGTAAAATAGATTACGCGCCTTCTTTTCAAAAAGAAGCATTGTATAAAAAAAATTTAAAAAAAACTCACCCAAAACTCATCGTGGGAACGTAGCCTAAGTTCTTGGTCAAGGTTTTAAAATGCATCATCATTCTCGGTGGAGGTTTTTATATTATGCAGACCTTAGATAATAATGGGATAATACTGGCTGCACACAGACTGTAAAAATAATTGCCTGAACTTACCCCGAGCCTAAATTCAGACAAATGTATGTTTGATTCGTTTGTGCAACAGACTGCACATAGACCAATACTAGTGTACGTGCTAGTGCACAGGTCCACATTGGGGGAGAAAACAAAAAAAATTATAAAACCTTGCAAATTATTTTATTATGGGATTTGTCTTCATTCCAGTAAAAAAAAAAAAAAAACATGCAAGTTGCTTCTAAACCCCGGATTTTGCCCAGTCTATTTGCATTAATATCAGAGTGCACGCATTTGGAGTACAGATGATGGCAGTGATGGGACAGCACTAGTGATGAGCGAACGTGCTTGGATAAGGTGATATCCTAGAATGCTCGGATGCTAACCAAGTGATATCGGTGTACTCGAAAAATATGTTCAGTCCCTGAGGCTGCTGCAGGAGATCGTTCTGATAAGCAGAACACTCAGGAGTCAGGCAATACTCATCACTGCCATCATCTGTACTCCAAAGGAATACGTTCTGATAGCAATGTAGCTGAAGGCAGGCAGAGAGACTGAGGAAAAGCCGCCATTTACAGGTGTTTTTTTTTGTTTTGTTAAACAGCAATAAAAACAAATTCCTTAATGAAGATATTTGGAAAGTTTCATAACTTTCCATTCTGGACAAAATAAAAAAAAAAAATAAAAAATAGCTTAGGTATTCTTTTTAAAGACTACATCAGTAGGATCAACCCCTCCTAAGGCCTGTTTCACACATCCGTTTTTTGACGTCCGCCAAAGTGTGAAAAAACGGATGTGTGAAACAGGCCTAAGCCATCTGTATGGACATGTAGGTCATATAAAGTTGTGTAAAATGATATCATGATGTCTGCGATCTGATGCCTTATTAAGAAAAGCATGGATTTCTCTAGAATATGTAAATGAGCTGTTAAGATCTATGGGCCGGACGTAGATCTCCCTGATCTAACTACAGAGCTTATGTTAAATGAAAGGCAGTGTTACCAGTGTGAGACATGTATATCAGGAGAGCAGACTGCCAGTCATTACATGTCTCACACTGGTAACGCTCCTTTCATGTAAAATAATGTGTGGAGGCAGATTCTCAGGGAGATCTACATCCAGCACATAGATCTTAACAGCTCATCTACATATTGAATAGAATGTTGAATTCTCTGGAATAAGACATCAGATCGCAGATATTGGGGTATCATTTTGTCCAACTTTTTATGACCTACATGCCCATATAGACGGCTTAGGAGGGTTTTTCCTACAGACAGATGCCATTTAACCCCTTTTGCCATCTGACGTACTATCCCGCCCATGGGACCTGGGCCCCTATGCTCATGGACGGGATAGTACGTCATAGCGATCAGCGGCGCTCACATGGTGAGCGCCGCTGATCGCGGCCAGGTGTCAGCTGATTATCACAGCTGACACCCGGCACTATGTCAGGGGCGGTCACGGACCGTCCTGACATGTTAATCCCTGGCACACTGCGATCAAACACGATCGCAGTGTACCGTGGGTTTAGGGAATCATCGGCAGGGAGGGGGCTCCCTCCGTGCTTCCTGAGACCCCCGTAGCAGAGCAATGTGCAGCGCTGTTGCGGGGGCCTCCTTCCCTGCAGGTCCCCGAATCCAAAATGGCGGTGGGGACCTTTGGGGGCCTGCAGGGAGGTGGCTTCCTCATGCCTGCAAAGCACCGGCATGAGGAAGCCTGCAGCACTACCTGTGACAGATCGCTGATCTGTCACAGCGATCTGTGATGTGACAGATCAGCGAAGTGTAAAAAGGAGATTTTTGTGTACTCACCTTAAAATCTCTTTCTCTTAGCCTCTAATTGGGGGACACAGAATCATGGGTGTTATGCTGCTGTCCGCTAGGAGGCGACACTATGCATAATCTGAAAAAGGTTAGCTATGGCTCCTCCTCTGCAGAATACACCCCTGGATGGCGTCCGCCTTCTCCAGTATTGTGCAAAAGCATTAGGAGGAACATAACAGAAGAAACATAACCATGCCTGTAAGAAGGCTACTATGTACAAGCTCAAAGAACAATATGAGAACCCAACCGTAACAGCCGCCAATTAAGGGCAACAGGGTGGGAACTGTGTCCCCCAATTAGGGGCTAAGAGAAAGAGGCTTTATGGTGAGTACACAAAAATCTCCTTTACTCTGTCGCCTCATTGGGGGACACAGAACCATGGGACGTCCCAAAGCAGTCCCTGGGTGGGAAGCAATGGACGAATATTGTGCTAGCAGGACCCTAAACTTGGGGCACTGCCGCCTGCAGAACCAGTCTACCCAGGCTCGCGTCCGCTGAGGACTGGGTATGAACACTGTAGTGTTTTGTAAATGTGTGTAGGTTAGTTCAAGTGGCCGCCTTGCACACTTGTTGTGCCGAAACCTGGTGCCGAATGGCCCAGGAGGCCCCTACTTCCCGAGTAGAGTGGGGCGTGATACCGGCCGGAAGAGAGGAACTGTTGAGTCGGTAAGCCTCATGTATGGTGGACTTGATCCACCTGGCAAGGGTAGCCTTGGAGGCCGGCAGGCCCTTGCGACCGCCTTCCGGAAGAATGAAGAGGGAATCAGACTTCCGGAAGGGGGCAGTCCTGGACATATAAATCCGCAATGCTCTGATGAGGTCAAGCGTATGCAGAGCCTTCTGCACTCTATGAGCCGGAACCGGACAAAGGGATGGCAGTGAGATTTCCTCATTGAGGTGAAAGGTGGACACAACCTTCGGAAGGAAGGATGGTACAGTACGGAGGACCACCTTGTCCTGGTGAAAAGCTAGGAAAGGCCGTCTGCAGGAAAGTGCTGACAATTCCGACACCCTGCGTAGCGAGGTGATTGCCACTAGGAAAACCACTTTCTGTGACAGAATACAGAGTGGAACTTCTTTAAGGGGTTCGAAGGGTGGTGCCTGCAATGCTGTCAGGACCAGGTTGAGGTCCCACGTTTCCAGTGGACGCCTGCAGGGAGGAACCAATCGGGAAACTCCCTGGAGAAAAGTTCTTACTTGCGGTTTGGTAGCAATGCGCCTTTGAAAAAGGACTGAAAGCGCTGACACCTGACCCTTAAGCGAGCCTAGGGATAGCTTGGCGTCTAGGCCCGACTGAAGGAAACCTAGTAGGGTGGAGTGGGACCTGTCCATGAGATTCGCACCAGGAAAAGAAAGTTCTCCAGGTACAATAATAAATCTTGGCAGAAGCTGGCTTCCTTGCCCTAATCATGGTCGCAATGACATCCGGTGTGAACCCTGCCTGGGTTAGAATCCGGGTTTCAAGGGCCATGCCGTCAAATTGAGAGCCCCTAAATTCTGATGGTAGAACGGACCTTGTGACAGAAGGTCGTGACGATCGGGGAGACGCCAGGGGGCGTCTGCTGTAAGATGAACGATGTCGGCGTACAATGTATGTCTGGGCCAGTCCGGCGCGATCAGGATGGTTGGAACTCCCTCTTGTTTGATCTTCCTCACTACTCTGGAGATCAGGAGGAGAGTGGAAAGATGTACAGGAGCTGGAAATGGGTCCAGTCCTGAACCAGGGCATCCGCTCCGAGCGACCGCGGGTCGTGTGTCCTGGCCATGAAATTGGAGACCTTGGCATTGAGATGGGATGCCATTAGGTCCACATCCGGGGTTCCCCAGCGTTGACAGATCTGGTAAAAAATTTCGGGGTGGAGAGACCACTCCCCCGAGTCGATTCCTTGCCTGCTGAGGAATTCTGCTTCCCAGTTTTCCACCCCTGGAATGTGGACCGCCGAGAGTACCGACCTGGTGTCTTCCGCCCAGTGGAGAATATGTGTTACTTCTCTCATCGCCTGGACACTACAGGTCCCGCCTTGGTGATTCACATATGCCACCGCCGTGGCATTGTCCGACTGTTTCCGTATGTGAGAGGCCGCCAGCAGGTGATGAAAGGTTCTCAGTGCCAGGAAGATGGCCCGAATTTCCAGGATATTGATGGGCAAGGTCGCTTCCATTGGTGACCACTTGCCTTGTGCCCTGTGATGTAGGTGCACCGCACCCCAACCTGTCAGGCTTGCATCGGTGGTCAGGACCTTCCACTGACCTGAAAGAAAGGGTTTTCCTCTTGTAAGCGAAGTTGGCTTGAGCCACCAATGTACGGACCTCCTGGTTGACGATGTCAACCGGAACTCCCTGTCGAGGGAGAAGGGGTTCTTGTCCCAAGACCTGAGGATGGCTAGTTGAAGAGGACTGAGGTGAAACTGGGCAAATGGCACTGCCTCCATTGCTGCTGCCATCCTGCCGAGGACTCTCATGGCAAACCGGAGAGATCAGGGAGGTTTGCGGAGGAGTGTGCGCACTCCTAGACGGAGGGCCAGTGTCTTGTCCTTGGGAAGGACCACAAGACCCCTGGAGGTGTCGAATAGCATTCCCAGGAAGGTTAAAGTCTGACTCGGGGTAGTCGATGATTCTTGTAAATTGACTAACCATCCCAGACGACTTAGTGTGTCGATTGTGATTGAGACACTGACCTCGCAGTCCTTGAAGGTGGAACACTTGATGAGAAGGTCGTCTAGATACGGAACGACTAGAATGCCTCTGGAGTGTAGAAAATCCATGGTGGCTGCCATGACCTTGGTAAACGTTCTTGAAGCTGTGGTGAGTCCGAACGGGAGAGCGACAAACTGGTAGTGGTCTTGGTTGACCGCGAACCTGAGAAACCTTTGATGGGCGGGAGCAAATGTTATGTGGAGATATGCGTCTTGTATGTCTATGGAGGCAAGGTATTCTCCCTACTCCATGGATGCTATGATGGACCGGAGGGAATCTGCTGTGAGCTCATTTTCGGGTTTGCCTCTGGCTTCTGGTGAGGGTTATGGAGCTGGCTGTGACAGAGGAGTAGTGAGTTCTCTATCAGGACTCCCTCTGTTGGTGAAGGGAGGTAATGAAGCTGATCTAAATGGCAGAGACTGGCCACCTGAGGAAGAGGACTGCGATTGGACATCAGGAGTTTCTGATTGGATTTAAGGCAGCCGACTCCCTAGTTTCTTGCTGGCGATTTTTCCTGACTGTGGCTTCTGGTTTCCAGTTTGGTTCCTGCCTTCCTAAAGCTAAGTTTTCTCTGCTATTGTTCATATGAGATTTTGTCTGGTTTACTTAGTTTTTGTGTTCAGCCAGCCCTGGCTGGGACTGGGCTGAATCCCCATTTTGTCTCTGATCAGTTGATCTCTTTTGCTCTGTCTTCAGAATATACCTGAGTGCTGATATAGTGATTTGAAGTCTAGCGACTTCAGGGCCTTTTTCTATCAGACGTGTTGGACATTTTTTTTGGCAGGGTTTTTTGCGTGATTGCAGACAGCAGCTTTTCTTTCCTGTCCTTTCTAGTTAGTGAGGGCCCCATGGTTTGCTCAGCCTATCTTTCTATCTGTGTCTGTGTTTTCATCTTGTTTCACAGACAATACATGTTGGGGGCTGTCTATTGCTTTGGGGTAGTTTAGATTTCCCCTTTCTTCCTTTATGCTTATTTAGTTCTCCGGCCGTGACGAGGCGTCTAGGACCTCCGTAGGCAAGCTCCATGGCTACTGCTAGTTGCCAACCTCTCTGGTTTTCTGGGCTTAGCTTGCTTTTTGTTTTTTTCCTCCTCGGTGACCCATTCATAACAGAATCACCAGCCATACCGCAGATTCTAGGGTACTCAAAAGCAGGAGAGAATTGTAAATAAAAAAAAAAAAAGTGTCAGAATTTTTTTTTTGTATGTATATTTTCTTTTTTTTCCTGGGGCCGTAGGAGGATTCTTTTTTTTTTTCTTTTTCTCCTTGATGGAGATTAAGCAATTGTCTGATCATGTGGAGCAGCTCGCTGCTGAAGTGCGGGGAATTTCCGCCTTTCTCACTCATTCACATGCTGTTGAACCAAGGATCCCTGCTCCTGATGTGTTTTCTGGGGATCGGTCTAAATTTTTGAATTTTAAGAATTGTAAATTATTTTGTTGCCTTGAAGCCTAACTCATCGGGGAGCTCTGCGCAGCAGGTTAAATTACCATCCCCTTGCTGCGCGGCGATCCCCAGGATTGGGCGTTTTCTTTGACACCTGAAGATCCTGTTTTGACTAATGTGGATGCATTTTTTCAAGCCTTGGAGTTGTTATATAATGAACCTAATGCTATTGATCAAGCTGAGAGAGCCCTATTGGCATTGAACCAGGGTCAGGATCCTGCAGAGTTATACTGTCAGAAATTCTGAAGGTGGGCGGTCCTTACTACATGGAATGCATTGGCAGCTCTCTTTCGGAAGGGTTTGTCTGAGACTTTAAAAGATACTATGGTGGGATTTCCTGTTTCCTCTGGTCTTGACGATTCTATGTCATTAGTAGAGTTGAGCGACTTTTGATTTTTTAGGGTCGCGTTTCGTTTCGTGAAACCCGACTTTTCTAAAAGTCGGGTCGAGCAAGATCGTCCGATTATAGGGAAAAGTCGGGGTCGTCCCGAAACACGAAACCCAATGTAAGTCAATGGGGAATAAAAGTCGGCAGTGAGAGGAGGACAGGAAACACACCTACAGTGCCCATTTGAATGCCAAAAGCATCAATTCTTCTTACTTAAGCTTGTCAACCTTAATTAACTTCATAATACAAGTTACGCACTGAAAAATGGGGGTTATTTGGCTAAAGTTGTGGGGGGGAGGGCTGGCTGCAGGTTTTCATGTGCCCTGGGCGAAAGAGCGCCCCTTTAACACATACCACAACTCATCATGCTCCGACACGGCAGAGAAATAGCAGTATAGTACAATGAAAAATACCTCACTTTTTACATCTCATGATGAGGCCCATCTATTTCTCCATACAGAATCATTGGTCCCATATAATGTTTGAAACAGTATATGATGAGCTCCACATAATGCTACAGTATATGTTGGTCCCCATGGATGAAGCTCCACTGTCTTATGGGCCCAAATAATGCTCCAAACATAATGGGCCCCATTTCTAATGCTCTAGTGTATAATGGGCCCTGTAAATGCTGCTCCAGTGTCTGATGTACACCTTTGGAATGTTCCAGTGTATGGTGGGCCCCATCTATCATTCTCCAGAGTATAGTGCTCCCCAAAAATTGCTGTCCCAACATTGAAAACAATCAAATAAGTCTCCTCGCTAGGGAATCCCTGTACTTCTCTGGATTCCTTGTCGTCCCCATCTTCCATCTCACTGCACAGTATTTCAACTTTGCAAGTGCTGTGATCCTGGGCAAGCAGGGGGGGCCCACTCGTTGGCGACGGCACTGGCACAGGGCCCATGATAGTACGGTGGTGTGTCTGATGGCGGGTGGGCCGAACCTGCACTTTCATCTGCAGCTTCCTCTTTGTCACCGTGTAAGATGGAACTGTATATGGGAAGGGTAACCTGAGTTTCATCAGGGTCAGATTCAGGTCATGTAGCATGCGAGGGGAATGTAGTGGTCTGGGTCAATGTACCAGCAGATTCATCGAGCAGTGGCTGGGCATCAGTGCACTTGTGTCGCCCCCAGGAGTACGGTCGCCACAGTGGCATTACCTTCTTCCTAGGGAGTGTGATGTCATGCTTGGGAGCAACGAAGGATCTCTCTAGCAGGTTAACTGATTGGGCGGCATTATTCCCACGAGTCATGACCCTCCAAACAGCGTTCATGAAGGCAAAGTGTTTGTTTTACGTGGGCAGTATGGTTGTAAAGCTGAACCTTAAAGGAATGTCCAGAAGGGCACCACCAGGAGTGGAGCCTACGGTTAAATTCGACTCCACCTGGGAAACCTCAACCATGCCAGCTACAGAACAGATGCACACATTGCAAGCTTAATTCTGTTAACAAACGAGACTCCGTCATGCCCCGCGGTCCGAGTCCGGCTTACTAGAGGGACACGTGAGGCTCTGGCACATGAGATTGGCCAATAACTGGTGTGTCATGCCCTTACATGTCCGTGGCTGCATGTGCGCTACACTGAAAAGGCCAGCGTTTGTCGCTTACGGGTGCAGAAAACCCGCTGAACAACGTTAGTGATGGGGATCACTGATTACAATTATTACCCGCGAACGATGATTTCCCAGTAAGTGCAGGTCAACCGCAGTTCCGGAATTAGGCCTAACCGTCATTCCTGAAAAAATTAAAAACTTACGTGTGCAAACCACAGGTGCTGTAGCTTGCTTAACAGCTCACCAGCCGTTCTCACGCCCAGTATGGATTACACGTGATTGCACAAAGGTGAGAAAGGGTACCGTATCCCCAGATAACATGTATGGATAGCGTACACATTCAAAATATATGTCTATACATCAGGAGGCAGGCTCAGACGGTGTTAGGCCCAGTATGGATTGCACGTGATTGCACAAAGGTTAGAAAGGGTACCGTATCCCCGGATAACATGTATGGATAGCGTACACATTCAAAATATATGTCTCAGGAGGCAGGCTCAGACGGTGTCAGGCCCAGTATGGATTGCACGTGATTGCACAAAGGTTAGAAAGGGTACCGTATCCCCGGATAACATGTATGGATAGCGTACACATTCAAAATATATGTCTCAGGAGGCAGGCTCAGACGGTGTTAGGCCCAGTATGGATTGCACGTGATTGCACAAAGGTTAGAAAGGGTACCGTATCCCCAGATAACATGTATGGATAGCGTACACATTCAAAATATATGTCTATACATCAGGAGGCAGGCTCAGACGGTGTCAGGCCCAGTATGGATTGCACGTGATTGCACAAAGGTTAGAAAGGGTACCATATCCCCGGATAACATGTATGGATAGCGTACACATTCAAAATATATGTCTCAGGAGGCAGGCTCAGACGGTGTCAGGCCCAGTATGGATTGCACGTGATTGCACAAAGGTTAGAAAGGGTACCGTATCCCTGGATAACATGTATGGATAGCGTACACATTCAAAATATATGTCTCAGGAGGCAGGCTCAGACGGTGTTAGGCCCAGTATGGATTGCACGTGATTGCACAAAGGTTAGAAAGGGTACCGAATCCCCGGATAACATCTATGGATAGCGTACACATTCAAAATATATGTCTCAGGAGGCAGGCTCAGACAGTGTCAGGCCCAGTATGGATTGCACGTGATTGCACAAAGGTTAGAAAGGGTACCGTATCCCCGGATAACATGTATGGATAGCGTACACATTCAAAATATATGTCTATACATCAGGAGGCAGGCTCAGACGGTGTCAGGCCCAGTATGGATTGCACGTGATTGCACAAAGGTTAGAAAGGGTACCGTATCCCCGGATAACATGTATGGATAGCGTACACATTCAAAATATATGTCTCAGGAGGCAGGCTCAGACGGTGTCAGGCCCAGTATGGATTGCACGTGATTGCACAAAGGTTAGAAAGGGTAACGTATCCCCGGATAACATGTATGGATAGCGTACACATTCAAAATATATGTCTCAGGAGGCAGGCTCAGACGGTGTTAGGCCCAGTATGGATTGCACATGATTGCACAAAGGTTAGAAAGGGTACCATTTCCCCGGATAACATGTATGGATAGCGTACACATTCAAAATATATGTCTCAGGAGGCAGGCTCAGACGGTGTTAGGCCCAGTATGGATTGCACGTGATTGCACAAAGGTTAGAAAGGGTACCGTATCCCCAGATAACATGTATGGATAGCGTACACATTCAAAATATATGTCTCAGGAGGCAGGCTCAGACGGTGTCAGGCACAGTATGGATTTGACGGCCCAGATTACACAGCGGAGGAGCAGGGAGAGGTAAAGATTGCAACTGCTGGGGTCCTGCCCAAGCAAGGGGGGCCCACTCGTGGGCGTCGGTACTGGCACTGGGCCCCTCATAGTACAGCGGTGTGTCTGACGGCGGGTGTGCACCACCACCGTCAGAGACACTTGATTGCACTATGAGGGACCCTGTGCCAGTGCCCGCGCCCAAGAGTCGGCCTACCCACCTGTCCAGGGCAACGGCACTCGCACGGTGTCGTGCGCTAGGTGGTGACCCCGGCCATGGGGGGGGAGGCAGCACAGTTAGGGAGTTTTAGAAAGTGGCATATGTTGATGTTGGACATTCAGCTGATGCAAAAGGCGAAATAGGTGAAGTCCCAGGAAGAGGTGGACCAAAGCAAGCCATTTTTCTGTCACCCTATGTGTCATCAGGGGAAGGTGGGACAAAATCCTTGGAAACCCATGCATGGTTCATTTTAATGAAGGTTAGATCATCCACATTTTGGGTTGACAGACGGGTCCTTTTTTCTGTCAGGATTGATCCAGCTGCACTGAAGACTCTTTCCGATAGCACACTTGCAGCTGGGCAAGCGAGCTCCTGTAAGGCATATTGGGCCAATTCAGGCCAGGTGTCCAGTTTAGCGGCCCAATAGTCAAAGGGGAATGACCTGTGTGGGAGAACATCGATATGGGAGGAAAAATAGTTTGTAACCATAGTTGACAACTGCTGTCTCCTGTCACTTTCCATCGATGCTGTATTACCAGTTGTGTGAGCGGTACTTGAAAAATCAGTCCACAACATTGTCATGAAACCCCTGTCTCCAACGCCACTTCTGCTGTGTGCACCATGAACACCTCTGCCAAGCTGCCCCCGGCCCGTACGGCTCGTGTGAGAACCATCACTGCTGCTGTGTGCTGGGAATGCCTCAAGCAACCGATTTACCAGAGTTGCTTGTTTATTAGCCAATATTAGGTC
This sequence comes from Dendrobates tinctorius, assembly GCF_039654945.1. Classification (NCBI taxonomy): domain Eukaryota; kingdom Metazoa; phylum Chordata; class Amphibia; order Anura; family Dendrobatidae; genus Dendrobates; species Dendrobates tinctorius. Next base: position 434,003 of record NW_027362162.1, on the reverse strand, counting down.
AAGGTTCTCCTGTGGCATGATGTTTTGTAATTTGCCTTTATAGCGTGGATCCAGGATGCTGGCCAACCAGTAGTCGTCATCGTTCATCATTTTGGCAATGCGGGGGTCCCTTTTTAGGATCCGCAAGGCATAATCTGACATGTGGGCCAATGTTCCCGGTGTCAATGATGCACTGCGAGTGCTGGTTGGAGGAGCACTTTCTGGCAAATCCACATCCCTCCAGTCACGCACAAACCCTGTACCAGACCTTGCCACGCCAACATTTTCACTTGCCCCACGAGATGCATCCTCCTCCCCTAAGTAATCATCCCCATCATCATCCTCCTCCTCCTCTTCTTCCTCCAACTCGTCCAGGAGAGGTCCCTGAGGAGACAATGGCTGAATGTCATCAAGGATTCCCTCCACCTCTTCCTCCTCGTCAACATTGGCTGCAGACGCCTGCTCCTTAAGGTGCGTCAAAGTTTGCATGAGCAGACGCATAAGTGGGATGCTCATGCTTAGGATGGCGTCATCTGCGCTTACCAGCCGTGTGCATTCCTCAAAACACTGAAGGACTTTACAGAGGTCTTTCAGCTTCGACCACTCACACCTGTCAACTCCATGTCTGCTCTCAAAGTGCCTGGCCGTGTATCCTCCCACAAATGCATTATGGCCTGCCTCTGCTCGCACAGCCGCTCCACCATGTGCAGGGTGGAGTTCCACCTTGTTGCAATGTCGATAATGAGGCGGTGGTTGGGAAGGTGGAGCAATCGCTGCAGCTTCTGCATACGAACGGAGTGTACAGGCGACCGGCGGATGTGCGCGCACAGTCTTCGCACCTTCTGGAGCAGGGCTGTTAACTCCGGATAATTTTTGAGGAAGCACTGCACCACCAGGTTCAAGGTGTGAGCCAAGCAAGGTACAGTGGGGAAAAAAAGGATTTAGTCAGTCAGCAATAGTGCAAGTTCCACCACTTAAAAAGATGAGAGGCGTCTGTAATTTACATCATAGGTAGACCTCAACTATGGGAGACAAACTGAGAAAAAAAAATCCAGAAAATCACATTGTCTGTTTTTTTTTCATTTTATTTGCATATTATGGTGGAAAATAAGTATTTGGTCAGAAACAAGCAATCAAGATTTCTGGCTCTCACAGACCTGTAACTTCTTCTTTAAGAGTCTCCTCTTTCCTCCACTCATTACCTGTAGTAATGGCACCTGTTTAAACTTGTTATCAGTATAAAAAGACACCTGTGCACACCCTCAAACAGTCTGACTCCAAACTCCACTATGGTGAAGACCAAAGAGCTGTCAAAGGACACCAGAAACAAAATTGTAGCCCTGCACCAGGCTGGGAAGACTGAATCTGCAATAGCCAACCAGCTTCCAGTGAAGAAATCAACTGTGGGAGCAATAATTAGAAAATGGAAGACATACAAGACCACTGATAATCTCCCTCGATCTGGTGCTCCACGCAAAATCCCACCCCGTGGGGTCAGAATGATCACAAGAACGGTGAGCAAAAGTCCCAGAACCACGCAGGGGGACCTAGTGAATGAACTGCAGAGAGCTGGGACCAATGTAACAAGGCCTACCATAAGTAACACACTACGCCACCATGGACTCAGATCCTGCAGTGCCAGACGTGTCCCACTGCTTAAGCCTGTACATGTCCGGGCCCGTCTGACGTTTGCTAGAGAGCATTTGGATGATCCAGAGGAGTTTTGGGAGAATGTCCTATGGTCTGATGAAACCAAACTGGAACTGTTTGGTAGAAACACAACTTGTCGTGTTTGGAGGAAAAAGAATACTGAGTTGCATCCATCAAACACCATACCTACTGTAAAGCATGGTGGTGGAAACATCATGCTTTGGGGCTGTTTCTCTGCAAAGGGGCCAGGACGATTGATCCGGGTACATGAAAGAATGAATGGGGCCATGTATCGTGAGATTTTGCGTGCAAACCTCCTTCCATCAGCAAGGGCATTGAAGATGAAACGTGGCTGGGTCTTTCAACATGACAATGATCCAAAGCACACCGCCAGGGCAACGAAGGAGTGGCTTCGTAAGAAGCATTTCAAGGTCCTGGAGTGGCCTAGCCAGTCTCCACATCTCAACCCTATAGAAAACCTTTGGAGGGAGTTGAAAGTCCGTGTTGCCAAGCGAAAAGCCAAAAACATCACTGCTCTAGAGGAAATCTGCATGGAGGAATGGGCCAACATACCAACAACAGTGTGTGGCAACCTTGTGAAGACTTACAGAAAACGTTTGACCTCTGTCATTGCCAACAAAGGATATATCACAAAGTATTGAGATGAAATTTTGTTTCTGACCAAATACTTATTTTCCACCATAATATGCAAATAAAATGAAAAAAAAACAGACAATGTGATTTTCTGGATTTTTTTTTCTCAGTTTGTCTCCCATAGTTGAGGTCTACCTATGATGTAAATTACAGACGCCTCTCATCTTTTTAAGTGGTGGAACTTGCACTATTGCTGACTGACTAAATACTTTTTTTCCCCACTGTATGTGGCTGAGTTTTGAAAGGGCTATGGCTGCCACAAAATTACGGCCGTTATCACTAACTACCTTGCCTGCTTCAAGATGTACACTACCCAGCCATGACTCAGTTTGTCGCTTCAAGTACTCGGCCAGCACCTCGGCGGTGTGTCTGTCGCCAAAACACATCATCTGCAACACAGCCTGCTGACGCTTTCCACTAGCTGCTCGATAGGGGGACACCTCGTGTGCAACAGTGGCAGCTGCAGATGGAGTGCTCGTACGACTGCGCTCTGTGGACGAGCTTTCGCTTCTGGAGGAGGAGGAGGAGGAGGGTCGAACGCCTACAGCCAACTGTTTCCTATACCGTGGGCTAGGCAGCACTGTCCCACCACCGCTGTCCCCTGTGGACCCTGCATCCACCACATTAACCCAGTGCGCAGTGATGGACACGTAATGGCCCTGGCCATGCCGACTGGACCATGCATCAGTTGTGAGGTGCACCTTTCCACTCACTGACTGCTTGAGTGCATGGACAATGCGGTCTTTTACATGATGGTGGAGGGCTGGGATGGCTTTGCGAGAGAAGAAGTGGCGACTGGGTAGCTCATAGCGTGGTACTGCATAGGCCATGAGTTCGCGGAAAGCTGCGCTTTCCACCAACCGATAGGGCATCATCTCAAACGAGATTAGTTTGGCAATGTGGGCTTTCAAACCCAGTGTACGCGGATGAGAGACTGAGTACTTTATTGACCTACTCATAGTGTCTGGGAGGGTGAGCTGGACTTGAGAGCTGCATATGGTGGAAGTAATGGTGGACAGGGCGGACTGAGAGAGGGTTGATGATGGTGATGGAGTTGGTGTTCTTTCTGATGGCCTAGATTCAGTATTTCGTTGATATAACAGTGAGATTCCCTGACTGCTGTGGCCTTGCAACGACACCTCAACATTTGCTGCTGTGCTAACGGGTGGGCTAACAGTGGGGGAAACAATGTAGCGTTGCTGACTACCTTCTTTGTGATCAGTTGCACATGTGGCACTTGAGGTTTGGTGTTGTGTCCATGCTTGCAAGTGGATGCTGGTCAAATGTCTAAGCATGCAACTGGTATTCAAATTTTTCAGATTTTTCCCTCGGCTAAAGGTCTTTGCGCACTTCTTACAGATAACCTTGGCCTGATCATGAGGATTTTGTTCAAAAAAGTGCCACACTGCACTCTTCCTACTTCCTACTACTGGCAGACATTTTGCGGCCTAGCACGCTGTGATCTTTTGACCCTCTGGACAAGCTGTCCAGCAACTCTTTTGATTTTTGGAACCTGTCTTTGGAGTGCTCCGGGCCTGCCAGATAACAGCTGTTGCGATGTCGATGTCTGCTGTGGATGCTCCTCATCTGAGCTATTGGAAGCAGCACCCTCTTCCCCCAATGGATGTCAATCTGGGTCAACAACTGGGTCATCCATCACCTCCTCTTCAATGTCATGTGCACCTTCCTCTGTGTCACCGTGTATGGTGGTATAGTGTGCGGGAAGGGGCACCTGAGTCTCATCAGGGTCAGAATCTGGCTCTGTACACTGCGAGGACAATGTAGTGCTCTGAGTGATTGTACCAGCAGAATCAACTATCAGCGGCTGTGCATCAGTGCACTCCATGTCAGATTCATCTTGGCCTGGGTAATTCACCATTTCACTTGATAATCCAGGCATGGTATGTGAAAACAGCTCCATGGAGTAATCAGTAGTATGGCCTGCGTCATCCTTCAATCTTGGTTGGGGCGAAGGACACAAGGAAAGGTGTGGTTCATGAACATGAGCCTCCAATGACGACTCAGTGCTTTTACTTTTTACAACTTCAGAAGAAGAGGCGATAGAGCTGGAGGCTGAGTCAGCAATGTAAGACAAAACTTTTTCCTGATGCTCTGGCTTTAAAAGCGGTTTGCCAACTCCTAGAAAACTAAGCCTTCAAAGCCTTATGGAGCCAGACGATGACGCAGGCGCAACACCTCCTGCATTCGGTCCTATTTTGCTTTTGCCACTACCATCAGATCCACCACCAACACCATCATTACCAGCTGCCAACCCCCGCCCAATTCCACGACCTCTTCCACCAGCCTTCCTCATTTTTGGTAGAAATGTAGACAAAATCCAACAAACTATATAGTAATGTAAAACAAGGTACAAGGTGTCTATAGGACAGGGGAGATTTAGATTTTCTGCACACACTAGTGGACACTGGACACTTTTGGATTGTGTGAGGCCCACTGAATATCAGAGCGCTATGTCACAGGCTCGATGGCACAGGTGTGAAAAAAGTGACTACAGGCTAAGGGAGATTTTGAATTTCTGCAGACACTTGTGGACACTGGACACTTGGATTGTGTGAGGCCCACTGAATATCATAGCACTATGTCACAGGCTCGATGCAACAAGTGTGAAAAAAGTGACTACAGGATAAGGGAGATTTTGAATTTCTGCAGACACTAGTGGACACTGGACACTTGGATTGTGTGAGGCCCACTGAATATCAGAGCGCTATGTCACAGGCTCGATGCAACAGGTGTGAAAAAAGTGACTACAGGATAAGGGAGATTTTGAATTTCTGCAGACACTAGTGGACACTGGACACTTGGATTGTGTGAGGCCCACTGAATATCAGAGCGCTATGTCACAGGCTCGATGGCACAGGTGTGAAAAAAGTGACTACAGGATAAGGGAGATTTTGAATTTCTGCAGACACTTGTGGACACTGGACACTTTTGGATTGTGTGAGGCCCACTGAATATCAGAGCGCTATGTCACAGGCTCGATGGCACAGGTGTGAAAAAAGTGACTACAGGATAAGGGAGATTTTGAATTTCTGCAGACACTTGTGGACACTGGACACTTTTGGATTGTGTGAGGCCCACTGAATATCAGAGCGCTATGTCACAGGCTCGATGACACAGGTGTGAAAAAAGTGACTACAGGATAAGGGAGATTTTGAATTTCTGCAGACACTTGTGGACACTGGACACTTTTGGATTGTGTGAGGCCCACTGAATATCAGAGCGCTATGTCACAGGCAGAAATTGGCTAGTGTATCACAAACTACAAGATGTATGTAGAATTGGGCAGAATAGGAATCTCCCTAGAGTGTAGGTCTGTAAGAACGGAACAAGTCCTCCACTTATCCTTCCACAGTGACACACAGATAGCTTCACTGTGGCTGTGATAACAGCCGTTACACGGTACTGTGTGAGGAGCGTACACCGCTGTATGGTGTGAAAAAATGCACGCTCAGTACCTCAGCAGGACAAAAAAAAAAAATTGTGATTGCTTTTAAAAAAGCAGTTTGCAGAGCAGTGGGGAAACAGCAATGCAGCTGTCAGGAAGCCTTAGAAGGCAGCCTAACAACCAACACCGCTGATCCACCACAATATAGCCTCCCCTTGCACTGCACACACAGTGACTGGTGGGTTGCACAGGCAAAATCGCTAGCAGCAGAAGCAGTTTTTTTTTCTTCTTCCCTGCCTAACTCTCTCCCTACAGAATCAGCAACCTCTCCCTATGCTAAGATCGGCAGAAGTAAGATGGCGTTCGGCGTGCACGCCCTTTTATAACCCATGTGACGCCCACCAAAGCAAGCCAATCACTTGCATGCCCTTCTGAAAGATGGTGGTGACCCCTGCCTATGTCATCACGTTGCCCACAGTGTCCGTGGATCCTGATTGGCTGAAAAAGAGCGCAAAACAAACTTTTGAAACGCGACTTTGGCGAGTAAGTCGCCGACCTCGTGGCCGACCTCATCCTAGGGTCGGGTTTCGTTTCATGAAACCCGACTTTGCCAAAGGTCGGCGACTTTTGAAATTTTTCGACCCGTTTCGCTCAACTCTACTCAAAACCCTTGCTCGCCCTGACCCTAAACCCTCACTAGGGAATTGGTCGGTGCGTAGACTAATCCCACCACTGCACTAACAACACACATGAGGAAAGAAGACAATACAGGGGACACCACTTATCTTTATGCTCTGTGCTTACGCTCCTGCAACAGAGCCCCACCACCTGCGTGCGTCTTCTCCTCCACCTCGGTCCATCACCATCTTGGATCTTTCACCATAGTGCAGCCTTGGAGCAGAGTCCACCACCAATTGCAGCAGTCCAGTAACAGAGTCCCAAAGATGAGTCAGCCTCTGCCAAGAATTTAAGCATGCTTGAATTCAACTATCAGCAACCAAGTTGAGCATGCCGAGTGCGACTCTCTCCATAGTCGTCACTCCACCAAGCCATGCACGCACTTCCTGCTGACACCATAAACTGCGACTCCACCAGGCCATGCCAGCCTTTCTTGCAGACACCATTAGCTGCCACTCGTACCCTCTGGCTGACTGCGCAGGACTCCTATTCAGCTCCATGTTCACCCAGGCTTCCTTCCCAAATGAACACAATATCACCAGCAGTGATTGCACACACCTAGCACACCTTTATAGGGTGTCACACCTGATTTATAATTGTGCTTTAAAACTAAAGCTAAGGTGCGATACCATTCTCCACCACCGGGCAACTTAGAATGAAACACCACGTGTAGTAATTCTAATGGCCACCGGGGGCAATCACGGTCACTTTGCACCTACCCAAAGGAAAAAAAGTTCACTTTGTCCATTTAAACTGTCAGATCCAAAAGTGGATCATGACAGTTGATGTACAAAAGGGGAGAGTACCTGTACGCCTTTTGAATTGCGGGGAGGAGGAGGCCACAATACCTCGGTATGCCACAGTTGCTAAGCTGCTCACTATCAGTAATAATGCAATGCAGGCAGCAGAGCCCTTGGTCTCATCCGACCAGGTGGAGGACAACGGCTCTGTAAAGCAGCTGGAGGAGTGGTGCCAGCAACTGCAGGTGGGGACTGACTCTACACCTTCATACCAGATAAATGGGGTTTACAGGGTGACCCAGGAATATGAGCGGGTATTTAGTAAACACCCTCTAGATTTTGGGAAGGCAAAAGGGGTTCAACACCATATCCCCACTGGAAATCATCCACCCATTAAAGAAAGGTACCGGCCTATGCCCCCCACACAATACCAATGTGCTAAAGGTATGTTGAGAGAGATGAAGGAAGCTGGGGTCATCAGAGACAGTTGTAGCCCCTGGGCAGCCCCAATAGTTTTTGTAAAGAAAAAGGATGGTACCATGAGAATGTGTGTTGATTACAGAAAAATTAACAGCATTACACATAAAGATCCCTACCCATTACCCAGAATTGAAGAGTCATTAGCTGCACTTAAAACTGCTAACTACTTTTCCACCTTAGATCTCACTAGTGGGTATTGGCAGGTTCCCGTGGCAGAGGCAGACAAGGAGAAAACAGCATTTACCACCCCAATGGGTCTCTCTTAGTTCAACTATATGCCATTCAGGCTCTGCACTGCCCCAGGAACATTTCAATGGCTGATGGAGTGCTGCCTGGGACACATGAACTTTGAGACAGTCCTGTTGTACCTTGATGATGTCATTGTTTTCTCCAAGACTTATGAAGACCATCTGGAGCACCTGGCTGAGGTGTTTGAAGCCTTGTCCAACTTTGGCCTGAAGGTGAAGCCTTCCAAATGCCACCTCCTGAAGCCCAAGGTACAGTACCTCGGTCATGTAGTGAGTACAGAAGGTGTGGCATCAGATCCTGACAAAGTCACAGTCATCCGGGACTGGCCAAAGCCCAGCAACCTCCATGAAGTATGCCAATTCCTCGGGTTGGTAGGCTACTACTGAAGGTTCGTCAAAGGCTTCACGGAGATAGCCACCCCTATGCAAAATCTTCTGGTGGGGCAGTCCAAGAAGGCCAAACAGAAAAGTTCCACCTTTGAATGGACTGAGGAGTTGGAGAGATCCTTCACCAGACTGAAGATGGCTCTCACAGAAGATGAAGTTCTGGCCTACCCAGATTATGACAAACCCTTTGTGTTGTATACTGATGCCAGCAATGTGGGACTTGGAGCAGTATTGTCACAGGTACAGAATGGCAAAGAAACAGTGATCTCCTACGCCAGCAGGAAGCTTCGTCCCACTGAAAGGAACCCAGATAACTACAGTTCCTTCAAGCTGGAGTTCCTCGCCAAAGTCTGGGCTGTGACTGAAAGATTCAAGCATTACCTAGCTTCAGCCAAGTTTACCATTTTTGCGGACAACAACCCGTTGACTCACTTGGACACTGCAAAACTAGGTGCACTGGAGCAGCGATGGATGGCTTGGCTGTCTAACTATGAGTTTACCATCAAGTACCGGACAGGGCACAAGGATGCCAATGCTGATGCCCTGTCCAGAATGCCTAATCTGCCAGATGCAGGAGAAGACCCTGAGGCACTTTAAGAAATAGAGTTGCCTCCCTTCCACCGACCCCTTGCGGCCCAACGTGCACAGGGAGTGAGAAACAGAAGGTCTGGCTTGAAAGAGGTCACCCTAAATCCATTGCCCCATCATGACTGGACAGAAACTCAGGATAATGACCCCGCGGTCCGCCTGGTGAAGGAGCTACTGTCACAAGCTGACTCATGCCCAGAGTCGAATGTTCCTAAAGAAACCCAGCAGTTGTGGAAGGAAAGAGGTCGGCTGTTCATCTATGAAGGAAAGCTGTGTCGGAGGAGTATCAATGCCCGCACTCATGAGCTGGTCTGGCAGGTGGTAGTCCCAAAGAGAGAGGCATCAATGGTCTTGGAAGCATACCACAATGGAGCTGGACACTTCGGATGGAAGAAGTTGGAAGCATTGCTCCGGGAGAGATTCTACTGGGCTGGTATGAGAAAAGCCATTGAAAAGTGGTGCCGAGAGTGTGGACAATGTAACTTGCACAGAAAGGATCGAAACAGCCAGAGAGCTCCTCTACAGCCAATCATCACCAAACAGCCACTTGAGTTGGTAGCCCTGGACCATGTGAAGCTGGTTCCAAGCCGGTCAAGCTACATCTATGCTCTTACCATCGTGGACCACTACTCAAGATTCCTGGTAGTTGTGCCTGTCAAAGATCAAACAGCCAGGACAGCAGCCAGAGCCTTCCAACAGCACTTTTGCAGACCACATGGATATCCTGAGAGAGTACTTACTGATGAAGGTCCGGCTTTCGAGGCAGAAGTGTTCCAGGAATTCTGTAACTTGTATGGTTGCAAGAAGATCAGGACAACCCCTTATCATCCACAGACCAATGGCATGTGCGAGAAGATGAACCAGGTAGTGATTGACCTACTGAAGACATTGCCTTTGGAGGAGAGAAATCTGTGGCCAGAAAAGTTGCCAGATCTGGTAGACCTCTACAACCATATTCCGGTGAATTCCACCAACTGTACCCCAGCCTACCTAATGAGAGCAAGACCTGGTAAACTGCCTATTGATTTGTACATTGGAGTCCTTACGCCTGAAGTAACGTCACCAGATGCTGACTGGGATATATGAAGACAACAACAGTACAGAAGAGTACAGGAGTGTGTGGAGAAGAGTTTAGCCCAGGCAAGACAAAAACAAGAAAGGAACTACAATCAGCATGCACCTGCGGTTCCCTTGTCACCAGGAGAGCAAGTTATCAAGTGGAAAAGAAGATTGCATAAATTGGATGACCAATGGGAAGCTGAGCCTTACACCATTCTACCCTCAAACTTTGACAATACCAAGGTGTGTCTTATTAGCAAAGATGGAGGAGAAACCTCAGCAGCCAGATCAAGGGATCATTTGAAATTATGTCCTGACGTGTTAAAAGAAAGAATGGAAGAACAAGATAACATCCAAACCCATAGAAGAAGAAGAGAAGGTAAGCACAATACTTGGAGAATTCCCTGCAAATTGGACTAAAGTAAATGATGCTATAGAGGTGACAGTGTTGACTTTCCCCAATTTATAGAACAGGAAGACGTGACTCCAGAAAATCCTGAAGATCAGGAAAATCAGGCAGCAGATGCCACCCCAGCAGTGGAGCCAGAGAACCCTCGCCCTGCCAGTGGTGAATCTGTTATACCCATGGTGAGTCTAAAGGGGGTTTTACACTAAGCAATATCGCTAGCAATATCGCTAAAACGTCACTGGTTTTGTGACGTTATAGTGATATCGCTAGCGATATCGCTATGTGTGATACTTACCTCCGACCGGCTCCCCCGCTGTCCATCGCTGATCGCGCGAGAATGTCCGGCTCCATTTCTCGTCGGACGCTTCCTGCTGGGCTTCCTGCTGTGACGTCCAGCGACGCGTGGAGGCGGGCGGGAGGACGTCTGGATCGCTGTGTGTGAATGGTAAGTATCGTGCGCTGCGTCACTGCTGCATCGCTGTGAGATCTTTCTGTATGAAAGCTCACTAGCGATCATTTAGCGATGCACCAGCGATCCTGACCGGGTCGGATCGCTGGTTGGATCGCTGGTGCATCGCTAAATGTAAAAGGGCCTTAAGAGTTCGCAGACAATCTAGTATTCCTGTGCCATGCAGAACCACCAGTAGTGTATCCAGTACATTACACACTACACCAGTAGTTAGCACCAGACAACCAGTAGGATTCCCAGTGACACCAGTGTCACGCAGGTCTACCCGTACTACACAAGGTATACAAGGTAAGTGTGCATACTGTAAAGCGCTGCGGAATATGTTAGCGCTATATAAAACATAAAGATTATATTTATAAAAAAAATAAAGATTACCACCCATCAGATATCATGTATAGATAAGTAAATGTTGAAATTGTATATACAGTGGGGCAAAAAAGTATTTAGTCAGTCAGCAATAGTGCAAGTTCCACCACTTAAAAAGATGAGAGGCGTCTGTAATTTACATCATAGGTAGACCTCAACTATGGGAGACAAACTGAGAAAAAAAATCCAGAAAATCACATTGTCTGTTTTTTTTTCATTTTATTTGCATATTATGGTGGAAAATAAGTATTTGGTCAGAAACAAGCAATCAAGATTTCTGGCTCTCACAGACCTGTAACTTCTTCTTTAAGAGTCTCCTCTTTCCTCCACTCATTACCTGTAGTAATGGCACCTGTTTAAACTTGTTATCAGTATAAAAAGACACCTGTGCACACCCTCAAACAGTCTGACTCCAAACTCCACTATGGTGAACACCAAAGAGCTGTCAAAGGACACCAGAAACAAAATTGTAGCCCTGCACCAGGCTGGGAAGACTGAATCTGCAATAGCCAACCAGCTTGGAGTGAAGAAATCAACTGTGGGAGCAATAATTAGAAAATGGAAGACATACAAGACCACTGATAATCTCCCTCGATCTGGTGCTCCACGCAAAATCCCACCCCGTGGGGTCAGAATGATCACAAGAACGGTGAGCAAAAATCCCAGAACCACGCGGGGGGACCTAGTGAATGAACTGCAGAGAGCTGGGACCAATGTAACAAGGCCTACCATAAGTAACAAACTACGCCACCATGGACTCAGATCCTGCAGTGCCAGACGTGTCCCACTGCTTAAGCCTGTACATGTCCGGGCCCGTCTGAAGTTTGCTAGAGAGCATTTGGATGATCCAGAGGAGTTTTGGGAGAATGTCCTATGGTCTGATGAAACCAAACTGGAACTGTTTGGTAGAAACACAACTTGTCGTGTTTGGAGGAAAAAGAATACTGAGTTGCATCCATCAAACACCATACCTACTGTAAAGCATGGTGGTGGAAACATCATGCTTTGGGGCTGTTTCTCTGCAAAGGGGCCAGGACGACTGATCCGGGTACATGAAAGAATGAATGGGGCCATGTATCGTGAGATTTTGAGGGCAAACCTCCTTCTATCAGCAAGGGCATTGAAGATGAAACGTGGCTGGGTCTTTCAACATGACAATGATCCAAAGCACACCGCCAGGGCAACGAAGGAGTGGCTTCGTAAGAAGCATTTCAAGGTCCTGGAGTGGCCTAGCCAGTCTCCACATCTCAACCCTATAGAAAACCTTTGGAGGGAGTTGAAAGTCCGTGTTGCCAAGCGAAAAGCCAAAAACATCACTGCTCTAGAGGAGATCTGCATGGAGGAATGGGCCAACATACCAACAACAGTGTGTGGCAACCTTGTGAAGACTTACAGAAAACGTTTGACCTCTGTCATTGCCAACAAAGGATATATCACAAAGTATTGAGATGAAATTTTGTTTCTGACCAAATACTTATTTTCCACCATAATATGCAAATAAAGTGAAAAAAAAACAGACAATGTGATTTTCTGGATTTTTTTTTCTCAGTTTGTCTCCCATAGTTGAGGTCTACCTATGATGTAAATTACAGACGCCTCTCATCTTTTTAAGTGGTGGAACTTGCACTATTGCTGACTGACTAAATACTTTTTTGCCCCACTGTATATGTAACTGTTTTCAAGTTTTGTGCCTACAGGTAATCTGTAAGAGTTTCCTCTGAATTTTCCAGTTTTTACCTTGTTTTATGGACACTGAACCACAGGACTGTGTGTGGTCAAAAACTTTCTTTGTAATTAGTTCACCATTTGCCCAGGAATGGACCATGGACATTGATGCTGGGCTTATCATCATAGACTATTTTTGGAGCTCTTGGTTTTTGTAACTTTTTTTTTTTTTTTTTTAAATCTTGTACAATTATAACTGTTCACCTTGTTTAACTGTTTATATGTTTTACACCTTTTGTTCAGCCCAGGAGTGCTGACTGCACTAGGGGGGAATGTGGTGCCCCCAAGAGTATGGCCGTCACAGTGGCTTTGCCTTCCTCCAGGGAGGGTAATGCCAGGCTTGGAAGCAGTGAAGGGTCTCTCTCGCAGTTAACCTATACATGCAACACAGTTCCACTCCAGGCCAGCAGGGGGGACTTTGAAGCGGAATTGAGGGTAGGAGTGCTCTCTGAGGGCCAAGAGAAAGGAGTGGTCAGTTAGTGTGAGGAGGGTGAAGTGTGCAGACGTGAGGAGGAAGCGCGGAGATCGAGCGGAGAGGAAAGGCTCATCTCCAGTGAGAGAGCATGAACTGGAGCCTGGTCTCCACGGTTGTACGGATACTAATGTGTTGTGAGTTCATTTTCCCCTTCATTACTGAGGCCCGAGGAACTCCCTCTTCTGGTAAAAGAAGGTAGTGAGCCTGATTGTCAAACACCTGAGGCTGATGATTGTGACTGGCTGAGTGGAGTTACGGACTGGATATAATGCTGCCGACGCCCTTCTGCCCTGCGGGTGATTTCTCTGTGGGATCCTTGGAGACCAGTCTGAATTCCTGCTCCTCCAAAGCTAAGTTTGCTGCTCGGCCTTTTGCTTTTATGCATTGACTTTGTTTTTGCTTTGTGTTTCTGGATTTCTGCCATTCCCTGCTGGGGTGTGCTGAATTCATTTAGCTCTGTCTTCTGAAAATACCTGAGTGCTGATTCAGTTTTTGAAGCCTAGCTGCTTCAGGGTCTTTTTCATATCAGCTGGTTGGCTTTTGTCTTTGATAGGGTTTTGGCAGATTGCAGACAGCAGCCTTCCTTTCCTTTCCTATCTAGGTAGTTTTGGGGCCCTGTCTTTGCTCAGTCTATCTTTCTGTCTTTGTTAGTATTTTCATCTTGCTTCACCGTCATTATATGTTGGGGGCTGCCTATTGCTTTGGGGTCTGCTCTGGGGCAGTTTAGATTTCCCCTTTCTTTCTTTAGGCCTATGTATTTCTCCGGCTGTGATCGAGGGGTCTAGGGCATCGTAGGAACCCCCCACGGCTACTGCTAGTTGTGTTGATAGGTTCAGGGGTCTGCAATCTGATAGTTGCCAACTTCTCTGGTTTTCTGGACTTAGCTTGTATTTCTGCTTTTGCCTCCTACGGTGACTCATTCATAACAGAATCACCAGCGATACCGCAGATTCTAGGGTACTCAATAGCAGGAAAGAATTGTAAAAAAAAAAAAAAAAGTGTATATTTTTTCCTCTATATCTCTGAGGCCGTAGGGGGAATTTTTTTTTTTCTCTCAATGGAGATAAAGCAATTGTCTGATCGTGTGGAGCAGCTCGCTGCGGAAGTGCGGGGAATTTCCGCCTACCTTGCTCATTCACATGCTGCTGAACCAAAGATTCCTACACCTGATGTATTTTTTGGGGATCGGTCTAAATTTTTGAATTTCAAAAATAATTGTAAATTATTTTTTGCCTTGAAGCCTAACTCGTCAGCAGCAGGTTAAAATTGTCATCTCTTTGCTGCGTGGCGATCCCCAGGATTGGGTGTTTTCTTTGAAACCAGATGATCCTATTCTGACTAATGTGAACGCATTCTTTCAAGCTTTGGGGTTGTTGTATGACGAACCTAATGCCATTGATCAGGCTGAAAAGACCCTGCTGGCATTGAGCCAGGGTCGTGATTCTGCAGAATTGTACTGTCAAAAATTCCGAAAGTGGGCAGTACTTACTACCTGGAATGATAATGCCTTGGCTGCTCTCTTTCGGAAGGGGTTGTCAGAAGCCGTAAAAGATACTATGGTGGGATTTCCTGTTCCCTCTGATCTTGACGATTCTATGTCATTAGCCATTCAGGTTGATCGGCGTTTGCGCCAACGCAAAGCTGCACGAGAGGTGTTGCCACCTGTTGAACAAATGTCTGAACCTATGCAATGTGATAGAGTTTTTTCCAGAGAGCAGCGTCAGGAGTTCAGAAGGCGTAATAAGTTGTGTTTTTTCTGTGGAGATGCCTCGCATATTATTTCTGTCTGTCCCAAATGAGAGAAACGCTTTGCACACACGTTTTCTGTTGGGGGTGTTCAACCTAAGTTTCTTCTGGCTATTACTCTGATCTGCTCCCTGTCCACATTTTCCGCCAAGGCGTTTGTGGATTCGGGAGCAGCCCTAAACCTAATGGACTTGGATTTTGCTAAACGTTGTGGATTTCCGATGACACCTCTGCAGACGCCTATCCCTTTGAGGGGAATTGATGCTACTCCTTTGACTAAAAATAAACCCCAGTTTTGGACCCAGGTGGTAATGCGGGTCGCCCCAGACCATCAAGAAAATTGCAGATTTCTGGTATTGCATAATCTGCATGATACTGTTGTTCTGGGGTTTCCCTGGTTACAGATTCATAATCCAGTTTTGGATTGGAAATCTGTGTCTGTGGTGAGTTGGGGTTGTCGGTGTGCCTTTAGTGAGGCACCGGTGTTTTCCACCTCTCCTTAGTCGCATGATGTTCCTGATTATTTGGCGGACTTTTATGATGTATTTAGTGAGAATGAGTCTGCGTCTCTGCCTCCTCATAGGAGTTATGACTGTGCAATTGAACTGAGCCCGGGGTGTAAATTTCCCAAGGGTCGGCTCTTCAATTTATCTGTACCCGAGCACGAGGCTATGCGATCCTATATTAAGGAGGCATTGGAGAAGGGTCATATTAGACCATCCTCGTCACCCTTGGTTGCCGGTTTTTTTTTTGTAGCCAAAAAGGATGGATCATTAAGACCTTGTATTGATTATCGTGCCCTCAACAAAATTACTGTTAAATATCAGTATCCGTTACCCCTGATTTCTGATCTATTCTCCAGAGTTAAAGGTGCTTGCTGGTTTACCAAGCTTGACCTCAGGGGGTGTATAATCTTATTCGCATTAAGCATGGGGATGAATGGAAGACGGCGTTTAATACTCCGGAGGGACATTTTGAGTACCTGGTGATGCCTTTTGGGCTCACTAATGCCCCTTCTGTCTTCCAGTGCTTCATGAACGATATTTTCCGAGATTTTGTCGATAAATTTTTGATTATCTATCTGGATAATATTTTCATCTTCTCCAAGGATTGGGATTCTCATGTGGAACATATTCGGACTGTGTTCCGGATCTTGAGGGAGAATTCCCTGTATGTCAAGGGATCTAAATGCCTTTTTGGAGTACAGAGGATTTCTTTTTTGGGATTTATTTTGTCCCCGTCAACTATTGAAATGGACCCGGCCAAGGTACAGGCCATTCACGATTGGGTTCAGCCCACTTCTTTGAAGGCACTCCAGAAGTTTTTGGGTTTTGCTAATTTTTATCGGAAATTTATAGCAAAATTTTCTAGTATTGCCAAGCCATTGACTGATCTGACTAAGAAGGGTGCTGATGTGTTAAATTGGTCTCCGGAGGCTGTTTCTTCCTTTCAGGAGTTGAAGCGAAGATTCACCTCTGCCCCGGTTTTGCGGCAACCTGATGTCTCACTTCCATTCCAGGTAGAGGTGGATGCTTCTGAGATTGTGCAGGAGTTATTTTGTCCCAAAAGGATCCTGTAACATCTAAAATGAATCCCTGTGCTTTCTTTTCCCGAAAGTTCTCTCCATCTGAACGTAACTATGATGTGGGGAATAGGGAACTGTTGGCCATGAAATGGGCATTTGAGGAGTGGAGACATTGGTTGGAGGGAGCTAAGCATCAAGTCGTGGTCCTCACTGACCACAAGAATTTGATTTACCTAGAGTCGGCTAAGCGCTTGAACCCTAGACAGGCTAGGTGGACCTTGTTTTTTACACGTTTTGATTTTGTGGTTTCTTTTCTTCCTGGAACAAAGAATGTCAAGGTAGACGCCCTCTCTAGGAGCTTCCTTGCTGATTCTCCAGTGGTGACCAAGCCTGCTACCATCTTAGGCGAAGGGGTAGTTCTTTCTGCCATCTCGCCCGATTTGAGACGTGCTCTGGAAGAGTTCCAGGAGGACAAACCTGAGCGTTGTCCCAGTGGAAAGTTGTATGTTCCTGACCAGTGGAAGAAGAGAGTGATGTCTGAAGTTCATTGCTCTGCTTTGGCTGGTCATCCAGGTATTTTTGGTACTAGAGATCTGGTGAGTCGGTTTTTTTGGTGGCCCTCCTTGTCTCGTGATGTCAGGAATTTTGTGCAGTCCTGTGGGACGTGCTCCCGGTCTAAATCGTGTTCTCGCTCTAGTGGGTTGTTGATGCCTTTGCCTGTCCCCAAGAGGCCATGGACCCATATTTCAATGGATTTCATCTCTGATATGCCTGTCTCTCAGAGGATGACTGTTATTTGGGTGATTTGTGATAGGCTCTCTAAGATGGTTCATCTTGTACCACTCCCTAAGTTGCCGTCTTCCTCTGAGTTGGTGTCCCTGTTTTTACAACAGGTGGTTCGTTTGCACGGGATTCCTGAGAACATTGTATCTGACAGAGAAGTGCAGTTTGTGTCTAGATTTTGGAGAACTTTCTGTTCCAGGCTGGGAATTCAGTTGTCCTTCTCCTCTGCTTTTCACCCTCAGACCAATGGGCAGACAGAGAGAACAAACCAGACCTTGGAGTCATATTTGAGATGTTTTATTTCTGCTGATCAGGATGATTGGGTTTCATTTTTGCCCTTGGCCGAATTTGCTTTGAATAATAGAGCTAGTTCTGCCACTTTGATGTCACCTTTTTTTTGTAACTTTGGGTTTCATCCTCGATTTTCTTCGGGGCAGGTGGAGCCCTCTGCCTGCCCAGGTGTTGACACTGTGGTGGAGAGAATGCACCAGATCTGGGACCAAGTGGTGGATAAGTTATCTCTCTCCCAGGAGAAGGCCCAGCGGTTTTCCAACCGACATAGGACCATTGGTCCCCAGTTTAAGGTTGGTGATATGGTGTGGTTATCATCAAAAAATATTGCTATAAAGGTGGCTTCTCCTAAGTTTAAGCCTAGATTTATTGGACCTTACAAGATTGTGGAGATTATTAATCCGGTCTCTTTTCGTTTGGCTCTTCCTGTCACATTTAAAATCCATAATGTGTTCCATAAATCTTTGTTGAAGAGGTTTGTTGAACCTGTTGTTCCGGGGGTGGCACCTCCAGACCCTGTATTGGTTGAAGGTAACATAGAGTATGAGGTAGAGAAAGTACTGGATTCCCGTCTGGCTAGACGGAGACTCCAGTATTTGGTTAAGTGGAAGGGTTATGGTCAGGAGGATAATTAATGGGTCTCCGCCTCTGATATTCATGCCAAACGATTGGTGCGTGCCTTTCATCGGGCTCACCCTGATCGCCCTGGTGGCATAGTTGAGGGTTCGGTGACCCCTCCTCAAGGGGGAGGTACTGTTGTGAGTTCATTTTCCCCTTCATTACTGAGGCCCGAGGAACTCCCTCTTCTGGTAAAGAAAGGTAGTGAGCCTGATTGTCAAACACCTGAGGCTGATGATTGTGACAGGCTGAGTGGAGTTACGGACTGGATATAATGCTGCCGACGCCCTTCTGCCCTGCGGGTGATTTCTCTGTGGGATCCTTGGAGACCAGTCTGACTTCCTACTCCTCCAAAGCTAAGTTTGCTGCTCGGCCTTTTGCTTTTGTGCATTGACTTTGTTTTGGCTTTGTTTTTCTGGATTTCTGCCATTCCCTGCTGGGGTGTGCTGAATTCATTTAGCTCTGTCTTCTGAAAATACCTGAGTGCTGATTCAGTTTTTGAAGCCTAGCTGCTTCAGGGTCTTTTTCATATCAGCTGGTTGGCTTTTGTCTTTGATAGGGTTTTGGCAGATTGCAGACAGCAGCCTTCCTTTCCTTTCCTATCTAGGTAGTTTTGGGGCCCCGTCTTTGCTCAGTCTATCTTTCTGTCTGTGTTAGTATTTTCATCTTGCTTCACCGTCATTATATGTTGGGGGCTGCCTATTGCTTTGGGGTCTGCTCTGGGGCAGTTTAGATTTCCCCTTTCTTTCTTTAAACCTATGTATTTCTCCGGCTGTGATCGAGGGGTCTAGGGCATCGTAGGAACCCCCCACGGCTACTGCTAGTTGTGTTGATAGGTTCAGGGGTCTGCAATCTGATAGTTGCCAACTTCTCTGGTTTTCTGGACTTAGCTTGTATTTCTGCTTTTGCCTCCTACGGTGACTCAATCATAGCACTAATGGTCCTGCAACAGAACCCAGAGGAGTAGGAGGCTGTAAATGCCCTACCCCATCTAAGACTCGGAGGCACAACAGCACGGAGTGAGCCAAGAGAGGAATGCGGCTACAGCTGTCTGCCATACGAGGAGTGCTAGTAGAAGAGAATTAGGAGGAACTTCAGTGTAACTCAGTACTAGGAGTACTTCACTCAAATAAGCGCTAGGAAGGAGACTGCACAGCCCATCTGCTGAGAGAGAATCCCTGAGCTGCTTCCAGGCTAGCCTGCTCCGGTACCATCTGTAATCAGGACCCTGGACTGCATTTATCAAGTAAAGGTACAGAAATTGCACCCTGTTGTGTCTTTGTCTTCTTCCTACCCTTCCGGCACTGCTATATGCCCGTGCCAACCACATTTACACTGCCCTGGGACTACAGCTTCACCTGTGGGGAGCTTTTACATCTTCGCTGCACCATACCATCAGTCCCAGAGGATCTGCATGCATCGTCGGCTTAACATCTCACTTGCCCAACACCACAGGTGGCGTCACGAACTATTAATTTAACCAACTACATTCCACCATTCAATCTCCCCTATTACTTGGGCGCCCAGGGCCACGGACCGGGTCACTGCTGCTGTGACACATCCCGCTGACACCGGCCCGGTACCGAGTACCCCACAGCCCTGGGAGGGCGACCCACCACACTCACAGCTTGGAGTCAGAAGCTTTCAGTATAGGTGTAATGCACTGCAATGCTGGTGTACTGCCATGTGTTATCCCGGCAATCAAAGTAAAAAGTGAAAGTCCCATAAAGGGACTAAGTAAAAAAGTAAGAAAACAGTTAAAAAAGGAAAATTAAATGAAAAAATACAAAATAATAAAATTACACTAACAAATACACATTTTTATGTAAAAAATGAAATAAAAAAGTTTACATTTGGTATCGTTGCGTCCAGAAGAACCCGATCTATAAAAGCTCACACTAGTTAACCTCTTGAGTGAACGCCTTAAAAATAAAAAAAATAAAAAATTTGAAAATTATGCGTTATCATCATACCGCTTGGAAAAACTGGAATAAATATCAATGAAAAAAACACAAATATAAATGAAAACGTGATCTTATCCCACAAAAAACAGCTACATCAGCAGAAAAATAAAAAAAGTTATAGCTCTCAGAATAAAAAACAATTTTTTCTTTTCTATAAAAAATTTTATTGTGTAAAATCGCCAAAACATAAAAAAAATATAAATGGGGTATTGCTGTAATCGTTCTGACCTGAAGAATATGGCTGTCTTATCAATTTTACCACACCCTAAATGGGGGGGGGTCAGTTCCTGAATTGATGGTTTTTGTTCATTCTGCCTCTACAAAAATCGGAATAGAAAGCGATCAAAAAAGTCATGTGACTAAAAATGGTACCAATAAAAACGTCAACTAGTCCGCAAAAAAACAAGCTGTCACATAACTCTGTGGGCTGAAATATGGAAAAATTATATATCTCTAAATATGGGGATTATAATTATTATTATTATTTAAACTGTTGCATTAAACCCTTCTCTCGTCCTCATCACTTTTTGCATTTTTGGTAACTATAATAATTTGAAGGCGGCCATCGTATGAATGCTACCAAAGTGAAGCCTTATGATGTCACGAGATTCCAGCCTGGAATAATTGTCATTCTCACAAGTGACCTATAGAATAGGATTTTATGTTGAAATTTTACCTAAGTTTATAAGGCCAGATCTACTGTCATCCATTTTAAAGGCAGCTTGCACGTAAGAAGCCTCCTGGAAAAAGGCTAAGAAAGCAAAAATTCTGCCGGGGTATGTAAACTTTTGAGCACAACTGTAGTATAATAAGCAAATAATGATAAGTTAAAGTCCCACAGTGAATATCTAAAGTGCCCATGCGAGGTAGTCCTGGCGAGCTGTGGCTCCTCTGGCTCTGGCACTCTACAGATAACATTTGTCCTCATCCCAGTGGGCTGCTGTGTGTGGGGTGCATCACACTTACTTTGAGCCTACAGGCCTCCATTGGCTTAAAGTTTTCCTCTTCTGGAACCTCAGCAGCAATCAATTCAGTGGACACAAGATTTGTAAAAACAGTCCAACTTTTACTTAATGAATGGCAGACTTTACAAACAAGCTTACAGGATAAGGCCCAATGGGTTGTCGTCTTTCCCACAGGTACCGGACACAACTTTCACCCTAATTCTTGGTATAGGTGTAAGATTCTAGCAGGAACACGGGATGCAGTGACGAGCAGGAGGCAAAGCAAGAGTTAACGGGTACTTTATGCAGAGAAATCTAATCAGCGAATACTCCACGCAGGGAGATTGCAGAAAAATGATATTATACAAATGCAAGAAGAAAAACGGTGGAGATGCAACGCTAACAACAGATAGTACAAAGACGATTCAACTTATCAGTCTGTAGCTCCTGGATGGGCAAGGTTGAAAGATCTCACGATGGCGGCGCAGGTGACGCGAGACATCTCTGAAGCAGACCGGATGAAGTTGTAGCACTGTCTCTGTACCGAAACGGTGTATCCTGCGTTTTCCAGATGTGAACTCCCGGTCCAGCAACACGGTGTTGTACGAGAGGTTGGAGTTCACGGCATGTGTGACACAAAGTCCCGGGGTAGAGGCGACAGCAGGGCCTTCCGAATGAGCGTGTGCTACATGGTCGGAACGGCGTAGATTGTCAGTTATTGTCAGGGGTGCTGACCAGTCAGGGTTCTCTGGTACAGGAGTCTGCGAGATGCTCAGCTCTGGGTGTGCACGGGTTGCGTGCGCTGGGGCGGACAGGCTTCAGAGTAGGCCTGCTGGCTGATGTAGAGCAGCGAAGGCAGAGTGAACCTTCTCCTTGTGTGTGCACTGTCTTCCCGCCAACAGCCCTATTTTCACGCGCTCCACTCCTTTTATGTCCACCCCACCCCCTTCAGTCAGGTGCACAGGTCTGCGATGGTCAGAAAGTTCTTCAGAAAATCCTTACCCCTGGTAACAGCCCCGATAGTTCCAGACCAGGCAAGCAAGGAGCCGCCCTATCCCGGTCCATCCTCCTACATAGGTAGAGTGTTCCTCTTGCTATATTCTCTAGCACTAGGAAGTCTTTTCCACCACTAGCAGTGCATCCAGATTGCAGTACCTTCCGCCCCATGTAGTCTAAGTCCATCTTTCACTGTAGCTTCACAAGCTGAGTGCGCCCAAAGGCCCTGACGTCCATCTCGAGGTTCCCCAAGCCGGTAGACGGAATCACATGGAAGGGCATTCTTGGCAACCAAGAGTATTAGGCCCATGTTGTCCCTAGCAGCCCAGTTCATGAGACTGCTGCTGCCACTTCACACTACTGTCCCTCAGCTGCCTCAAACTTTGTGATCCTCACACTGACTCTCAGTTCCCCCTCCCAAACTAGGCCAGCCATTACAGCTACCCCTGCCTAAGGTAACTGCAGCCCCAGTGAATGCTACCTTTTTATAACATACATGAATATCAAATATATTTAACCCTTTAGAGTGTCAGGGAGCATACCATCAGCTCCACAACTCCTATAAATACAGTGGGTACGGAAAGTATTCAGACCCCTTTAAATTCTTCACTCTTTGTTTCAGTGCAGCCATTTGGTAAATTCAAAAAAGTTATTTTTTTTTCTCATTAATGTACACTCTGCACCCCATCGTGACTGAAAAAAGCAGAAATGTAGACATTTTTGCAAATTTATTAAAAAAAAAAACTATAATATCACATGGTCATAAGCATTCAAACCCTTTGCTCAGTATTGAGTAGAAGCACCCTTTTGAGCTAGTATAGCCATGAGTCTTCTTGGGAATGATGCAACAAGTTTTTCACACCTAGATTTGGGGATCCTCTGCCATTCTTCCTTGCAGATCCACTCCAGTTCTGTCAGGTTGGATGGTAAAAGTGGGGGAACAGCCATTTTCAGGTCTCTCCAGAGATTCTCAATTGGGTTTAGGTCAGGGCTCTAGCTGGGCCAGTCAAGAATGGTCACAGATTTGTTCTGAAGCCACTCCTTTTTTATTTTAGCTGTGTGCTTAGGGTCATCGTCTTGTTGGAAGATGAACATTCGGCCACGTCTGAGGTCCAGAGCACTCTGGGAGAGGTTTTCATCCAGGATATCTCTGTACTTGGCCGCATTCATGTTTCCTTCAGTTACAACCAATCATCCTGTCCCTGCAGCTGAAAAACACCCCCACAGCATGATGCTGCCACCACCATATTTCACTGTTGGGATTTTATTGGGCAGCTGATGAGCAGTGCCTGGTTTTCTTCACACATACTGCTTAAAATTATAACCAAAAAGTTCTATCTTCCTCTTATGAGACCAGGAAAGGTCAGAGAGGTCCAGCACTGAGCACAGCAGTATTTTGCTCTGCCCTCAACAGAGCAGTGCACCTGTGCCGGAGCCACGACAGGAACAAAAGAAGAGGACGGCATCGTATGAAGATGGGAGGCGCCTGACCGGACAGCAATGCCCATCGGACCGGACCGGACGCCGGGGTGAGTATAATCTAACTCTTCTTTTCTTATCTTTCAGGTTACATCGGGGGCTTATCTACAGCATTACAGAATGCTGTAGATAAGCCCCTGATGGCGGTGCCGGCAGGACATATTCTAAAAAAAGGGTGGCAGATTCCCTTTAAATCTTCATAAATAAACTACATACATATTCTAGAATACCCGATGCGTTAGAATCGGGCCACCATCTAGTCAGGTATAAGGAGAGTGGGAGGGAAGTAATTTGGAAGAGAAGTTTTCCCAAACATCTGAGAGAAGTAACAACAGATGTTCTGTCTCTACATGTAATTCCAGGCAGTCTGGATGATGTTGAGATTAGGGCTCTGTGGTTCTCATATAATCACTTCTAGGACTCAGGCTCTTTGTGACATTGGCAGTATGTTTGGGGTCGTCCTGTTGAAGAATAAATTTGGAGATGATCAGATGCCTCCTGATGGTATTACATTATGGATAAGTATCTGGATGCATTACTCTGCCATGAGGACACCATTGGTCCTGACCAAATTCTCAATTCCTTTGCCGAAATGCATCCCAAACTTGTAGAAACCTCCACAATGCTTCACTGTTCCTGCAGTCACTGTGTACCGCTCTCCAGCCCTTTAGTAAACAATCTTCTGTTACAGCCAAATATTTCACATTTTGACTCCTCAGTCCAGATCACCTGCTGCCAGTTTTCTGCATCCTAGTTCCTATGTTTACGTGGACAGTAGAGTCACGTGCCTCATTTCCATGTTACAGATGTTTTTTGGCCATGATGCTTCCAACTCAAGGCCATACTTCTCTCAACAGTAGATGGGCTTAACTGTGTCCCATTCTAAACTGATGGCACTGCTGGACACCTCCCGAAGGGAAGTAATCATCATGTGTCTTTCATCTGCTGCACTAAGTTTCCTTGGCTGCTGACTGCAACTACAGTCCTCAAGATTGCCATTTCTTGGTGTAATTAATGCTAAGGAATACAGACGTTGATCCATCATATAATACCATCAAGGAGACGTCTGACTTCAAATTTATTCTAAAGCAGTACATCGACCCCAAAGGCATTAAGAACATTCTTCAAAGTAGAGAAGAACAAGGAGTCCTCAAAATAATGACAATGACCTCCACATAGACCCCATCACAACATCATTCATATGTCTGGGATTACATGAAGAGACAAGGATTTACAAAAGTGACATCCACAGAAGATCTGAGGTTAGTTCTATGTTGTAAGCAGATCAAAACAGAGCGGGTATAGACATGACTTAAAAATGGGGTGTTACAATGTCAATCAATGAAATACTATGAATACCGTTTACATGGCAGGAAAAAAGTATACAAAGAGGTATATGGGTGTATCCAGGTTGATATAGCAACACAGGTTCTAACCTGCATTGATTTATTCTTGATGCTTTCCTCTTCCTATTTTTTTTTTGCCATCCTTGAGACACCACATTGTTATGAATAGGTCACCGATGAGGATGGCAGGAATAAGCTAGGCCACCAGGAAACCAGAAAGGTTGGTAACTTAGAGGATTGCAGACCCCAAATCCTAACAACACAACTAACAGCAGCTGTGGGGCGTACCTACAATGCCCTAGACGCCTCAGCACAGCCGGAGAACTAACTAAGCTTAAAGCAAGAAAAGTGAAAACAAAACTGCCCCGGAGTAGGACCCCAAAGAAATAGATAGCCCCCAAACATATATTGCTGGTGAGACAAGATGAGGCACAAACACAGGAAGAAAGTAGACTGAGCAAATGATGGGGCCCAAACTGTCTAGATAGGATAAGAAAGGAAAGACACTGTCTGCAATCACGCAAAAACCCTAAAAAATCCAACACGTCTGATGTACAAACAACACTGAGGTCTCACGACCTCTCCCTTACTATATCAGCATTCTAGTATGAACTGGCAGCAAAGCAAAAGAGACTAATATAACAGGGGACAGAACAAACTGACACAAGCTGTAACATATGGGGCGGATTAGCAAATGAACAACTTAAAGGGAATCTGTCACCCTTTTTTGAGATATCATATAATGATATCTTTCAATTGTGTGTCACATAAGGATTCTCTTAGTACTTTTGCTTCCCCCTGACCCTGCACCTTTCATGCATATACCTTTTTTATATCAGTTCAGATGTATGTAAACTGCCGCTGTCCTGTCCGCTGGGCAGGGCTTATTCAGCTGCTCTCCCCCTCCCTGTCTTGCTCTACGCATTTCTTCTTGTGTAGAGCAAGACAGGGAGGGGGGAGCAGTTGAATAAGCCCTGCCCATTGGACCGGACCGTGGCAGTTTACATACATCTGAACTGATATAAAAAAGGTATTTATGCATGAAAGGTGCGGGGTCAGGGGGAAGCAAAAGTACTAAGAGAATCCTTATGTGACACACAAGTGAATGATATCATTATATGATATCTCAGAAAAGGGGTGACAGATTCCATTTAACTGAAAAATGCAGGATCAGGCAGGAGACAGCAATCTTCAAAATGCACAGGAAGAACCAATCACCAGCAGCAACTGAGGAAAGCCTGCTCAATTATATCCTCCCAGTCAGTAACCCCTGATTTCCAATCATCGTCATCAGGTGGCAGACTTCTGTCAACCTGGCCAGCTCCACTACCCGTAATAGCCACCAGAGGGAGCCCCGACTCAGAAGTCAGATCAAGAGAATTCACACCACATGCTTTATTCCCTTGCCACACTAGAAATCCATGTACAACCTCCTCCCTGCTGCTATTTTTAACACAGAGAGAAGGGAGCAGAGAGAGCTATCAGAACCCAGAGCGCTGGCGGATTTGTAACTTTTGAGTTTTTTACCCCAGTATTTGTAAGCCAAAACCAGGAGTGGGTGAAAAATGCAGAAGTGGTGCAAATACTTCTATTATGCTTTTCCTCTGACTGTTCCACTTCTGGTTTTGGCTTACAAATACTGGGGTAAAAAACTCACCAAATACTCAGTGTGTGCACATGGCCTTAAAGACTTTATAGAAGCAAAAGGACAAATCATTTAGTGAAGTGATTTAGAAAAGGGCGTAACTGTTGCAGTTAGGATGTAAAAAAGTGTGTTTTCCCCTTTAAACTTACTTGTAAGAAGTCCAGACCACCACAACCAGTCTTTCAGGTATCCGTGTCCACCAGCACCTAGACAAAATGAATAATCAACTTCACAGATGACACACACCCATAGTCGTGACTGGAGTAGAGGTGACACTTGTGAGCTACCTCTCCATTTTCACAAGGGACCCCCACATATTTCGAGAACTAGTGATCAGTCCCCCACTAACCCTATCCTGTGGATGGTCACATTTCCCTCTCGTCTATCCAACCCAAGTCCACATAGACTGGAGCTCCCCATTTTCCACACCTGCACGCGTCTGTCCTTGCTCTTACAGATGAAGAAGACCTTTCTTTTTCAGGATGACACTGCTCCCAATGAGGATGCTGGAGAAGACCGCCAGTGCCACTCCAATGAGAAAGTCATGGTTGGATTGCACTGAAGAGTACTAACTTACATTCAGGGTCAGGTTCTGATAATCGGAGAATGACAAGTCAACTTCCCCTAAAATCTGACAGGTGACCCGGCGTGAAGGGCAGGTTAGGATGACCAGTGTCCCTTTAGAGAGAGAGCATTAATGAAGCAGAAGGTCACAAAACATGAATCAGGTCATCATCCCCTTCTCTGGGATATCCTTCCCAGTGATCAGATGTCAAGCTGAGTGTAGTGTTCCCTAAAAGAATGAAAAAGTCCAGAAAAATATGTACCCTATAATTGCCTCTCTATTGTGTAGATCTTCATTTCCAAAAAAGATTTTATTTATGTTGGGCGAATTAAACTAGAAATATTAATATTATTTTTATATGTTGTAAACGCCACTGTTCTCCTGAATCGGGCAATGTTTCTCTTTTGTTCCTACTCCTCTCCATTCCGGAAATACGGCTCCCTCTTCCCTGTATAAAAATCTAGGGTTTTTTAGCCAACCAGGAGTGCTCCTCAAGAACACACACAGAAGAGTTGGAGGACCACTCCCACTTGTCTAACAAGACTAGATTTTTATACAGAAAAGAAATGGCCGTTTCTCAGGAACGGAGAGGCGTAGGAACGAAAGTAAAACAATACCGGATTCAGGAGAACAGCAGCATTTACATCAGGAAAAAAATAAATACATTTATGGCAAGAGACAGGTCCTAGTAAATAAATCAGCTATTCCTGCAGCTTTGCATGTTCATAGCGATTGACTATTCCTCCAGTAAATGGAGTTTTTTAGGATCAGTGACCTTGGGATTAGCAAAGATTAAGAACAATAGATCCATAAAGCAGAGCAAACAACGACCATTTCCACTTAGACATTGTAGGGGGTATAATCCCCTATTGAGGTGGAGATTTGTAACAGGCAATGAATCCTGGTATGCAACACAAAGGAACGTGTCTGATCCTGGTCCATGTGTATGGTGCCCACAAATGTTTGGTCACATGGAGGTATTTCTTTATGTTGATTTTTCTCGTCAAAAAAAAAAAATTGCTGCCTTTAATTCATTGGTCAGATTTGTTTTCTTCATTATTACCAATATTTTTTTTCTAGGCAGAAATATTACAAGGTTTGACATATTGCTGTTTAGCCCCCCCCCCCCTTGTCCTAGCCCCTTCCTCAAGCATGGAAAGAGAAAAAATTAAATCAATTGAGAATGTTTAAGTAATTTTGATATAGTTAAAAACCCAATGTCAATTTTTTTCCCTGATCCTCAAGCCAGAAAAATAATATATAAATAAATAAATAAATAAAATCTATGACCCTAGGTAACAATTTTTATATAGGTGTAACAGGGGGAAAAAATACAAATATTGCAAAAAATACAAAAAATTAGTTTTTAATGTATTACGGTAATTTTTTGTGTTTTGACAAAGTTGTATTTTTTTCCTGGCACACCCAAACAAAAAGACTTAGAAAATAATTCCTAAAATATCCTATGGGTCTTCAGAAGAAGAGCTTGCCTATCCCTAAGGTATTTTTGGGGGGGGGACCAGAAAAAAAGTAACTAAATGTGCAGAAGGTGAAGAAAACAAGACCAGAATCTGTTTAGCCGCCTGCAGGTTGTATCTCAGAGGCATCAAGGCCAGCTCAGGTTACCAGAGGCCACCACTGTAGGAAAAGAGATTAAGGTCACACTAGAGAGGAATACGGACGAGTGAAAGACGTTAAAAGCACGCATTACACACGGACCAATGATTCTCTATGGGGCAGCTCCCATCAGCCGTATATTTCTCGTCTGTATTCTACGGTCCGTGCCAATCGCAGCATGCTGCGACTGTCAGCGTACTACGCCCGAAGTACGCCAATGCAAGTCTATGGGGTGCGCTAAAAATACGCATTACACATGGACCACACATGTGACTTGCGAGAAATACGCACCCAGTGTCCTTTAGAAAACCGCCAATTCAGTGCGCTATACAGTAAACTCACACTGACAGGTTTAATAAAGAAACGAAAGAATAGATCTAGACACATAGAATACATATATACATATACACACATGTCATTGAGACACATATATATATTTATATTTCACAGAGTTCTTCATAGCAGAATAGCCGCTAAGGCTACTTTCACACATCAGGTTTTCGGCGTCAGGCGCGATCCGGCGTCGTGCCGGAACGCCGGATCCGGCAAATGTTTTGTAAAACCGGATGTGACGGATCCGGTTTTCTGCCGGATCCGTCTTGTTCTTGACAGACAAAACCGGATCCGTCTCATCCGGTTCATCCGTTTTTCTATCCGTTTTTCGACGGATTACGCCGGATCCGGTTTTTAAAAACACCCCTTGTGGCCTTCCGAACGGGATTGGCTACTGGAAAACTATATATAGCGTGTTCCTACAGCCCTTCTTTGACAGGTTGTAGAGGAGAAAGTGCAGGTTGGAGAGAAGAGCAAGTTACTGGCGAAGATGGATGTTGTCATTGGAAATATTTTGAAGAATTTGGCGGATTTTACAGCGGAGGCGAATCGTTTGAGGGTGATTGTTCTGGAGAAGGAGAGAGCGAGACAGCAGCGCATCAGGCATCGTAGACGACGTTTGTGGATCCACCCCATCACAGCCAAGAGAATGACGCGTGGGGTCTATTCTACACTCTGCATGGACCTTCGACGAAACCCGGATACATTTTTTGGATATGTTCGGATGAAAATGGAGAATTTTGATTACTTGGTGGAGCGCATTGCACACCTCATAAGAAAAGCGGACACCTATTGCCGCTTCTCTGTTTCACCCGCAGAGCGTCTGATGGTGACTTTAAGGTAAGCCACATTTATTGGATGTGCTCGCATCAGAGCACACTTTCACTGCAATCTTGTTGGTGGTAGTTTGTATCTCCAAGTGTTATAGCTGAGTTTTGGTATGTAATGCTGTGATTTTAAACTAATTGAATGTTTTTTAATTCCCCACAGATTTCTTGCAACTGGAGAATCCCTTTCGTCACTGCATTTCCAGTACAGACTCGGGATTTCCACCATATCTGGAATAGTGAAGTACACATGCCGTGCACTGTGGGACTCCTTAGCTGAAGAGTTTTTACCAGAGCCCCCAACAGAGAGGTGGATTGAAATTTCAGAAAAGTTTCAACAGATATGTCAGTTTCCCAACTGCTTGGGCGCTGTGGACGGGAAACATATCCGCATTGTAAAGCCAGCCGGATCGGGATCGGAATATTTCAATTACAAGAAATATTTTTCAATTGTCCTCATGGCCATCGCTGACGCGGAATACAAATTTATTGCTGTTGATATTGGGGCCTATGGCCGCTCCAATGACTCTCAAGTTTTCAAACTGTCTGCCATGGGGCGTAAACTGTATGGAAACACCTTCCAGTTCCCACCCCCTAGACCGCTGCCGCAAACATCTGGTCCACCTATGCCATTTGTCTGTGTAGGGGATGAAGCCTTCCAGCTGTCAGAACACCTTTTGAAACCGTACTCTAGCAGAGGATTGACAAGAACAAAACGCATTTTTAATTACCGCCTCACAAGAGCAAGAAGAATGGTAGAATGTACCTTTGGTATTCTGACAGCCAAATGGCGGGTCCTATTGACTGCGATCAACCTCAAGACAGAAACTGTGGACGAGGTGATCAAAGCTTGCGTGGTACTCCACAATTTTGTTATCTGCAAGGAACCCATTTCCATTGAGGACACCTCTGAAGAAACCACCTTGCAAGATTACCATGACATTACCACTAGAAGTTCTGTGACGGTTTCAGTAATGAGGGACAATTTTGCACTATACTTTATGTCACCTCAAGGCAGAGTACACTGGCAGGATGACAGACTGTGAAAGATTTGTGCCCTTAACCAAACTTGTGTACCTTCTGTACCAACAGTATATACCTTTGCCAACCAAAGTTGGCTATCTTGTCATGGTCTCTATTTTTAGCTTTAGGCCACAGGTGTGTACCTGGTTGTGTTTTATGCAAAGTATTTCACCTTTTAACAAAAGTTGTGTACATTGTTAGGAAATCACCAACAATAAACACAACTTTTTAGGTGAAATACTTTGCTTCAAACACAACCAGGAACACAACTGTGGCAAAAAGCTAAAATTTACCCACAGTTATATACCTGGTTTTGAATACCTTTTTACCTTTTAAATACCCTGTATTTAACCTTTTTTTTTAAACATATTTTGCCGCAGAAAGAAATGACAGACAACCAGTGTAAACAATAATTTAACTTTTATTTAAAATATTTTTTTTTTGCAAACTGTTTTTAAAGTTAAAAAAACTTTTTTAATAAAGGTTTGAAACCAACTGGGCATTTTTATTACAAAACACATCATAAATCTGTGTAGTGTGGGGTGGAAATACTGCTGGAAGGGCTGCGGGACACTTCGACACTGGGTGTGTGGAGAGAGGACTGGGATCGTGGTGGGGAAGGAACAGTTAGAGGTGATGGTGTGGAAAAAGCAACAGAATGGGTGGACATGTGGGAGGCAGAAGATGTGGTGGCCGGTGGAGTGGAGGGTTGGGCAGGGACTGTAGGAGCAGATGATGTTGATGGCAAGTTGTATGGGGAAGGAGTTTGGTACGGGGAAGGAGTTTGGTACGGGGCAGGTTGCTGGAAGTGGGGAGATGTCTGGTACTGGGGAGGTTGCTGGTACTGGGGAGGTTGCTGGTACTGGGGAGGTTGCTGGTACTGGGGAGGTTGCTGGTACTGGGGAGGTGGATGGTATGTAATAGGAGGGGGAGGATGGAAAGTGGCTGGAGGGGGTGCAGATGTAATAGGAGGGGGAGGATGGAAAGTGGCTGGAGGGGGTGCAGGTGGAGGAACTACTGTGGTGGGAGGAGGAGGTTGGGAGGTAACGTGCTGGAGAGCACCGTGGCATGAATGCATTACATGCATCTGCTGTGTAGTAGATAGCGTTTCCATGCGCTCCACAACAGACCTGAAAAAGGTGTGGTTTGGCGAAGATCTTGCTTCTGAATGCATGGTTTGCAGAAGTGTCTTCACCTCCAGAATGCTGGAGTTGATCTGCTGAAAGCCTGCGGAGATTTGCTCTGACAAGACTTTTAGACAGTTCTGGAAAGATGCATTCAGATGCAAGAACTCTGGCGCATAAGTCTTTTTCTGACCCCTCTGCCGCTGCCGCCCAGTACCCGCAGGTGTACTAGAGGTGGCAGGGGCAGAAGGGTGGGGTAAAGGGAAATCGATCTCCTCACCAGCAGCTTCATGTAATGTAGGCGGCCACGATGCTCCTGTGCTGGTGGATGGGACAGATGGGTCGAATGTGTGGGAAGGCTGGGAAGGTGCAGATGTACCGGGGCGGTCGAAGTGTCCCTCGGTGCCGGTCTCCTCAGGGATCGCCTCAGAAGGGTCCAATCGTGCAGGCTCCCGAGTGCTGCTCACCGTGCTGTGGAATAAAGAGAAAAAAAAACAATTAAAATAGTGACATGGTATGGCCCTGGCTGAAAAAAAAAAGTTACATCTAACATTTTTTTTCACATGTGGTGTGTAATATTTACCTTCTGGTGACCATTGTATCCCGGAGGAACGACAGGGCTTGTGCGTACTTGTACTTGCTCCTGCGTCCTCCAGATCCACTCGGGGCCCGCATCTCTTTATTGAACTCCTTCTTGAAACGATCCCTCACAGACCGCCACCGCTTCACACTTCTGTCCCCTGAAATGAGAAAGGAGTGGTTAGTATACAACATCAGTGTTTCCCAAACTCCAGTCCTCATGGTCCCCAGGGGTCATGTTTTCAGGATTTCCATAGTAAATAGAAATCCTGAACACATGATCCGTGGGGACCACGAGGACTGTTGTTCGGGAAACACTGGTTTACATCAAGCAACCGGTACTGTATATACTTACGCTCTTTAATCTGGGCCCGAGCATCGAGGTCCTCCCAGCGGTCCACAAGGAGCGAACAGATTTCCTCCCAGAGTCGCCGGGTAACAATCAGGTCAGCGTGGCGGCGGTCAGCCATATTCCAGAGTGGCTCCCTTTCTCTGACGAGATCGATGAGGTGGTCCACATCGATTCCTCCATCCTCACTGTCAGAGTCGGGAGCACGCTGTGAAGGCTGTTAAAGAAAAAGACAAAAATAACATAATTAGCCTCCACAAAAGAAATGAAATAAAAAGTGCAAAAGAGCAAAGCAAAAATATTTATACTTACACGCTGGTGACCGCCGCGTTGCTGTCGCCGACGACCCTGGGAGGCACTGCGAGGACCTCTTGGCCGAGCACCAGATTGGGAAGACTAGAGAAGAAAACAAAAAATGTTATGTCTTTGGATGTAGGCATTTGTTTGCTGTGTGTGGTCTGCAGAACATTGTTTTCTATGTGTTGTGTGTAGTGTGATGTTGTGTTTCTGCGTTTGATGCCAAAAACTTACCAATTGTGAGCCCATTCCAGGTGTCTGTCCACCCCTTCCTTCTTCTTCTGGGAGCTCCTCTTCATCTTGTGATTCCTGTTTTGAAATAAAAGGCAATGAATAGACATATATTACAGAGATGATGGATTTTGGAAATAAAAACTTCCCGTCAAACGCTGACGATGCGAGGGAGGGCTCCCAGAAGAAGATGTGCTGTCTTCCTGCTGGCCAGACTCCATGCCTGTGGGTGGTGGTACTGCTGCTGCCAGTGCTTCCAGTGCTGCTGCTGCTGCTGCATCTCTTGGGCGGCTGTTGAATAAAGAGAAACAAAGGGGCAATGAATATCTTGATATTCCATGGCCCTAGTTTGGAGGAATGGGGGATTTGATAATTACCGTCTCTCATCTGCTGCTGGACTCCCCTCCCGTTGTTCAGCATGCTGCTCCATTTGGGGTGGTGGTGGTGCTGATGGTGCTGCTGCAGATGTCTCCTGCCTTGTCCTGCGCCTGGTTGCTGTCTTGGGTGCCATGTTGGGTGTGGCTGAGGGTCCCACTGTCTTGCTTTTATATATGTGTCTTGTGGGCAGAGCTACTGAGCATGCTCAGACCAAAAATACCGGATCCGGCGCATTGCGGCGCTCATAGGCTTTCATTGTGTGAAAAAGCCGGACGCGCCGGATCCGGCGTGTCCGGCTTTTTCGCCGGAGACAAAAAACGTTACAGTAGCCGTTTTTTCCAGACGCCGGATTGAGACACAATGCCGGATCCGGCGAAAACCGGATGAAACACATGGCCATCCGGCGCGATCCGGCGCAAATGCAAGTCAATGGGGGGGAAACCGGATCCGGCATTGCATTTCGCCGGATCCGGTTTTTGTCAAAAGCGCCGGATCGCGCCTGACGGCGAAAACCTGATGTGTGAAAGAGGCCTAATTCAATTGCTGGCTTTTGTCAAATCATTCCCCAACCCGACATGAAATGACACATGGTTTACATACAGTAAACCATTTCATTTCATGTTTTTTTTGTACGTCTTTCATTAGTAATTAGATGAGGGTTGATGTTTAAAATTTGGGAGGTGTAGGTGTTAATTTAAGGGGTTAATTAATTGTTAAAAAAATGTGTGGGCTCCCGCATTGACAAATTACAGCGGGAGCCCACACATTTTTTTACAATATATATATGTGTCTCAATGACATGTATATATATATATATATATATTCTATGTGTCTATATCTATTCTTTCATTTGTGTTATAAAACCTGTCATAGGGCTCCATTATATGTCCATTTTGCAAGCCGGCGAGAAAATCTCAGCATACGGATTACATACGGATTACATACGGATGCTTACATGCGCAAAATACGCGACCACACCTTGCTTACGGATGACATACAGAGCACTATTTAGGGGTCATTCATCCGTATTATGCCTGTAAACTACGGACCGTATTTTGCGTCGGTTAGTGTGACCCCAGCCTAAGACTTCCACCAATGGAAGCCACCAAACAAGTTCTACTTTTTATAAAGACTTTTTTTTTGACGAAGATGAAAGATTTCCAATCAAAGTGGACCGAAAATGGTCATTATTAACAATGGTCATATCCCCCACCCCAAGTGTCATACATGTACAATAAGTACTGTCAGAATTGCACAAGATGGCACACTGCCCTAGATTTATAAGACATGTCCAAGACTCGCACACACACACGTTTAAGAACCAAATGACAGCAAAATTACTCCAAAATATCCCAACTCTTGCGCAAAAATTTTTTTTTGCAAACAATCGCAACAGATAAAACACTACCTCCCTCAAATAAAAAAGAAAAAGTGGGATATAGGTAGGTATATAAACAAAAAAATACTTGCAAAGCAATAATGTTGAAAAAGCAAAAAAAATTAAACAATAAAATCTAAAAAATATAAAATATAAAAATGAGTTAAAAATATACCAAACCCGTTGATATCCCCTAAAGTTTCTGAAATGTCTAACAAATTTCACTATATACACTACCATTCAGAAGTTTGGGGTCACCCAGACAATTTTGTGCTTTCCATGAAAACTCATACTTTTATTAATCAAATGAGTTGCCAAAATGAAGTTAAAATCTAGTCCAGACATTGACAAGGTTTGGAAAAAAGATTTTTATTTGAAATAATAATTTTCTCCTTCAAACTTTGCTTTCGTCAAAGAATGCTCCCTTTGCAGCAATTCCAGCATTGCAGACCTTTGGCATTCTAGCAGTTAATTTGCTGAGCAAATCTGGAGAAATTTCTCCCACTGGTGGTTGCTGCGAGTAATGGAGCTGGTCAGGTTGACACTAGTCAATCACCTAAAGAGGATGATTGGAGGTCAGGTGTTATAGACTGGGAAGATTTAAGTCAGCAAGCTTCCCTCAGTTGTTGCTGGTGATTTGGTTTTCTTCCTGTGCATTTTGAAGTCCGCTTGCCCCCTGCTTGGTCCTGCATCGTTGAGATAAGTTATTTGTTTGCTGGAATCTTTTTGCATTTGATCCAGTTTTTGCCTTTCTCTGCTTTCTGCTTTTCTGTGTGGGTTCAGCATTGTTCCCTGCTGGGACCAGTGCTGGACTCCGTTCCATATGCCACAGCTTATGTCAGTCTGTTCAGTATTACTAGTCCCCTGTTATATCAGTATCTTTTGCTTTGCTTCCTGTTCACACCAGAATGCTGATCTACTAGGGGAGAGGTCGTGTGGCCTCAGTACTTTTGCATATCAGACATGTTGGATTTTTCTTAGGGTTTTTTGCGTGATTGCAGACAGTATCTTTCCTGTCCTGTTCTATCTACACAGTTTGGGCCCCATCATTTGCTTACTCTATTTTCTGCCTGTGTATGTGCCTCATCTTGTCTCACCGGCAATATATGTTTGGGGGCTATCTATTCCTTTGGGGTTCTACTCCAGGGCAGTTTTGCTTACCCCTTTCTTCCTTTAGGCTTAGTTAACTCTTTGGCTGTGCCAAGGCGTCTAGGGCATCGTAGGTACGTCCCATGGCTAATTCTAGTTGTGTTGTTAGTTTTAGGGGTCTGCAATCCACTTAGTTACCAACCTTTCTGGTTTTCCGGTTGTATAGCTTATTCCCCGGCTATCCTCCTCGGTGACCTATTCATAACAGGTTGAGATCTGGTGACTGCGCTGGTCACTCCATTACAGATAGAATACCAGCTGCCTGCGTCTTCCCTAAATAGTTCTTGCATAATTTGGAGGTGTGCTTTGGGTCATTGTCCTGTTGTAGGATGAAATTGGCTCCAATCAAGCGCTGTCCACAGGGTATGCCATGGCATTGCAAAATGGAGTGATAGCCTTCCTTATTCAAAATCCCATTTACCTTGTACAAATCTCCCACTTTACTAGCACTAAAGCAACCCCAGACCATCACATTACCTCCACCATGCTTGACAGATGGTGTCAGGCACTCTTCCAGCATCTTTTCAGTTGTTCTACGCCTCAAAATGTTCTTCTGTGTGATCCAAACACCTCAAACTTAGATTCGTCTGTCCATAACACTTTTTTCCAATCTTCCTCTGTCAAGTGTTTGTGTTCTTTTGTCAATATTAATCTTTTCCTTTTATTAGCCAGTCTCAAATATGGCTTTTTCTTTGCCACTCTGCCCTGAAGGCCAGCATCCCGGAGTCGCCTCTTCGCTGTAGACGTTGACACTGGCGTTTTGTGTGTACTATTTAATGAAGCTGCCACTTGAGGACCTGTGAGGCGTCGATTTCTCAAACTACAGACTCTAATGTAAGTGTCTTGTTGCTCAGTTGTGCAGCGGGGCCTCCCACTTCTCTTTCTGCTCTGGTTAGAGCCTGTTTGTGCTCTCCTCTGAAGGGAGTGGTACACACCGCTGTAGGAAATCTTCAGTTTCTTTTGCAATTTCTCGCATGGAATAGCCTTAATTTCTAAGAGCAAGAATAGACTGTCACGTTTCAAATTAAAGTTCTTTTTTTCTGACCATTTTGAGAGTTTCATGGAACCAACAAATGTGATGCTCTAGAATCTCAACTAGACCAACAAATGTAATGCTCTAGAATCTCAACTAGCTGAAAGGAAGGTCAGGTTTATAGCTTCTCTAATCAGCCAAACTGTTTTCAGCTGTGCTAACACACTTGCACAAGGGTTTTCAAGGGTATTCTAACCATCCATTAGCCTTCTTACACCGTTAGCAAATACAAAGTACCATAAGAACTCTGGAGTGATGGTTGTTGGAAATGGGCCTCTATACAACTAACTTACTAAGAAACAAAACTTTTATTAAAAAATCACTTTATTAAGTACCAGCTAAAATGATAATGATACACATAATAATACTCTCTCTTCTGTATAGACCTATACCTATCAGGATCCTGTCAGCGCTGGCGGACTGCCGTGGCTGAACAGGGTCACTCACCCAGACTACAGGAGGGCCCGGGGTCCGAAACTGCAGGGAAAGTTCCCAGAACAGGATCTGCGACACTAAAGGTAGTAAAGAGTACAAGGACCTACGATCATGTGACCACAGGGGGCGTGGCTTAGCGTCCTGTTGCAGTAGATGACTGTAGGATTCTATTACAGGAATCCTGGAGTAAAGATTAGGGAAACTCAGGTCAGACAAGCTGGGGGTCATACACAGAGAGGGCGGCATAGTACCAGAGGGGCAAGCAGAGAATAGTCAGAACGTAAGCAATGAGTCATACACAGAGATAGCAACGCAGTACAAAGGGAACAGGCAGAACTCGTAACAGGGACAAGACCAGATCAAAACCAAACAAGCATAAAGTATCACAGTCACAAAGCACACCAGGGTCACAAACACTCAGCCAAGGATCTGAGTATAAGCAACGAGGAATGAGCCCACAATGAGGCTATAAAAAGCCTCCCAGAATCTCAGAGTGAGGCCGTCCAGATTAACCTCTGAACTACCTAATCCCATGAACTAAGCAGATCATGACAATACCTCACAATAGCGAGCTGATAATACTAGCAAAACAGAAAAAATCTTATCATTAAAAAATATCCAGCCAGTTGTAATTACCAGCATAAATAACTAGTCGGAGAAAACACCTCCACTCAAGATGGATACTACAGAGGTGCTAACACTAGAAAAAGCCTCATCAATGGCAAAAAATACAGCTATGAAGATATTTCATTACAAACCAGACGTTTGCAGCTAGAATAGTCATTTACCACATTAACAATGTATACTGTAGAGTGTATTTCTGAATCATTTAATGTTAGCTTTATTGGAAAAAAACTGCTTTTCTTTAAAAAAATAAGGACATTTCTAATTGGCCCTAAACTTTTGAACGGTAGTGTATATAATAAGGATAATAAGTAGCACAGAGTTTGCACTAATCATACACACGATACTGAGGATCAGCTGCACTTTGCATTCACAGCTGGCGCAGTTGTGGTCGGCTGGCGCTGCGATGTCGTTCTAGGCCAGGACACAAGTTCAAAGTTAGTTAATACCTGGCTCCTCTCTCCTGATTAGTGAGGTGAGTTGGTAATCAGGATCTGGTATAAGCCTCCTCCTCTTAAATTGCTCACACAGGGCTCTCCAAATGTGACATGGCATCCGATCTCAATTCCAGCCAATTCTGCATTGAAAAAGTCAAACGGCGCTCCTTCCATTCCAAGCCCTGCCATGCGCCTAAACAGTAGTTTACCTCTACATATGGGGTATCGGCCTACTCATGACAAATTGCACAACA
This sequence comes from Dendrobates tinctorius, assembly GCF_039654945.1. Classification (NCBI taxonomy): domain Eukaryota; kingdom Metazoa; phylum Chordata; class Amphibia; order Anura; family Dendrobatidae; genus Dendrobates; species Dendrobates tinctorius. The sequence continues at coordinate 394,720 of NW_027362162.1, read as the reverse complement.
ACTTTGGTTGTCTAATTTCTCCTGTTAGCCTTGTAAAAATAAAAATTTGGGTGCGAAAAGATCATTTTTGTGGAAAAAAATATGATTTTTTTATTTTCACGGCTCTATGTTATAAACTTCTGTAAAGCACATCTCTCTGATTTAAGGGCATAAAAATTAAAAGTTTGAAAATGGTTTTTTAAACTTTCGCCATATTTCCATTTTTTTCATAAATAAACACAAGTCATATCGAAGAAATTTTACCACTAACATGAAGTACAATATGTCACGAAAAAAACATTCTCAGAATCAGCGGGATCCGCTAAAGTGTTCCAGAGTTATAACTTCATAAAGTGACAGTGGTCAGAATTATAAAAATTGGCCTGGTCATTAAGCTGCAAATTGGCTCCTTCACTAAGGGGTTAAAAATGTCAGCTCAGCAAGCATAAAAATAAGCCCCAACCCCAGATCATCAAAAATTGAGACACTACGGGTATCGGAAAATGGCGCAATTTGTTTTTTCTTTCTTTTAGCAAGCTTTGGAATTTTATTCATCACTTAGATAAAAAAAGAACATAGACATGTTTGGTGTCTATGAACTCATAATGACCTGGAGAATCATAATGGCAGGGTCAATTTTAGCATTTAGGGAACCTAGCAAAAAAGCCAAACAAAAAACATGTGTGAAATTGCACTTTCTTTTTCAATCTCACCGCACTTGGAATTTTTTTCCCATTTTTGAGTACGCGACATGCTAAAACCAATGATGTATTTCAAAAGTACAACCCATCCCACAAAAAATAAGCCCTCTCATGGCCATATTGACAGAAAAATAAAAGAGTTATGGCTCTGGGAAGAAGCGGAGCGAAAAACGAAAACGCAAAATCGAAAAAGCTTCAGTCATTGAGAGGTTAATAATGAGTGTCCTACGATGATCTATGCTTGAATAAGTTCAAGAACCTTGTATATATCTAGTATAAATAGTGGATATGATGTGGATTTTCTGCTGATTATCCCCAGCTACCTGCAGCATTTCCAATGTTCTTCATCAAAATCCCCACTTGTTACATGCAGATTTTGTTGTATAAGGGCACTGGACTGTGGGATGGATGATATGTATGATAGGTATATAGGCACGGGACTATAGGATGGAGGATATGTATGATGGGTATATGGGCACAGGACTAAGGGATGGCGGCTATGTATGATGGGTATATGGGTGAGTAGCAAGGGAAACAGAGAGTTTATAAACTACCGTTCAAAAGTTTAGGGTCACGTATAGATTTCCTTATTTTTGAAAGAAAAGCACAGGTTTTTCCAATGAAGCTAACATTAAATGATTAAAAAATACACTCTGTACATTGTTAATGTGGTAAATGTCTATTCTAGCTGCAAACGTCTTCATAGGTGTATAGAGGCCAATTTCCAACAACCATCACTCCAGTGTTCTTATGGTACTTTTTGTTTGCTAACTGTGTAAGAAGGCTAATGGATAGTAAGAAAACCCTTGAAAATCCTTGTGCAAGAATGTTAGCACAGCTGAAAACAGCTTGGCTGATTAGAGAAGCTATAAACTTGACCTTCCTTTGAGCTAGTTGAGAATGTGGAGCATTACATTTGTTAGTTCCATTATACTCTCAAAATGGCCAGAAAAAAAGAACTTTCATGTGAAACTCGACAGCCTATTCTTGTTCTTAGAAATGAAGGCTATTCCATGCGAGAAATTGCCAAGAAACTGAAAATTTCCTACAATGGTATGTACTACTCCCTTCAGAGAAGAGCACAAATAGACTCTAACCAGAGTAGAAAGAGAAGTGGGACACAACTGAGCAACAAGGCAAGTGAATTAGAGTTTATAGTTGGAGAAATCGACGCCTCACAGGTCCTCAACTGGCAGCTTCATTAAATAGTACATGCAAAACGCCAGTGTCACCGTCTACAGTGAAGAGACGACTCCGGCCTGCTGGCCTTCAGGGCAGAGTGGCAAAGAAAAAGCCATATCTGAGACTGGATAATAAAAGGAAAAGATTAATATGGGTAAAAGAACACAGACATTGGACAGAGGACTGGAAAAAAGTGTTATGGACAGACGAATCCAAGTTTGTGGTGTTTGGATCACACAGAAGAACATTTGTGAGACACAGAACAACTGAAAAGACGCTGGAAGAGTGCCTGATGCCATCTGTCAAGCATGGTGGAGGTAATGTTATGGTCTGGGGTTGCTTTGGTGCTGGTAAAGTGGGAGATTTGTACAAGGTAAATGGGACTTTGAATAAGGAAGGCTATCACTCCATTTTGCAACGCCATGCCATACCCTGTGGACAGCGCTTGATTGGAGCCAATTTCATCCTACAACAGGACAATGACCCAAAGCACGCCTCCAAATTATGCAAGAACTATTTAGGGAAGAAGCAGGCAGCTGGTATTCTATCTGTAATGGAGTGGCCAGCGCAGTCACCAGATCTCAACCCCATTGAGCTGTTTTGGAAGCAGCTTGACCGTATGGTACGTAAAAAGTGCCCATCAAGCCAAACCAACTTGTGGGAGGGGCATCTGGAAGCATGGGCTGAAATTTCTCCTGATTACCTCAGCAAATTAACTACTAGAATCCCAAAGGTCTGCAATGCTGGAATTGCTGCAAAGGGAGCATTCTTTGATGAAAGCAAAGTTTGAAGGAGAAAATTATTATTTCAAATAAAAATCTCTTTTTCGAACCTTGGAAATGTCTGGACTAGATTTTAAATTAATTTGGCAACTCATTTGATTAATAAAAGTATGAGTTTTCATGGAAAGCACAAAACTGTCTGGGTGACCCCAAACTTTTGAACAGTAGTGTAACTAGGTCATAAATCAATTAATTATAATAAATCATAATGAATCAGTAATATAAATTATATGACCAAGCAGACCAGACTAAATTAGGAGCAAGGGACAGTTGGTACTAAAATATGATAAAAAAGGGGGGAAGAAAGGAAAAACCGACCAATAAACATCCCAATGTAATGATATAAAAGTAATCTTTACTGTACACAAGTAATAGTGAATGGTAACAGCTGGGTAAAAGAATAATATATAATAATAAAAACTCAGACAAGGACGCACACTAGGATATGGGATAATAATAAAGAGGAAGCCGTATAGAAATCAAAATAAAACATTGCAAAGATATAATACTGCCATGCTAGCCTAATAATGTAAGCAGTAATATAAAGTGCAGTGCACAAATAAAAAAAATCAATTGTACATTATTATGGTGCTGCCATACTATCATAATAATGTGATTTATAAATAAAGTGCAGTGCAATGACTAAAAAAGAAGAGGATCCACATTACGTGTATACCAACGTATTATCTTCTGAAATGGAGAAGAAAATGTATGATCTTTCAAAACCCCATCAGGTTGAGGAAGTGGGAAACATGCTGTTAGATGATGATGATGATGATGATGATGCAGACCCCACAATGAATGAGGATTTTGAAGAAAGTGAGATTGATTCTCATGATGAGGTGGAAGTCTGTGAACTAAATTCTGAAACAGAGCAAGATGGTGACAGTGATGAGGAGGAAGAAGATATAGAATCTTATTATATGGGAAAAGATAAAAAAATCAAATGGAACAAGAATCCACCCATAAAAAAACGTATGGAACCTCATAACATTATCACTCACCTTCCTGCAGTTATGGGAACAGCACGTAATGCAAAAAAATGCAGCTGAATGCTGGAATACTTTTTTCACAGATGACATTCTGGACTCTATTGTCATATACACTAATCAATATATAGACAGTATAAAGCACAAGTTCATCTGTGACAGAATCCTGAAGCCCACGGATGAAATCGAACTGCGTGCATTTTTGGGATTATTATACCTTGCAGGAGCTTATAGGGCAAATCGGCAAAGTTTGGAGGAACTTTGGGGTATAGAAAGTGATGGAATTGAAAAATTTAGCCTTGTTATGTCTCTAAAAAGATTCAAGATTCTTATTCGTTCGGTTTGATGACAGAACTACCCGAACCGAACGTAAAACATATGACCGGCTTGCTCCAATTCGCGATGTATTCCAAAAATTTGTGGAAAACTGTAAGATAAACTATCGCCCTGGGGCAAATGTCACAATTGACGAAATGCTCCCTGGTTTTCGTGGCAGATGCGCATTTCGTCAATACATACCATCAAAACCTAGCAAATACGGAATAAAAATGTATGCCCTTGTTGATGCCAGTAAGACCTACACATGCAACATTGAAATTTATGCTGGAAAACAGCCAGATGGTCCTTACTGTGTCAGCAACAAACCCACTGATGTTGTGAAAAGAATGTCTGAGCCCTTATTTGGATCAGGTCGCAATATAACTGCTGATAATTGGTTTTCAAATTGTGATCTTACTGATTATCTAAAAACGCAGAAGCTTTCATATGTCGGAACTGTAAGAAAAAATAAAAAAGAATTGCCGCCATAGCTTGTTACTGTGACAGGGAGAAAACAGTACAGCAGTATGTTTGCATTCCATGATGGAAAGGTTTTAGTTTCCTATGTACCACGCGAAAAAAAATGTACTTCTTCTCTCAACGCTTCATAATGATGATGCCATCGATCCTAAATCTGAAGCACAACAAAAACCAGAGATTATTACATTTTATAATGAAACCAAAGGGGGTGTTGATACAGCTGATCAGATGTGCTCAACTTTCAGCGTCAGCAGAAACACCAAGCGCTGGCCAATGGTCATATTTTTCGCTATGCTAAATTTGGGTGGTATAAATTCACAAATCATTTACCTTGAAAACCAGCTTGAACCACTCCGCAGACGATTGTACCTGAAACAATTGGCCCATGAACTAATGCTTGGAGAGCTACGCAGGAGAAGTATGAAAACCATCGGTATCCCCTCTGGCCTTCAAGTTAGGCTCAAAAGATTCCGCCCAGATATTGATACTGAAAATCCAACACCTGTACTACCTCCCAAAAGAAGGAGATGCACCACCTGCACCATGGAAAGCGGGAACAGAAGGCTTTCTAATTATGAATGTCTCAAATGTCATCATGCAATCTGCCTGACACATGCAAAAATGTATTGCAATTCTTGCTCTTTGCTTTGCAAATGTGTTTTTTCTGGGGAACCTTCAGGATCTAATTCAGATTAATTCTGTGTGTAATATTATTCTAGGTGCCTAGAAAATGTTTTTGTGCCAAACTTTTCTCTTTTTAATAACAGTTACTTGATATCATTGGGGGCTATTTGGTGGGAGTTTTGAAATTTGTGTATATCAAAGTTATTACTTTTATGTTGAGTAAATGGGTTTGTTTTGCACCTGATAATGTGTAGTCTCTTTTATTACATCCCTATGAAGGTCTCTGATCACTTTTTTGATCACTGAAATTGAGAAAATTAGATATTCTAGGCATTTTTCTAGCCTGTGCTTGACAGGCACATTGTTCCATTACGAGTTAGTGCGAATATTGTTCCTGACGGAGGGTTAAAATTTGCAACAAGCCACCTGGGAGACACACCAAACATGTGGAAGAAGGTGCTCTGGTCAGATGAAACCAAAATTGAACTTTTTGGCAACAATGACAAACGATGTTTGGCGTAAAGGCAACACAGCTCATCACCCTGAACACACCAACCCACTGTCAAACATGGTGGTAGCAGCATCATGGTTTGGGCCTACTTTACTTCAGCAGGGACAGAGAAGATGGTTAAAATTGATGGGAAGATGGATGGAGCCAAATACAGTACCATTCTTGAAGAAAACCTGTTGGAGTCTGCAAAACACCTGAGACTGGGACGGAGATTTGTCTTCCAACTAGACAATGATCCCAAACATAAAGCAAAATCTACAATGGAATGGTTCACAAATAAAAGTATCTAGGTGTTAGAATGGCCAAGTCAAATTCCAGATCTGAATCGAATCGAGAATCTGTGGAAAGAGCTGAAAACTGCTGTTCACAAACGATCTCCATCCAACCTCACTGAGCTCGAGCTGTTTGCCAAGGAAGAATGGGCAAGAATTTCAGTCTCTCGATGTACAAAACTGATAGAGACATACCCCAAGCGACTTGCAGCTATAATTGCAGCAAAAGGTGGCACAACAAAGTATTAAGTTAAAGGGGCCGAATAATATTGCAAGCCCCACTTTTCAGTTTTTGAATTTCCACATAAATTTTAAAAAAACAATAAATTTCGTTCAGCTTCACAATTGTGTCCCACTTGTTGTTGATTTTTCACCAAAAATTTACATTTGGTATCTTTATGTTTGAAGCATGATATGTGGGAAAAGGTTGAAAAGTTCCAGGGGGACGAATACTTTCGCAAGGCACTGTATATACATGTACATGTAGAAAACCTGTAAGAGATAAATAAATAACTAATAACATAAAAAGGACACTAAAACCACAAAATAAAATAGTAAAATACATGTTAGACATAAAGGATAAAAAATAGTAGATATGGTGGTCAGAGAAAAGGGTGCAAAAGTATTGTAATCATTGAGGCCATGCGGCTGGACGGTATTAAGGGTCCATATCCAATTAGTCTTCCACAGAAATAACTTGACTCTGACAAAAGTCATAATAAATAATGAATCTATGAAAATGAAAGTCAGACATTGCTTTTCAACCATGCTTCCACAGAATTAAAAAATATTAAAAAAAACCTTATGAAATAGGCCTGGACAGAATTGATGGTGCCCTTAGCTTAATATTTTGTTGCACAACCTTTTTAGGCAATCACTGCAATCAAAAGGTGCCTGTAACTGTCGATGAGACTTCTGCACCTCTCGACAGGTATTTTGTGCCACTCCTCAAGAGCAAACTGCTTCAGTTATCTCGTGTGTGAAGGCTGCCTTTTCCAGATGGCATATTTCAGCTCTTTCCAAAGATGCTCAATAGGATTTAGGTCAGGGCTCATATATGGCCACTTCAGAATAGTCCAATGTTTTCCTCTTAGCCTTTCTTTGGTGTTTTTAGCTATGCGCTTTGGATCTTTATCCTGTTGCAAGACCCATGACCTGCGACTGAGATCAAGCTTTCTGACACTGGGCAGCAGATTTCTCTCTAGAATCCCTTGATAGTCTTGAGATTTCATTGTACCCTGCACAGATTCTAGACACCTTGTGCCAGATGCAGCAAAGCAGACCCAGAACATAATAGAGCCTCCTCCATGTTTCACAGTAGGGACAGTGTTCTTTTCTTGATATGCTTCATTTTTCAGTCTGTGAACATAGAATTGATGTGCCTTGCCAAAAGTTCCATTTTGTCTCATCTGTCCATAGGACATTCTCCCAGAAGCTTTGTGGCTTGTCAACATGTAGTTTGGCAAATTCCAGTCTGGCATTTTTATGATTTTTGTTCCATGAAGTCCACTTTGGCTCATACAACGATGGATGGTGAAATCTGGCACTGATGTTCCTTGAGATTGAAGTTCACCTTTAATCTGTTTAGAAGTTTTTCTGGGCTCTTTTGTTACCATTCGTATTATCCATCTCTTTGATTTCCAATCAATTTTCCTCCTGCGGCCACATCCAGAGAGGTTGGCTACAGTCCCATGGAGCTTAAATTTCTGAATAATATGTGCAGCTGTAGTCACAGGAAGATAAAGCTGCTCGGAGATGGTCTTATAACTTTTACCTTTAACATGTTTGTCTATAATTTTCTTTCTGATCTCCTGAGACAACTCTTTCCTTCGCTTCCTCTGGTCCATGTTGAGAGTGATACATACCGTGTCACCAAACAGCACAGTGAGTATCTGTAGCCTCTATACAGGCCGCTCACTGATTCCAAGACTGTAGACACCTGTGATGCTAATTAGTGGACACGCTTTGATTTAACATGTCCCTTTTGTCACATTATTTTCAGGGGTACCATCATTTCTGTCCAGGCCTATTCCATGAGTTTAATTTTTTTTAAAATTCTGTTGAAGCATGGCTGAAAAGCAATGTCTGACTTTCATTTATTTATTTTCATAGATTTTTTTATTTATTATTACTTTTGTCAGATTCAAGTTATTTCTGTCACAATTCTGGGTTTTTCTGTCATTAAATGAGGGGTACCAAAAATTTTGACCATGTGTGCATAACAGGATGGGGGATATATATACCAGGATGTGGGACTTATATAACACGATGGGTCCCAGGATGGGGGACATATATACCAGGATGGGGGATATATGTGCCTTGATGGGGGACATAGATAATATGATGGGGCCCAGGATGGGGGACATATAGAACAGGGTGGGGGACATATATAACACAATGGGGGACATATATACCAGGATGGGGGACATATATACCAGAATGGGGAACATATATGATGATGTGTGCAAACTGTAAAGCGCTGCGGAATATGTTAGTGCTATATAAAAATAAAGATTATTTATTTTATTTATAACATATATATTAGGATGGGAGACATATATACCAGGATGGGAGACATATATACCAGGATGGGGCCCAGTATGGGAGACATATATACCAGGATGGGGGGCATATATAACATGATGGGGCCCAGGATGGGAGACATATATACCAGGATGGGGCCCAGGATGGGAGACATGCAGTATATGCCAAGATGTGGGACATATGCAAAAAAATGGACATATATCCCAGGATGGGGGACATATATATCAGGATGGACTCAAAATGGGGGACATTACTACATAATGAGAGAGGGGTGGTAACACGTATGTTCTTATAGGATTTAGTAAGCTACAAGGGCTAATACATCTGACCAACATGAAGGGGACCCCAGGTACAAATTTTTTACCAAGACTCATCGGATTCTGGTTACACCATAGGTTAGTCTGCCACATCTATGGGCAATTACCAATCAGTCATCCAATGATACTCTTCTGTGCAGTCTGCAGAAGGTGGAACTGATATAATAGAATAAATGTATATGTGTCCTACCTAATTATCCTACAATTATCCTTGGATTTCATTGCCAAATCTTTTATTTTCCTTGGGATAAGCCTTTGCCAGAGGAGGAGGGTGACAGCGGCTCTCACATCGTCAGTTGAGAACGCTCCTGCCCAAAGATCTGTCAGCCGACAGCTATCTAATGTGTATGGGAGCAGTGTTGGACTGGGGTGCCAAGGGGCCACCAGTAACATTGACTATGGGGGCCCACTTTTCACCTGTATACAAATATTACAAGGCCCTGGTTCACATATTTACCCATGTCTCTATATAATAAACTGGGTAGTTTGGTTAATAAATGAGATGCTGCTTTTTTCTGTACAGAGAGAATAAAGTGAATTATGACCACCAATACTGCCCATACAGTAAGGTTGGGGGAATAGATTTGCACATGGGGGATTCCCCTGTTACCCTATGGGCCAGTCCGAGCCTGTATGGGAGCCATAAAGGAGCATGACGTTCTCCGCACACTCTTATTCCAGATTTGCAGGGATTTATTTCAAGCTAAAACAGGCAAAAATGCTATACACCCGCTCTGCATGCCAAATCTGAGACAAAGATGGAGTGCAGGGCGGTGATCACCATTTTAGATTAACCTTTTTGGTGCTGTTTGGCTGAATAACAGTTTCTGGCCAATCAATGCCAAAGGGGTTAATCAGGTGAGGTAACATCGCAATCAACCCACCCATTATGACCACTGGGATTTTTGTTGTGTCACACAACACCGATCACAGCATGCCACTTTTTTTTTTTTTTTCTTTACTAACTTTGTCACATTGCTGTGATTCTCTGGTCAGAACTGACCAGCCAATCACAGCAGTCGCCAATATGGGGGGACGGTACAGACCCCCAGGGTGAGGTGCAGGGATGTTTGCTGTCAGTGACAGCAGCCATCTTAACCTGGTCACCACACGATGCAGCATGGTGACCGTAAATAGCAGCTCCGTACTAGTACTGCGGTTTGCAGTACTAGTACGGCAAATGTAGGGAAGGGGTTAAATATATCTCGCTAGGAATGCTTTTCTCCACCATAGGTGGGTGCATTTGTTGAGTAATTCCTTGTATTTATTAGTTAAATCAGTAGTTTCCCTGGATTTCAAGTATAAAAAAACTACCCGATCCCTCACTAAAGACCTTGTCCAATCGTGTAAGCCGCGCTTTTTCGTTGTTTGCGGTAATCCATCTGTTCTGAGACGGTTACTGTGAAAACACAGAGCATAACGACATGATATCGTCAAAATAGAAAACCTATTAAAGATCAAGAATATACAGTATCATAAGGTCCTATGCCTTGTTTAACCCCTTCCTGCAAGCAGCAGTACTAGTATGGCGCACTGATCGCACGGCCTCACTCTGAGGACTCCGGTGATCGGGTGCAGGTGTCAGCTGTATGTGACAGCTGACACCCTGCAGCAATGCCCACGATCGGTGCTAGGACCAATTGTGGGCATGTAACCACTGATGCCACTGTCAGTAGTGACAGCAACCTAGAGGGGCATCACGCAGGGAGGGTTCTTTTATTATATGGACGATCTAGGCATTTCACTATTGTGCACAATAAAGATTTTAAAGAATTAAAAATAAATCTGTGGCACCCCTGAGGCTTCAGTCGCCACAGAGGTACTGCACCTTCTCCTAAGGTGTAGTGCCCCACCATCCAGGTAGGGTGGGAACTCCTTTCCAGACTCCAGTTCAGTGGGGCCACCTAACAGCTTCAGGCTGGGGGGTTAGCAGAGCACCCCTTGTGGAACCCTGCTTCGTAACACGAGATGTGCTGGGAGGCGGATGGAGCAAGATGATACAAGAGAGTGGGAAGAGTGAGGTCAAGAGTTAAGTAGTTAGTTAGTGGGTTGGAGGAGAGAGAGAGAGAAGATGGATGTCTGAGGGACGTGCTGCAGCAGGTCCCAGTGATCTGGGCTGCTGGCACGGGAAAGACATAGAAAGAGACTGATAAGATTGATGACCTAACCTTCCAGAAGAGAGACAGAACAGATCGAAACGAAGGAGAAGAGAAGGACGGTGGGAAGCGGGTTGAGTAAGAGAAAGAATCCTTCCAGTCCAGAGCGCAAAGGCCGGGGCCCGGTCCCTGAGGTTGATCGGATTTTTTATGTCCAGCAACAGACACCGGTGGAGTAGTGAGATGCTAACGCCTTACTCCCATCATAGACTTGGGACACAACAGCACCTCATCAGTGAGCCGGGACTCTGGAGCGAGAGTCCCCCGAAGCAGGCTACAGCTGTCTGTCATACAAGTAGAGACTAGGAACACCTAGAGAGAGGCATTCCAGGGTAACTAAGTACTGGAGTGCTTCGCCTCTAAAGGCGCTTTGGAGGAGTCGTTCAGTCAGGTACACGTTGGCGGAGTGCTGGAGAGGAGAACCTATCTTGCCTGGAGGTTGGCTGGAGCCCTGACCTGGAGAACACAGCGCGGAGGCTGGCATGTATGTGAACTGCAAACAGTGAGTAAAGCTTTGGAACCGCACGCCCTGGTGTCCTCCAGTTATTCCGCACCGCTACACGTGAGTACCTGTACCTACACCATCTACGCCTCCCCGCCATTACAGCATATACACTGCCCTGGGACTACAGCTCCACCTGTGGGGAGCTTTACCATCTATGCTGCACACACCATCAGTCCCAGAGGATCTGCATGCAGCGTCGGCCTAACATCATATTTGCCGAACACCACAGGTGGCGTCACGAACTTTACATTACAACCAATCACCACCGCCATTGATATTGAGGCTCAGGGCCAGGGACCGGGTCACCGCTGCTGTGACACATCATCCCCCTGACACCGGCCCGGTACCAAGTACTCCACTGCCCTGGGTGAAGCGAGGGCGACTCAATTTTTGGCGTCACAAACAGGATGACGAGACCCGACACTATCGGGTTCTGTGTGCCTGTGGCTTGTTGAACTTTGACTTTTGAAAATGTGCAGAAGACCAAATTTGATAGACTGTGATATGAGTCCTAAAGATGGCCGCTGGCGCGGAGAAGAAGGGCGTGAGGAGATGGGAGGTCCTGAGAAAAGACCGCGAAGAGTATTGTGCCTTCCCCGCCTGAATTACTATGTGACAGATGTATGGCCCACCCCCTGAGGGGTTCGTATACTGGCTTGGTATGGAGGCGCTGGAAGAAGACGCCGCCCCCAGAAGGATGGGCAGAGGAAGCCAGAGGCGAGCAGAAGGGCGGAGCAAGGAGAACGCCAGAACGCCATCTTGGGAAGCAAGGGAAGGAGGCCTGCGGAGTGTGGGGAAGTGCAAACCCCCGACGCCATGGCTGAAGGCTCCAACCCTGAGTCCGGAGCAATATGCCAGCGATTGCAAGATGACATAATAGCATTGACCACAAATCTGCAGCTGAAGAGAGAAGCTCTGGAGAAGCTGAGATGGCAGCACGCCCCGGAGGAGCCTACACCGGCGGCACCCTCTCCACCGGTACCTGCCACCGCTGCACTAGACTGTCCTCCGGCAGCGTTGGTTTTCACTTCCACGCTGTCTGTGCAGCTGAGTGCCGCTCGCCCGAAGAAGTCACCGGAGGGCCCGGGAGCTGAGATGGTGCTCCCGCCCGGACCTGTTGCGGCTGCGCAGGTCCTGACTGAGGCCCCCGCGGATCCGGAGCCGCCACCGGCTACACCACCACCAACACCTGGACCGCACCGCCGGGAGGCCTCAGGTACATCTGACGCCCCTTCACCCGGGAAGGCCCGGGGTTGCCCCGTAGCTGCAGCGGCTGGTCAGGTTGTGCTAGACCTGGTGTGGGACCGGGAAGCCAGTCCCCAGGGGGAGACACCGGAACCCTCAACGGTGGTACCGCAGGTTCCAACCGGCAGCGGTAGATCCCGGGAGGAGGCAGAAGAGAGTGAGGCCCATCGCCGAGCTACTATCAAGAAGCTAGCAGCTGAGTATCGGGAGAGGGAACAGCGGAGACTGGCTGTAGTAGGCCCCGATTTGAGGAGGAAGGAGAGGGCCCGTACTGGACGTTACAGTTCCCAGGACGCTGCTGGATGGGGCAGGTCCTCAATGTCAATCAAGAACGGGGGTTTGAATTCATTGCCGACCCCAAGAGGATAAGTGATTTATTTTTCAACAGGAGGGACGTCGAACCCCACCTGCAGAAGGGACACCCCGACAGGAACCTGCAGCTTGGGAAGTATGTGACGTTTACCCGCCATGAGGAGCTCAGGGGATGGTACGCCCTGAATGTACGCCGAATCCCAGCTGAATTTGTTGAGAGGTACCTGCCATCGGAACCCGTCAATGCCCCTCCACGTACAACAGCCATCCAAACCACCCAGGTACCTGCTACCAGGTCTGCAGATACTACAAAGTTGACTCCAACCCGGCAACCTCAGAGGATCTCTGGCTTGACACCGTGGGAGGAAGCCTACTTAAAAATGGCTAATGATTACCTTGGTTCCAGTACCTGTTCCAGAAACCCAGGAGGGGATCACCAGTAAAGAAAAGAAAGAAAAATATACAAATCTCGTTACCCAGGAGGGTCAGTTGGACCGGTTGTGCCTTTTTCTACTTTTTGCATCATGTTGCCTAGTTTTTAATTGGCAGCATTATTTTTGAAATTGAACTGTGGAGATCATAGACGCTGATTGGTCCAAAACTTTTATTGTAAATAGTTTGCACCCCTTTGGGTGCTCTCTCTTGGTTTTACATATGGAAGTCTTTGCGAAGATACCCTTTATATATAGACACTTTGTGAAGATTATGTTTTTGAATGGACACTCTTCGAAGAATGATGTCTACCTCAACGGACACTGCAAGAATCCTGGCTGGGAGCAGTGTTCAGCACTTTACAAGAATTTAGAATGTTTTATGATAAAGTACTTGATAATGTTGTGTCTTATGAAAAGTAAATGTCTTTTACTGAATATTTGATACAGAGAATTAGGAAAGTTTTGAGATAGAATGTGAAACTTGAATAAAGAATATGAGAATTGAACGCGACAGGTGATAGGCCAAGAGTAGATGGTCAGTGTCTTGCGTCCAGTGAAAAGAGAGTAACTGAAGGAAGAATAATAGAAAGAAATGTAATAAAGAAAATGTGTTGAGTATAGCACTTTGAATTAAGAATTGCACTTAAGTAAAAATTTTTGATATTGAGATAGGAAGTTAGTCTGTTTATAACGTTTAAGAGATGTGCCTCTTATGTTAGGAAGATTAGATAGGTTTTCTTAATTGGCATTTAAAATTTTTTGTGTGTTCCTGTACTGTTAATTTTATGTCTTGCAGCCCGCAGACGTGCTGTGTTTAACGGGGGGTATTTGGTGCCCCTGAGGCTTCAGTCGCCACAGAGGTACTGCACCTTCTCCTAAGGTGTAGTGCCCCACCATCCAGGTAGGGTGGGAACTCCTTTCCAGACTCCACACCTGCATTCCACACACAGGATAGTTCAGTGGGGCCACCTAACAGCTTCAGGCTGGGGGGTTAGCAGAGCACCCCTCGTGGAACCCTGCTTCGTAACACGAGATGTGCTGGGAGGCGGATGGAGCAAGATGATACAAGAGAGTGGAAAGAGTGAGGTCAAGAGTTAAGTAGTTAGTTAGTGGGTTGGAGGAGAGTGAGAGAGAAGATGGATGTCTGAGGGACGTGCTGCAGCAGGTCCCAGTGATCTGGGCTGCTGGCACGGGAAAGACATAGAAAGAGACTGATAAGATTGATGACCTAACCTTCCAGAAGAGAGACAGAACAGATCGGAACGAAGGAGAAGAGAAGGACGGTGGGAAGCGGGTTGAGTAAGAGAAAGAACCCTTCCAGTCCAGAGCGCAAAGGCCGGGGCCCAGTCCCCGAGGTTGATTGGATCTTTTATGTCCAGCAGCAGACACCGGTGGAGTAGTGAGCCGCTAACGCCTTACTCCCATCATAGGCTTGGGACACAACAGCACCTTATTAGTGAGCCGGGACTCTGGAGCGAGAGTCCCCCGAAGCAGGCTACAGCTGTCTGTCATACAAGTAGAGACTAGGAACACCTAGAGAGAGGCATTCCAGGGTCACTAAGTACTGGAGTGCTTCGCCCCTAAAGGCGCCTTGGAAGAGTCGTTCAGTCAGGTACACGTTGGCGGAGTGCTGGAGAGGAGAACCTATCTTGCCTGGAGGTTGGCTTGAACCCTGACCTGGAGAACACAGCGCGGAGGCTGGCATGTGTGTGAACTGCAAACAGTGAGTAAAGCTTTGGAACCGCACGCCCTGGTGTCCTCCAGTTATTCCGCACCGCTACACCTGAGTACCTGTACCTACACCATCTTCGTCTCCCCGCCATTACAGCATATACACTGCCTTGGGTCTACAGCTCTGCCTGTGGAGAGCTTTACCATCTATGCTGCACACACCATCAGTCCCAGAGGATCTGCATGCAGCGTCGGCCTAACATCATATTTGCCGAACACCACAGGTGGCGTCACGAACTTTACATTACAACCAAACACCACCGCCATTGATATTGAGGCCCTGAGTCATGGACCGGGTCACCGCTGCTGTGACACATCATCCCCCTGACACCGGCCCGGTACCGAGTACCCCACTGCCCTGGGTGAAGCGAGGGCGACTCAAAACCAACTGATCATATCCCCAGAGATACCCCTAATAGAGTACAGAAATTACATAGGAAAGAAATATACTGGATATACAAACTTAATACCATAAAACCGCATGGTCTAAATGAAATTACAGAGGGTTTTTTTATAACAATTCTCATCCCTTGTAACGAATAATATTTATTATTTCTTTTAATCAGTGCTGTGTATGCATCTGTGACTTCTATAAGAGATTGTAAATGATTTTATATGGATTTGTCAATGATATTATATCATGTTCATATACTGATCTGATACAATGGATCTACCATTGTTAGTACCACTTCAAACTACGACTTCAATGTAAATGGTTCTTCTAAATGAATTGCTTGTAAATAATGATATTGTAAACATTTGAACAAGGGGTTCCTGGTGTAATGTGTGAGGTGCGGACTGTTTTTTAGTTGTTGTTTTTGCCTGGTGCGCTGCTGGGGATTGATCTCCTGTCCTCTTTGCTCTTTCCTTTTGTGACCTTTTCTTCTGCTCCATTATTCCTGATGGTGGTAATCTCAACCTTTTAAATACATTTTTTTATTTCAAATCACTAATTTTTTATTCAAAATCATCAATTATTAATTTTAACTAGTTTTCCGATCTCGAGTTGTGGCTCATTCATTAGATGGGTCTGCAAAACTCGGTCCATACGTAATTTTTTGGAGCAAGTTCTTGCCTGCAGTTGCTCCTTTTCGTTCTTATTTCTTTTTATTTTTTCTTTTAAATACATCTATAAATCTCTAGAATCTATTTTATTCCTTTTTATTGTGTTAAATGTTACAACCTGAACTGTCATGTGCTGTGCTAAGTGTCAGAGTCATGAGCTTTGACACTGCTGGACATGTGATTCCCTTTGGCGCCAGATTTGAATGTGGAATCTATTTTAACAGTATGAGGTCATATTGTAGGATTATAGCAGCTCCTGATGAAGGAGTCCTGTAGACTTCGAAACGTGTTGAGAGAGTAAAACGCCATTCTTCAGCTTCTACTCGTCTGGACCGTTATTTGTACAGCAGCGCGGATGATAACCACAAATCCTCCTGGTTTAATGCTAAAATTCCAGTTGAGAGATGTAAGAAGCTTGTGGATGGTTGCAGTTATTTACTCCGAAAGGTGTGCAACCAAATATTAATTTGAGGGCGCCAACAATTTTGTCCAGCCCATTTTGGGGGTTTTGTATGAAATTATGTCCAATTTGTTTTTTTTTCTCTGATTTTTTTTATGTTGTTCCAATACACACAAAGGAAATAAACGTGTGTATAACGAAACATGTGTAATGGCTATAATATTCCGGGAGAAATACTTCATTTTCTGGAACAATTTCAAGGATGCTAAAATGTTTGGCCATGATTGTATGTACTGCACATGCACTGCATGATGACATCACAACAGAACTCTCTGTGACTCGCTGATTCACAATGACTTAGAACACTCGGTGCCACGCTGATGACATCACACAATAGAACCCTCTGAGACACACTGATGATGTCACAATTGACCCCAGTGTAAAACTATGTGCGACGGTCTGATCCCAGTTATTTTCTATTGTGCGTTGCAGTCACGAGTTGTGTGTTGCAAAGTCTGATATAGAAAGCGATATTTATTATTATCAAGCGATATTTATTATCAGCGCTAGAGAGGAGGAGAAGAGAGGAGAGAGGAGGAGGAGAGAGGAGGAGAAGAGAGAGGAGGAGAAGAAGAGAGAGAAGAGAGAGAGGAGAAGGAAGAGAGAGAAGAGAGAGAAAGGTAAGTTTGAACTTAATCTAATGAGTTATGGGAGTCTTTCCCAGGGGGAGACACGACCTTCAGATAATTATAGAGGGACAGATATAGATTTCCCTATAGAATCATCGCCAATAACAGGAGAGACACATTCTTGTAATCGGCATTAACTGTTTCAGGAAAAGGTCAATATTTCCTCTTCTTCATTTCTCTGATCTCACAGTCAGGTGAAAGCTTGTTTTTTTGCGAGATGAGTTGTTGTTTTGAAGAACACCATTCATTTTACTTTTGAAAAAAAAATGCTTGCTTTTGTGGACACATTCATGCAAAATATGTATGTTTTTATCTCTTTATGTTTTAATTCGGAACAGGAGATGATTTAAATTTTTATGTTTTATTATTTGTTTTTTTTTTTCTTCACCTTTTTGTTGATTTTTACCTTATGTTTTTAGTCCCACTAGGGGATGTAAACCTATAATTGTTTGATTGTTTATACTATATACTACAATAACACAGTATTGCAGTATATATTGAAATTAATGTTCCTCCTTATGGATTGATACATTAATGATAGATAGATAGATAGATAGATAGATAGATAAGGGATTTGTAGTGCTTCACCACTGATAAAGCTATTATCTTATTTTAGTACCGTATATACTCGAGTATAAGCCGAGGCCCCTAATTTTGTCACAAAAAACTTATTGACTCGAGTGTAAGCCTAGGGTGGGAAATGCAGAAGCTACTGGTAAATTTCATAAATAAAAATAGATACCAATAATAGTGAAATTAATTGAGACATCGGTAGGTTAAATGTTTTTAAATATCCATATTTAAACAGGAGTCCCATATAATGCTCCATACAGTTCATGATGGCCCCATAAGATGCTCCATACAAAACACACCCCATATAATGCGCAATACAGTTCATGATGGCCCCATAAGATGCTCCATACAAAATACGCCCCATATAATGCTCCATAAAGTTCATGATGGGCCCCATAAGATGCTCCATACAAAAATATGCCCCATGTAATGCTGCACAAAGGTTAATGATGGCCCCATAAGATGCTCCATAGAAAAATATGCCCCATATAATCATGCACAATAGTTAATGATGGCCCCATAAGATGCTCCATATCAAAATATGCCCCATATAATGCTACACAATGGTTAATGATGGCCCCATAAAATGCTCCATATTAAAATATTCCCCATATAATGCTGCACAAAGGTTAATGATGGCCCCATAAGATGCTCCATATTAAAATATTCCCTGATGGGGACAGGTGAATATTGCATGGCTCACACTCCCCCCAGTCCTATTCACCATCCAGACACTGCTACATCTCAGTCCCTGCATCTCCGCCCAGGCGCCGGCATCTCTCTTCCTGTCTTCTGATGCTGAGTAGTCACGTGGTAATGCTCATTAAAGAAATAAATATGCGCTTCACACCTATGGGAGTGGAGACACGTGCATATTCATTACTTTAATGAGCGGTACCAAGTTACCACTCAGCACTGGAAGGAAGACAGGAAGAGAGATGCTGGAGCCCGGACTGAGATGCAGGGACTGATATGCAGCGATGAGGCCAGGAGGGTGAGTATGATGTCTTCTGCTCCCCCATACCCCCTCCCCCACCAGCAATGACTCATGTATAAGCCAAGAGGGGTGTGAAAACACGCTGAAAAGCACAAAAAAAGTGCTGAAAATCTCGGCTTATACACGAGTATATACAGTATGTTTGTGCCGCTATAGTTGTGAAAGTACGTTTGTATACATATAGGTCAGTATGAGAGTATATGTGTATATACATATATATACATGATTGTACCCAGGGGTGAACACTGACAGCTTGGGACCCCTGTTCAAGAAATATGTCTGGGCCTCCCTCCTTTTTTTACAACAAAGTTCTTGTACTTTACATGTCAAATTCTCCTGTTATCTTTGTTATTTTCTGTTTTATTATATACCGTCCTCGCTTGTTAGATAATGTAATGCAGTGATGGATGATGGAGCATGGGAAAGCTTCTATTCTGATGGAGGAGCTGATGGACTGGTCTTCTAGTCAGATGCTGCCCCATCAGCAGTCATTTTATATCTAATAAGAGAGGACTATGTGCTAGAGAGAAGGCGCTGAGACTAACAAAAATAATGAGAATACGCTATGTAAAGGACGGTGCTATTTATAATAAGTCATGATACTAAGTAATAATGGGATAGCAATGAACATTACAGAGAACACTATATAATAAGGGACAGTGTCATACATAGCTAGAGAAG
This sequence comes from Dendrobates tinctorius, assembly GCF_039654945.1. Classification (NCBI taxonomy): domain Eukaryota; kingdom Metazoa; phylum Chordata; class Amphibia; order Anura; family Dendrobatidae; genus Dendrobates; species Dendrobates tinctorius. The sequence goes on along the minus strand of NW_027362162.1, from coordinate 375,233 downwards.
ATGCTACATAATAGACGGCGCCATACATAGCTAGAGAGGATGCTACATAATAAGGGACGGCGCCATATATAACTAGAGGATGCTATATAATTAGGGACAATGCCATATATATAACTAGAGGATGCTATGTAATAAGAGATGGCGTTTAATTGCATAGTTTCCTCTTTTATTATATAAAAGGGGTATTCCCATCTCCACGATCCTATCTCAATATGCAGTAGGTGTAAAAATATTAGCAAATACCTCCAGTTAGGAATGTTGCATATGATGACATCACAATGGCTTAGAACCCCCAGTGACAGTCTTATGATGTCACAATTGGCGGTCCCTGCGTATACCTATGGACTGCATGATGACATCACAATGACTTAGAACCCTATGTGACAGGCTGATGATGTCACAATTGGCGGTCCCTGTGTATCCCTATGGGCGACGGCCTGACCCCAGTCACTTTCTATTGTGCGTTGCAGTCACAATTTGTGTGTTGCAAAACTTGTTATAGAAAGCCTTAATTATTTATTATTATCAGCGCCTTCCGTTGGAGAGAGAGAAAGGTAAGTCTGAACTTAGCCTAAAGAGTTACAGAAGTCTTTCCCAGGGGGAAACACAACCTGCAATAGATTATAGAGGGCCAGATATAGATTTCCCTCTAGAATTATTGATTCTTACCTTATTTTTTAGTTCCCCTACGGGACTTTAACTTATTATTCTTTGCTTATTATACCATACACTGCATTATCACTGAGCACCACAGACTGAGACTAATGTAATATTTGTACCATCTTCTGTGTTTTTCTCCAGTGTTTGCAGGGCTCTGTGAACATGACATCTCTCAGTGATCTCACCAAAGTGCCAATTTTAGCTGATGATGTGAAAATAGACATTGACTGTAAAGAGAAGGATGAAAACGGAGAAACACAGGACCTGCACGAGCGGACGGGAGTTTCCAGCAAACGTTCCATCAGCACTGTAGTCATTCTATCCTGCATCAATATAGTTAACACCATGGCTTTCTTCATTGTTGTAGGTAGGTAGGGGTACAGCGGGTTATGTCGGTGGGGCAGGGTGTAGAAAGCCCCTAACTGCAACATAAAAGGAAAGAAATCTTCATGGCCAACGAGAAGGCTCGTTAGTTGCTGTGACGTCTCTTCCTGCACTTCTCTGATTACAATAATCACTTGTGTTCCTCTTTTTGTTCTGGCAGGAGCGATGCCTTACCTGAAAGCCGCCTTTAAAATGGATGACAATGGATCCAGCTTTCTAAAATTAGGTAAAATTTCAATATAAAATCTTATTCTAAAGTGACGAGGACGGGAGAAGTGTTTAAGTGCAACAGTCTAAATAATCCTCAAATTTAAAAATTGCAATAATATAGAAATGTTTTTCTTGACCTGTTTTTTCCCTTCCCATTCTAGCATTCACAGTCAGCAATGTGGTGTTTGGTCTAGTCTTTGGATACCTGGGAGACCGCTGGAGCAGGAAACGCATTGCGTGTACATGCATGGCCGTCTGGGCAGCCATAAGTATCGGCAGGATCTTCGTTCCCAATGAGGTAAACTGAACATGAATTGAACCTGTCAGGTCTTCCACGCCCTCCAACCAGCAGCACTCACTTATCTAGGAGTAAATTCCTGCCTCACCAGCCCTGTAGAATATTTATCTGTAAAAATGAGGTTAATAAAGCCTTCATATTGTCCCCATTTCCTGTGCTAATGGAGGCGCTGACTAGGTGTTGGGTCGTTAGTTGCCCCAGACTAGTCAGCCCTTTTCATGTTATCACGCCCCTGTGGGAGTGATAACATAATTTTCCGGAGCTTTTGTCATCGCCAGCTCCTGCACATCCCGCACACGCGCGCTGCACATTTCGGCATCGTCACTGCACCTCTGCAGCTGGGTGTACGCTACCTGGCTTCAGACGTGCACTGCCCATGACCTTGAGCCATAGTTTGAACTGACGGCCATGCGCACTGCACCATTGAAGCTGGAGAACGGAACACCTAAGTCATGGCCGGAAGCTCAGAAGATGGCTTCCGGTCACGCGCCTCTGATGCCAGGAAGCATCTGTGGATCTCGATGCCATCATGGAGCGCAATGCACGGACAGGCCGCGGGTCTTCCGACCCGATCATCACCATCACGCGGTCTGTGCATTGTAGTCAGTGATCGGACCATGATCCACAGACGTCTGCAGGAGCTGTAAAGCCTCTCACCTGTTTGTATCTAGATCAGTATTTTGCATTAGTATTTGTAACCACAAGCAGGAGCGGCTCAAAATTAGGGAAAGTTACAAATCTTTCTATTATGGTATTTCTTTAGATGTCTAAGAAACGTTTTTTGAATAGTCACTGAATATCTTTTTGTGTTTTCACAGTATTTTCCAGTTTTTCTGTTGACCACTGGACTGCTGGGAGCAGCACAGGCAAGCTTTAGAATTACTGCTCCCTCAATCATTGCCGACCTGTATGTGGGAGACCGGCGCAGCCGCGCACTTTCCTGCTATTACGTGGCAGGATTTATTGGCCGGTGAGTGTGGACCTATTTATTGATTAGAGGAATTCCGACAAGGCGGACTTGTTGTGGACTTTCTCCGGCCGCCCAGATTGTGCTCTGCAGATGCATGCATGTACAAGACATATGGATGGCATCTTACAACCCCCCCGCAAGTAATGAGGAATCCTTAATCAGAAAGGAGGAGCCGGAGAAAGACACTCGCACATTTATATGTTTGTGTGTGCAGAAATGATGACAACTTTGTTTTTGTTTATTACAGTGGTCTTGGTTACATCATTGGCTCTGAAGTTACAAGGGCATTCTCTGGCGACTGGCGAATAGCCTTTCTGGTAAGTAATAGGTCTGAGGGATCTTGTGGACAAACTGTGAATCTTAATTATAACTCCTATATGGTTTTAAAGGGAATCTGCCAGTATATTTTTATCATTTAATCTGAGAGCAAGGCTTCTGTAGGGGCAGAGGACCTGATTCCTGCGATGTGTCACTTACTGCTCTTTATAGTTGTTTAGAAAAAAAAAATCACTGTTTTATCAGCAGGAAATTATGAGGCGGGGACTAGTTGTCTCATGCCACATAGTCCTCCTGCTCTGTGTAACCCCTTCCCCCACTGATTGGTAGCTTTATGCCTATATACATTGTACACAGAAAAAGCTGGTGTGGGCGGGGTTATAATGGGCTCAGCATTCAGAAGCTCTGCAAGATCTGCATCAGAAAAAACAGAGATTTTATCAAAACTACACCAAGCAGAGCAACAAGTGACATATCGCTGGATTAGGGGTCTCTGTCCCTATATTATGTTGCTCACATATTTGCAGAAAACACCTGGCGATAGATTCCCTTTAATTCCCTTTAGTCTTTTCTTCTGATGACACCTCTGTATTTGTAATATGTGATGTCTCCTTCATCTACACAGCTCTCCCCTGTTCTGGGCATGATAGGACTCCTGTTCATGAGTGTGATTGTAAAAGAGCCGACCAGAAGAGCTGCAGAGGGAAATAACAGCAAACCGCTGAGCTTCAGAGCATGGATTTATGATGTAAAAAATCTCATTAAAAAGTAGGTATTTTCTGTGCACTGATTGATGTCACTGATCTACCCCGTGACTTCTACATTATTTACATGTTTTTTTCCCCTTTCCCCTTTCTGCAGCCCAAGCTTTATGTTTTGCACTCTTGGCATGACGGCTGTAAAGTTTGCTGCCGGTGCCATCAGCTCCTACGGTCTTATCTTCCTGCACCGTGCCCGGGACATCAAACAAGAGAGCGCACAAAATCAGACTGAAGTCGGCGGTGACTATCACAGGTACAAGTTTACCAAACTTTGATTTGACAATCACTGTTGGGAATTTAATATTCCCTCTACCCCAGTTTTCTCTTTAAAAAAAAATTATATTTTAAATGATTATTGTATCAAATTATTTATATTTCATTCATTCGAGCTCCTTCACTAATCTCTTTACCACTTTCCTTTGCAGTCTGATCTTTGGGTTAATTTCATGCATCTCTGGCATCTTGGGAGTTGTAACAGGTGCGAAGATAGCCAAGATATATAGGAAGAACCCTCGTGCCGACCCGATGGTTTGTGCTTCGGGCCTGCTCGGCTGCATCGTTTTCTTGGCCGTGGCTCTATTTATGGGAAACATCAGTATCGTGGCCACATATGTAAGTACCTGATGTGTAGATTGCTTTATAACCTTACTGGGTCTCGGAAATAGGACGGATGTAATGAGCGGTAGAAATCATAGACTATGGCGGGGGCTGTCTAGGAATGTATGGAAACTGGGGATGAATGGATTAAAGGGAACCGGTCACCTCGCTTTTCCGCTACAAGCTGCGGCCACTGCCTTTCGGGGCTTATCTACTACATTCTATAATGTGTATATGTATTGTTCCTTATCTCTGCAGGTGTTTATGTCCATCGGAATCATGTGTCTGAATCTGAACTGCTCCGTTTCGGCTGATATTCGCCAGGTGAGTGGAGAAAAGCGCTAAACTTAGCAAAGCTAAAATTATATTTATGTAGTCAGCCTGTATGTTCTGTTTCACCCATCAAGGCCCCTTAATCCTGGCTGTATCCAAGCATTTGTTGGATAATTCCCAACTAAACTCCAAAATAGACTTGGCCCAAGAAGATTAAAAACTTCTTTAATAAAATCTCAGTACATAACGGGCTTCTGGGCTTTTTTTTCAATCCTGGCTGACTGTGCTCTTTACTTCTGTTTCACATATGTTCACTTTGCCAATGTTCTCTTGTCTTGCTGCGTCCCGTGACTTACTTCTGCTCACTCAGAATATTCTCTTGTTTCAGTATGTAGTATCTCCTGCAAGACGATCAACAGCACAAGCCATATTTATGATAGCGTCCGAGCTGGGGACTGTCGGAAGCTCCTATGTCATCAGGCTGGTAAATAACTTTTACATATTTTCACATCACTTTAAAGCTACATTCATACATCTTTTTCCATTTGAACATCCTAGAAACATAGAATGTTAAAGTTGGCAGGGACCTCCAGGGTCATCGTGTCCAACCTCCTGCTCAATGCAGGATTCACTAAACCATCTCAGATGTCTGGCAAGCCTCTGTTTGAAGACTTCCATTGAAGGAGAACTCCCACCTCTCGTGGTAGCCTGTTTCACTCATTGGTTACCCTCATTTTCAAAAACATTTTGCTATTATCTAATCTGTATCTTCTCCCTTTCAGTTTCATTCCATTGTTTCTCATGTTTCCATGTGCAAATGAGAATAAGGGTGATCCCTCTACACTGTGACAGCCCTTCAGATATTTGTAGACAGCTATTAAGTCTCCTCTTAGCTTTTTTTGCAAGCTAAACATTCCCAGATCCTTTAACCGTTCCTCGTAGAACATACTTTGCAGTCCGCTCACCATCCTGGTACCTCTTCTCTGAACTTTCTCCAGTTTTTCGATGTCTTTTGTAAAATGTGGTGCCCAGAACTAGACACAGTATTCCATATGAGGTATGACCAAAGAGGAGTAGAGGGGGATAATTACTTCACGTGATCTAGACTCTTTTCTGCTTTTCTTAATACATCCTAGAACTGCATTTGCCTTTTTTTGCTGCTGCTGTATCACACTGTTATCTCATGTGCAGTCTGTGATCTACTAGTATACCGTCTTTTTCAAACAAACTGTTGCTTAGTTCTATTCCTCCCATTCCGTAATTGGAATTTTAGTTTTTCTTGCCCACATGTAGATTCTTGCATTTCTCCATGTTAAATATAATTCTATTAGTCACTGCCCATTATTCAAGTTTATCTAGATCCTTCTGAGTCCTTTCTCTATCTTCTCTATCGTTAGCTCTTCATTCCTAGCTTTTCATTGTCTGCAAATTTGATCAGTTTACCTTCAGTTCCCTTATCTAGATCATTTATAAAAATGTTGCACAACACTGTGGCCAGGAAAGAGCCTTGTAGTACCCCACTTGAAGCACTCTTCCAATTGGATGTGCTACTAATCGTACTCAAAGAGTGGTAATAAATAGTTATTTATTACCACTCTTTGAGAACGATCATTGAGCCATTTATGAATCCACCTAACCGTAGCCTTGTCAATCCCATACCTGGTCATTTTTTCAATAAGGATTGTATGAGATACTTTATCAAACGCTTTGTTGAAGTCAAAATATACAATATCTACCGCATTTCCCTGATCCACCCAGTTAGAGATTCCATCATAGAAGGAAATTAGATTAGTCTGGCATGACTTGTTTGCTACAAATCCATGCTGGCTCTTGTTAGTTACTTGTAATCTTATCCAAGTACTTACATACATGCTGTTTAATAATTTGTTCAAAGATCTTTCCTGGTATAGAAGTAAGGCTCACTGGCCTGTAATTTCCTGGTTCTAACGTCTTTCCTTGTTTGCACATAGGGACATTTGCCCTTCTCTAATCTTACGGGACTTTTCCTGTTCTTCCAGGTTTTTTCCTAGTGGCTCTGCAATTTCTTTTGCTACATCTTTTAGAATCATAGGATGTAATTCATCTGGACCAGGAAATTAAAATTAATGTAAATTGTCTAAGTGTTCTCTCACGATATTTCTGTTTATGGATAGTGTGAATCAATTTATTCCTTCGATAGCACACCAATGATCATTTGATGTTACATTTGCTCTCTTAGAGAACACAGGGGCAAAATATGAATTTAAAAGTTTGGCCTTCTCAACATCAATTTTGACCACTTGACTCTTTTCATTTTGTAAAAATCCTGTCTTTTGACTTTTCTTTTGCTTTTCACATACCCCCAAAATCCTTTGTTACTGCTTTTGTCCTCACCTTGCAAGCTTAATTTCATTACTGGCTTTAGCTCTTCTAACGCTTGCCCTGCATTCCCTGCAAACAGCAATACATTATTCTTAAGATATGCCCCATCTTTCCATTTGATATATATTTATTTTTTTCCCTTTTAGCGAGTGTTTAAGTTCTGTGGTCATCCATCTTGGTCTCTTTAAATACTTCCAATTCTTCCTTCTTTTCGGAATTGTTACAGATTGTGCAGTGAGAATTTAATTTAGCAAAATCTCCCATCCTTCTTGGACATTTGTCCTCTAGAACATCCAACCATTGGACCTCTCCTACCCTATTTCTGTGTCTATTAATATCCGCCTTTCTGAAGTCCAAGATAAGATCTGTTGCAAAGTTGCTTATTTTCATGTGTATTATTGATCTTTTCTTTACATAACCACTTTAAGTAATTAGATAATTTATTAGGTGGTCACATTTAGCAAAATGAACAATCGCTTTTAGGAACGTTGTGTCCTGCAAATGAATGTTCATGGCCTAATGATCATTTATTCTGCGAATTCTACCTCTGCAGACAGCAGACATTCAGAACATACAAGTAGTATCCATACACATACATTAACCAGCAGGACAATATATGGAAGCTATGCACCAGCAAACTATTCTTACCTTGTGTGCACGGCAGGAGAACTCCAAAGACAAGATGTCCTGGAGTTGTCATAGATCATCTGCTGAAGGAGGAAGTCACATCAGTCCTGTCTCTAGACAATACAATGTTATATTCTTTAATAGCATAATAAATAAAAAAGACAATCAATGAATTAATAGTGTATATAAACAGAGGTCTCTGAATATGGCCACAGATGCCAAGATGTAAAACATGATGCTACAAACGAGACAAAATCTTGGGAAAAGGTAACACATAATTATCAACAGTATCCCTAATCAGAATATCAGTTCAAAATAAAGTGCCAGTGCATATTCTCCAAAGAAATAGGGATCCTCGGGGGGCCTTCCCAGCCCGCCGAGGAAGCCATTGCGAAATGCACGTCGGGGCCTGTGGCTACAGATGGACATCAATATGGGTAAGAACTATTTATAGTATTTATGGCCCCTTAGCTTACTAGGTGGTGAGTTCTATGTGATAGGTCACTGACCAGAGAACTAGGAGAAATCTCCATGCTATTGTAGTATTACCTATATGCATTTAGGATTTGGTCATCCCTATATCTTTGGAGAATATGCTCTGGCACTTTATTTTGAACTAATATTCTGATTGGGGATACTGTCAATAATAATGTATTACCTTTTCCCTTGATTTGGCTGATTTCACACTTTTTTTGCGCTGCGTTTTTGCGCATATATGCGCATGTGTTTTTCCTATATTTAACATGGATGCGCATTGCCATGCGTTTGTATGCATTTGTATGCTCATGCATTTTTTCGTAGTGTGCACCCAGGCGCACAAAATGCAACCTGTTGCATTTTTGGTGCGTCCGACCTGTCTCAAAAAAACGCATGCGCACGGAATTCACCCAAAAACACATCAAAGTCTATGGGAGCGCTGACGTGCGCATGATTATGCGCACATCTGCTTTTATAAACGCATGCGTTTTTTGTAAAAACCTTGCACAAAAAACAAGAAAACGCATTAAAAACGCATGACGCATTTTTTATGCGCATTTGCACTGCGCACGCAGCGAAGCACAAAAAAACGCAAGTGTGAAAGTAGCCTTTTGTCTTGTTTGTAGCATCATGTTTTACATTTTGGCATCTGTGGCCATATTCGGATAGCTCTGTTTAGGTACACTATTAATTCATTGTCTTTTTTATTTATTATGCTATTAAAGAATATAACATTTTATTCTATTTAAAAAATTCCTTTGTCCTTTGGTGGTGTATTTGCACCATGTTTTGGTGTTTGAATGTTGTTTGGGAGCTCCACAGGGTTGATACCCATATTTATTCGGGTTGTTTAAATCCCGAATTCTGATTATGATATCTGTGTTTGAGACTGTGCTATTCTGTCTCTAGACAATGTGTAGTGATGGGGCTGTGGAAACTGGTACCGGTGCTGTTCATGGTTTGGAGGATGGAAGCTCCTCCACTATCTGCAGTGAGGCACCTTTTAGTTCTATGATCACCAGATTTCATTGTTATCCATTGACTGCTGTCAGTGTAACTGTGTCCAGTCAATTATGTTTTTTTTTTACTTTCATTAACCATACATAACTATTTATTTTGTCATATTTTCAGATATCCAACACCTTCAAAAGTCTTAATCCAGACACGGCTATATGGAGGTTCCACCGTTTACAGTACGCCCTCATGTTTTGTCCCGTTGCCGTGGCTATTGGAGGAGGATTCTTCTTGGCATGTGCCCACTTTATTGAAAAAGACCGCAAGACGGCAGAGACAGAGTCTGAAGGTACATACAGAAATATGTTCATTACCCACTCATATCTCTTGCAGAATTAATTTGGATTAGCATTAGCTCCATAATCAGTAACTGTAATCCCCAGCATCTGTATAATACCTCTATCTCCATAACAAAGCTCCATAACATGAGAGTAACAAAGCTCCATAACTAAATATGCAGATATTTTAGCCTGGTGTAAATTCCGCTCTTTTTCTGGCGTTTGTGGCTCTCGTATCTCCCCATTCCTGATATATGTCTTCCTGTATATTTATCAAGCATTTTAGCCAACTAGGCATGATCATCAAGATATTTCTCAAAAAGAGAAACATTTTGAAAGTCATACCCACTTAAAAAAAAATAAAAACTAGATTTACATAAAGGGAGAATTGAGAACCCCAGGAATAAAATGACGAGCAATGATAGTTTCAGGAGAATGACGGCACAGGTGAAAAAAATAGTTAAATGTCCGGTCATCTTGTTCAATTGTTTATTTAACATTTTCAAATTTTACAATAATGTTAACAAGGACTATAAACTGGGGAGCGATAAAAAGGGAAGAATGGGGTAACAACGCGAAGTTACAGGATAGAAAGTAAAGTCAAGGCTGCTCATTATTATTAGGAATAAACCGACTATTATAATGTTGCATTTTGCACATAATATTTACAAACATTTAATTTGGTACATATCTGGTATATTTTGGTAATACACCTCCTTTAGTTTTTAAGTTGTGGATTTAGCATGTGTTAAAAAAAAAAAACACATTTACATCATGACATTCATCCAACTCAATATAGGTAAAAAAAGTTTTTTTAAAACCCAAGTACAAAGTTGAACTTCTAATATTGTGTGTTGATGCGCCTTCCATTACGTCTGATATTGATGAATTATTTGCTTTAATTTTGTTGTAATTAAATGTTTAATCACCAAAAAGATGTAACAAGAGATATGTTGAAATTCGGGTGGAATGTCTTCTACAACTTGCTGTAATACTACTAACTATGGAGTAATATTGGATTTAGAAATTCATGGGAATAAGTTCGAAGTTTCTTTCCACAATTCCTTTAAAAATGGACAAATCCAAAATATGGGTAAAGTTTACCCCATTTTCCCACAGTCTCTCGAGCATAGAGGAAATTGGGAAGGAAATACTCTGTGGAGTTGCACTGGAGTAAAGTACCACCGTAACACAATGTCATAGTGTGTCTCATGGAGAGAAGCGCATGTACTGGTAGAATACGTCAGGTTTAATGCTCTACTGTATATATAGATAAGCCTTCTGTATTATTTTATAAAATCATTTTATAATCCTGATTCTATTTTTTCTTTATAGATTGTCTCCTGAAGGCGATAATAGTTGCATCTCCTTAAATTGGAATTTTTTATGGCTGGACCTGAGGAAAACTTAAAGGTACGATAAGATGGGAATGGTCAGATTGTGTCTTTTGACCAGTAGCCATTTTTTACATTTTTGATAAAGAGAATATAATTGTGAGAACCAAATTTCATTCTAGTAATGATTCGGAGTAGTGTGTGATCTGCCTTGAAGAGATGTTTAGACACCGACATACATCTTGTAGTTCTTCTTTATTTAGCCATTAGTCTAATATTTGGGATAGTTACCCTGTCTGAGCAGTCGAGTCTAAGTAACCATTTGAATCAATGTTAAAATCACCAAAAAGTAATTAATCTCCATTCTGAAGTTTGTTGACAGCCATCTCTATATGAATAGAGGGTATAGTCCTAACCCAAGAATGAGCAACTATCAATTATCTTAAATCTTTTCTTGCAAGGCAATAATTCAGTAACCAGGAGTACATTGCATGCCACTTATATATGATATCCAGTTGTTTCATCTTCAGTCATATTTGTTATTTCTGCAGATCACTATTCCAGAGAGAGGCCTGAGTGTGATCCGTCAATGAATAAAGAATCCAGCCAGATGTGACGACTCTTCTACAAGACGAAAACATGTCAGAAAAAAAGAGACAGATTCCGGGCTCGGGCTCTGTACTCACTTATGGACATGTCACTTATAGGACTTTCCGCAGTCAGACGTACTCACGGAATAATGCTAGTTTCCTGCTGCATAAAGAGGCAGATTCCGGGCTCGGTCTCTGTACTCTTATGGACATATCACTTATAGGACTTTTCGCAGTCAGACATACTCACGGAATAATGTGAGTTTCCTGCTGCATAAAGAGGCAGATTCCGGGCTCGGGCTCTGTACTCACTTATGAACATATCACTTATAGGACTTTTCGCAGTCAGACATACTCACGGAATAATGTGAGTTTCCTGCTGCATAAAGAAGCAGATTCCGGGCTTGGAATCTGTTCTCGACATTTACCAGACTTTTTGTGCTGAGAAGAGTTCACAGATGAAGTGACTTCTATATTAATTTATGTCTTCGTCATGAGGCCTATCATAATTAGAGCCACATTGAAGACTATTGGGCAACACGGTGGCTCAGTGGTTAGCACTGTTGCTTTGCAGCGCTAGGGTTCAAACCCAACCAAAGAAAACTGCAAGGAGTTTGTGTGTTCTCCCCGTGTTCGCGTGGGTTTCCTCCGGGTTCTCCGGTTTCCTCCCACACTCCAAATACATACTGATAGGAAATTGAAAAATAAATAATTGAATATTATTCCAACTATTAATGAGTATTCTTATCTTTGACACCTTGAATGAAGTTAATAGTCAGTATGATGACACAGCTGAACTCATAGGCTGGAAGCTTGTGTGATGGCCGAACTGCTACATTACGGAGTAGCTACTACAAGGACTTGTGAATCCACTGTTGGGAAGTGTATTAAAGCTAGCTATAATGGAGCATTGCTGGGATTTGTGGTTCAATGCATGAGGAATTATAATAGGGCAAGCCATGTAGGGAATTTTGTTTATTGTATTGAGTGCACCAACTGTTTCTGCAAGCGTGCCAACATCTGTGGCAACTGGGCACCAACATTAGAATGTGGTGTTTCCATTGGTGCAGTCATTTGTAGTTTAAGTGATGCTATTGTGCATGTGATTTAAAGGGGAAGCGCCATCCCTAACATTCAAGTTTACTGCCAACCCCATCTTGTGTCTGTATTTGTATATTGTGTAATACTATTTTTATTTTGCTGTTACTTGACAACATTAACAGATTTATTTATAGAGGGGAATAAATGGCTAAGTGTTCCAACCTCATCTCTTATGAGTGTGTATGGAGTGTGGACAAGGGTTTCCCAAGTCAACCATTAACAGAAGACGACTCTCCTGCATCCCACTACAGCTCCCAGCCAGATTCGGTTGGAGGCTGTTTTCCTTATTGAGGTGAGAACTACGGGACACCCTTTCCATGGAGGCGGCTTAAAGGGGTGTTTCATAAACCAGGATGCAGCCACAATGGGGGACATTGCTACATAATGGGGGAGGGATTGTAGCGCATCTATCCTTACAGGATTTAGTGACCACAATTAGTGTAAAGTTAAGAAAGTGTTGGAGAGTGGTTCAGGAGAAGGCAGAATAGGCCAGAGGGCCACACAGTACAGAAAGGCACAGAACGCTTAGGAAAGAAGAATGCTGTCAGCCGCCACTTGGTACAATGATGTCCCATAAAGAATACGGGCCTATGGCTCGAATCAGGAAAGAGGAACCGTTTTCATCTCCCAGTGAAGGGGAGCCATAGTGGGAACCAGTACGGGAAAGTGGGTGCAGGAATATGGGGATTGCAGAGCCAGAAAGAGCATCTCACAGGCTAGAGGAGCCAGCATTGAGAGGGAAAGCTCAGGCTGAAAACATGAACTTGTGCTGTACTGAAATTGCCATGGATTGTTTGTTATCACGTAAAGTTACACTGTTAAAGCAGAATACGGTGCCTGTTCCTGAGTGTGTGATATATTAGATAGAATAAAAGCCGGCAATTCAGCAGCCATGAAGTGTAAAATCACAGCAGGAGCCGACATCGTAGAATAGATGGATTACATACAGTAAATACACATAGAATAGATAGATACACAGATGTATTAAAGGAATCGGTGTCTTTCTTTCAATTAAAGGACTTTATTCTGGGTGTGTGTGTTTTCATACAATGGGCTTAGTAATAGGGGAGTCTTATTGACGCCTCTCCATTACTAACCTCCGGGTTTGGTGTCACCTGACAATACAAAGGTGACATCAACCCCCCCAACTACCACCACACTTGCCACCGCTGCAGGGCATGTGAGAAGTGCGAGGCTAAGTGCCAGAATTGACGCATCTTATTTTTAATCAGATTTGCATTTGTCCGATTTCATTGCAAGTGGGAATGAGCCCTAATTCTGAGCTACTCCTACCCTTTCCACATGACACTGATTCACTTTCCTATTTGTGATGCTCTGTTCGTACATCTATCCAGTATTAGGCAGTTCGTTTTGTTCATTTTGCAATGCCACCAGTTTTCACCAGATAAATCAAAACTCTAATAAAAGAAAGTTTCTCTTGTTTTGTTTCAATTATTATCCAAGCACTTAATAAATAAATGCTGAGCTTATAGAGATGACTCATAGCCAACAATTGTCCCGGGGATGATCAATGCTTTCATTGGTTGCCAAAATGTGGTGGGAAGAGACGTGAATGGACGGGCCCATCTGTTATCTCAGCAATGAGCAAGAAGAGCACAACCTGCGCCCAGTATTATTAACGATAGAAATAGTCAGTGTCTGCATTCATTATCAAGTCTTGTAAAGCGGCTTTGTCTAGTCAGGCACTATATCATGAACCCATCATCACCGCTTTCTTCATCAACTTAAGCAGCACAAGGTTCTGTGTGTCCGAACAAAAGGGTGTTCTCTTTTCTAGTACATAAGCTACAGTTATAGCAGAGGTGAATTCATTCATTTAAAGGGGTTGTCTGGGACTTTAACATTGACTTATCCTTAGAATAGGTCATCAATGTCTGATCGATGGGGGTGCGACACTCTGCACCCCCGTGGATCAGTTGTTCCCGCTGTCAGCCCAGTTGCGCAGCTGCACAGCACAGCGCAGTCGATTGCAGAGTGGCCAAGTCCGGGTACTGCACATCAGTGCCCTATTCAAATCAACAGAGGGTGGATGTGCAGTTTCCATCCACGGCCACTATTCTGTAGACGTTGCTGTGCTGCTCAGCATATGAGCAGTTGCAGGCCAATACCTGGAAAAGCTGATCAACGGGGTGCCAGGTGTCACACCCAAATGGGTCATACATTTATGTCCTATCCTAGAAATGGGCCAACAATGTTAAAATCCCAAACAACCACTTTAATAGGAAACGCTTTCTTTAGAGAAGTTTTTCTTTTCCTTAGGGTTCATTCATATGTCCATTTTATTTTCACGTGCAAGAAAAATGAACTGAGTTTCATCAGTCTTTATAACAGCTTCTCAGATCAGTCCATGTAAATGGATGGCATCGGGATGCTAAAAAAAAAAACTCTAAAAAAAGATGCTTCAGGAAAAAAACAGCATTTTTGGAATCACCTTCCTCTTCAAAAAATTCAATGGGTTAGCCTCCTGGAAAAGATGTATGCACATAACCTAACTCGACACTGACCTTGAACTCCGTACATTTTATTAATGTTACTGCATTTATGGGTTCAATTAACTTAGTCTACAGTTGGTACGGAAAGTATTTAGACCCCTTTAAATTTGTCTCTCTTTGGTTCATTGCGAACATTTGGTAAATTAAAAAGGTCATTTTTTTTCTCATTAATGCACAATCTGTACCCATCTTCACTGAACAAAACAAATGTAGGAATTTTTGCAAATTTATGAAGAAAGAAAAACTGAAATCACATGGTCATAAGTATTCAGACCCTTTGCTCAGACACTCATATTTAAGTCACATGCTGTCCATCTCTTTGTGATCCTCCTTGAGATGGTTCTACTCCTTCATTGGAGTCCAGCTGTGTTTAATTAAACTGAGAGGACTTGATTTGTAAAGACGCACACCTGTCTATATAAGACCTCACAGTGCATGTCTGACCAAATGAAAATCATGAGGTCAAAGGAACTGGCCAAGGAGCTCAAAGACAGAATTGTGGCAAGGCACAGATCTGGCCAAGGTTACAAAAGAATTTCTGCAGTACTCAAGGCTCCTAAGAGCACAGTGGCCTCCATAATCCTTAAATGGAAGAAGTTTGTGACCACCAGAAGTCTTCCTAGACCTGGCCGTCCAGCCAATCTGAGCAATTGTGGGAGAAGAGCCTTGGTGAGAGAGGTAAAGAGAACCCCAAGATCACTATGGCTGAGCTTCACAGATGCAGTAGGGAGATGGGAAAAAGTTCCACAGTCAACTATCACTGCAGCCCTTCACCAGTCGGGCAGGGGCGGACACAGACTGTAGTGGGCCTCTGTGCAAGAAATTTTTCTGGCCCCCCCCGTGCCCTTCATAGGGCAACAAAGTTATGTAAACATATACATTGTAATATTTATTTAGAACGCAACTATCAAATCTAAATAGTAAAGTTGTTTAATTTTTCATTAAATATGCAACAAGTAAGTTAGGGTGACAAAAATTCTTAATAAATATAATTCTGGATTAATTATTCAACGGCTCATATACAAAAAAAATCAATCCTTAAAAGATACTTTATTAACCAATCATTAAAAAGTTTTCAAAACTTTAAAAAACAGGCAAAAAAAAATAGGCTTATTGCTGATTTTCAAAATCCAGCCACAAACACTAGAGAGTCGTTCCAATGTCAGGTAGAGGGTCACAAACCTATTTGTCCCTATAGGGCCCTATATCTCTCTCCTACCTGACAGCGGAGGTTGGCACCCTCTTGATATGCAAATGGCGCCCCCGCTCCTCGGCGGCTCTCCCTAATCACCCTGTTGACTCCTATCTAAATGACATCAGCTTGGAGTACAACAGATGGCCGGGGACAAAAATATAATAGATAATAACCCCATGCTACAAACCACCAAGACAAAAATATAAGGAATAGTAACTGGAAAAAACTCTAATTTTTGGCAGATTTGTAAACATTTGCTTTGGGAGGAAAAGGGGTCTAAGTAACCCTATTTAGGTGTCTCCCTGCCTGACAGCGGAGCTTTTACACCCTACGTTACTCTGGTGCCCCCGCTCCACGTGGGCTGACCCTTACTGACCCCTACACTTCTCACCCAGAAAGAGGAAAGAGGGTGTCAGAACATATGGCCAAGGGAGACAGGGGTAATAACTTAGAATTATCCCTGAAAAAATCCCCCCCAAAGACAAAAAATGTTTTAATAATAATAAAAAAAAAATGTATCTGCAAACTGATGTATACAGTGTACGGGATAATAGTGCATTAGCAAAGGCAGTTGCAAGTAAAGGGGGTAAGATATCAATCAGAACAGATACACAATCATTTAAATGTTCTTAAGCAGCATTAATGTACATTTCTCACATCACAAAACGCTGCTATTGCCTCTAATCCCCAACAACACATTTTTCATATTGCATCATGCCCAAAACAATGAGCCATTGATCGCTCAGGCTCAAAATTGCACTGTCCCAAAAAAAAAAAAAAAAAAAAATCAGCAAATTAACAAATATGTAAGAACTTAGCTCATGGCCACTGAAAAATCACCTCAATATATATAGTAGGCGGGGTGATAGTACTTTGACAAAGGCAGTTTCAAATAACGGGGGTAAGGTATCAATCAAAACAGATATACAACCATCTGAGTATTCTTAAACAGCATTAATAAACATTTCTCAAATCACCAACCGCTGCTATTACCTCTAATCCCCCATAACAGCATATTTTCATATTGCTTCATGCCCAAAAACAATAAGCCATTGATCACCCGGCTCAAATTGCACTATCCCCAAGTATTAAATCAACAAAATTGACAAATATGTAAGAACTTAGCTCATGGCCAATGAAAAATCGCCTCGACGCGTTTCCCTCCCGTAAAAGGAGTTCATCAGGAGGCCCATGATGTATTATGAATGCTCCCTCCGAGCATCAGATGTCATGCCTGGTTGCAGGTATCAATGGGTATGTGGTGACCACTGGTCATTTATAGTGACCTTACAACCTAGTCAAAGTGATAGAGGAAAATGGGGTCATAGTACTTATGATCCTTATATGTCTCCACTTCATATAGTTCATCTGCGCCATGATTTTAGGTCCCAAAAATACCTCCTTTCATTTACTTCCTACCTGACGCCGCCATTATGTAGTGGTAAATAATTCATAATACATCATGGGCCTCCTGATGAACTCCTTTTACGGGAGGGAAACGCGTCGAGGCGATTTATCATTGGCCATGAGCTAAGTTCTTACATATTTGTCAATTTTGTTGATTTAATACTTGGGGATAGTGCAATTTGAGCCGGGTGATCAATGGCTTATTGTTTTTGGGCATGAAGCAATATGAAAAAATACTGTTATGGGGGATTAGAGGTAATAGCAGCGGTTGGTGATTTGAGAAATGTTTATTAATGCTGTTTAAGAATACTCAGATGGTTGTATATCTGTTTTGATTGATACCTTACCCCCGTTATTTGAAACTGCCTTTGTCAAAGTACTATCACCCCGCCTACTATATATATTGAGGTGATTTTTCAGTGGCCATGAGCTAAGTTCTTACATATTTGTTAATTTGCTGATTTTTTTTTTTTTTGGGACAGTGCAATTTTGAGCCTGAGCGATCAATGGCTCATTGTTTTGGGCATGATGCAATATGAAAAATGTGTTGTTGGGGATTAGAGGCAATAGCAGCGTTTTGTGATGTGAGAAATGTACATTAATGCTGCTTAAGAACATTTAAATGATTGTGTATCTGTTCTGATTGATATCTTACCCCCTTTACTTGCAACTGCCTTTGCTAATGCACTATTATCCCGTACACTGTATACATCAGTTTGCAGATACATTTTTTTTTATTATTATTATTAAAACATTTTTTGTCTTTGGGGGGGATTTTTTCAGGGATAATTCTAAGTTATTACCCCTGTCTCCCTTGGCCATATGTTCTGACACCCTCTTTCCTCTTTCTGGGTGAGAAGTGTAGGGGTCAGTAAGGGTCAGCCCACGTGGAGCGGGGGCACCAGAGTAACGTAGGGTGTAAAAGCTCCGCTGTCAGGCAGGGAGACACCTAAATAGGGTTACTTAGACCCCTTTTCCTCCCAAAGCAAATGTTTACAAATCTGCCAAAAATTAGAGTTTTTTCCAGTTACTATTCCTTATATTTTTGTCTTGGTGGTTTGTAGCATGGGGTTATTATCTATTATATTTTTGTCCCCGGCCATCTGTTGTACTCCAAGCTGATGTCATTTAGATAGGAGTCAACAGGGTGATTAGGGAGAGCCGCCGAGGAGCGGGGGCGCCATTTGCATATCAAGAGGGTGCCAACCTCCGCTGTCAGGTAGGAGAGAGATATAGGGCCCTATAGGGACAAATAGGTTTGTGACCCTCTACCTGACATTGGAACGACTCTCTAGTGTTTGTGGCTGGAAAGTAAGTTAGGGTGCCTTCACATAGGCGAGTTTTTTGTATCCAATGAGATCAGGCGAAAACTGCATCCGACTTGATATGGTTTTTCTTTTTGCCCTTAAGGATTCTTTCACACTGGCGTTTTTCGACACTAGCAGCAGATGCGGCAGACTTCTGCACCTCTGCCACCAATCCGGCAAGCCACATTCATTCTCTATCGGGCTTGCGGCCGGCCGCGGCAAGTGCAGTTGTGCTAGATCCGCGTTACATGGTGCCACTAAAATAAACAGCGGATATGCTGCGTTTTTTAGAGCGGGAAAATCTACACCATGTCAATTTTTGTTGCGGATTTTCCCACCGTAAATGTACTGTATATCTGATATTGATGCTATGCAGGGCTGGATATAATATCTGTAGGGTGCTGCTGGGCTGTATTTATTACTAGCTGAAGAGCCCGGCGCTGCCCGGGCATAGTAACTAACTGTGGTTAGTTACAACAAATTATAATTATCCTCCATCCCACAGTCCCGTGCCCATATACCCATCATACATATCCTCCATCCCATAGTCCCGTGCCCATATACCCATCATACATATCCTCCATCCCATAGTCCCGTGCCCATATACCCATCATACATATTCTCCATCCCATAGTAGAGTGCCCATACATCCATCATACACATCCTCCATCCCATAGTCCCGTGCCCATATATACCCATCATGCATATCCTCCATCCCATAGTCCCGTGCCCATATACCTGTCATACATCCTCCATCCCATAGTCCAGTGCCCATATACCCATCACACATCCTCCATCCCATAGTCCCATGCCCATATACCCATCACACATCCTCCATCCCATGGTCAACCATTATGACATCATAATGAGCGGCGGGGCTTGCAACCTATGATGACATCAGCGTCGCCATGGCAACCATTATGAGATAATGAGGGGCAGGGCTTGATACGCACACACTTTTTCCCCCAGTATGTAGATAGAGGCAAAATTGTTTGGTGAATTGGAACGCGCGGGGTTAAAATTTCGCCTCACAGCATAGCTTAGGACGCTCTCGTGGTCCAGACGTGCGACTGTGCCAAATTTTGTGGCTGTAGCTGCGACGGTGCGGATGCTTATCCTGGACATACACACATACATACACACACATACATACATACATACATACATACATACACACTTTGAGCTTTATATATTAGATTTGCAAGTTGCAGCCTCAAAATTATATATACAGGCCAGCACAGCCTCCAAATAACATATATAGCCCACTAGCCAAGCATTGCCTCTAGTTGTTAATATATACAGCCCAGCACAGCCTTCAGGTAATATATACAGCCCAGCACAGCCTTCAGGTAATATGTACAGCCCAGCACAGCCTTCAGGTAATATGTACAGCCCAGCACAGCCTTCAGGTAATATATACAGCCCAGCACAGCATTCAGGTAATATATACAGCCCAGCACAGCCTCCAGTTAATATATACAGCCCACCACAGCCTTCAGGCAATATATACAGCCCAGCACAGCCTTCAGGTAATATATATAGCCCACCACAGCCTTCAGGTAATATATACAGCCCACCACAGCCTCCAGGTAATATATACAGCCCATCACAGCCTCCAGTTAATATATACAGCCCAGCACAGCCTCCAGTTAATATATACAGCCCAGCACTGACTCCAGTTAATATATACAGCCCAGCACAGACTCTAGTTAATATATACAGTACAGCAACAGCCTTCAGGTAATACAAACAAAAAGCACAGAATGACAAATGTGCAAAAATACCTTGCAATTAGACATATAACAGTAATCTGCAAGTGCTGATAAAAGGTAATAACAAACACAGGGTATTTAGTCGACACGTGTTTTTGCAAAAAAATGTATACCAAGCTGCTTCACCAACGTCAAGGTAACCCGAATTGAAGCAGTTCCTATCTAATGTATTTAAAACCTGAACATATGAACAGTGTCTAGATGAGCAGGATTAAGACAGGAGCTTTCTGGTATGGGCACTTGGTGCAAGACAACTCCTTATGTGCATGTCACACAAGAGAGGGGTGGGGAGTCTCAAATCATGCATAAGCACGAAAAAAAACTGGATTAAAAACACACATGTGACATGCACAATGTCCAGGCCAGCACAGCCTCCAAATAACATATATAGCCCACTAGCCAAGCATTGCCTCTAGTTGTTAATATATACAGCCCAGCACAGCCTTCAGGTAATATATACAGCCCACCACAGCCTCCAGGTAATATATACAGTCCAGCACAGCCTCCAGGTAATATATACGGCCCAGGACAGCCTCCAGGTAATATATACAGCCCAGCACAGCCTCCAGTTAATATATACAGCCCAGCACAGACTCCAGTTAATATATACAGTACAGCAACAGCCTTCAGGTAATATATACAGCGCCCAGCACAGACTCCAGGTAATATATAATACAGCCTAGCACAGCCTCCAGTTAATATATAAAGTTCAGCATAGCTTTAAAGGGAACCTGTGACCCCCACGCAGGCGTTTTTAAGTAAAAGAGCCACCTTGTGCAGCACTAATGCTGCATTCTGTCAAGGTGTCTCTGTTACTTAGCTTCCATTACACCGCTGAAATAATCGTTTATATAATTGTTCAAAAATACCTGAATTTTGACAGGGGGGCAGGTCTTTCCCCTCTGACAGACACCTCGCATTCATCACTGATTTCGTATTTGGCGCCTCCTCCTCCGTTTTCTTTTGAAATGCTAGCTCTTGCGCTGTACTGTAGTTTAGTGGGCATGCACAGTCAGCGCTTCCTGACGTGCCCGTGCTGTCAGATAACATCCCGGCCTTCATATCGCGTGGGCCTGAGATCCCGCCCCGCAGTCGTTTATGATTTATTCACACTGCGGGTCTGGGATTCTCGGGCATGCGCAGTGGTTATCTGCGGCTCTCCGCCTCCCGGAAATCCCTCCGCCTCATTCCTACATTGCATTGTCAGCGTTGGAATCGTCAGTTCCTCTATTATTGACGTGGCATCGCATCCTCCCCTCTGAAAGCTCCTAAAGCTGAATGCTGGTGTGTGGGTCTGCCTATGTTGGTTCTTTGCGGCTATGGCAATGCTGGGGTGATGATTGCATGGCACTATAGTGCCAGGCAGCAATGCTTGGGGTGATGATAATATGGCACTATAGTGCCAGGTGGCAATGCTGGGGGTGATGATTGCACGGCACTGTAGTGCCAGGTGGCAATGCTGGGGGTGATGATTATACGGCACTATAGTGCTAGGCGGCAATGCTGGGGTTAATGATAATACGGCACTGTAGTGCCAGGCACCAATGCTTGGGGTGATGATAATACGGCACTGTAGTGCCAGGTGGCAATGCTGGGGGTGATGATAATACGGCACTATAGTGCCAGGCACCAATGCTGGGGGTAATGATAATACGGCACTGTAGTGCCAGGTGGCAATGCTAGGGGTGATGATAATACGGCACTATAGTGCCAGGCACCAATGCTGGGGGTGATGATAATACGGCACTGTAGTGCCAGGTGGCAATGCTAGGGGTGATGATAATACGGCACTATAGTGCCAGGCACCAATGCTGGGGGTAATGATAATACGGCACTATAGTGCCAGGCGGCAATGCTTGGGGTGATGATAATATGGCACTGTAGTGCCAGGCGGCAATGCTGGGGGTGATAATACGGCACTATAGTGCCAGGCACCAATGCTGGGGGTGATGATAATACGGCACTATAGTGCCAGGCACCAATGCTGGGGGTAATGATAATACGGCACTGTAGTGCTAGGCGGCAATGCTGGGGGTGATGATAATACGGCACTATAGTGCCAGGCGGCAATGCTTGGGGTGATGATAATATGGCACTGTAGTGCCAGGTGGCAATACTAGGGGTTATGATAATACGGAACTATAGTACCAGGCGGCAATGCTTGGGGTGATGATAATACAGCACTATAATGCCAGGTGGCAATGCTGGGGGTGATGATTAGACCGCGCAATTGTGCAAAGCAGCAATGATGGGGGTGATGATTGTACTTCACTATTGTGCAAAGCAGCAATGATGGGGGTGCTGATTATACCGCACTATTGTGCAAAGCAGCAATAATGGGGGTGATGATTATACCGCACTATTGTGCCATGCAGCAATGATGGGAGTCTTGATTACATGGCACTGTAATGCCAGGTGGCAAAGCTGGGGGTGATGATTATACTGCACTATTGTGCAAAGCAGCAATGATGGCTGTGATGATTATACCGCACTATTGTGCAAAGCAGCAATGATGAGGGTGATTATTATAACGCGCTATTGTGCAAAGCAGCAATGATGGGGGTGATGATTAGACCGCACTATAGTGCCATGCAGTAATGATGGGGGTCATGATTATACCGCACTATTGTGCAAAGCAGCAATGATGGCTGTGATTATACCGCACTATTGTGCAAAGCAGCAATGATGGGTGTGATGATTTTACTGCACTATTGTGCCATGCAGCAATGATGGTGGTCATGATTACACCACACTATTGTACAAACCAGCAATGACCAGGGTGATGATTATACGGCACTATTGTGCAAAGCAGCAATGATGGCTGTGATGATTATACCGCACTATTGTGCAAAGCAGCAATGATGAGGGTGATTATTATAACGCGCTATTGTGCAAAGCAGCAATGATGGGGGTGATGATTAGACCGCACTATAGTGCCATGCAGTAATGATGGGGGTCATGATTATACCGCACTATTGTGCAAAGCAGCAATGATGGGGGTGATGATAATACTGCACTATTGTGCCATGCAGCAATGATGGGGGTCATGATTATAACACACTATTGTGCAAAGCAGCAATGATGGGTGTGATGATTTTACTGCACTATTGTGCCATGCAGCAATGATGGTGGTCATGATTACACCACACTATTGTACAAACCAGCAATGACCAGGGTGATGATTATACGGCACTATTGTGCAAACCAGCAATGATGGCGTGATTATACCACACTATTGTGCAAAGCAGCAATGATGGGTGTGATGATTATACCGCACTATTGTGCAAAGCAGCAATGATGGCTGTGATGATTATACGTCACTATTGTGCAAAGCAGGAATGATGGGGGTGATAATACCACACTATTGGGCCCCCCATTCATGAGCAGCCAAGCATCTCCACCAGGGGCCCCCCCATTCATGAGCAGCCATGCTTCTCCCCAGGGGCCCCACCATTCGTGAGCAGCCAAGGCCATGATTTTCCCCAGGCCAGGGGCCCCCCCATTCATGCGCAGCCAGGCCATCATGCTTCAGTTCTCCCCCAGGACGGAGCCCCCTAAAATCATGCCTGCCATGCTTCAGTTCTCCCCCACCCCAGGAGCCCCCCAAATTCATGCCTGCCTCCTCGGTCCCAGTCCTTCAGTTCTGCTCAGCTCTGGTACTCTTACCTGGAGCAGGCAGGGCAGGCCAGAGTCCCAGACCAAGAGGATCCACACTGTCCACTCCACTCTCCAGTCACAGTGTCCGCACTTGCTGGCTGATGATCTCACCTTAGCCCTCAGGGCTGCTCTCCTCTCCTTACTGGCTCTGCAGTGCTCGCGCTCCACATGGCTAATTTGCATTGAATAATTAGCCATGCGGTGCTGGAGGCTGGAGGGGCCCCCTGTCCCCTTGGGGCCCTGCAATGAACGGCTGCACAGGCGGTAGGTCCGACCCTGCCTTTATGGCAGAATGGCCTGATGGAAGCCTCTCCTCAGTGCAAGACATATGAAAGTCTGCATAGAGTTTGCTAAAAAAAAAAAAAAAAAAAAACACATGAAGGACTCCCAGACTATGAGAAATAAGTTTCTCTGGTCTGATGAGACGAAGATAGAACTTTTTAGTTTTATTGCTAAGTGGTATGTGTGGAGAAAACACACACCATATACATACACATACTGTATACATACACACATATATACATATACCGTATACACACACATACACCGTATACACATACACATATACCAAAAAAAGAGAGAAGCCAGCGCTGCCGGTGGTCAGAACGCATAACATGAGGTGCATATGCACATATTAGCATCTAACTGTATTCAAAATGAGACATTTAGCAAAATATTGATCAATAAATCGAGCCACCCCGCCAAGGCAGTCTCATGTGGGGGGTCCTACTCTACATTTTTAATATTCACTGTGCGTCACATGATCGGGGGTCAGCAATGCGTTGGCATAACAACCAGAGATCTCATAGAGACCTCTCTGATTCTTGCTGCCTGATTGCTATGAGCATCAACCGGTAGTCGGCGCTCATAGCAATGCAGTATTTCTGCTACATAGAGGCAATCTGCTTATCTTCTATATGTAGCAGAGCCGATCGAGTTGTGGATGCTTCTTGCCTCCCGTGAAGCATGCTAAAAAAATTTTAAAAAGTTTTTAAAAATATGAAAAAAATAAAAAAATATATAAAAGTTTAAATCACACCCCGTTCTCCCCATTTAAAAAAAAATTACACATATTTGGTATCGCCGCGTTCAGAATCGCACGATCTATCGATAAAAAAAAGAATTAACCTGACTGCTAAACGGCGTAGCGAGGAAAAAAATCAAAACGCCAGAATTACGCTTTTTTGGTCGCTGCGACATTGCATTAAAATGCAATAACAGACGATCAAAAGAGTCTATCTGCACATAAGTTGTATGATTAAAAACAACTTCTTGGCACGCAAAAAATAAACCCTCACCCAACCCCAGATCATGAAAAATGGAGACGCTAGGGGTTTCGGAAGATGGCGCAATTTTTATTAGAAACTTTGGAATTTTTTTTCACCACTTACATAATAATTATAATAATCTTTATTTATATAGCGCCAACATATTCCGCAGCGCTTTACAGTTTAACAGTTTTAAAACACAAGTCATAAGTAACAAGGTTAACAATACAATAATTAAAGCAAAATAAGACAAAATAAGATGACCCTGCTCGTGAGAGCTTACAATCTACAATGAGGTGAGGGAGATACAGAGTACAGGTGTGTATTTACAATGGTGTATTTACAATGATGGTCCAGCCATCTAGAGGGAGTGAAGGATGGATGGAGATAGTGAATGGGCTACACACGCACCCTTACACATAGAATGACTTTGATTAGTGAACGTGATAAGCCGCTCTGAACAAATGTGTTTTGAGGGAGCGCGTAAAACTGTGCAAATTGTTTAGTCCTACTTTCTTGGGGTAGAGTATTCCAGAGGATAGGAGCAGCACGGGAGAAGTCTTAGAGTCGTGAGTGGGAGGTACGGATTAGTGCAGAGGTTAGTCGAAAGTCGTTTGCAGAGCGCAGCGATCGGCTAGGCCGATAGACAGAGATGAGGGAGGAGATGTAGGGGGTGCCGCACCGTGGAGAGCTTTGTGGGTGAGAACAAGTAGTTTAAATTGGATCCTATAATGAATGGGCAGCCAGTGTAATGACTGACGAAGAGCGGACACGTCCGAGTACCGATTATCCAGATGGACAACCCTGGCTGCTGCATTAAGTATGGACTGGAGAGGGGATAGTTGAGTGACGGGGAGGCCAATTAATAGAGCGTTGCAGTAATCCAGCCGGGAGTGGATCAATGCTACAGTGAGGGTTTTTGTCGTTTCCATGGTGAGAAAAGGGCAGATTCTAGAGATGTTCTTTAGGTGTAAGCGGCAAGAGCGGGCAAGAGATTGTATATGGGATGTGAAGGAGAGATTGGTGTCAAACATAACACCCAGACAGCGCGCCTGCTGCCGGGGTGTTATTGTGGTGCCACTCACGGAGAGGGAAATGTCAGATTTAGGGAGGTTAGTAGACGGCGGAAGCAGAAGTAGTTCAGTTTTGGAGAGATTGAGTTTCAAATAGAGAGTGGACATGATATTGGAGACTGCGGACAGACAGTCACTGGCGTTCTGTAGTACAGAGGGGGTAAGGTCGGGGAATGACGTGTATAGTTGTGTGTCATCAGCATAAAGATGGTACTGAAAGCCAAATCTGCTGATGGTCTGTCCAATTGGGGCTGTGTAGAGAGAGAAGAGAAGGGGGCCAAGGACTGAGCCCTGAGGCACCCTGACAGCAAGAGGAAGAGGAGATGAAGTGGAGCCAGAGAACAAAACACTGAAGGAGCGGTCAGAGATATAGGAAGAGAACCAGGAGAGAACAGTGTCCTTAATGCCTAGTGACTGGAGCCTAGAGAGTAGGAGATGGTGGTCAACAGTATCGAAAGCTGCAGATAGGTCAAGAAGAATGAGCAGAGAGTGGTTACCATTACGTTTTGCTGTCAGAAGGTCATTGGTCACTTTGATGAGTGCAGTTTCATTCGAATGTAGGGGACGGAAGCCAGACTGTGAAGGGTCTAGAAGGGAGAGAGTGGAGAGGTAACGGGTAAGGCGGGAGTAGACAAGGCGCTCCAAAAGTTTAGAGATGAAGGGGAGATTGGAGACTGGTCTGTAGTTTGTGCAGGATGGGTCGAGAGCGGGTTTCTTTAGTAATGGAGTAACAATGGCGTGTTTGAAGGAGGATGGGAAAATGTCCGAGGAGAGGGAGATATTAAAGATTGTAGTTAGGTGGGTTGTGACGACTGGAGAGAGACTGGAGGAGATGTGAAGGAATGGGATCAGTAGTGCATGTAGTCGGACGAGAAGAAGAGAGGAGTCTGGAGACTTCTTCTTCTGTGATGGGATCAAATGTGGAAAGTGAGCCAGGGGAGATGCAGGAAGGGATGGGAGTCACATCACTTGGTGGTTGGGAGCAGATTTCCTGACGAATATTATCGATTTTTTCTGTAAAGTGGGAGGCCAGGTCATCAGCACAAATGTCTGTGACAGGAGCTTGTGCTTTTGGCCTGAGGAGGGAGTGAAAAGTGTCAAAAAGATTCTTGAGGTTGTTGGCTAGTGAGATCAGGGTGGTGAAGTAGGTCTGTTTGGCGAGGTGAAGGGCAGCGTTATAGGCTCTTAACATAAATTTGAAGTGGATGAAGTCTTCTGGTGTGCGGGTTTTTCTCCATAGGAGTTCAGCACTCCTAGAGCATCGCTGGAGAAGTTTAGTTTGCAATGTGAGCCAGGGCTGTTTTACTCTGTGCTTGGAGGTTCTGAGGGTGAGGGGAGCAACTTGGTCAAGGGTGCTTCTAAGAGTGTCATTGTAGTGATGAACAGCCAGATTAGGACAGGAAGAAGAGGAGATTGGGGATAGTGATGAGTGTAGTGAGTCTGAAAGTGTCTGAGGGTTAATGAGGACCTAGACATGTTTGCTGTCTATGAATTTGTAATGACCTGGAGAATCATAATTCAATATATTGGTTGCACCATGCAAAAAATAACGAAAAGGATAGCAGAACATTTAAGGAACATTGAATTAAAAAACGCAGCTTATTCTGGAGCGGTAAAACATTTTGTCAGAACACACCAGGGCGATATTAGCTCATTTGCATTTTATGCTTTAGAAAGGGTTAATAACCCTGAACGGGGAGGTGACAGGCAAAAATTGCTGAATATAAGGGGAAGCTTTTTGAATTTTAAAACGTGATACAAAATTCCCGAATGGCATGAATTTTCGTAATGATTTATTTTATATTTATTGAATTATGGTATTTGTATGTGTTTTTGAATTTCTGGTGTGTATACTCTTTCAGGTAGCCACTTTTGTTTGTTGATTGTTTGCAAATCTAACCTGCCATTAGGATTCTTCAAGTCATTATGATTTCATATATACCAAACATGTCTAGGTTATTTTTTATCTAAGGCCTCTTTCACACTTCAGTTGTTTGACGTCAGTCAAGATCCGCCGTTTTGAAAAAGGATCCGCCATTTTTTTTGACAGATCCGTTTTTTTCCCATTGACTTGCACTAGCGGCGGATTTTGACGGATGGTCATCCGTTGGATCCGTTTTTTGACGGATCCGCCATATTTTTGACGTCCGCTGTCTTGAGTGGACAGACAATGAAACTTTTTTTGTCTGCGTTAAAACAGCGGATAGGGCGGCGGATCCGTTGCCAACCGTTATTTGACGGAATCTGGCAACGGATATGCTTTTTTTTTGTTTTGTTTTTTTTACATTGAGCATGCCCGGAAGAATTTCCTTGCCGGAAATTTAACCCAAAATATTCTCTCTCTCTCATTCCCAGACTTTAAATTTCAGTCTCTAGCTGCTAAAGCGGATCAGTCCAAAAATGGATCCGGTGGCATCTGTTTGTACCACAATAGAGACAGATCCGTTTTTTCACAACCTGGCGGATTTTGACTGACGTCAAAAAAACTGAAATGTGAAACAGGCCTAATGGGTTAAAAAAAATTCCAAAGTTTGCTAAAAAAATAAATAAAAATTGCGCCATTTTCCGAGACCCGTAGCATCTCCATTGTTCGTGATCTCGGGTCAAGCGAGGGCTTTTTTTTTTGCGCGCCGAGCTGACGTTTTTAATTATACCATTTTGGTGCAGATACAAACTTTTGATCGCTTGTTATTGCGTTTTAATGCAATGTCGCAGCGACCAAAAAACCTTAATACTTGCGGCTTGATTTTTTTCTCGCTACGCCATTTAGCGATCAGGTTAATCCTTTATTTATTGATAGATCGTGCGATTCTAAACGCGGCGATATCAAATATCTGTAGGTTTGATTTTAGTTTTATTTTGAATGGGGCGAAAGGGGGGGTGAATTGAACTTTTATATATTTTGCATTTTTTTCCATATTTTTAAAAACATTTTTCTTTAACTATTGGCATGCTTCAATAGTCTCCATGGGAGGCTAGAAGCTGCCACAACTTGATCGGCTCTGCTACATAGAAGTGATGCTCAGATCGCCTATAGGTAGCAGATTTACTGCATTGCTATCAGCGCCGACCACATGGTGGTGCTCACAGTAATTCAGCATCAACAACCATAGAGGTCTCAAGGAGACTTTTGGTTGTTATGCCGACACATCGGTGACCCGCCATCACGTGACGCAGGTCATCCAGTGTGCGTATTTCCGGCCGGATGCGCTTGTTAAATGCCGCTGTCAGTGTGACAGCAGCATTTAACTAGTTAATAGCTGCGGGCGGATTGCAATTCCACCTACAGCTATTACGAGAACATGTCAGCTGTTTAAAACAGCTGACATGTCCCGTCTTTGAGGTGGGCTCACCGCCGGAGCCCTCATCAAAGCTGGTGATACTGACATTGGCATAATAGTACGTCTGATGTAAGGGGTTAAAACCCTCTATGATTTATATGTACAGTTGCCCGGAAAGTTACAAAGACTATTCTGGAAACAAACAAGCACTGCATTTGGCCATTTTCATCTGGGCCATGGATTTTAAAAGAGAACCCAAGTCTGACCCCTGGAAAACTTCCCAACGTTAATCAAGACTAAAATCTTTTGACTGAAAGTGATAACTCCTGTCTTTTAGAAAAGAGAGATTAAATTTGACAGTAATATATATAATATTTTAAAGCTGTGAATTGCCTGAAAAAAACAAACAAAATAAAAACACACCACTAAATTGCAGCCTGACTATAGGCAACTCACAATTCACATGCATCTTAAAGCTATGTGCAGACAGTATTTTTGCAAAGTTTTCAGAAAATGAGCACAACCTCCAATTTTTTTTTCTTTTTTAACCCCTTTCTGCCAGATGACGTACTATTCCCGGGATAGTACGTCATCATTGATCAGCCGCGCTCACGGGGGGGAGCGCTACTGATAGTGCCAGGTATCAGCTGTGGGAGCCAGGTGTCAGGTGTCACGGACCGCTCCCTGCACTTTTACCCCCGGCACACTGTGATCAAACATGATCGCAGTGTTTCAGGAGCAGGCAGAGGGGCTGTCAGCTGTGACAGCACCTCTGCCTTTGGATCGGAGACCCCACGGCATGTTGCGGGGTCCCAATAGCTGACATGAAGACCCGATGACGTCATGATGACATCCAGGTCTCCAGGCCTGAGAGACTTCCAGTCATGCACAGCGCATGTCAGGAAGTCTCTGTTGTCAGTGCGCAGAAGCTGCAGTGCTGACAGCTTCTATAGCATGCAGATAAGCGAGCAGCCTGAACAAAATAAGTGTCCCATAGTGGGACAAAGTGTAAAAGTCAGAATTAAATAAAAAAAATCTTTTAAAATAATAGTAAAAATATTTAAAAAAAAATATATATTTATTTAACAATAAATCAGTATTTGAATACAAAAAAACTCTTAACCATATAAGTACACATAATTGGTATCCCCACGTCCGTAACGACCCAACCTATAATGTACCACTAGTTAACCCCATTAGTGAAAACCATTTAAAAAAAAAAAGCCCAAAAAACCAATGCTTTATCATCATACCGCCGAACAAAAAGTGGAATAACACTCGATCAAAACGACGGATATAAATAAACATGGTACCGCTGAAAACGTCATCTTGTCCCGCAAAAAACAAGCCGCCATCAGGGAAAAAATAAAAAAAAGTTATAGCTCGCAGAATAAAGCGATGCAAAAATTATTATTTTTTATATAAAAGTTTTTGTTATATAAAAGCACCAAAACATTAAAAAATGATATAAATGAGGTATCGCTGTAATCGTACTGACCCAAAGAGTAAAACCGCTTTATCAATTTTTCCACACGCGGAACGGTATAAACACCCCCCCCCCAAGAAATTCATGAATTGCTGGTTTTTGTTCATTCTGCTCCCCTAAAATCTGAATAAAAAGCGATCAAAAGATGTCACGTGCCCGAACATGATACCAATAAAAATGTCAACTCGTCCCGCAAAAAAATAAGACCTCACATGACTGAGCAAAATATGGAAAAATTATAGCTCTCAAAATGTGGTGATGCAAAAACTAATTTTTTGCAATAAAAAGCGTCTTTTAGCGTGACAGATGCCAAACATAAAAACCCGCCATAAATAGTAAATCAAACCCCCCTTTACCACCCCATTAGTTAGAGAAAAATAAAATAAAAAAATGTACACTGCTCAAAAAAAATAAAGGCAACACTTAAACAACAGAATATAACTCCAAGTAAATCAAACTTCTGTGAAATCAAACTGTCCACTTAGGAAGCAACACTGATTGACAATCAATTTCACATGCTGCTGTGCAAATGGAATAGACAACAGATGGAAATTATTGTCAATTATCAAGACACCCTCAATAAAGGAGTGGTTCTGCAGGTGGGGACCTCAGACCACATCTCAGTACCAATGCTTTCTGGCTGATGTTTCGGTCACTCATGAATGTTGGTTGTGCTTTCACACTCGTGGTAGCATGAGACGGATTCTACAACCCACACAAGTGGCTCAGGTAGTGCAGCTCATCCAGGATGGCACATCAATGCGAGCTGTGGCAAGAAGGTTTGCTGTGTCTGTGAGCGTAGTGTCCAGAGGCTGGAGGCGCTACCAGGAGACAGGCTAGTACACCAGGAGACGTGGAAGGGGCTGTAGGAGGGCAACAACCCAGCAGCAGGACCGCTACCTCCGCCTTTGTGCAAGGAGGAACAGGAGGAGCACTGCCAGAGCCCTGCAAAATGACCTCCAGCAGGCCACAAATGTGCATGTCTCTGCACAAACGGTAAGAAACCGACTCCATGAGGATGGTCTGAGTGCCTGACGTCCACAGATGGGGCTTGTGCTCACAGACCAACACCGTGCAGGACGCTTGGCATTTATAACAGAACACCAGGATTGGCAAATTCGCCACTGGCGCCCTGTTCTCTTCACAGATGAAAGCAGGTTCACACTGAGCACATGTGACAGATGTGACAGTCTGGAGATGCCATGGAGAGCGATCTGCTGCCTGCAACATTCTTCAGCATGACCGGTTTGGCAGTGGGTCAGTAATGGTGTGGGGTAGCATTTCTTTGGAGGGCCGCACAGCCTTCCATGTGCTCGCCAGAGGTAGCCTGACTGCCATTAGGTACCGAGATAAAATCCTCAGACGCTTTGTGAGACCATATGCTGGTGCGGTTGGCCCTGGGTTCCTCCTAATGCAGGACAATGCCAGACCTCATGTGGCTGGAGTGTGTCAGCAGTTCCTGCAAGATGAAGGCATTGAAGCTATGGACTGGCCCGCCCATTCCCCAGACCTGAATCCGATTGAGCACATCTTGAGCACATCTGGAACATCATGTTTCACTCCATCCACCAAGGTCACAATGCACCACAGACTGTCCAGGAGTTGGCGGATGCTTTAGGCCAGGTCTGGGAGGAGATCCCTCAAGAGAACATCTGCCGCCTCATCAGGACCATGCCCAGGCATTGTAGGGAGGTCATACAGGTACATGGAGGCCACACACAATACTGAGAGGGACGTGGAGGCCACACACAATACTAAGCATCTTTTCCTTGTCTTGAGGCATTTCCACTGAAGTTGGATCAATCTGTAATTTGATTTTCCACTTTGATTTTGATTAGCATTCCAAATTCAGACCTCCATGGGATATTAATTTGGATTTACATTGATCATTTTTATGATTTATTGTTCTCAACGCATTCGACTATGTAATGAATAAAGATTTGCAACTGGAATATTTCATTCAGTGATGTCTAGGATGTGGTATTTTAGTGTTCCCTTTATTTTTTTGAACAGTGTATTTATTTCCATTTTCCCATTAGGGTTAGGGTTGGGGCTAAAGTTAGGGTTGGGATTAGGGGTGTGTTGGGGTCAGAGTTGGAGTCAGAATTGGGGGGGTTCCACGGTTTAGGCACATCAGGGGCCGTCCAAACGTGACATGGCGTCCGATCTCAATATCAGCCAATTTTGCGTTGAAAAAGTCAAAGGCGCTCCTTCCCTTCTGAGCTCTGCCGTGCGCCCAAACAGTGGTTTACATGCATATATGGTGTATCAGCGTACTCAGGACAAATTGCACAACAACTTTTGGGGTCCAATTTCTCCTGTTACCCTTGGTAAAAATAAAACAAATTGGATCAGAAGTAAATTTTTTGTGAAAAAAAAGTTAAATGTTCATTTTTTTTAATCATTCCAAAAATTCCCGTGAAGCACCTGAAGGGTTAATAAACTTCTTGAATGTGGCTTTGAGCACCTTCAGGGGTGCACTTTTTAGAATGATGTCACTTTTGGGTATTTTCTATCATATAGACCCCTCAAAGTGACTTCAAATGTGATGTGGTCTGTAAAAGAAAATAGTGTTGTAAAAATGAGAAATCGCTGGTCAACTTTTAACCCTTATAACTTCCTATAAAAAAAAAAATTTTGGTTCCAAAATTGTGCTGATGTAAAGTAAACATGTGGGAAATGTTATTTATTAGCTATTTTGTGTGACATATTTCACTGTTTTAAAGACATGAAAATGCAAACTTTGAAAATTGCGAAATTTTCAAAGTTTTCCCCAAACTTCCGTTTTTTTTTTTCCACAAATAAACGCAAGTTATATGAATGAATGTTACCACTAACATGAAGTACAATATGTCACGAGAAAACAAAGTCAGAATCACTGGGATCCATGGAAGCGTTCCAGAGTTATTACCTCATAAAGGGACAGTGGTCAGAATTGTAAAAATTGGCCCGGTCATGAACATGCAAACCACCTAGGAGGTTAAAGGGGTTAAAAGGATTTGGGGAGTTTCTGCTCAATTTCTGTTCAAAAAACACCACTGTGTGCATATACCATTGGGGTATGGCTATGCAGCAGCTTTGGCTGCAATGTTGGTTGCAAGCCCAAAGATCGCAATATGCTGCTACGACTTTGCAGAGTAATACAAGTGAATGTGATTGCATTGCAGTGAGAATACAAAGACACAAAAACAAATCCAACGGTCTGAATTTTTGTGATTTGCTTGTCAAGGTCACAGCACCTTGCGGTTTGCAATACAACCTCCATTACATTCACATTATGCGGGGATGTAGAAGTGGCACAAAGTGATCTTTAGCTACATGACCTGTGTCATGGCCAAAGCCACGGTGTGACCCACTCCGGCCTCGTTTTCCAAGCTGCAAAGTGACCGAATGACAATTATTAGATGTGGTCTTCATGTCATGCTCCCGGGTGAAAGTGGACAAAGACTATTGCCCATCACTCAAATATATCATGCAAAGTGTATCAGTCATTTTCCCCAGCTTATAAAAAAAAAAAAAACAACACACAACAACCACACACGAGCCATGGCATGATAAATCTCAAATTAACATTAAACTACAATAAGAAATAAGAAAACAAAAAACACTTTTTTTTTTCAAAGGCTCAGTTCACACTTTGCGCTATGGAGCAGTTTTCTAAGAAGTTATGAGAAGCCTAGGAGCATGTTCACATTGTCAGGAAGTAAACATGGATTCTGTGCCTAAAATCTTTACTAACACTGCTGAAATTCTTCCCAAAATGCAAATATTTTAAAACATGTTCCCCAGGAAAAAAAACAGGAGAAAAAAAAAAAAAAAAATAAATAAAATGAACTAACTCGCGGCAAGTTTTTAATTTCATAACCTTACTGTCAACAGCGCTGATACGGTGGCGCATGTCTGACAAATCAAGAGTTTCCATCTTGGTTTTTCCTGACCTTATGTGAACATAGCTTAAAAGAAAAGTATAACTGAAAGTTTTTACATTTCTATTTGTTTGTTTGTTTTGTTTTAATCCATTACTACTTGTGGGATAATATTTAAAAAAATGGCAATGAAACAAAGTCTGTATCAGGACTAAACGCCACACGTTCTCACCTGTTCTTATGAAGATAAAAGCGGTGTATGCTCCAAACACTGCAGTGTATGAAAACTGAAAAGCTACAAGAAAAATAAAATGGCCTCAATTGTGCAAATTAAGCAAAGAAAAAAACCAAAAAAAAAAAAAACAAGACAAAATGATAAAAATAAAATTCTATTCATAGTCTGAAAATGGAACATTACATACCAGCAGACAGAAATATGCTCAGGACGGTACCTTGCCGAAACCTCAGCTGTTCAATGACATGATGAAAATGAGCTGAAAAAAAATAAAATACAATAAAATTAGTAATTATATATCCAAGAATGAAGCAGAGCAAGTGTACTCTCCTAAACGCACCCAAGAAAGTGTTCACAGAAGTCCGTGCAAACACCTGTTAGGCCGCGTTCCCACGATGAGCTTTTGATATTGCAGATTTTCTGCGCTATTTCTGCACCCATTAAAGGGAACCTGTCACCTCATTTTTCCGCTATAAGCTGCGGCCACTTCCTTTTGGGGATTATCTACAACATTCTATAATGCTGTAGATAAGCCCCTGATCTAACCTGGAAGATAAGGAAAACAACTTTTATTATACTCACCCGGGGGCGGACCGGTCTGGTCCGATCCGATGGGTGTCGCAGGTCCGGCGCCTTCCATCTTCATGCAGTGAATGTCATCATCCTCCTTGTTTCGTGTCACGGCTCCTGCGCAGGCATACTGATCTGCCCTGTTGAGGGCAGAGCATATTCCTGCAGTGCGCAGGCGCTGAGCCTCTCTGACCTTTCCCGGTGCCTGCGCACTGCAGTACTTTGATCTGCCCTCAACAAGGCAGATCAGTACGCCTGCGCAGGAGCCAAGACACAAAGCAAGGAGGATGATGACATCATCTCTAGAAGATGGAAGGCGCCGGACCTGCGATACCCATCGGATCGGACTGGACCGCCCCCGGGTGAGTATAATAAAACTTGTTTTCCTTATCTTCCAGGTTAGATCAGGGGCTTATCTACAGCATTATAGAATGTTGTAGATAAGCCCCGAAAGGCAGTGGCCGCAGCTTATAGCGGAAAAACGAGGTGACAGATTCCCTTTAAGTAAAATAGATTACGCGCCTTCTTTTCAAAAAGAAGCATTGTATAAAAAAAATTTTAAAAAAACTCACCCAAAACTCATCGTGGGAACGTAGCCTAAGTTCTTGGTCAAGGTTTTAAAATGCATCATCATTCTCGGTGGAGGTTTTTATATTATGCAGACCTTAGATAATAATGGGATAATACTGGCTGCACACAGACTGTAAAAATAATTGCCTGAACTTACCCCGAGCCTAAATTCAGACAAATGTATGTTTGATTCGTTTGTGCAACAGACTGCACATAGACCAATACTAGTGTACGTGCTAGTGCACAGGTCCACATTGGGGGAGAAAACAAAAAAAATTATAAAACCTTGCAAATTATTTTATTATGGGATTTGTCTTCATTCCAGTAAAAAAAAAAAAAAAACATGCAAGTTGCTTCTAAACCCCGGATTTTGCCCAGTCTATTTGCATTAATATCAGAGTGCACGCATTTGGAGTACAGATGATGGCAGTGATGGGACAGCACTAGTGATGAGCGAACGTGCTTGGATAAGGTGATATCCCAGAATGCTCGGATGCTAACCAAGTGATATCGGTGTACTCGAAAAATATGTTCAGTCCCTGAGGCTGCTGCAGGAGATCGTTCTGATAAGCAGAACACTCAGGAGTCAGGCAATACTCATCACTGCCATCATCTGTACTCCAAAGGAATACGTTCTGATAGCAATGTAGCTGAAGGCAGGCAGAGAGACTGAGGAAAAGCCGCCATTTACAGGTGTTTTTTTTGTTTTGTTAAACAGCAATAAAAACAAATTCCTTAATGAAGATATTTGGAAAGTTTCATAACTTTCCATTCTGGACAAAATAAAAAAAATAAATAAAAAATAGCTTAGGTATTCTTTTTAAAGACTACATCAGTAGGATCAACCCCTCCTAAGGCCTGTTTCACACATCCGTTTTTTGACGTCCGCCAAAGTGTGAAAAAACGGATGTGTGAAACAGGCCTAAGCCATCTGTATGGACATGTAGGTCATATAAAGTTGTGTAAAATGATATCATGATGTCTGCGATCTGATGCCTTATTAAGAAAAGCATGGATTTCTCTAGAATATGTAAATGAGCTGTTAAGATCTATGGGCCGGACGTAGATCTCCCTGATCTAACTACAGAGCTTATGTTAAATGAAAGGCAGTGTTACCAGTGTGAGACATGTATATCAGGAGAGCAGACTGCCAGTCATTACATGTCTCACACTGGTAACGCTCCTTTCATGTAAAATAATGTGTGGAGGCAGATTCTCAGGGAGATCTACATCCAGCACATAGATCTTAACAGCTCATCTACATATTGAATAGAATGTTGAATTCTCTGGAATAAGACATCAGATCGCAGATATTGGGGTATCATTTTGTCCAACTTTTTATGACCTACATGCCCATATAGACGGCTTAGGAGGGTTTTTCCTACAGACAGATGCCATTTAACCCCTTTTGCCATCTGACGTACTATCCCGCCCATGGGACCTGGGCCCCTATGCTCATGGACGGGATAGTACGTCATAGCGATCAGCGGCGCTCACATGGTGAGCGCCGCTGATCGCGGCCAGGTGTCAGCTGATTATCACAGCTGACACCCGGCACTATGTCAGGGGCGGTCACGGACCGTCCTGACATGTTAATCCCTGGCACACTGCGATCAAACACGATCGCAGTGTACCGTGGGTTTAGGGAATCATCGGCAGGGAGGGGGCTCCCTCCGTGCTTCCTGAGACCCCCGTAGCAGAGCAATGTGCAGCGCTGTTGCGGGGGCCTCCTTCCCTGCAGGTCCCCGAATCCAAAATGGCGGTGGGGACCTTTGGGGGCCTGCAGGGAGGTGGCTTCCTCATGCCTGCAAAGCACCGGCATGAGGAAGCCTGCAGCACTACCTGTGACAGATCGCTGATCTGTCACAGCGATCTGTGATGTGACAGATCAGCGAAGTGTAAAAAGGAGATTTTTGTGTACTCACCTTAAAATCTCTTTCTCTTAGCCTCTAATTGGGGGACACAGAATCATGGGTGTTATGCTGCTGTCCGCTAGGAGGCGACACTATGCATAATCTGAAAAAGGTTAGCTATGGCTCCTCCTCTGCAGAATACACCCCTGGATGGCGTCCGCCTTCTCCAGTATTGTGCAAAAGCATTAGGAGGAACATAACAGAAGAAACATAACCATGCCTGTAAGAAGGCTACTATGTACAAGCTCAAAGAACAATATGAGAACCCAACCGTAACAGCCGCCAATTAAGGGCAACAGGGTGGGAACTGTGTCCCCCAATTAGGGGCTAAGAGAAAGAGGCTTTATGGTGAGTACACAAAAATCTCCTTTACTCTGTCGCCTCATTGGGGGACACAGAACCATGGGACGTCCCAAAGCAGTCCCTGGGTGGGAAGCAATGGACGAATATTGTGCTAGCAGGACCCTAAACTTGGGGCACTGCCGCCTGCAGAACCAGTCTACCCAGGCTCGCGTCCGCTGAGGACTGGGTATGAACACTGTAGTGTTTTGTAAATGTGTGTAGGTTAGTTCAAGTGGCCGCCTTGCACACTTGTTGTGCCGAAACCTGGTGCCGAATGGCCCAGGAGGCCCCTACTTCCCGAGTAGAGTGGGGCGTGATACCGGCCGGAAGAGAGGAACTGTTGAGTCGGTAAGCCTCATGTATGGTGGACTTGATCCACCTGGCAAGGGTAGCCTTGGAGGCCGGCAGGCCCTTGCGACCGCCTTCCGGAAGAATGAAGAGGGAATCAGACTTCCGGAAGGGGGCAGTCCTGGACATATAAATCCGCAATGCTCTGATGAGGTCAAGCGTATGCAGAGCCTTCTGCACTCTATGAGCCGGAACCGGACAAAGGGATGGCAGTGAGATTTCCTCATTGAGGTGAAAGGTGGACACAACCTTCGGAAGGAAGGATGGTACAGTACGGAGGACCACCTTGTCCTGGTGAAAAGCTAGGAAAGGCCGTCTGCAGGAAAGTGCTGACAATTCCGACACCCTGCGTAGCGAGGTGATTGCCACTAGGAAAACCACTTTCTGTGACAGAATACAGAGTGGAACTTCTTTAAGGGGTTCGAAGGGTGGTGCCTGCAATGCTGTCAGGACCAGGTTGAGGTCCCACGTTTCCAGTGGACGCCTGCAGGGAGGAACCAATCGGGAAACTCCCTGGAGAAAAGTTCTTACTTGCGGTTTGGTAGCAATGCGCCTTTGAAAAAGGACTGAAAGCGCTGACACCTGACCCTTAAGCGAGCCTAGGGATAGCTTGGCATCTAGGCCCGACTGAAGGAAACCTAGTACCTTCGGGAGAATAAGGGAGTGGGACCTGTCCATGAGATTCGCACCAGGAAAAGAAAGTTCTCCAGGTACAATAATAAATCTTGGCAGAAGCTGGCTTCCTTGCCCTAATCATGGTCGCAATGACATCCGGTGTGAACCCTGCCTGGGTTAGAATCCGGGTTTCAAGGGCCATGCCGTCAAATTGAGAGCCCCTAAATTCTGATGGTAGAACGGACCTTGTGACAGAAGGTCGTGACGATCGGGGAGACGCCAGGGGGCGTCTGCTGTAAGATGAACGATGTCGGCGTACAATGTACGTCTGGGCCAGTCCGGCGCGATCAGGATGGTTGGAACTCCCTCTTGTTTGATCTTCCTCACTACTCTGGAGATCAGGAGGAGAGTGGAAAGATGTACAGGAGCTGGAAATGGGTCCAGTCCTGAACCAGGGCATCCGCTCCGAGCGACCGCGGGTCGTGTGTCCTGGCCATGAAATTGGAGACCTTGGCATTGAGATGGGATGCCATTAGGTCCACATCCGGGGTTCCCCAGCGTTGACAGATCTGGTAAAAAATTTCGGGGTGGAGAGACCACTCCCCCGAGTCGATTCCTTGCCTGCTGAGGAATTCTGCTTCCCAGTTTTCCACCCCTGGAATGTGGACCGCCGAGAGTACCGACCTGGTGTCTTCCGCCCAGTGGAGAATATGTGTTACTTCTCTCATCGCCTGGACACTACAGGTCCCGCCTTGGTGATTCACATATGCCACCGCCGTGGCATTGTCCGACTGTTTCCGTATGTGAGAGGCCGCCAGCAGGTGATGAAAGGTTCTCAGTGCCAGGAAGATGGCCCGAATTTCCAGGATATTGATGGGCAAGGTCGCTTCCATTGGTGACCACTTGCCTTGTGCCCTGTGATGTAGGTGCACCGCACCCCAACCTGTCAGGCTTGCATCGGTGGTCAGGACCTTCCACTGACCTGAAAGAAAGGGTTTTCCTCTTGTAAGCGAAGTTGGCTTGAGCCACCAATGTACGGACCTCCTGGTTGACGATGTCAACCGGAACTCCCTGTCGAGGGAGAAGGGGTTCTTGTCCCAAGACCTGAGGATGGCTAGTTGAAGAGGACTGAGGTGAAACTGGGCAAATGGCACTGCCTCCATTGCTGCTGCCATCCTGCCGAGGACTCTCATGGCAAACCGGAGAGATCGGGGAGGTTTGCGGAGGAGTGTGCGCACTCCTAGACGGAGGGCCAGTGTCTTGTCCTTG
The DNA here is from genome assembly GCF_039654945.1 of Dendrobates tinctorius. Lineage (NCBI taxonomy): Eukaryota > Metazoa > Chordata > Amphibia > Anura > Dendrobatidae > Dendrobates > Dendrobates tinctorius. The sequence goes on along the minus strand of NW_027362162.1, from coordinate 334,335 downwards.
GGAAGGACCACAAGACCCCTGGAGGTGTCGAATAGCATTCCCAGGAAGGTTAAAGTCTGACTCGGGGTAGTCGATGATTCTTGTAAATTGACTAACCATCCCAGACGACTTAGTGTGTCGATTGTGATTGAGACACTGACCTCGCAGTCCTTGAAGGTGGAACACTTGATGAGAAGGTCGTCTAGATACGGAACGACTAGAATGCCTCTGGAGTGTAGAAAATCCATGGTGGCTGCCATGACCTTGGTAAACGTTCTTGAAGCTGTGGTGAGTCCGAACGGGAGAGCGACAAACTGGTAGTGGTCTTGGTTGACCGCGAACCTGAGAAACCTTTGATGGGCGGGAGCAAATGTTATGTGGAGATATGCGTCTTGTATGTCTATGGAGGCAAGGTATTCTCCCTACTCCATGGATGCTATGATGGACCGGAGGGAATCTGCTGTGAGCTCATTTTCGGGTTTGCCTCTGGCTTCTGGTGAGGGTTATGGAGCTGGCTGTGACAGAGGAGTAGTGAGTTCTCTATCAGGACTCCCTCTGTTGGTGAAGGGAGGTAATGAAGCTGATCTAAATGGCAGAGACTGGCCACCTGAGGAAGAGGACTGCGATTGGACATCAGGAGTTTCTGATTGGATTTAAGGCAGCCGACTCCCTAGTTTCTTGCTGGCGATTTTTCCTGACTGTGGCTTCTGGTTTCCAGTTTGGTTCCTGCCTTCCTAAAGCTAAGTTTTCTCTGCTATTGTTCATATGAGATTTTGTCTGGTTTACTTAGTTTTTGTGTTCAGCCAGCCCTGGCTGGGACTGGGCTGAATCCCCATTTTGTCTCTGATCAGTTGATCTCTTTTGCTCTGTCTTCAGAATATACCTGAGTGCTGATATAGTGATTTGAAGTCTAGCGACTTCAGGGCCTTTTTCTATCAGACGTGTTGGACATTTTTTTTGGCAGGGTTTTTTGCGTGATTGCAGACAGCAGCTTTTCTTTCCTGTCCTTTCTAGTTAGTGAGGGCCCCATGGTTTGCTCAGCCTATCTTTCTATCTGTGTCTGTGTTTTCATCTTGTTTCACAGACAATACATGTTGGGGGCTGTCTATTGCTTTGGGGTAGTTTAGATTTCCCCTTTCTTCCTTTATGCTTATTTAGTTCTCCGGCCGTGACGAGGCGTCTAGGACCTCCGTAGGCAAGCTCCATGGCTACTGCTAGTTGCCAACCTCTCTGGTTTTCTGGGCTTAGCTTGCTTTTTGTTTTTTTCCTCCTCGGTGACCCATTCATAACAGAATCACCAGCCATACCGCAGATTCTAGGGTACTCAAAAGCAGGAGAGAATTGTAAATAAAAAAAAAAAAAGTGTCAGAATTTTTTTTTTGTATGTATATTTTCTTTTTTTTCCTGGGGCCGTAGGAGGATTCTTTTTTTTTTTCTTTTTCTCCTTGATGGAGATTAAGCAATTGTCTGATCATGTGGAGCAGCTCGCTGCTGAAGTGCGGGGAATTTCCGCCTTTCTCACTCATTCACATGCTGTTGAACCAAGGATCCCTGCTCCTGATGTGTTTTCTGGGGATCGGTCTAAATTTTTGAATTTTAAGAATTGTAAATTATTTCTTGCCTTGAAGCCTAACTCATCGGGGAGCTCTGCGCAGCAGGTTAAATTACCATCCCCTTGCTGCGCGGCGATCCCCAGGATTGGGCGTTTTCTTTGACACCTGAAGATCCTGTTTTGACTAATGTGGATGCATTTTTTCAAGCCTTGGAGTTGTTATATAATGCACCTAATGCTATTGATCAAGCTGAGAGAGCCCTATTGGCATTGAACCAGGGTCAGGATCCTGCAGAGTTATACTGTCAGAAATTCTGAAGGTGGGCGGTCCTTACTACATGGAATGCATTGGCAGCTCTCTTTCGGAAGGGTTTGTCTGAGACTTTAAAAGATACTATGGTGGGATTTCCTGTTTCCTCTGGTCTTGACGATTCTATGTCATTAGTAGAGTTGAGCGACTTTTGATTTTTTAGGGTCGCGTTTCGTTTCGTGAAACCCGACTTTTCTAAAAGTCGGGTCGAGCAAGATCGTCCGATTATAGGGAAAAGTCGGGGTCGTCCCGAAACACGAAACCCAATGTAAGTCAATGGGGAATAAAAGTCGGCAGTGAGAGGAGGACAGGAAACACACCTACAGTGCCCATTTGAATGCCAAAAGCATCAATTCTTCTTACTTAAGCTTGTCAACCTTAATTAACTTCATAATACAAGTTACGCACTGAAAAATGGGGGTTATTTGGCTAAAGTTGTGGGGGGGAGGGCTGGCTGCAGGTTTTCATGTGCCCTGGGCGAAAGAGCGCCCCTTTAACACATACCACAACTCATCATGCTCCGATACGGCAGAGAAATAGCAGTATAGTACAATGAAAAATACCTCACTTTTTACATCTCATGATGAGGCCCATCTATTTCTCCATACAGAATCATTGGTCCCATATAATGTTTGAAACAGTATATGATGAGCTCCACATAATGCTACAGTATATGTTGGTCCCCATGGATGAAGCTCCACTGTCTTATGGGCCCAAATAATGCTCCAAACATAATGGGCCCCATTTCTAATGCTCTAGTGTATAATGGGCCCTGTAAATGCTGCTCCAGTGTCTGATGTACACCTTTGGAATGTTCCAGTGTATGGTGGGCCCCATCTATCATTCTCCAGAGTATAGTGCTCCCCAAAAATTGCTGTCCCAACATTGAAAACAATCAAATAAGTCTCCTCGCTAGGGAATCCCTGTACTTCTCTGGATTCCTTGTCGTCCCCATCTTCCATCTCACTGCACAGTATTTCAACTTTGCAAGTGCTGTGATCCTGGGCAAGCAGGGGGGGCCCACTCGTTGGCGACGGCACTGGCACAGGGCCCATGATAGTACGGTGGTGTGTCTGATGGCGGGTGGGCCGAACCTGCACTTTCATCTGCAGCTTCCTCTTTGTCACCGTGTAAGATGGAACTGTATATGGGAAGGGTAACCTGAGTTTCATCAGGGTCAGATTCAGGTCATGTAGCATGCGAGGGGAATGTAGTGGTCTGGGTCAATGTACCAGCAGATTCATCGAGCAGTGGCTGGGCATCAGTGCACTTGTGTCGCCCCCAGGAGTACGGTCGCCACAGTGGCATTACCTTCTTCCTAGGGAGTGTGATGTCATGCTTGGGAGCAACGAAGGATCTCTCTAGCAGGTTAACTGATTGGGCGGCATTATTCCCACGAGTCATGACCCTCCAAACAGCGTTCATGAAGGCAAAGTGTTTGTTTTACGTGGGCAGTATGGTTGTAAAGCTGAACCTTAAAGGAATGTCCAGAAGGGCACCACCAGGAGTGGAGCCTACGGTTAAATTCGACTCCACCTGGGAAACCTCAACCATGCCAGCTACAGAACAGATGCACACATTGCAAGCTTAATTCTGTTAACAAACGAGACTCCGTCATGCCCCGCGGTCCGAGTCCGGCTTACTAGAGGGACACGTGAGGCTCTGGCACATGAGATTGGCCAATAACTGGTGTGTCATGCCCTTACATGTCCGTGGCTGCATGTGCGCTACACTGAAAAGGCCAGCGTTTGTCGCTTACGGGTGCAGAAAACCCGCTGAACAACGTTAGTGATGGGGATCACTGATTACAATTATTACCCGCGAACGATGATTTCCCAGTAAGTGCAGGTCAACCGCAGTTCCGGAATTAGGCCTAACCGTCATTCCTGAAAAAATTAAAAACTTACGTGTGCAAACCACAGGTGCTGTAGCTTGCTTAACAGCTCGCCAGCCGTTCTCACGCCCAGTATGGATTACACGTGATTGCACAAAGGTGAGAAAGGGTACCGTATCCCCAGATAACATGTATGGATAGCGTACACATTCAAAATATATGTCTATACATCAGGAGGCAGGCTCAGACGGTGTTAGGCCCAGTATGGATTGCACGTGATTGCACAAAGGTTAGAAAGGGTACCGTATCCCCGGATAACATGTATGGATAGCGTACACATTCAAAATATATGTCTCAGGAGGCAGGCTCAGACGGTGTCAGGCCCAGTATGGATTGCACGTGATTGCACAAAGGTTAGAAAGGGTACCGTATCCCCGGATAACATGTATGGATAGCGTACACATTCAAAATATATGTCTCAGGAGGCAGGCTCAGACGGTGTTAGGCCCAGTATGGATTGCACGTGATTGCACAAAGGTTAGAAAGGGTACCGTATCCCCAGATAACATGTATGGATAGCGTACACATTCAAAATATATGTCTATACATCAGGAGGCAGGCTCAGACGGTGTCAGGCCCAGTATGGATTGCACGTGATTGCACAAAGGTTAGAAAGGGTACCATATCCCCGGATAACATGTATGGATAGCGTACACATTCAAAATATATGTCTCAGGAGGCAGGCTCAGACGGTGTCAGGCCCAGTATGGATTGCACGTGATTGCACAAAGGTTAGAAAGGGTACCGTATCCCTGGATAACATGTATGGATAGCGTACACATTCAAAATATATGTCTCAGGAGGCAGGCTCAGACGGTGTTAGGCCCAGTATGGATTGCACGTGATTGCACAAAGGTTAGAAAGGGTACCGAATCCCCGGATAACATGTATGGATAGCGTACACATTCAAAATATATGTCTCAGGAGGCAGGCTCAGACAGTGTCAGGCCCAGTATGGATTGCACGTGATTGCACAAAGGTTAGAAAGGGTACCGTATCCCCGGATAACATGTATGGATAGCGTACACATTCAAAATATATGTCTATACATCAGGAGGCAGGCTCAGACGGTGTCAGGCCCAGTATGGATTGCACGTGATTGCACAAAGGTTAGAAAGGGTACCGTATCCCCGGATAACATGTATGGATAGCGTACACATTCAAAATATATGTCTCAGGAGGCAGGCTCAGACGGTGTCAGGCCCAGTATGGATTGCACGTGATTGCACAAAGGTTAGAAAGGGTAACGTATCCCCGGATAACATGTATGGATAGCGTACACATTCAAAATATATGTCTCAGGAGGCAGGCTCAGACGGTGTTAGGCCCAGTATGGATTGCACATGATTGCACAAAGGTTAGAAAGGGTACCATTTCCCCGGATAACATGTATGGATAGCGTACACATTCAAAATATATGTCTCAGGAGGCAGGCTCAGACGGTGTTAGGCCCAGTATGGATTGCACGTGATTGCACAAAGGTTAGAAAGGGTACCGTATCCCCAGATAACATGTATGGATAGCGTACACATTCAAAATATATGTCTCAGGAGGCAGGCTCAGACGGTGTCAGGCACAGTATGGATTTGACGGCCCAGATTACACAGCGGAGGAGCAGGGAGAGGTAAAGATTGCAACTGCTGGGGTCCTGCCCAAGCAAGGGGGGCCCACTCGTGGGCGTCGGTACTGGCACTGGGCCCCTCATAGTACAGCGGTGTGTCTGACGGCGGGTGTGCACCACCACCGTCAGAGACACTTGATTGCACTATGAGGGACCCTGTGCCAGTGCCCGCGCCCAAGAGTCGGCCTACCCACCTGTCCAGGGCAACGGCACTCGCACGGTGTCGTGCGCTAGGTGGTGACCCCGGCCATGGGGGGGGAGGCAGCACAGTTAGGGAGTTTTAGAAAGTGGCATATGTTGATGTTGGACATTCAGCTGATGCAAAAGGCGAAATAGGTGAAGTCCCAGGAAGAGGTGGACCAAAGCAAGCCATTTTTCTGTCACCCTATGTGTCATCAGGGGAAGGTGGGACAAAATCCTTGGAAACCCATGCATGGTTCATTTTAATGAAGGTTAGATCATCCACATTTTGGGTTGACAGACGGGTCCTTTTTTCTGTCAGGATTGATCCAGCTGCACTGAAGACTCTTTCCGATAGCACACTTGCAGCTGGGCAAGCGAGCTCCTGTAAGGCATATTGGGCCAATTCAGGCCAGGTGTCCAGTTTAGCGGCCCAATAGTCAAAGGGGAATGACCTGTGTGGGAGAACATCGATATGGGAGGAAAAGTAGTTTGTAACCATAGTTGACAACTGCTGTCTCCTGTCACTTTCCATCGATGCTGTATTACCAGTTGTGTGAGCGGTACTTGAAAAATCAGTCCACAACATTGTCATGAAACCCCTGTCTCCAACGCCACTTCTGCTGTGTGCACCATGAACACCTCTGCCAAGCTGCCCCCGGCCCGTACGGCTCGTGTGAGAACCATCACTGCTGCTGTGTGCTGGGAATGCCTCAAGCAACCGATTTACCAGAGTTGCTTGTTTATTAGCCAATATTAGGTCAAGGTTCTCCTGTGGCATGATGTTTTGTAATTTGCCTTTATAGCGTGGATCCAGGATGCTGGCCAACCAGTAGTCGTCATCGTTCATCATTTTGGCAATGCGGGGGTCCCTTTTTAGGATCCGCAAGGCATAATCTGACATGTGGGCCAATGTTCCCGGTGTCAATGATGCACTGCGAGTGCTGGTTGGAGGAGCACTTTCTGGCAAATCCACATCCCTCCAGTCACGCACAAACCCTGTACCAGACCTTGCCACGCCAACATTTTCACTTGCCCCACGAGATGCATCCTCCTCCCCTAAGTAATCATCCCCATCATCATCCTCCTCCTCCTCTTCTTCCTCCAACTCGTCCAGGAGAGGTCCCTGAGGAGACAATGGCTGAATGTCATCAAGGATTCCCTCCACCTCTTCCTCCTCGTCAACATTGGCTGCAGACGCCTGCTCCTTAAGGTGCGTCAAAGTTTGCATGAGCAGACGCATAAGTGGGATGCTCATGCTTAGGATGGCGTCATCTGCGCTTACCAGCCGTGTGCATTCCTCAAAACACTGAAGGACTTTACAGAGGTCTTTCAGCTTCGACCACTCACACCTGTCAACTCCATGTCTGCTCTCAAAGTGCCTGGCCGTGTATCCTCCCACAAATGCATTATGGCCTGCCTCTGCTCGCACAGCCGCTCCACCATGTGCAGGGTGGAGTTCCACCTTGTTGCAATGTCGATAATGAGGCGGTGGTTGGGAAGGTGGAGCAATCGCTGCAGCTTCTGCATACAAACGGAGTGTACAGGCGACCGGCGGATGTGCGCGCACAGTCTTCGCACCTTCTGGAGCAGGGCTGTTAACTCCGGATAATTTTTGAGGAAGCACTGCACCACCAGGTTCAAGGTGTGAGCCAAGCAAGGTACAGTGGGGAAAAAAAGGATTTAGTCAGTCAGCAATAGTGCAAGTTCCACCACTTAAAAAGATGAGAGGCGTCTGTAATTTACATCATAGGTAGACCTCAACTATGGGAGACAAACTGAGAAAAAAAAATCCAGAAAATCACATTGTCTGTTTTTTTTTCATTTTATTTGCATATTATGGTGGAAAATAAGTATTTGGTCAGAAACAAGCAATCAAGATTTCTGGCTCTCACAGACCTGTAACTTCTTCTTTAAGAGTCTCCTCTTTCCTCCACTCATTACCTGTAGTAATGGCACCTGTTTAAACTTGTTATCAGTATAAAAAGACACCTGTGCACACCCTCAAACAGTCTGACTCCAAACTCCACTATGGTGAAGACCAAAGAGCTGTCAAAGGACACCAGAAACAAAATTGTAGCCCTGCACCAGGCTGGGAAGACTGAATCTGCAATAGCCAACCAGCTTCCAGTGAAGAAATCAACTGTGGGAGCAATAATTAGAAAATGGAAGACATACAAGACCACTGATAATCTCCCTCGATCTGGTGCTCCACGCAAAATCCCACCCCGTGGGGTCAGAATGATCACAAGAACGGTGAGCAAAAGTCCCAGAACCACGCAGGGGGACCTAGTGAATGAACTGCAGAGAGCTGGGACCAATGTAACAAGGCCTACCATAAGTAACACACTACGCCACCATGGACTCAGATCCTGCAGTGCCAGACGTGTCCCACTGCTTAAGCCTGTACATGTCCGGGCCCGTCTGACGTTTGCTAGAGAGCATTTGGATGATCCAGAGGAGTTTTGGGAGAATGTCCTATGGTCTGATGAAACCAAACTGGAACTGTTTGGTAGAAACACAACTTGTCGTGTTTGGAGGAAAAAGAATACTGAGTTGCATCCATCAAACACCATACCTACTGTAAAGCATGGTGGTGGAAACATCATGCTTTGGGGCTGTTTCTCTGCAAAGGGGCCAGGACGATTGATCCGGGTACATGAAAGAATGAATGGGGCCATGTATCGTGAGATTTTGCGTGCAAACCTCCTTCCATCAGCAAGGGCATTGAAGATGAAACGTGGCTGGGTCTTTCAACATGACAATGATCCAAAGCACACCGCCAGGGCAACGAAGGAGTGGCTTCGTAAGAAGCATTTCAAGGTCCTGGAGTGGCCTAGCCAGTCTCCACATCTCAACCCTATAGAAAACCTTTGGAGGGAGTTGAAAGTCCGTGTTGCCAAGCGAAAAGCCAAAAACATCACTGCTCTAGAGGAAATCTGCATGGAGGAATGGGCCAACATACCAACAACAGTGTGTGGCAACCTTGTGAAGACTTACAGAAAACGTTTGACCTCTGTCATTGCCAACAAAGGATATATCACAAAGTATTGAGATGAAATTTTGTTTCTGACCAAATACTTATTTTCCACCATAATATGCAAATAAAATGAAAAAAAAACAGACAATGTGATTTTCTGGATTTTTTTTTCTCAGTTTGTCTCCCATAGTTGAGGTCTACCTATGATGTAAATTACAGACGCCTCTCATCTTTTTAAGTGGTGGAACTTGCACTATTGCTGACTGACTAAATACTTTTTTTCCCCACTGTATGTGGCTGAGTTTTGAAAGGGCTATGGCTGCCACAAAATTACGGCCGTTATCACTAACTACCTTGCCTGCTTCAAGATGTACACTACCCAGCCATGACTCAGTTTGTCGCTTCAAGTACTCGGCCAGCACCTCGGCGGTGTGTCTGTCGCCCAAACACATCATCTGCAACACAGCCTGCTGACGCTTTCCACTAGCTGCTCGATAGGGGGACACCTCGTGTGCAACAGTGGCAGCTGCAGATGGAGTGCTCGTACGACTGCGCTCTGTGGACGAGCTTTCGCTTCTGGAGGAGGAGGAGGAGGAGGGTCGAACGCCTACAGCCAACTGTTTCCTATACCGTGGGCTAGGCAGCACTGTCCCACCACCGCTGTCCCCTGTGGACCCTGCATCCACCACATTAACCCAGTGCGCAGTGATGGACACGTAATGGCCCTGGCCATGCCGACTGGACCATGCATCAGTTGTGAGGTGCACCTTTCCACTCACTGACTGCTTGAGTGCATGGGCAATGCGGTCTTTTACATGATGGTGGAGGGCTGGGATGGCTTTGCGAGAGAAGAAGTGGCGACTGGGTAGCTCATAGCGTGGTACTGCATAGGCCATGAGTTCGCGGAAAGCTGCGCTTTCCACCAACCGATAGGGCATCATCTCAAACGAGATTAGTTTGGCAATGTGGGCTTTCAAACCCAGTGTACGCGGATGAGAGACTGAGTACTTTATTGACCTACTCATAGTGTCTGGGAGGGTGAGCTGGACTTGAGAGCTGCATATGGTGGAAGTAATGGTGGACAGGGCGGACTGAGAGAGGGTTGATGATGGTGATGGAGTTGGTGTTCTTTCTGATGGCCTAGATTCAGTATTTCGTTGATATAACAGTGAGATTCCCTGACTGCTGTGGCCTTGCAACGACACCTCAACATTTGCTGCTGTGCTAACGGGTGGGCTAACAGTGGGGGAAACAATGTAGCGTTGCTGACTACCTTCTTTGTGATCAGTTGCACATGTGGCACTTGAGGTTTGGTGTTGTGTCCATGCTTGCAAGTGGATGCTGGTCAAATGTCTAAGCATGCAACTGGTATTCAAATTTTTCAGATTTTTCCCTCGGCTAAAGGTCTTTGCGCACTTCTTACAGATAACCTTGGCCTGATCATGAGGATTTTGTTCAAAAAAGTGCCACACTGCACTCTTCCTACTTCCTACTACTGGCAGACATTTTGCGGCCTAGCACGCTGTGATCTTTTGACCCTCTGGACAAGCTGTCCAGCAACTCTTTTGATTTTTGGAACCTGTCTTTGGAGTGCTCCGGGCCTGCCAGATAACAGCTGTTGCGATGTCGATGTCTGCTGTGGATGCTCCTCATCTGAGCTATTGGAAGCAGCACCCTCTTCCCCCAATGGATGTCAATCTGGGTCAACAACTGGGTCATCCATCACCTCCTCTTCAATGTCATGTGCACCTTCCTCTGTGTCACCGTGTATGGTGGTATAGTGTGCGGGAAGGGGCACCTGAGTCTCATCAGGGTCAGAATCTGGCTCTGTACACTGCGAGGACAATGTAGTGCTCTGAGTGATTGTACCAGCAGAATCATCTATCAGCGGCTGTGCATCAGTGCACTCCATGTCAGATTCATCTTGGCCTGGGTAATTCACCATTTCACTTGATAATCCAGGCATGGTATGTGAAAACAGCTCCATGGAGTAATCAGTAGTATGGCCTGCGTCATCCTTCAATCTTGGTTGGGGCGAAGGACACAAGGAAAGGTGTGGTTCATGAACATGAGCCTCCAATGACGACTCAGTGCTTTTACTTTTTACAACTTCAGAAGAAGAGGCGATAGAGCTGGAGGCTGAGTCAGCAATGTAAGACAAAACTTTTTCCTGATGCTCTGGCTTTAAAAGCGGTTTGCCAACTCCTAGAAAACTAAGCCTTCAAAGCCTTATGGAGCCAGACGATGACGCAGGCGCAACACCTCCTGCATTCGGTCCTATTTTGCTTTTGCCACTACCATCAGATCCACCACCAACACCATCATTACCAGCTGCCAACCCCCGCCCAATTCCACGGCCTCTTCCACCAGCCTTCCTCATTTTTGGTAGAAATGTAGACAAAATCCAACAAACTATATAGTAATGTAAAACAAGGTACAAGGTGTCTATAGGACAGGGGAGATTTAGATTTTCTGCACACACTAGTGGACACTGGACACTTTTGGATTGTGTGAGGCCCACTGAATATCAGAGCGCTATGTCACAGGCTCGATGGCACAGGTGTGAAAAAAGTGACTACAGGCTAAGGGAGATTTTGAATTTCTGCAGACACTTGTGGACACTGGACACTTGGATTGTGTGAGGCCCACTGAATATCATAGCACTATGTCACAGGCTCGATGCAACAAATGTGAAAAAAGTGACTACAGGATAAGGGAGATTTTGAATTTCTGCAGACACTAGTGGACACTGGACACTTGGATTGTGTGAGGCCCACTGAATATCAGAGCGCTATGTCACAGGCTCGATGCAACAGGTGTGAAAAAAGTGACTACAGGATAAGGGAGATTTTGAATTTCTGCAGACACTAGTGGACACTGGACACTTGGATTGTGTGAGGCCCACTGAATATCAGAGCGCTATGTCACAGGCTCGATGGCACAGGTGTGAAAAAAGTGACTACAGGATAAGGGAGATTTTGAATTTCTGCAGACACTTGTGGACACTGGACACTTTTGGATTGTGTGAGGCCCACTGAATATCAGAGCGCTATGTCACAGGCTCGATGGCACAGGTGTGAAAAAAGTGACTACAGGATAAGGGAGATTTTGAATTTCTGCAGACACTTGTGGACACTGGACACTTTTGGATTGTGTGAGGCCCACTGAATATCAGAGCGCTATGTCACAGGCTCGATGACACAGGTGTGAAAAAAGTGACTACAGGATAAGGGAGATTTTGAATTTCTGCAGACACTTGTGGACACTGGACACTTTTGGATTGTGTGAGGCCCACTGAATATCAGAGCGCTATGTCACAGGCAGAAATTGGCTAGTGTATCACAAACTACAAGATGTATGTAGAATTGGGCAGAATAGGAATCTCCCTAGAGTGTAGGTCTGTAAGAACGGAACAAGTCCTCCACTTATCCTTCCACAGTGACACACAGATAGCTTCACTGTGGCTGTGATAACAGCCGTTACACGGTACTGTGTGAGGAGCGTACACCGCTGTATGGTGTGAAAAAATGCACGCTCAGTACCTCAGCAGGACAAAAAAAAAAAATTGGGATTGCTTTTAAAAAAGCAGTTTGCAGAGCAGTGGGGAAACAGCAATGCAGCTGTCAGGAAGCCTTAGAAGGCAGCCTAACAACCAACACCGCTGATCCACCACAATATAGCCTCCCCTTGCACTGCACACACAGTGACTGGTGGGTTGCACAGGCAAAATCGCTAGCAGCAGAAGCAGTTTTTTTTTCTTCTTCCCTGCCTAACTCTCTCCCTACAGAATCAGCAACCTCTCCCTATGCTAAGATCGGCAGAAGTAAGATGGCGTTCGGCGTGCACGCCCTTTTATAACCCCTGTGACGCCCACCAAAGCAAGCCAATCACTTGCATGCCCTTCTGAAAGATGGTGGTGACCCCTGCCTATGTCATCACGTTGCCCACAGTGTCCGTGGATCCTGATTGGCTGAAAAAGAGCGCAAAACAAACTTTTGAAACGCGACTTTGGCGAGTAAGTCGCCGACCTCGTGGCCGACCTCATCCTAGGGTCGGGTTTCGTTTCATGAAACCCGACTTTGCCAAAGGTCGGCGACTTTTGAAATTTTTCGACCCGTTTCGCTCAACTCTACTCAAAACCTTTGCTCGCCCTGACCCTAAACCCTCACTAGGGAATTGGTCGGTGCGTAGACTAATCCCACCACTGCACTAACAACACACATGAGGAAAGAAGACAATACAGGGGACACCACTTATCTTTATGCTCTGTGCTTACGCTCCTGCAACAGAGCCCCACCACCTGCGTGCGTCTTCTCCTCCACCTCGGTCCATCACCATCTTGGATCTTTCACCATAGTGCAGCCTTGGAGCAGAGTCCACCACCAATTGCAGCAGTCCAGTAACAGAGTCCCAAAGATGAGTCAGCCTCTGCCAAGAATTTAAGCATGCTTGAATTCAACTATCAGCAACCAAGTTGAGCATGCCGAGTGCGACTCTCTCCATAGTCGTCACTCCACCAAGCCATGCACGCACTTCCTGCTGACACCATAAACTGCGACTCCACCAGGCCATGCCAGCCTTTCTTGCAGACACCATTAGCTGCCACTCGTACCCTCTGGCTGACTGCGCAGGACTCCTATTCAGCTCCATGTTCACCCAGGCTTCCTTCCCAAATGAACACAATATCACCAGCAGTGATTGCACACACCTAGCACACCTTTATAGGGTGTCACACCTGATTTATAATTGTGCTTTAAAACTAAAGCTAAGGTGCGATACCATTCTCCACCACCGGGCAACTTAGAATGAAACACCACGTGTAGTAATTCTAATGGCCACCGGGGGCAATCACGGTCACTTTGCACCTACCCAAAGGAAAAAAAGTTCACTTTGTCCATTTAAACTGTCAGATCCAAAAGTGGATCATGACAGTTGATGTACAAAAGGGGAGAGTACCTGTACGCCTTTTGAATTGCGGGGAGGAGGAGGCCACAATACCTCAGTATGCCACAGTTGCTAAGCTGCTCACTATCAGTAATAATGCAATGCAGGCAGCAGAGCCCTTGGTCTCATCCAACCAGGTGGAGGACAACGGCTCTGTAAAGCAGCTGGAGGAGTGGTGCCAGCAACTGCAGGTGGGGACTGACTCTACACCTTCATACCAGATAAATGGGGTTTACAGGGTGACCCAGGAATATGAGCGGGTATTTAGTAAACACCCTCTAGATTTTGGGAAGGCAAAAGGGGTTCAACACCATATCCCCACTGGAAATCATCCACCCATTAAAGAAAGGTACCGGCCTATGCCCCCCACACAATACCAATGTGCTAAAGGTATGTTGAGAGAGATGAAGGAAGCTGGGGTCATCAGAGACAGTTGTAGCCCCTGGGCAGCCCCAATAGTTTTTGTAAAGAAAAAGGATGGTACCATGAGAATGTGTGTTGATTACAGAAAAATTAACAGCATTACACATAAAGATCCCTACCCATTACCCAGAATTGAAGAGTCATTAGCTGCACTTAAAACTGCTAACTACTTTTCCACCTTAGATCTCACTAGTGGGTATTGGCAGGTTCCCGTGGCAGAGGCAGACAAGGAGAAAACAGCATTTACCACCCCAATGGGTCTCTCTTAGTTCAACTATATGCCATTCAGGCTCTGCACTGCCCCAGGAACATTTCAATGGCTGATGGAGTGCTGCCTGGGACACATGAACTTTGAGACAGTCCTGTTGTACCTTGATGATGTCATTGTTTTCTCCAAGACTTATGAAGACCATCTGGAGCACCTGGCTGAGGTGTTTGAAGCCTTGTCCAACTTTGGCCTGAAGGTGAAGCCTTCCAAATGCCACCTCCTGAAGCCCAAGGTACAGTACCTCGGTCATGTAGTGAGTACAGAAGGTGTGGCATCAGATCCTGACAAAGTCACAGTCATCCGGGACTGGCCAAAGCCCAGCAACCTCCATGAAGTATGCCAATTCCTCGGGTTGGTAGGCTACTACTGAAGGTTCGTCAAAGGCTTCACGGAGATAGCCACCCCTATGCAAAATCTTCTGGTGGGGCAGTCCAAGAAGGCCAAACAGAAAAGTTCCACCTTTGAATGGACTGAGGAGTTGGAGAGATCCTTCACCAGACTGAAGATGGCTCTCACAGAAGATGAAGTTCTGGCCTACCCAGATTATGACAAACCCTTTGTGTTGTATACTGATGCCAGCAATGTGGGACTTGGAGCAGTATTGTCACAGGTACAGAATGGCAAAGAAACAGTGATCTCCTACGCCAGCAGGAAGCTTCGTCCCACTGAAAGGAACCCAGATAACTACAGTTCCTTCAAGCTGGAGTTCCTCGCCAAAGTCTGGGCTGTGACTGAAAGATTCAAGCATTACCTAGCTTCAGCCAAGTTTACCATTTTTGCGGACAACAACCCGTTGACTCACTTGGACACTGCAAAACTAGGTGCACTGGAGCAGCGATGGATGGCTTGGCTGTCTAACTATGAGTTTACCATCAAGTACCGGACAGGGCACAAGGATGCCAATGCTGATGCCCTGTCCAGAATGCCTAATCTGCCAGATGCAGGAGAAGACCCTGAGGCACTTTAAGAAATAGAGTTGCCTCCCTTCCACCGACCCCTTGCGGCCCAACGTGCACAGGGAGTGAGAAACAGAAGGTCTGGCTTGAAAGAGGTCACCCTAAATCCATTGCCCCATCATGACTGGACAGAAACTCAGGATAATGACCCCGCGGTCCGCCTGGTGAAGGAGCTACTGTCACAAGCTGACTCATGCCCAGAGTCGAATGTTCCTAAAGAAACCCAGCAGTTGTGGAAGGAAAGAGGTCGGCTGTTCATCTATGAAGGAAAGCTGTGTCGGAGGAGTATCAATGCCCGCACTCATGAGCTGGTCTGGCAGGTGGTAGTCCCAAAGAGAGAGGCATCAATGGTCTTGGAAGCATACCACAATGGAGCTGGACACTTCGGATGGAAGAAGTTGGAAGCATTGCTCCGGGAGAGATTCTACTGGGCTGGTATGAGAAAAGCCATTGAAAAGTGGTGCCGAGAGTGTGGACAATGTAACTTGCACAGAAAGGATCGAAACAGCCAGAGAGCTCCTCTACAGCCAATCATCACCAAACAGCCACTTGAGTTGGTAGCCCTGGACCATGTGAAGCTGGTTCCAAGCCGGTCAAGCTACATCTATGCTCTTACCATCGTGGACCACTACTCAAGATTCCTGGTAGTTGTGCCTGTCAAAGATCAAACAGCCAGGACAGCAGCCAGAGCCTTCCAACAGCACTTTTGCAGACCACATGGATATCCTGAGAGAGTACTTACTGATGAAGGTCCGGCTTTCGAGGCAGAAGTGTTCCAGGAATTCTGTAACTTGTATGGTTGCAAGAAGATCAGGACAACCCCTTATCATCCACAGACCAATGGCATGTGCGAGAAGATGAACCAGGTAGTGATTGACCTACTGAAGACATTGCCTTTGGAGGAGAGAAATCTGTGGCCAGAAAAGTTGCCAGATCTGGTAGACCTCTACAACCATATTCCGGTGAATTCCACCAACTGTACCCCAGCCTACCTAATGAGAGCAAGACCTGGTAAACTGCCTATTGATTTGTACATTGGAGTCCTTACGCCTGAAGTAACGTCACCAGATGCTGACTGGGATATAGGAAGACAACAACAGTACAGAAGAGTACAGGAGTGTGTGGAGAAGAGTTTAGCCCAGGCAAGACAAAAACAAGAAAGGAACTACAATCAGCATGCACCTGCGGTTCCCTTGTCACCAGGAGAGCAAGTTATCAAGTGGAAAAGAAGATTGCATAAATTGGATGACCAATGGGAAGCTGAGCCTTACACCATTCTACCCTCAAACTTTGACAATACCAAGGTGTGTCTTATTAGCAAAGATGGAGGAGAAACCTCAGCAGCCAGATCAAGGGATCATTTGAAATTATGTCCTGACGTGTTAAAAGAAAGAATGGAAGAACAAGATAACATCCAAA
Organism: Dendrobates tinctorius; assembly: GCF_039654945.1. Lineage (NCBI taxonomy): Eukaryota > Metazoa > Chordata > Amphibia > Anura > Dendrobatidae > Dendrobates > Dendrobates tinctorius. The sequence continues at coordinate 317,809 of NW_027362162.1, read as the reverse complement.
CCCATAGAAGAAGAAGAGAAGGTAAGCACAATACTTGGAGAATTCCCTGCAAATTGGACTAAAGTAAATGATGCTATAGAGGTGACAGTGTTGACTTTCCCCAATTTATAGAACAGGAAGACGTGACTCCAGAAAATCCTGAAGATCAGGAAAATCAGGCAGCAGATGCCACCCCAGCAGTGGAGCCAGAGAACCCTCGCCCTGCCAGTGGTGAATCTGTTATACCCATGGTGAGTCTAAAGGGGGTTTTACACTAAGCAATATCGCTAGCAATATCGCTAAAACGTCACTGGTTTTGTGACGTTATAGTGATATCGCTAGCGATATCGCTATGTGTGATACTTACCTCCGACCGGCTCCCCCGCTGTCCATCGCTGATCGCGCGAGAATGTCCGGCTCCATTTCTCGTCGGACGCTTCCTGCTGGGCTTCCTGCTGTGACGTCCAGCGACGCGTGGAGGCGGGCGGGAGGACGTCTGGATCGCTGTGTGTGAATGGTAAGTATCGTGCGCTGCGTCGCTGCTGCATCGCTGTGAGATCTTTCTGTATGAAAGCTCACTAGCGATCATTTAGCGATGCACCAGCGATCCTGACCGGGTCGGATCGCTGGTTGGATCGCTGGTGCATCGCTAAATGTAAAAGGGCCTTAAGAGTTCGCAGACAATCTAGTATTCCTGTGCCATGCAGAACCACCAGTAGTGTATCCAGTACATTACACACTACACCAGTAGTTAGCACCAGACAACCAGTAGGATTCCCAGTGACACCAGTGTCACGCAGGTCTACCCGTACTACACAAGGTATACAAGGTAAGTGTGCATACTGTAAAGCGCTGCGGAATATGTTAGCGCTATATAAAACATAAAGATTATATTTATAAAAAAAATAAAGATTACCACCCATCAGATATCATGTATAGATAAGTAAATGTTGAAATTGTATATACAGTGGGGCAAAAAAGTATTTAGTCAGTCAGCAATAGTGCAAGTTCCACCACTTAAAAAGATGAGAGGCGTCTGTAATTTACATCATAGGTAGACCTCAACTATGGGAGACAAACTGAGAAAAAAAATCCAGAAAATCACATTGTCTGTTTTTTTTTCATTTTATTTGCATATTATGGTGGAAAATAAGTATTTGGTCAGAAACAAGCAATCAAGATTTCTGGCTCTCACAGACCTGTAACTTCTTCTTTAAGAGTCTCCTCTTTCCTCCACTCATTACCTGTAGTAATGGCACCTGTTTAAACTTGTTATCAGTATAAAAAGACACCTGTGCACACCCTCAAACAGTCTGACTCCAAACTCCACTATGGTGAACACCAAAGAGCTGTCAAAGGACACCAGAAACAAAATTGTAGCCCTGCACCAGGCTGGGAAGACTGAATCTGCAATAGCCAACCAGCTTGGAGTGAAGAAATCAACTGTGGGAGCAATAATTAGAAAATGGAAGACATACAAGACCACTGATAATCTCCCTCGATCTGGTGCTCCACGCAAAATCCCACCCCGTGGGGTCAGAATGATCACAAGAACGGTGAGCAAAAATCCCAGAACCACGCGGGGGGACCTAGTGAATGAACTGCAGAGAGCTGGGACCAATGTAACAAGGCCTACCATAAGTAACACACTACGCCACCATGGACTCAGATCCTGCAGTGCCAGACGTGTCCCACTGCTTAAGCCTGTACATGTCCGGGCCCGTCTGAAGTTTGCTAGAGAGCATTTGGATGATCCAGAGGAGTTTTGGGAGAATGTCCTATGGTCTAATGAAACCAAACTGGAACTGTTTGGTAGAAACACAACTTGTCGTGTTTGGAGGAAAAAGAATACTGAGTTGCATCCATCAAACACCATACCTATTGTAAAGCATGGTGGTGGAAACATCATGCTTTGGGGCTGTTTCTCTGCAAAGGGGCCAGGACGACTGATCCGGGTACATGAAAGAATGAATGGGGCCATGTATCGTGAGATTTTGAGGGCAAACCTCCTTCTATCAGCAAGGGCATTGAAGATGAAACGTGGCTGGGTCTTTCAACATGACAATGATCCAAAGCACACCGCCAGGGCAATGAAGGAGTGGCTTCGTAAGAAGCATTTCAAGGTCCTGGAGTGGCCTAGCCAGTCTCCACATCTCAACCCTATAGAAAACCTTTGGAGGGAGTTGAAAGTCCGTGTTGCCAAGCGAAAAGCCAAAAACATCACTGCTCTAGAGGAGATCTGCATGGAGGAATGGGCCAACATACCAACAACAGTGTGTGGCAACCTTGTGAAGACTTACAGAAAACGTTTGACCTCTGTCATTGCCAACAAAGGATATATCACAAAGTATTGAGATGAAATTTTGTTTCTGACCAAATACTTATTTTCCACCATAATATGCAAATAAAATGAAAAAAAAACAGACAATGTGATTTTCTGGATTTTTTTTTTCTCAGTTTGTCTCCCATAGTTGAGGTCTACCTATGATGTAAATTACAGTCGCCTCTCATCTTTTTAAGTGGTGGAACTTGCACTATTGCTGACTGACTAAATACTTTTTTGCCCCACTGTATATGTAACTGTTTTCAAGTTTTGTGCCTACAGGTAATCTGTAAGAGTTTCCTCTGAATTTTCCAGTTTTTACCTTGTTTTATGGACACTGAACCACAGGACTGTGTGTGGTCAAAAACTTTCTTTGTAATTAGTTCACCATTTGCCCAGGAATGGACCATGGACATTGATGCTGGGCTTATCATCATAGACTATTTTTGGAGCTCTTGGTTTTTGTAACTTTTTTTTTTTTTTTTTAAATCTTGTACAATTATAACTGTTCACCTTGTTTAACTGTTTATATGTTTTACACCTTTTGTTCAGCCCAGGAGTGCTGACTGCACTAGGGGGGAATGTGGCGCCCCCAAGAGTATGGCCGTCACAGTGGCTTTGCCTTCCTCCAGGGAGGGTAATGCCAGGCTTGGAAGCAGTGAAGGGTCTCTCTCGCAGTTAACCTATACATGCAACACAGTTCCACTCCAGGCCAGCAGGGGGGACTTTGAAGCGGAATTGAGGGTAGGAGTGCTCTCTGAGGGCCAAGAGAAAGGAGTGGTCAGTTAGTGTGAGGAGGGTGAAGTGTGCAGACGTGAGGAGGAAGCGCGGAGATCGAGCGGAGAGGAAAGGCTCATCTCCAGTGAGAGAGCATGAACTGGAGCCTGGTCTCCACGGTTGTACGGATACTAATGTGTTGTGAGTTCATTTTCCCCTTCATTACTGAGGCCCGAGGAACTCCCTCTTCTGGTAAAAGAAGGTAGTGAGCCTGATTGTCAAACACCTGAGGCTGATGATTGTGACTGGCTGAGTGGAGTTACGGACTGGATATAATGCTGCCGACGCCCTTCTGCCCTGCGGGTGATTTCTCTGTGGGATCCTTGGAGACCAGTCTGAATTCCTGCTCCTCCAAAGCTAAGTTTGCTGCTCGGCCTTTTGCTTTTATGCATTGACTTTGTTTTTGCTTTGTGTTTCTGGATTTCTGCCATTCCCTGCTGGGGTGTGCTGAATTCATTTAGCTCTGTCTTCTGAAAATACCTGAGTGCTGATTCAGTTTTTGAAGCCTAGCTGCTTCAGGGTCTTTTTCATATCAGCTGGTTGGCTTTTGTCTTTGATAGGGTTTTGGCAGATTGCAGACAGCAGCCTTCCTTTCCTTTCCTATCTAGGTAGTTTTGGGGCCCTGTCTTTGCTCAGTCTTTCTGTCTTTGTTAGTATTTTCATCTTGCTTCACCGTCATTATATGTTGGGGGCTGCCTATTGCTTTGGGGTCTGCTCTGGGGCAGTTTAGATTTCCCCTTTCTTTCTTTAGGCCTATGTATTTCTCCGGCTGTGATCGAGGGGTCTAGGGCATCGTAGGAACCCCCCACGGCTACTGCTAGTTGTGTTGATAGGTTCAGGGGTCTGCAATCTGATAGTTGCCAACTTCTCTGGTTTTCTGGACTTAGCTTGTATTTCTGCTTTTGCCTCCTACGGTGACTCATTCATAACAGAATCACCAGCGATACCGCAGATTCTAGGGTACTCAATAGCAGGAAAGAATTGTAAAAAAAAAAAAAAAAGTGTATATTTTTTCCTCTATATCTCTGAGGCCGTAGGGGGAATTTTTTTTTTTCTCTCAATGGAGATAAAGCAATTGTCTGATCGTGTGGAGCAGCTCGCTGCGGAAGTGCGGGGAATTTCCGCCTACCTTGCTCATTCACATGCTGCTGAACCAAAGATTCCTACACCTGATGTATTTTTTGGGGATCGGTCTAAATTTTTGAATTTCAAAAATAATTGTAAATTATTTTTTGCCTTGAAGCCTAACTCGTCAGCAGCAGGTTAAAATTGTCATCTCTTTGCTGCGTGGCGATCCCCAGGATTGGGTGTTTTCTTTGAAACCAGATGATCCTATTCTGACTAATGTGAACGCATTCTTTCAAGCTTTGGGGTTGTTGTATGACGAACCTAATGCCATTGATCAGGCTGAAAAGACCCTGCTGGCATTGAGCCAGGGTCGTGATTCTGCAGAATTGTACTGTCAAAAATTCCGAAAGTGGGCAGTACTTACTACCTGGAATGATAATGCCTTGGCTGCTCTCTTTCGGAAGGGGTTGTCAGAAGCCGTAAAAGATACTATGGTGGGATTTCCTGTTCCCTCTGATCTTGACGATTCTATGTCATTAGCCATTCAGGTTGATCGGCGTTTGCGCCAACGCAAAGCTGCACGAGAGGTGTTGCCACCTGTTGAACAAATGTCTGAACCTATGCAATGTGATAGAGTTTTTTCCAGAGAGCAGCGTCAGGAGTTCAGAAGGCGTAATAAGTTGTGTTTTTTCTGTGGAGATGCCTCGCATATTATTTCTGTCTGTCCCAAACGAGAGAAACGCTTTGCACACACGTTTTCTGTTGGGGGTGTTCAACCTAAGTTTCTTCTGGCTATTACTCTGATCTGCTCCCTGTCCACATTTTCCGCCAAGGCGTTTGTGGATTCGGGAGCAGCCCTAAACCTAATGGACTTGGATTTTGCTAAACGTTGTGGATTTCCGATGACACCTCTGCAGACGCCTATCCCTTTGAGGGGAATTGATGCTACTCCTTTGACTAAAAATAAACCCCAGTTTTGGACCCAGGTGGTAATGCGGGTCGCCCCAGACCATCAAGAAAATTGCAGATTTCTGGTATTGCATAATCTGCATGATACTGTTGTTCTGGGGTTTCCCTGGTTACAGATTCATAATCCAGTTTTGGATTGGAAATCTGTGTCTGTGGTGAGTTGGGGTTGTCGGTGTGCCTTTAGTGAGGCACCGGTGTTTTCCACCTCTCCTTAGTCGCATGATGTTCCTGATTATTTGGCGGACTTTTATGATGTATTTAGTGAGAATGAGTCTGCGTCTCTGCCTCCTCATAGGAGTTATGACTGTGCAATTGAACTGAGCCCGGGGTGTAAATTTCCCAAGGGTCGGCTCTTCAATTTATCTGTACCCGAGCACGAGGCTATGCGATCCTATATTAAGGAGGCGTTGGAGAAGGGTCATATTAGACCATCCTCGTCACCCTTGGTTGCCGGTTTTTTTTTTGTAGCCAAAAAGGATGGATCATTAAGACCTTGTATTGATTATCGTGCCCTCAACAAAATTACTGTTAAATATCAGTATCCGTTACCCCTGATTTCTGATCTATTCTCCAGAGTTAAAGGTGCTTGCTGGTTTACCAAGCTTGACCTCAGGGGGTGTATAATCTTATTCGCATTAAGCATGGGGATGAATGGAAGACGGCGTTTAATACTCCGGAGGGACATTTTGAGTACCTGGTGATGCCTTTTGGGCTCACTAATGCCCCTTCTGTCTTCCAGTGCTTCATGAACGATATTTTCCGAGATTTTGTCGATAAATTTTTGATTATCTATCTGGATAATATTTTGATCTTCTCCAAGGATTGGGATTCTCATGTGGAACATATTCGGACTGTGTTCCGGATCTTGAGGGAGAATTCCCTGTATGTCAAGGGATCTAAATGCCTTTTTGGAGTACAGAGGATTTCTTTTTTGGGATTTATTTTGTCCCCGTCAACTATTGAAATGGACCCGGCCAAGGTACAGGCCATTCACGATTGGGTTCAGCCCACTTCTTTGAAGGCACTCCAGAAGTTTTTGGGTTTTGCTAATTTTTATCGGAAATTTATAGCAAAATTTTCTAGTATTGCCAAGCCATTGACTGATCTGACTAAGAAGGGTGCTGATGTGTTAAATTGGTCTCCGGAGGCTGTTTCTTCCTTTCAGGAGTTGAAGCGAAGATTCACCTCTGCCCCGGTTTTGCGGCAACCTGATGTCTCACTTCCATTCCAGGTAGAGGTGGATGCTTCTGAGATTGTGCAGGAGTTATTTTGTCCCAAAAGGATCCTGTAACATCTAAAATGAATCCCTGTGCTTTCTTTTCCCGAAAGTTCTCTCCATCTGAACGTAACTATGATGTGGGGAATAGGGAACTGTTGGCCATGAAATGGGCATTTGAGGAGTGGAGACATTGGTTGGAGGGAGCTAAGCATCAAGTCGTGGTCCTCACTGACCACAAGAATTTGATTTACCTAGAGTCGGCTAAGCGCTTGAACCCTAGACAGGCTAGGTGGACCTTGTTTTTTACACGTTTTGATTTTGTGGTTTCTTTTCTTCCTGGAACAAAGAATGTCAAGGTAGACGCCCTCTCTAGGAGCTTCCTTGCTGATTCTCCAGTGGTGACCAAGCCTGCTACCATCTTAGGCGAAGGGGTAGTTCTTTCTGCCATCTCGCCCGATTTGAGACGTGCTCTGGAAGAGTTCCAGGAGGACAAACCTGAGCGTTGTCCCAGTGGAAAGTTGTATGTTCCTGACCAGTGGAAGAAGAGAGTGATGTCTGAAGTTCATTGCTCTGCTTTGGCTGGTCATCCAGGTATTTTTGGTACTAGAGATCTGGTGAGTCGGTTTTTTTGGTGGCCCTCCTTGTCTCGTGATGTCAGGAATTTTGTGCAGTCCTGTGGGACGTGCTCCCGGTCTAAATCGTGTTCTCGCTCTAGTGGGTTGTTGATGCCTTTGCCTGTCCCCAAGAGGCCATGGACCCATATTTCAATGGATTTCATCTCTGATATGCCTGTCTCTCAGAGGATGACTGTTATTTGGGTGATTTGTGATAGGCTCTCTAAGATGGTTCATCTTGTACCACTCCCTAAGTTGCCGTCTTCCTCTGAGTTGGTGTCCCTGTTTTTACAACAGGTGGTTCGTTTGCACGGGATTCCTGAGAACATTGTATCTGACAGAGAAGTGCAGTTTGTGTCTAGATTTTGGAGAACTTTCTGTTCCAGGCTGGGAATTCAGTTGTCCTTCTCCTCTGCTTTTCACCCTCAGACCAATGGGCAGACAGAGAGAACAAACCAGACCTTGGAGTCATATTTGAGATGTTTTATTTCTGCTGATCAGGATGATTGGGTTTCATTTTTGCCCTTGGCCGAATTTGCTTTGAATAATAGAGCTAGTTCTGCCACTTTGATGTCACCTTTTTTTTGTAACTTTGGGTTTCATCCTCGATTTTCTTCGGGGCAGGTGGAGCCCTCTGCCTGCCCAGGTGTTGACACTGTGGTGGAGAGAATGCACCAGATCTGGGACCAAGTGGTGGATAAGTTATCTCTCTCCCAGGAGAAGGCCCAGCGGTTTTCCAACCGACATAGGACCATTGGTCCCCAGTTTAAGGTTGGTGATATGGTGTGGTTATCATCAAAAAATATTGCTATAAAGGTGGCTTCTCCTAAGTTTAAGCCTAGATTTATTGGACCTTACAAGATTGTGGAGATTATTAATCCGGTCTCTTTTCGTTTGGCTCTTCCTGTCACATTTAAAATCCATAATGTGTTCCATAAATCTTTGTTGAAGAGGTTTGTTGAACCTGTTGTTCCGGGGGTGGCACCTCCAGACCCTGTATTGGTTGAAGGTAACATAGAGTATGAGGTAGAGAAAGTACTGGATTCCCGTCTGGCTAGACGGAGACTCCAGTATTTGGTTAAGTGGAAGGGTTATGGTCAGGAGGATAATTAATGGGTCTCCGCCTCTGATATTCATGCCAAACGATTGGTGCGTGCCTTTCATCGGGCTCACCCTGATCGCCCTGGTGGCATAGTTGAGGGTTCGGTGACCCCTCCTCAAGGGGGAGGTACTGTTGTGAGTTCATTTTCCCCTTCATTACTGAGGCCCGAGGAACTCCCTCTTCTGGTAAAGAAAGGTAGTGAGCCTGATTGTCAAACACCTGAGGCTGATGATTGTGACAGGCTGAGTGGAGTTACGGACTGGATATAATGCTGCCGACGCCCTTCTGCCCTGCGGGTGATTTCTCTGTGGGATCCTTGGAGACCAGTCTGACTTCCTACTCCTCCAAAGCTAAGTTTGCTGCTCGGCCTTTTGCTTTTGTGCATTGACTTTGTTTTGGCTTTGTTTTTCTGGATTTCTGCCATTCCCTGCTGGGGTGTGCTGAATTCATTTAGCTCTGTCTTCTGAAAATACCTGAGTGCTGATTCAGTTTTTGAAGCCTAGCTGCTTCAGGGTCCTTTTCATATCAGCTGGTTGGCTTTTGTCTTTGATAGGGTTTTGGCAGATTGCAGACAGCAGCCTTCCTTTCCTTTCCTATCTAGGTAGTTTTGGGGCCCCGTCTTTGCTCAGTCTATCTTTCTGTCTGTGTTAGTATTTTCATCTTGCTTCACCGTCATTATATGTTGGGGGCTGCCTATTGCTTTGGGGTCTGCTCTGGGGCAGTTTAGATTTCCCCTTTCTTTCTTTAAACCTATGTATTTCTCCGGCTGTGATCGAGGGGTCTAGGGCATCGTAGGAACCCCCCACGGCTACTGCTAGTTGTGTTGATAGGTTCAGGGGTCTGCAATCTGATAGTTGCCAACTTCTCTGGTTTTCTGGACTTAGCTTGTATTTCTGCTTTTGCCTCCTACGGTGACTCAATCATAACACTAATGGTCCTGCAACAGAACCCAGAGGAGTAGGAGGCTGTAAATGCCCTACCCCATCTAAGACTCGGAGGCACAACAGCACGGAGTGAGCCAAGAGAGGAATGCGGCTACAGCTGTCTGCCATACGAGGAGTGCTAGTAGAAGAGAATTAGGAGGAACTTCAGTGTAACTCAGTACTAGGAGTACTTCACTCAAATAAGCGCTAGGAAGGAGACTGCACAGCCCATCTGCTGAGAGAGAATCCCTGAGCTGCTTCCAGGCTAGCCTGCTCCGGTACCATCTGTAATCAGGACCCTGGACTGCATTTATCAAGTAAAGGTACAGAAATTGCACCCTGTTGTGTCTTTGTCTTCTTCCTACCCTTCCGGCACTGCTATATGCCCGTGCCAACCACATTTACACTGCCCTGGGACTACAGCTTCACCTGTGGGGAGCTTTTACATCTTCGCTGCACCATACCATCAGTCCCAGAGGATCTGCATGCATCGTCGGCTTAACATCTCACTTGCCCAACACCACAGGTGGCGTCACGAACTATTAATTTAACCAACTACATTCCACCATTCAATCTCCCCTATTACTTGGGCGCCCAGGGCCACGGACCGGGTCACTGCTGCTGTGACACATCCCGCTGACACCGGCCCGGTACCGAGTACCCCACAGCCCTGGGAGGGCGACCCACCACACTCACAGCTTGGAGTCAGAAGCTTTCAGTATAGGTGTAATGCACTGCAATGCTGGTGTACTGCCATGTGTTATCCCGGCAATCAAAGTAAAAAGTGAAAGTCCCATAAAGGGACTAAGTAAAAAAGTAAGAAAACAGTTAAAAAAGGAAAATTAAATGAAAAAATACAAAATAATAAAATTACACTAACAAATACACATTTTTATGTAAAAAATGAAATAAAAAAGTTTACATTTGGTATCGTTGCGTCCAGAAGAACCCGATCTATAAAAGCTCACACTAGTTAACCTCTTGAGTGAACGCCTTAAAAATAAAAAAAATAAAAAATTTGAAAATTATGCGTTATCATCATACCGCTTGGAAAAACTGGAATAAATATCAATGAAAAAAACACAAATATAAATGAAAACGTGATCTTATCCCACAAAAAACAGCTACATCAGCAGAAAAATAAAAAAAGTTATAGCTCTCAGAATAAAAAACAATTTTTTCTTTTCTATAAAAAATTTTATTGTGTAAAATCGCCAAAACATAAAAAAATATATAAATGGGGTATTGCTGTAATCGTTCTGACCTGAAGAATATGGCTGTCTTATCAATTTTACCACACCCTAAATGGGGGGGGGTCAGTTCCTGAATTGATGGTTTTTGTTCATTCTGCCTCTACAAAAATCGGAATAGAAAGCGATCAAAAAAGTCATGTGACTAAAAATGGTACCAATAAAAACGTCAACTAGTCCGCAAAAAAACAAGCTGTCACATAACTCTGTGGGCTGAAATATGGAAAAATTATATATCTCTAAATATGGGGATTATAATTATTATTATTATTTAAACTGTTGCATTAAACCCTTCTCTCGTCCTCATCACTTTTTGCATTTTTGGTAACTATAATAATTTGAAGGCGGCCATCGTATGAATGCTACCAAAGTGAAGCCTTATGATGTCACGAGATTCCAGCCTGGAATAATTGTCATTCTCACAAGTGACCTATAGAATAGGATTTTATGTTGAAATTTTACCTAAGTTTATAAGGCCAGATCTACTGTCATCCATTTTAAAGGCAGCTTGCACGTAAGAAGCCTCCTGGAAAAAGGCTAAGAAAGCAAAAATTCTGCCGGGGTATGTAAACTTTTGAGCACAACTGTAGTATAATAAGCAAATAATGATAAGTTAAAGTCCCACAGTGAATATCTAAAGTGCCCATGCGAGGTAGTCCTGGCGAGCTGTGGCTCCTCTGGCTCTGGCACTCTACAGATAACATTTGTCCTCATCCCAGTGGGCTGCTGTGTGTGGGGTGCATCACACTTACTTTGAGCCTACAGGCCTCCATTGGCTTAAAGTTTTCCTCTTCTGGAACCTCAGCAGCAATCAATTCAGTGGACACAAGATTTGTAAAAACAGTCCAACTTTTACTTAATGAATGGCAGACTTTACAAACAAGCTTACAGGATAAGGCCCAATGGGTTGTCGTCTTTCCCACAGGTACCGGACACAACTTTCACCCTAATTCTTGGTATAGGTGTAAGATTCTAGCAGGAACACGGGATGCAGTGACGAGCAGGAGGCAAAGCAAGAGTTAACGGGTACTTTATGCAGAGAAATCTAATCAGCGAATACTCCACGCAGGGAGATTGCAGAAAAATGATATTATACAAATGCAAGAAGAAAAACGGTGGAGATGCAACGCTAACAACAGATAGTACAAAGACGATTCAACTTATCAGTCTGTAGCTCCTGGACGGGCAAGGTTGAAAGATCTCACGATGGCGGCGCAGGTGACGCGAGACATCTCTGAAGCAGACCGGATGAAGTTGTAGCACTGTCTCTGTACCGAAACGGTGTATCCTGCGTTTTCCAGATGTGAACTCCCGGTCCAGCAACACGGTGTTGTACGAGAGGTTGGAGTTCACGGCATGTGTGACACAAAGTCCCGGGGTAGAGGCGACAGCAGGGCCTTCCGAATGAGCGTGTGCTACATGGTCGGAACGGCGTAGATTGTCAGTTATTGTCAGGGGTGCTGACCAGTCAGGGTTCTCTGGTACAGGAGTCTGCGAGATGCTCAGCTCTGGGTGTGCACGGGTTGCGTGCGCTGGGGCGGACAGGCTTCAGAGTAGGCCTGCTGGCTGATGTAGAGCAGCGAAGGCAGAGTGAACCTTCTCCTTGTGTGTGCACTGTCTTCCCGCCAACAGCCCTATTTTCACGCGCTCCACTCCTTTTATGTCCACCCCACCCCCTTCAGTCAGGTGCACAGGTCTGCGATGGTCAGAAAGTTCTTCAGAAAATCCTTACCCCTGGTAACAGCCCCGATAGTTCCAGACCAGGCAAGCAAGGAGCCGCCCTATCCCGGTCCATCCTCCTACATAGGTAGAGTGTTCCTCTTGCTATATTCTCTAGCACTAGGAAGTCTTTTCCACCACTAGCAGTGCATCCAGATTGCAGTACCTTCCGCCCCATGTAGTCTGAGTCCATCTTTCACTGTAGCTTCACAAGCTGAGTGCGCCCAAAGGCCCTGACGTCCATCTCGAGGTTCCCCAAGCCGGTAGACGGAATCACATGGAAGGGCATTCTTGGCAACCAAGAGTATTAGGCCCATGTTGTCCCTAGCAGCCCAGTTCATGAGACTGCTGCTGCCACTTCACACTACTGTCCCTCAGCTGCCTCAAACTTTGTGATCCTCACACTGACTCTCAGTTCCCCCTCCCAAACTAGGCCAGCCATTACAGCTACCCCTGCCTAAGGTAACTGCAGCCCCAGTGAATGCTACCTTTTTATAACATACATGAATATCAAATATATTTAACCCTTTAGAGTGTCAGGGAGCATACCATCAGCTCCACAACTCCTATAAATACAGTGGGTACGGAAAGTATTCAGACCCCTTTAAATTCTTCACTCTTTGTTTCAGTGCAGCCATTTGGTAAATTCAAAAAAGTTATTTTTTTTTCTCATTAATGTACACTCTGCACCCCATCGTGACTGAAAAAAGCAGAAATGTAGACATTTTTGCAAATTTATTAAAAAAAAAACTATAATATCACATGGTCATAAGCATTCAAACCCTTTGCTCAGTATTGAGTAGAAGCACCCTTTTGAGCTAGTATAGCCATGAGTCTTCTTGGGAATGATGCAACAAGTTTTTCACACCTAGATTTGGGGATCCTCTGCCATTCTTCCTTGCAGATCCACTCCAGTTCTGTCAGGTTGGATGGTAAAAGTGGGGGAACAGCCATTTTCAGGTCTCTCCAGAGATTCTCAATTGGGTTTAGGTCAGGGCTCTAGCTGGGCCAGTCAAGAATGGTCACAGATTTGTTCTGAAGCCACTCCTTTTTTATTTTAGCTGTGTGCTTAGGGTCATCGTCTTGTTGGAAGATGAACATTCGGCCACGTCTGAGGTCCAGAGCACTCTGGGAGAGGTTTTCATCCAGGATATCTCTGTACTTGGCCGCATTCATGTTTCCTTCAGTTACAACCAGTCATCCTGTCCCTGCAGCTGAAAAACACCCCCACAGCATGATGCTGCCACCACCATATTTCACTGTTGGGATTTTATTGGGCAGCTGATGAGCAGTGCCTGGTTTTCTTCACACATACTGCTTAAAATTATAACCAAAAAGTTCTATCTTCCTCTTATGAGACCAGGAAAGGTCAGAGAGGTCCAGCACTGAGCACAGCAGTATTTTGCTCTGCCCTCAACAGAGCAGTGCACCTGTGCCGGAGCCACGACAGGAACAAAAGAAGAGGACGGCATCGTATGAAGATGGGAGGCGCCTGACCGGACAGCAATGCCCATCGGACCGGACCGGACGCCGGGGTGAGTATAATCTAACTCTTCTTTTCTTATCTTTCAGGTTACATCGGGGGCTTATCTACAGCATTACAGAATGCTGTAGATAAGCCCCTGATGGCGGTGCCGGCAGGACATATTCTAAAAAAAGGGTGGCAGATTCCCTTTAAATCTTCATAAATAAACTACATACATATTCTAGAATACCCGATGCGTTAGAATCGGGCCACCATCTAGTCAGGTATAAGGAGAGTGGGAGGGAAGTAATTTGGAAGAGTTTTCCCAAACATCTGAGAGAAGTAACAACAGATGTTCTGTCTCTACATGTAATTCCAGGCAGTCTGGATGATGTTGAGATTAGGGCTCTGTGGTTCTCATATAATCACTTCTAGGACTCAGGCTCTTTGTGACATTGGCAGTATGTTTGGGGTCGTCCTGTTGAAGAATAAATTTGGAGATGATCAGATGCCTCCTGATGGTATTACATTATGGATAAGTATCTGGATGCATTACTCTGCCATGAGGACACCATTGGTCCTGACCAAATTCTCAATTCCTTTGCCGAAATGCATCCCAAACTTGTAGAAACCTCCACAATGCTTCACTGTTCCTGCAGTCACTGTGTACCGCTCTCCAGCCCTTTAGTAAACAATCTTCTGTTACAGCCAAATATTTCACATTTTGACTCCTCAGTCCAGATCACCTGCTGCCAGTTTTCTGCATCCTAGTTCCTATGTTTACGTGGACAGTAGAGTCACGTGCCTCATTTCCATGTTACAGATGTTTTTTGGCCATGATGCTTCCAACTCAAGGCCATACTTCTCTCAACAGTAGATGGGCTTAACTGTGTCCCATTCTAAACTGATGGCACTGCTGGACACCTCCCGAAGGGAAGTAATCATCATGTGTCTTTCATCTGCTGCACTAAGTTTCCTTGGCTGCTGACTGCAACTACAGTCCTCAAGATTGCCATTTCTTGGTGTAATTAATGCTAAGGAATACAGACGTTGATCCATCATATAATACCATCAAGGAGACGTCTGACTTCAAATTTATTCTAAAGCAGTACATCGACCCCAAAGGCATTAAGAACATTCTTCAAAGTAGAGAAGAACAAGGAGTCCTCAAAATAATGACAATGACCTCCACATAGACCCCATCACAACATCATTCATATGTCTGGGATTACATGAAGAGACAAGGATTTACAAAAGTGACATCCACAGAAGATCTGAGGTTAGTTCTATGTTGTAAGCAGATCAAAACAGAGCGGGTATAGACATGACTTAAAAATGGGGTGTTACAATGTCAATCAATGAAATACTATGAATACCGTTTACATGGCAGGAAAAAAGTATACAAAGAGGTATATGGGTGTATCCAGGTTGATATAGCAACACAGGTTCTAACCTGCATTGATTTATTCTTGATGCTTTCCTCTTCCTATTTTTTTTTTGCCATCCTTGAGACACCACATTGTTATGAATAGGTCACCGATGAGGATGGCAGGAATAAGCTAGGCCACCAGGAAACCAGAAAGGTTGGTAACTTAGAGGATTGCAGACCCCAAATCCTAACAACACAACTAACAGCAGCTGTGGGGCGTACCTACAATGCCCTAGACGCCTCAGCACAGCCGGAGAACTAACTAAGCTTAAAGCAAGAAAAGTGAAAACAAAACTGCCCCGGAGTAGGACCCCAAAGAAATAGATAGCCCCCAAACATATATTGCTGGTGAGACAAGATGAGGCACAAACACAGGAAGAAAGTAGACTGAGCAAATGATGGGGCCCAAACTGTCTAGATAGGATAAGAAAGGAAAGACACTGTCTGCAATCACGCAAAAACCCTAAAAAATCCAACACGTCTGATGTACAAACAACACTGAGGTCTCACGACCTCTCCCTTACTATATCAGCATTCTAGTATGAACTGGCAGCAAAGCAAAAGAGACTAATATAACAGGGGACAGAACAAACTGACACAAGCTGTAACATATGGGGCGGATTAGCAAATGAACAACTTAAAGGGAATCTGTCACCCTTTTTTGAGATATCATATAATGATATCTTTCAATTGTGTGTCACATAAGGATTCTCTTAGTACTTTTGCTTCCCCCTGACCCTGCACCTTTCATGCATATACCTTTTTTATATCAGTTCAGATGTATGTAAACTGCCGCTGTCCTGTCCGCTGGGCAGGGCTTATTCAGCTGCTCTCCCCCTCCCTGTCTTGCTCTACGCATTTCTTCTTGTGTAGAGCAAGACAGGGAGGGGGAGCAGTTGAATAAGCCCTGCCCATTGGACCGGACCGTGGCAGTTTACATACATCTGAACTGATATAAAAAAGGTATTTATGCATGAAAGGTGCGGGGTCAGGGAGAAGCAAAAGTACTAAGAGAATCCTTATGTGACACACAAGTGAATGATATCATTATATGATATCTCAGAAAAGGGGTGACAGATTCCATTTAACTGAAAAATGCAGGATCAGGCAGGAGACAGCAATCTTCAAAATGCACAGGAAGAACCAATCACCAGCAGCAACTGAGGAAAGCCTGCTCAATTATATCCTCCCAGTCAGTAACCCCTGATTTCCAATCATCGTCATCAGGTGGCAGACTTCTGTCAACCTGGCCAGCTCCACTACCCGTAATAGCCACCAGAGGGAGCCCCGACTCAGAAGTCAGATCAAGAGAATTCACACCACATGCTTTATTCCCTTGCCACACTAGAAATCCATGTACAACCTCCTCCCTGCTGCTATTTTTAACACAGAGAGAAGGGAGCAGAGAGAGCTATCAGAACCCAGAGCGCTGGCGGATTTGTAACTTTTGAGTTTTTTACCCCAGTATTTGTAAGCCAAAACCAGGAGTGGGTGAAAAATGCAGAAGTGGTGCAAATACTTCTATTATGCTTTTCCTCTGACTGTTCCACTTCTGGTTTTGGCTTACAAATACTGGGGTAAAAAACTCACCAAATACTCAGTGTGTGCACATGGCCTTAAAGACTTTATAGAAGCAAAAGGACAAATCATTTAGTGAAGTGATTTAGAAAAGGGCGTAACTGTTGCAGTTAGGATGTAAAAAAGTGTGTTTTCCCCTTTAAACTTACTTGTAAGAAGTCCAGACCACCACAACCAGTCTTTCAGGTATCCGTGTCCACCAGCACCTAGACAAAATGAATAATCAACTTCACAGATGACACACACCCATAGTCGTGACTGGAGTAGAGGTGACACTTGTGAGCTACCTCTCCATTTTCACAAGGGACCCCCACATATTTCGAGAACTAGTGATCAGTCCCCCACTAACCCTATCCTGTGGATGGTCACATTTCCCTCTCGTCTATCCAACCCAAGTCCACATAGACTGGAGCTCCCCATTTTCCACACCTGCACGCGTCTGTCCTTGCTCTTACAGATGAAGAAGACCTTTCTTTTTCAGGATGACACTGCTCCCAATGAGGATGCTGGAGAAGACCGCCAGTGCCACTCCAATGAGAAAGTCATGGTTGGATTGCACTGAAGAGTACTAACTTACATTCAGGGTCAGGTTCTGATAATCGGAGAATGACAAGTCAACTTCCCCTAAAATCTGACAGGTGACCCGGCGTGAAGGGCAGGTTAGGATGACCAGTGTCCCTTTAGAGAGAGAGCATTAATGAAGCAGAAGGTCACAAAACATGAATCAGGTCATCATCCCCTTCTCTGGGATATCCTTCCCAGTGATCAGATGTCAAGCTGAGTGTAGTGTTCCCTAAAAGAATGAAAAAGTCCAGAAAAATATGTACCCTATAATTGCCTCTCTATTGTGTAGATCTTCATTTCCAAAAAAGATTTTATTTATGTTGGGCGAATTAAACTAGAAATATTAATATTATTTTTATATGTTGTAAACGCCACTGTTCTCCTGAATCGGGCAATGTTTCTCTTTTGTTCCTACTCCTCTCCATTCCGGAAATACGGCTCCCTCTTCCCTGTATAAAAATCTAGGGTTTTTTAGCCAACCAGGAGTGCTCCTCAAGAACACACACAGAAGAGTTGGAGGACCACTCCCACTTGTCTAACAAGACTAGATTTTTATACAGAAAAGAAATGGCCGTTTCTCAGGAACGGAGAGGCGTAGGAACGAAAGTAAAACAATACCGGATTCAGGAGAACAGCAGCATTTACATCAGGAAAAAAATAAATACATTTATGGCAAGAGACAGGTCCTAGTAAATAAATCAGCTATTCCTGCAGCTTTGCATGTTCATAGCGATTGACTATTCCTCCAGTAAATGGAGTTTTTTAGGATCAGTGACCTTGGGATTAGCAAAGATTAAGAACAATAGATCCATAAAGCAGAGCAAACAACGACCATTTCCACTTAGACATTGTAGGGGGTATAATCCCCTATTGAGGTGGAGATTTGTAACAGGCAATGAATCCTGGTATGCAACACAAAGGAACGTGTCTGATCCTGGTCCATGTGTATGGTGCCCACAAATGTTTGGTCACATGGAGGTATTTCTTTATGTTGATTTTTCTCGTCAAAAAAAAAAAATTGCTGCCTTTAATTCATTGGTCAGATTTGTTTTCTTCATTATTACCAATATTTTTTTTCTAGGCAGAAATATTACAAGGTTTGACATATTGCTGTTTAGCCCCCCCCCCCCTTGTCCTAGCCCCTTCCTCAAGCATGGAAAGAGAAAAAATTAAATCAATTGAGAATGTTTAAGTAATTTTGATATAGTTAAAAACCCAATGTCAATTTTTTTCCCTGATCCTCAAGCCAGAAAAATAATATATAAATAAATAAATAAATAAATAAAATCTATGACCCTAGGTAACAATTTTTATATAGGTGTAACAGGGGGAAAAAATACAAATATTGCAAAAAATACAAAAAATTAGTTTTTAATGTATTACGGTAATTTTTTGTGTTTTGACAAAGTTGTATTTTTTTCCTGGCACACCCAAACAAAAAGACTTAGAAAATAATTCCTAAAATATCCTATGGGTCTTCAGAAGAAGAGCTTGCCTATCCCTAAGGTATTTTTGGGGGGGGACCAGAAAAAAAGTAACTAAATGTGCAGAAGGTGAAGAAAACAAGACCAGAATCTGTTTAGCCGCCTGCAGGTTGTATCTCAGAGGCATCAAGGCCAGCTCAGGTTACCAGAGGCCACCACTGTAGGAAAAGAGATTAAGGTCACACTAGAGAGGAATACGGACGAGTGAAAGACGTTAAAAGCACGCATTACACACGGACCAATGATTCTCTATGGGGCAGCTCCCATCAGCCGTATATTTCTCGTCTGTATTCTACGGTCCGTGCCAATCGCAGCATGCTGCGACTGTCAGCGTACTACGCCCGAAGTACGCCAATGCAAGTCTATGGGTGCGCTAAAAATATGCATTACACATGGACCACACATGTGACTTGCGAGAAATACGCACCCAGTGTCCTTTAGAAAACCGCCAATTCAGTGCGCTATACAGTAAACTCACACTGACAGGTTTAATAAAGAAACGAAAGAATAGATCTAGACACATAGAATACATATATACATATACACACATGTCATTGAGACACATATATATATTTATATTTCACAGAGTTCTTCATAGCAGAATAGCCGCTAAGGCTACTTTCACACATCAGGTTTTCGGCGTCAGGCGCGATCCGGCGTCGTGCCGGAACGCCGGATCCGGCAAATGTTTTGTAAAACCGGATGTGACGGATCCGGTTTTCTGCCGGATCCGTCTTGTTCTTGACAGACAAAACCGGATCCGTCTCATCCGGTTCATCCGTTTTTCTATCCGTTTTTCGACGGATTACGCCGGATCCGGTTTTTAAAAACACCCCTTGTGGCCTTCCGAACGGGATTGGCTACTGGAAAACTATATATAGCGTGTTCCTACAGCCCTTCTTTGACAGGTTGTAGAGGAGAAAGTGCAGGTTGGAGAGAAGAGCAAGTTACTGGCGAAGATGGATGTTGTCATTGGAAATATTTTGAAGAATTTGGCGGATTTTACAGCGGAGGCGAATCGTTTGAGGGTGATTGTTCTGGAGAAGGAGAGAGCGAGACAGCAGCGCATCAGGCATCGTAGACGACGTTTGTGGATCCACCCCATCACAGCCAAGAGAATGACGCGTGGGGTCTATTCTACACTCTGCATGGACCTTCGACGAAACCCGGATACATTTTTTGGATATGTTCGGATGAAAATGGAGAATTTTGATTACTTGGTGGAGCGCATTGCACACCTCATAAGAAAAGCGGACACCTATTGCCGCTTCTCTGTTTCACCCGCAGAGCGTCTGATGGTGACTTTAAGGTAAGCCACATTTATTGGATGTGCTCGCATCAGAGCACACTTTCACTGCAATCTTGTTGGTGGTAGTTTGTATCTCCAAGTGTTATAGCTGAGTTTTGGTATGTAATGCTGTGATTTTAAACTAATTGAATGTTTTTTAATTCCCCACAGATTTCTTGCAACTGGAGAATCCCTTTCGTCACTGCATTTCCAGTACAGACTCGGGATTTCCACCATATCTGGAATAGTGAAGTACACATGCCGTGCACTGTGGGACTCCTTAGCTGAAGAGTTTTTACCAGAGCCCCCAACAGAGAGGTGGATTGAAATTTCAGAAAAGTTTCAACAGATATGTCAGTTTCCCAACTGCTTGGGCGCTGTGGACGGAAAACATATCCGCATTGTAAAGCCAGCCGGATCGGGATCGGAATATTTCAATTACAAGAAATATTTTTCAATTGTCCTCATGGCCATCGCTGACGCGGAATACAAATTTATTGCTGTTGATATTGGGGCCTATGGCCGCTCCAATGACTCTCAAGTTTTCAAACTGTCTGCCATGGGGCGTAAACTGTATGGAAACACCTTCCAGTTCCCACCCCCTAGACCGCTGCCGCAAACATCTGGTCCACCTATGCCATTTGTCTGTGTAGGGGATGAAGCCTTCCAGCTGTCAGAACACCTTTTGAAACCGTACTCTAGCAGAGGATTGACAAGAACAAAACGCATTTTTAATTACCGCCTCATAAGAGCAAGAAGAATGGTAGAATGTACCTTTGGTATTCTGACAGCCAAATGGCGGGTCCTATTGACTGCGATCAACCTCAAGACAGAAACTGTGGACGAGGTGATCAAAGCTTGCGTGGTACTCCACAATTTTGTTATCTGCAAGGAACCCATTTCCATTGAGGACACCTCTGAAGAAACCACCTTGCAAGATTACCATGACATTACCACTAGAAGTTCTGTGACGGTTTCAGTAATGAGGGACAATTTTGCACTATACTTTATGTCACCTCAAGGCAGAGTACACTGGCAGGATGACAGACTGTGAAAGATTTGTGCCCTTAACCAAATTTGTGTACCTTCTGTACCAACAGTATATACCTTTGCCAACCAAAGTTGGCTATCTTGTCATGGTCTCTATTTTTAGCTTTAGGCCACAGGTGTGTACCTGGTTGTGTTTTATGCAAAGTATTTCACCTTTTAACAAAAGTTGTGTACATTGTTAGGAAATCACCAACAATAAACACAACTTTTTAGGTGAAATACTTTGCTTCAAACACAACCAGGAACACAACTGTGGCAAAAAGCTAAAATTTACCCACAGTTATATACCTGGTTTTGAATACCTTTTTACCTTTTAAATACCCTGTATTTAACCTTTTTTTTTAAACATATTTCGCCGCAGAAAGAAATGACAGACAACCAGTGTAAACAATAATTTAACTTTTATTTAAAATATTTTTTTTTTGCAAACTGTTTTTAAAGTTAAAAAAACTTTTTTAATAAAGGTTTGAAACCAACTGGGCATTTTTATTACAAAACACATCATAAATCTGTGTAGTGTGGGGTGGAAATACTGCTGGAAGGGCTGCGGGACACTTCAACACTGGGAGTGTGGAGAGAGGATTGGGATCGTGGTGGGGAAGGAACAGTTAGAGGTGATGGTGTGGAAAAAGCAACAGAATGGGTGGACATGTGGGAGGCAGAAGATGTGGTGGCCGGTGGAGTGGAGGGTTGGGCAGGGACTGTAGGAGCAGATGATGTTGATGGCAAGTTGTATGGGGAAGGAGTTTGGTACGGGGAAGGAGTTTGGTACGGGGCAGGTTGCTGGAAGTGGGGAGATGTCTGGTACTGGGGAGGTTGCTGGTACTGGGGAGGTTGCTGGTACTGGGGAGGTTGCTGGTACTGGGGAGGTTGCTGGTACTGGGGAGGTGGATGGTATGTAATAGGAGGGGGAGGATGGAAAGTGGCTGGAGGGGGTGCAGATGTAATAGGAGGGGGAGGATGGAAAGTGGCTGGAGGGGGTGCAGGTGGAGGAACTACTGTGGTGGGAGGAGGAGGTTGGGAGGTAACGTGCTGGAGAGCACCGTGGCATGAATGCATTACATGCATCTGCTGTGTAGTAGATAGCGTTTCCATGCGCTCCACAACAGACCTGAAAAAGGTGTGGTTTGGCGAAGATCTTGCTTCTGAATGCATGGTTTGCAGAAGTGTCTTCACCTCCAGAATGCTGGAGTTGATCTGCTGAAAGCCTGCGGAGATTTGCTCTGACAAGACTTTTAGACAGTTCTGGAAAGATGCATTCAGATGCAAGAACTCTGGCGCATAAGTCTTTTTCTGACCCCTCTGCCGCTGCCGCCCAGTACCCGCAGGTGTACTAGAGGTGGCAGGGGCAGAAGGGTGGGGTAAAGGGAAATTGATCTCCTCACCAGCAGCTTCATGTAATGTAGGCGGCCACGATGCTCCTGTGCTGGTGGATGGGACAGATGGGTCGAATGTGTGGGAAGGCTGGGAAGGTGCAGATGTACCGGGGCGGTCGAAGTGTCCCTCGGTGCCGGTCTCCTCAGGGATCGCCTCAGAAGGGTCCAATCGTGCAGGCTCCCGAGTGCTGCTCACCGTGCTGTGGAATAAAGAGAAAAAAAAACAATTAAAATAGTGACATGGTATGGCCCTGGCTGAAAAAAAAAAGTTACATCTAACATTTTTTTTCACATGTGGTGTGTAATATTTACCTTCTGGTGACCATTGTATCCCGGAGGAACGACAGGGCTTGTGCGTACTTGTACTTGCTCCTGCGTCCTCCAGATCCACTCGGGGCCCGCATCTCTTTATTGAACTCCTTCTTGAAACGATCCCTCACAGACCGCCACCGCTTCACACTTCTGTCCCCTGAAATGAGAAAGGAGTGGTTAGTATACAACATCAGTGTTTCCCAAACTCCAGTCCTCATGGTCCCCAGGGGTCATGTTTTCAGGATTTCCATAGTAAATAGAAATCCTGAACACATGATCCGTGGGGACCACGAGGACTGTTGTTCGGGAAACACTGGTTTACATCAAGCAACCGGTACTGTATATACTTACGCTCTTTAATCTGGGCCCGAGCATCGAGGTCCTCCCAGCGGTCCACAAGGAGCGAACAGATTTCCTCCCAGAGTCGCCGGGTAACAATCAGGTCAGCGTGGCGGCGGTCAGCCATATTCCAGAGCGGCTCCCTTTCTCTGACGAGATCGATGAGGTGGTCCACATCGATTCCTCCATCCTCACTGTCAGAGTCGGGAGCACGCTGTGAAGGCTGTTAAAGAAAAAGACAAAAATAACATAATTAGCCTCCACAAAAGAAATGAAATAAAAAGTGCAAAAAAGCAAAGCAAAAATATTTATACTTACACGCTGGTGACCGCCGCGTTGCTGTCGCCGACGACCCTGGGAGGCACTGCGAGGACCTCTTGGCCGAGCACCAGATTGGGAAGACTAGAGAAGAAAACAAAAAATGTTATGTCTTTGGATGTAGGCATTTGTTTGCTGTGTGTGGTCTGCAGAACATTGTTTTCTATGTGTTGTGTGTAGTGTGATGTTGTGTTTCTGCGTTTGATGCCAAAAACTTACCAATTGTGAGCCCATTCCAGGTGTCTGTCCACCCCTTCCTTCTTCTTCTGGGAGCTCCTCTTCATCTTGTGATTCCTGTTTTGAAATAAAAGGCAATGAATAGACATATATTACAGAGATGATGGATTTTGGAAATAAAAACTTCCCGTCAAACGCTGACGATGCGAGGGAGGGCTCCCAGAAGAAGATGTGCTGTCTTCCTGCTGGCCAGACTCCATGCCTGTGGGTGGTGGTACTGCTGCTGCCAGTGCTTCCAGTGCTGCTGCTGCTGCTGCATCTCTTGGGCGGCTGTTGAATAAAGAGAAACAAAGGGGCAATGAATATCTTGATATTCCATGGCCCTAGTTTGGAGGAATGGGGGATTTGATAATTACCGTCTCTCATCTGCTGCTGGACTCCCCTCCCGTTGTTCAGCATGCTGCTCCATTTGGGGTGGTGGTGGTGCTGATGGTGCTGCTGCAGATGTCTCCTGCCTTGTCCTGCGCCTGGTTGCTGTCTTGGGTGCCATGTTGGGTGTGGCTGAGGGTCCCACTGTCTTGCTTTTATATATGTGTCTTGTGGGCAGAGCTACTGAGCATGCTCAGACCAAAAATACCGGATCCGGCGCATTGCGGCGCTCATAGGCTTTCATTGTGTGAAAAAGCCGGACGCGCCGGATCCGGCGTGTCCGGCTTTTTCGCCGGAGACAAAAAACGTTACAGTAGCCGTTTTTTCCAGACGCCGGATTGAGACACAATGCCGGATCCGGCGAAAACCGGATGAAACACATGGCCATCCGGCGCGATCCGGCGCAAATGCAAGTCAATGGGGGGGAAACCGGATCCGGCATTGCATTTCGCCGGATCCGGTTTTTGTCAAAAGCGCCGGATCGCGCCTGACGGCGAAAACCTGATGTGTGAAAGAGGCCTAATTCAATTGCTGGCTTTTGTCAAATCATTCCCCAACCCGACATGAAATGACACATGGTTTACATACAGTAAACCATTTCATTTCATGTTTTTTTTGTACGTCTTTCATTAGTAATTAGATGAGGGTTGATGTTTAAAATTTGGGAGGTGTAGGTGTTAATTTAAGGGGTTAATTAATTGTTAAAAAAATGTGTGGGCTCCCGCATTGACAAATTACAGCGGGAGCCCACACATTTTTTTACAATATATATATGTGTCTCAATGACATGTATATATATATATATATTCTATGTGTCTATATCTATTCTTTCATTTGTGTTATAAAACCTGTCATAGGGCTCCATTATATGTCCATTTTGCAAGCCGGCGAGAAAATCTCAGCATACGGATTACATACGGATTACATACGGATGCTTACATGCGCAAAATACGCGACCACACCTTGCTTACGGATGACATACAGAGCACTATTTAGGGGTCATTCATCCGTATTATGCCTGTAAACTACGGACCGTATTTTGCGTCGGTTAGTGTGACCCCAGCCTAAGACTTCCACCAATGGAAGCCACCAAACAAGTTCTACTTTTTATAAAGACTTTTTTTTTGACGAAGATGAAAGATTTCCAATCAAAGTGGACCGAAAATGGTCATTATTAACAATGGTCATATCCCCCACCCCAAGTGTCATACATGTACAATAAGTACTGTCAGAATTGCACAAGATGGCACACTGCCCTAGATTTATAAGACATGTCCAAGACTCGCACACACACACGTTTAAGAACCAAATGACAGCAAAATTACTCCAAAATATCCCAACTCTTGCGCAAAAATTTTTTTTTGCAAACAATCGCAACAGATAAAACACTACCTCCCTCAAATAAAAAAGAAAAAGTGGGATATAGGTAGGTATATAAACAAAAAAATACTTGCAAAGCAATAATGTTGAAAAAGCAAAAAAAATTAAACAATAAAATCTAAAAAATATAAAATATAAAAATGAGTTAAAAATATACCAAACCCGTTGATATCCCCTAAAGTTTCTGAAATGTCTAACAAATTTCACTATATACACTACCATTCAGAAGTTTGGGGTCACCCAGACAATTTTGTGCTTTCCATGAAAACTCATACTTTTATTAATCAAATGAGTTGCCAAAATGAAGTTAAAATCTAGTCCAGACATTGACAAGGTTTGGAAAAAAGATTTTTATTTGAAATAATAATTTTCTCCTTCAAACTTTGCTTTCGTCAAAGAATGCTCCCTTTGCAGCAATTCCAGCATTGCAGACCTTTGGCATTCTAGCAGTTAATTTGCTGAGCAAATCTGGAGAAATTTCTCCCACTGGTGGTTGCTGCGAGTAATGGAGCTGGTCAGGTTGACACTAGTCAATCACCTAAAGAGGATGATTGGAGGTCAGGTGTTATAGACTGGGAAGATTTAAGTCAGCAAGCTTCCCTCAGTTGTTGCTGGTGATTTGGTTTTCTTCCTGTGCATTTTGAAGTCCGCTTGCCCCCTGCTTGGTCCTGCATCGTTGAGATAAGTTATTTGTTTGCTGGAATCTTTTTGCATTTGATCCAGTTTTTGCCTTTCTCTGCTTTCTGCTTTTCTGTGTGGGTTCAGCATTGTTCCCTGCTGGGACCAGTGCTGGACTCCGTTCCATATGCCACAGCTTATGTCAGTCTGTTCAGTATTACTAGTCCCCTGTTATATCAGTATCTTTTGCTTTGCTTCCTGTTCACACCAGAATGCTGATCTACTAGGGGAGAGGTCGTGTGGCCTCAGTACTTTTGCATATCAGACATGTTGGATTTTTCTTAGGGTTTTTTGCGTGATTGCAGACAGTATCTTTCCTGTCCTGTTCTATCTACACAGTTTGGGCCCCATCATTTGCTTACTCTATTTTCTGCCTGTGTATGTGCCTCATCTTGTCTCACCGGCAATATATGTTTGGGGGCTATCTATTCCTTTGGGGTTCTACTCCAGGGCAGTTTTGCTTACCCCTTTCTTCCTTTAGGCTTAGTTAACTCTTTGGCTGTGCCAAGGCGTCTAGGGCATCGTAGGTACGTCCCATGGCTAATTCTAGTTGTGTTGTTAGTTTTAGGGGTCTGCAATCCACTTAGTTACCAACCTTTCTGGTTTTCCGGTTGCATAGCTTATTCCCCGGCTATCCTCCTCGGTGACCTATTCATAACAGGTTGAGATCTGGTGACTGCGCTGGTCACTCCATTACAGATAGAATACCAGCTGCCTGCGTCTTCCCTAAATAGTTCTTGCATAATTTGGAGGTGTGCTTTGGGTCATTGTCCTGTTGTAGGATGAAATTGGCTCCAATCAAGCGCTGTCCACAGGGTATGCCATGGCATTGCAAAATGGAGTGATAGCCTTCCTTATTCAAAATCCCATTTACCTTGTACAAATCTCCCACTTTACTAGCACTAAAGCAACCCCAGACCATCACATTACCTCCACCATGCTTGACAGATGGTGTCAGGCACTCTTCCAGCATCTTTTCAGTTGTTCTACGCCTCAAAATGTTCTTCTGTGTGATCCAAACACCTCAAACTTAGATTCGTCTGTCCATAACACTTTTTTCCAATCTTCCTCTGTCAAGTGTTTGTGTTCTTTTGTCAATATTAATCTTTTCCTTTTATTAGCCAGTCTCAAATATGGCTTTTTCTTTGCCACTCTGCCCTGAAGGCCAGCATCCCAGAGTCGCCTCTTCGCTGTAGACGTTGACACTGGCGTTTTGTGTGTACTATTTAATGAAGCTGCCACTTGAGGACCTGTGAGGCGTCGATTTCTCAAACTACAGACTCTAATGTAAGTGTCTTGTTGCTCAGTTGTGCAGCGGGGCCTCCCACTTCTCTTTCTACTCTGGTTAGAGCCTGTTTGTGCTCTCCTCTGAAGGGAGTGGTACACACCGCTGTAGGAAATCTTCAGTTTCTTTTGCAATTTCTCGCATGGAATAGCCTTAATTTCTAAGAGCAAGAATAGACTGTCACGTTTCAAATTAAAGTTCTTTTTTTCTGACCATTTTGAGAGTTTCATGGAACCAACAAATGTGATGCTCTAGAATCTCAACTAGACCAACAAATGTAATGCTCTAGAATCTCAACTAGCTGAAAGGAAGGTCAGGTTTATAGCTTCTCTAATCAGCCAAACTGTTTTCAGCTGTGCTAACACACTTGCACAAGGGTTTTCAAGGGTATTCTAACCATCCATTAGCCTTCTTACACCGTTAGCAAATACAAAGTACCATAAGAACTCTGGAGTGATGGTTGTTGGAAATGGGCCTCTATACAACTAACTTACTAAGAAACAAAACTTTTATTAAAAAATCACTTTATTAAGTACCAGCTAAAATGATAATGATACACATAATAATACTCTCTCTTCTGTATAGACCTATACCTATCAGGATCCTGTCAGCGCTGGCGGACTGCCGTGGCTGAACAGGGTCACTCACCCAGACTACAGGAGGGCCCGGGGTCCGAAACTGCAGGGAAAGTTCCCAGAACAGGATCTGCGACACTAAAGGTAGTAAAGAGTACAAGGACCTACGATCATGTGACCACAGGGGGCGTGGCTTAGCGTCCTGTTGCAGTAGATGACTGTAGGATTCTATTACAGGAATCCTGGAGTAAAGATTAGGGAAACTCAGGTCAGACAAGCTGGGGGTCATACACAGAGAGGGCGGCATAGTACCAGAGGGGCAAGCAGAGAATAGTCAGAACGTAAGCAATGAGTCATACACAGAGATAGCAACGCAGTACAAAGGGAACAGGCAGAACTCGTAACAGGGACAAGACCAGATCAAAACCAAACAAGCATAAAGTATCACAGTCACAAAGCACACCAGGGTCACAAACACTCAGCCAAGGATCTGAGTATAAGCAATGAGGAATGAGCCCACAATGAGGCTATAAAAAGCCTCCCAGAATCTCAGAGTGAGGCCGTCCAGATTAACCTCTGAACTACCTAATCCCATGAACTAAGCAGATCATGACAATACCTCACAATAGCGAGCTGATAATACTAGCAAAACAGAAAAAATCTTATCATTAAAAAATATCCAGCCAGTTGTAATTACCAGCATAAATAACTAGTCGGAGAAAACACCTCCACTCAAGATGGATACTACAGAGGTGCTAACACTAGAAAAAGCCTCATCAATGGCAAAAAATACAGCTATGAAGATATTTCATTACAAACCAGACGTTTGCAGCTAGAATAGTCATTTACCACATTAACAATGTATACTGTAGAGTGTATTTCTGAATCATTTAATGTTAGCTTTATTGGAAAAAAAACTGCTTTTCTTTCAAAAAATAAGGACATTTCTAATTGGCCCTAAACTTTTGAACGGTAGTGTATATAATAAGGATAATAAGTAGCACAGAGTTTGCACTAATCATACACACGATACTGAGGATCAGCTGCACTTTGCATTCACAGCTGGCGCAGTTGTGGTCGGCTGGCGCTGCGATGTCGTTCTAGGCCAGGACACAAGTTCAAAGTTAGTTAATACCTGGCTCCTCTCTCCTGATTAGTGAGGTGAGTTGGTAATCAGGATCTGGTATAAGCCTCCTCCTCTTAAATTGCTCACACAGGGCTCTCCAAATGTGACATGGCATCCGATCTCAATTCCAGCCAATTCTGCATTGAAAAAGTCAAACGGCGCTCCTTCCATTCCAAGCCCTGCCATGCGCCTAAACAGTAGTTTACCTCTACATATGGGGTATCGGCCTACTCATGACAAATTGCACAACAACTTTGGTTGTCTAATTTCTCCTGTTAGCCTTGTAAAAATAAAAATTTGGGTGCGAAAAGATCATTTTTGTGGAAAAAAATATGATTTTTTTATTTTCACGGCTCTATGTTATAAACTTCTGTAAAGCACATCTCTCTGATTTAAGGGCATAAAAATTAAAAGTTTGAAAATGGTTTTTTAAACTTTCGCCATATTTCCATTTTTTTCATAAATAAACACAAGTCATATCGAAGAAATTTTACCACTAACATGAAGTACAATATGTCACGAAAAAAACATTCTCAGAATCAGCGGGATCCGCTAAAGTGTTCCAGAGTTATAACTTCATAAAGTGACAGTGGTCAGAATTATAAAAATTGGCCTGGTCATTAAGCTGCAAATTGGCTCCTTCACTAAGGGGTTAAAAATGTCAGCTCAGCAAGCATAAAAATAAGCCCCAACCCCAGATCATCAAAAATTGAGACACTACGGGTATCGGAAAATGGCGCAATTTGTTTTTTCTTTCTTTTAGCAAGCTTTGGAATTTTATTCATCACTTAGATAAAAAAAGAACATAGACATGTTTGGTGTCTATGAACTCATAATGACCTGGAGAATCATAATGGCAGGGTCAATTTTAGCATTTAGGGAACCTAGCAAAAAAGCCAAACAAAAAACATGTGTGAAATTGCACTTTCTTTTTCAATCTCACCGCACTTGGAATTTTTTTCCCATTTTTGAGTACGCGACATGCTAAAACCAATGATGTATTTCAAAAGTACAACCCATCCCACAAAAAATAAGCCCTCTCATGGCCATATTGACAGAAAAATAAAAGAGTTATGGCTCTGGGAAGAAGCGGAGCGAAAAACGAAAACGCAAAATCGAAAAAGCTTCAGTCATTGAGAGGTTAATAATGAGTGTCCTACGATGATCTATGCTTGAATAAGTTCAAGAACCTTGTATATATCTAGTATAAATAGTGGATATGATGTGGATTTTCTGCTGATTATCCCCAGCTACCTGCAGCATTTCCAATGTTCTTCATCAAAATCCCCACTTGTTACATGCAGATTTTGTTGTATAAGGGCACTGGACTGTGGGATGGATGATATGTATGATAGGTATATAGGCACGGGACTATAGGATGGAGGATATGTATGATGGGTATATGGGCACAGGACTAAGGGATGGCGGCTATGTATGATGGGTATATGGGTGAGTAGCAAGGGAAACAGAGAGTTTATAAACTACCGTTCAAAAGTTTAGGGTCACGTATAGATTTCCTTATTTTTGAAAGAAAAGCACAGGTTTTTCCAATGAAGCTAACATTAAATGATTAAAAAATACACTCTGTACATTGTTAATGTGGTAAATGTCTATTCTAGCTGCAAACGTCTTCATAGGTGTATAGAGGCCAATTTCCAACAACCATCACTCCAGTGTTCTTATGGTACTTTTTGTTTGCTAACTGTGTAAGAAGGCTAATGGATAGTAAGAAAACCCTTGAAAATCCTTGTGCAAGAATGTTAGCACAGCTGAAAACAGCTTGGCTGATTAGAGAAACTATAAACTTGACCTTCCTTTGAGCTAGTTGAGAATGTGGAGCATTACATTTGTTAGTTCCATTATACTCTCAAAATGGCCAGAAATAAAGAACTTTCATGTGAAACTCGACAGCCTATTCTTGTTCTTAGAAATGAAGGCTATTCCATGCGAGAAATTGCCAAGAAACTGAAAATTTCCTACAATGGTATGTACTACTCCCTTCAGAGAAGAGCACAAATAGACTCTAACCAGAGTAGAAAGAGAAGTGGGACACAACTGAGCAACAAGGCAAGTGAATTAGAGTTTATAGTTGGAGAAATCGACGCCTCACAGGTCCTCAACTGGCAGCTTCATTAAATAGTACACGCAAAACGCCAGTGTCACCGTCTACAGTGAAGAGACGACTCCGGCCTGCTGGCCTTCAGGGCAGAGTGGCAAAGAAAAAGCCATATCTGAGACTGGATAATAAAAGGAAAAGATTAATATGGGTAAAAGAACACAGACATTGGACAGAGGACTGGAAAAAAGTGTTATGGACAGACGAATCCAAGTTTGTGGTGTTTGGATCACACAGAAGAACATTTGTGAGACACAGAACAACTGAAAAGACGCTGGAAGAGTGCCTGATGCCATCTGTCAAGCATGGTGGAGGTAATGTTATGGTCTGGGGTTGCTTTGGTGCTGGTAAAGTGGGAGATTTGTACAAGGTAAATGGGACTTTGAATAAGGAAGGCTATCACTCCATTTTGCAACGCCATGCCATACCCTGTGGACAGCGCTTGATTGGAGCCAATTTCATCCTACAACAGGACAATGACCCAAAGCACGCCTCCAAATTATGCAAGAACTATTTAGGGAAGAAGCAGGCAGCTGGTATTCTATCTGTAATGGAGTGGCCAGCGCAGTCACCAGATCTCAACCCCATTGAGCTGTTTTGGAAGCAGCTTGACCGTATGGTACGTAAAAAGTGCCCATCAAGCCAAACCAACTTGTGGGAGGGGCATCTGGAAGCATGGGCTGAAATTTCTCCTGATTACCTCAGCAAATTAACTGCTAGAATCCCAAAGGTCTGCAATGCTGGAATTGCTGCAAAGGGAGCATTCTTTGATGAAAGCAAAGTTTGAAGGAGAAAATTATTATTTCAAATAAAAATCTCTTTTTCGAACCTTGGAAATGTCTGGACTAGATTTTAAATTAATTTGGCAACTCATTTGATTAATAAAAGTATGAGTTTTCATGGAAAGCACAAAACTGTCTGGGTGACCCCAAACTTTTGAACAGTAGTGTAACTAGGTCATAAATCAATTAATTATAATAAATCATAATGAATCAGTAATATAAATTATATGACCAAGCAGACCAGACTAAATTAGGAGCAAGGGACAGTTGGTACTAAAATATGATAAAAAAGGGGGGAAGAAAGGAAAAACCGACCAATAAACATCCCAATGTAATGATATAAAAGTAATCTTTACTGTACACAAGTAATAGTGAATGGTAACAGCTGGGTAAAAGAATAATATATAATAATAAAAACTCAGACAAGGACGCACACTAGGATATGGGATAATAATAAAGAGGAAGCCGTATAGAAATCAAAATAAAACATTGCAAAGATATAATACTGCCATGCTAGCCTAATAATGTAAGCAGTAATATAAAGTGCAGTGCACAAATAAAAAAAATCAATTGTACATTATTATGGTGCTGCCATACTATCATAATAATGTGATTTATAAATAAAGTGCAGTGCAATGACTAAAAAAGAAGAGGATCCACATTACGTGTATACCAACGTATTATCTTCTGAAATGGAGAAGAAAATGTATGATCTTTCAAAACCCCATCAGGTTGAGGAAGTGGGAAACATGCTGTTAGATGATGATGATGATGATGATGCAGACCCCACAATGAATGAGGATTTTGAAGAAAGTGAGATTGATTCTCATGATGAGGTGGAAGTCTGTGAACTAAATTCTGAAACAGAGCAAGATGGTGACAGTGATGAGGAGGAAGAAGATATAGAATCTTATTATATGGGAAAAGATAAAAAAATCAAATGGAACAAGAATCCACCCATAAAAAAACGTATGGAACCTCATAACATTATCACTCACCTTCCTGCAGTTATGGGAACAGCACGTAATGCAAAAAAATGCAGCTGAATGCTGGAATACTTTTTTCACAGATGACATTCTGGACTCTATTGTCATATACACTAATCAATATATAGACAGTATAAAGCACAAGTTCATCTGTGACAGAATCCTGAAGCCCACGGATGAAATCGAACTGCGTGCATTTTTGGGATTATTATACCTTGCAGGAGCTTATAGGGCAAATCGGCAAAGTTTGGAGGAACTTTGGGGTATAGAAAGTGATGGAATTGAAAAATTTAGCCTTGTTATGTCTCTAAAAAGATTCAAGATTCTTATTCGTTCGGTTTGATGACAGAACTACCCGAACCGAACGTAAAACATATGACCGGCTTGCTCCAATTCGCGATGTATTCCAAAAATTTGTGGAAAACTGTAAGATAAACTATCGCCCTGGGGCAAATGTCACAATTGACGAAATGCTCCCTGGTTTTCGTGGCAGATGCGCATTTCGTCAATACATACCATCAAAACCTAGCAAATACGGAATAAAAATGTATGCCCTTGTTGATGCCAGTAAGACCTACACATGCAACATTGAAATTTATGCTGGAAAACAGCCAGATGGTCCTTACTGTGTCAGCAACAAACCCACTGATGTTGTGAAAAGAATGTCTGAGCCCTTATTTGGATCAGGTCGCAATATAACTGCTGATAATTGGTTTTCAAATTGTGATCTTACTGATTATCTAAAAACGCAGAAGCTTTCATATGTCGGAACTGTAAGAAAAAATAAAAAAGAATTGCCGCCATAGCTTGTTACTGTGACAGGGAGAAAACAGTACAGCAGTATGTTTGCATTCCATGATGGAAAGGTTTTAGTTTCCTATGTACCACGCGAAAAAAAATGTACTTCTTCTCTCAACGCTTCATAATGATGATGCCATCGATCCTAAATCTGAAGCACAACAAAAACCAGAGATTATTACATTTTATAATGAAACCAAAGGGGGTGTTGATACAGCTGATCAGATGTGCTCAACTTTCAGCGTCAGCAGAAACACCAAGCGCTGGCCAATGGTCATATTTTTCGCTATGCTAAATTTGGGTGGTATAAATTCACAAATCATTTACCTTGAAAACCAGCTTGAACCACTCCGCAGACGATTGTACCTGAAACAATTGGCCCATGAACTAATGCTTGGAGAGCTACGCAGGAGAAGTATGAAAACCATCGGTATCCCCTCTGGCCTTCAAGTTAGGCTCAAAAGATTCCGCCCAGATATTGATACTGAAAATCCAACACCTGTACTACCTCCCAAAAGAAGGAGATGCACCACCTGCACCATGGAAAGCGGGAACAGAAGGCTTTCTAATTATGAATGTCTCAAATGTCATCATGCAATCTGCCTGACACATGCAAAAATGTATTGCAATTCTTGCTCTTTGCTTTGCAAATGTGTTTTTTCTGGGGAACCTTCAGGATCTAATTCAGATTAATTCTGTGTGTAATATTATTCTAGGTGCCTAGAAAATGTTTTTGTGCCAAACTTTTCTCTTTTTAATAACAGTTACTTGATATCATTGGGGGCTATTTGGTGGGAGTTTTGAAATTTGTGTATATCAAAGTTATTACTTTTATGTTGAGTAAATGGGTTTGTTTTGCACCTGATAATGTGTAGTCTCTTTTATTACATCCCTATGAAGGTCTCTGATCACTTTTTTGATCACTGAAATTGAGAAAATTAGATATTCTAGGCATTTTTCTAGCCTGTGCTTGACAGGCACATTGTTCCATTACGAGTTAGTGCGAATATTGTTCCTGACGGAGGGTTAAAATTTGCAACAAGCCACCTGGGAGACACACCAAACATGTGGAAGAAGGTGCTCTGGTCAGATGAAACCAAAATTGAACTTTTTGGCAACAATGACAAACGATGTTTGGCGTAAAGGCAACACAGCTCATCACCCTGAACACACCAACCCACTGTCAAACATGGTGGTAGCAGCATCATGGTTTGGGCCTACTTTACTTCAGCAGGGACAGAGAAGATGGTTAAAATTGATGGGAAGATGGATGGAGCCAAATACAGTACCATTCTTGAAGAAAACCTGTTGGAGTCTGCAAAACACCTGAGACTGGGACGGAGATTTGTCTTCCAACTAGACAATGATCCCAAACATAAAGCAAAATCTACAATGGAATGGTTCACAAATAAAAGTATCTAGGTGTTAGAATGGCCAAGTCAAATTCCAGATCTGAATCGAATCGAGAATCTGTGGAAAGAGCTGAAAACTGCTGTTCACAAACGATCTCCATCCAACCTCACTGAGCTCGAGCTGTTTGCCAAGGAAGAATGGGCAAGAATTTCAGTCTCTCGATGTACAAAACTGATAGAGACATACCCCAAGCGACTTGCAGCTATAATTGCAGCAAAAGGTGGCACAACAAAGTATTAAGTTAAAGGGGCCGAATAATATTGCAAGCCCCACTTTTCAGTTTTTGAATTTCCACATAAATTTTAAAAAACCAATAAATTTCGTTCAGCTTCACAATTGTGTCCCACTTGTTGTTGATTTTTCACCAAAAATTTACATTTGGTATCTTTATGTTTGAAGCATGATATGTGGGAAAAGGTTGAAAAGTTCCAGGGGGACGAATACTTTCGCAAGGCACTGTATATACATGTACATGTAGAAAACCTGTAAGAGATAAATAAATAACTAATAACATAAAAAGGACACTAAAACCACAAAATAAAATAGTAAAATACATGTTAGACATAAAGGATAAAAAATAGTAGATATGGTGGTCAGAGAAAAGGGTGCAAAAGTATTGTAATCATTGAGGCCATGCGGCTGGACGGTATTAAGGGTCCATATCCAATTAGTCTTCCACAGAAATAACTTGACTCTGACAAAAGTCATAATAAATAATGAATCTATGAAAATGAAAGTCAGACATTGCTTTTCAACCATGCTTCCACAGAATTAAAAAATATTAAAAAAAACCTTATGAAATAGGCCTGGACAGAATTGATGGTGCCCTTAGCTTAATATTTTGTTGCACAACCTTTTTAGGCAATCACTGCAATCAAAAGGTGCCTGTAACTGTCGATGAGACTTCTGCACCTCTCGACAGGTATTTTGTGCCACTCCTCAAGAGCAAACTGCTTCAGTTATCTCGGGTGTGAAGGCTGCCTTTTCCAGATGGCATATTTCAGCTCTTTCCAAAGATGCTCAATAGGATTTAGGTCAGGGCTCATATATGGCCACTTCAGAATAGTCCAATGTTTTCCTCTTAGCCTTTCTTTGGTGTTTTTAGCTATGCGCTTTGGATCTTTATCCTGTTGCAAGACCCATGACCTGCGACTGAGATCAAGCTTTCTGACACTGGGCAGCAGATTTCTCTCTAGAATCCCTTGATAGTCTTGAGATTTCATTGTACCCTGCACAGATTCTAGACACCTTGTGCCAGATGCAGCAAAGCAGACCCAGAACATAATAGAGCCTCCTCCATGTTTCACAGTAGGGACAGTGTTCTTTTCTTGATATGCTTCATTTTTCAGTCTGTGAACATAGAATTGATGTGCCTTGCCAAAAGTTCCATTTTGTCTCATCTGTCCATAGGACATTCTCCCAGAAGCTTTGTGGCTTGTCAACATGTAGTTTGGCAAATTCCAGTCTGGCATTTTTATGATTTTTGTTCCATGAAGTCCACTTTGGCTCATACAACGATGGATGGTGAAATCTGGCACTGATGTTCCTTGAGATTGAAGTTCACCTTTAATCTGTTTAGAAGTTTTTCTGGGCTCTTTTGTTACCATTCGTATTATCCATCTCTTTGATTTCCAATCAATTTTCCTCCTGCGGCCACATCCAGAGAGGTTGGCTACAGTCCCATGGAGCTTAAATTTCTGAATAATATGTGCAGCTGTAGTCACAGGAACATAAAGCTGCTCGGAGATGGTCTTATAACTTTTACCTTTAACATGTTTGTCTATAATTTTCTTTCTGATCTCCTGAGACAACTCTTTCCTTCGCTTCCTCTGGTCCATGTTGAGAGTGATACATACCGTGTCACCAAACAGCACAGTGAGTATCTGTAGCCTCTATACAGGCCGCTCACTGATTCCAAGACTGTAGACACCTGTGATGCTAATTAGTGGACACGCTTTGATTTAACATGTCCCTTTTGTCACATTATTTTCAGGGGTACCATCATTTCTGTCCAGGCCTATTCCATGAGTTTAATTTTTTTTAAAATTCTGTTGAAGCATGGCTGAAAAGCAATGTCTGACTTTCATTTATTTATTTTCATAGATTTTTTTATTTATTATTACTTTTGTCAGATTCAAGTTATTTCTGTCACAATTCTGGGTTTTTCTGTCATTAAATGAGGGGTACCAAAAATTTTGACCATGTGTGCATAACAGGATGGGGGATATATATACCAGGATGTGGGACTTATATAACACGATGGGTCCCAGGATGGGGGACATATATACCAGGATGGGGGATATATGTGCCTTGATGGGGGACATAGATAATATGATGGGGCCCAGGATGGGGGACATATAGAACAGGGTGGGGGACATATATAACACAATGGGGGACATATATACCAGGATGGGGGACATATATACCAGAATGGGGAACATATATGATGATGTGTGCAAACTGTAAAGCGCTGCGGAATATGTTAGTGCTATATAAAAATAAAGATTATTTATTTTATTTATAACATATATATTAGGATGGGAGACATATATACCAGGATGGGAGACATATATACCAGGATGGGGCCCAGTATGGGAGACATATATACCAGGATGGGGGGCATATATAACATGATGGGGCCCAGGATGGGAGACATATATACCAGGATGGGGCCCAGGATGGGAGACATGCAGTATATGCCAAGATGTGGGACATATGCAAAAAAATGGACATATATCCCAGGATGGGGGACATATATATCAGGATGGACTCAAAATGGGGGACATTACTACATAATGAGAGAGGGGTGGTAACACGTATGTTCTTATAGGATTTAGTAAGCTACAAGGGCTAATACATCTGACCAACATGAAGGGGACCCCAGGTACAAATTTTTTACCAAGACTCATCAGATTCTGGTTACACCATAGGTTAGTCTGCCACATCTATGGGCAATTACCAATCAGTCATCCAATGATACTCTTCTGTGCAGTCTGCAGAAGGTGGAACTGATATAATAGAATAAATGTATATGTGTCCTACCTAATCATCCTACAATTATCCTTGGATTTCATTGCCAAATCTTTTATTTTCCTTGGGATAAGCCTTTGCCAGAGGAGGAGGGTGACAGCGGCTCTCACATCGTCAGTTGAGAACGCTCCTGCCCAAAGATCTGTCAGCCGACAGCTATCTAATGTGTATGGGAGCAGTGTTGGACTGGGGTGCCAAGGGGCCACCAGTAACATTGACTATGGGGGCCCACTTTTCACCTGTATACAAATATTACAAGGCCCTGGTTCACATATTTACCCATGTCTCTATATAATAAACTGGGTAGTTTGGTTAATAAATGAGATGCTGCTTTTTTCTGTACAGAGAGAATAAAGTGAATTATGACCACCAATACTGCCCATACAGTAAGGTTGGGGGAATAGATTTGCACATGGGGGATTCCCCTGTTACCCTATGGGCCAGTCCGAGCCTGTATGGGAGCCATAAAGGAGCATGACGTTCTCCGCACACTCTTATTCCAGATTTGCAGGGATTTATTTCAAGCTAAAACAGGCAAAAATGCTATACACCCGCTCTGCATGCCAAATCTGAGACAAAGATGGAGTGCAGGGCGGTGATCACCATTTTAGATTAACCTTTTTGGTGCTGTTTGGCTGAATAACAGTTTCTGGCCAATCAATGCCAAAGGGGTTAATCAGGTGAGGTAACATCGCAATCAACCCACCCATTATGACCACTGGGATTTTTGTTGTGTCACACAACACCGATCACAGCATGCCACTTTTTTTTTTTTTTTCTTTACTAACTTTGTCACATTGCTGTGATTCACTGGTCAGAACTGACCAGCCAATCACAGCAGTCGCCAATATGGGGGGACGGTACAGACCCCCAGGGTGAGGTGCAGGGATGTTTGCTGTCAGTGACAGCAGCCATCTTAACCTGGTCACCACACGATGCAGCATGGTGACCGTAAATAGCAGCTCCGTACTAGTACTGCGGTTTGCAGTACTAGTACGGCAAATGTAGGGAAGGGGTTAAATATATCTCGCTAGGAATGCTTTTCTCCACCATAGGTGGGTGCATTTGTTGAGTAATTCCTTGTATTTATTAGTTAAATCAGTAGTTTCCCTGGATTTCAAGTATAAAAAAACTACCCGATCCCTCACTAAAGACCTTGTCCAATCGTGTAAGCCGCGCTTTTTCGTTGTTTGTGGTAATCCATCTGTTCTGAGACGGTTACTGTGAAAACACAGAGCATAACGACATGATATCGTCAAAATAGAAAACCTATTAAAGATCAAGAATATACAGTATCATAAGGTCCTATGCCTTGTTTAACCCCTTCCTGCAAGCAGCAGTACTAGTATGGCGCACTGATCGCACGGCCTCACGCTGAGGACTCCGGTGATCGGGTGCAGGTGTCAGCTGTATGTGACAGCTGACACCCTGCAGCAATGCCCACGATCGGTGCTAGGACCAATTGTGGGCATGTAACCACTGATGCCACTGTCAGTAGTGACAGCAACCTAGAGGGGCATCACGCAGGGAGGGTTCTTTTATTATATGGACGATCTAGGCATTTCACTATTGTGCACAATAAAGATTTTAAAGAATTAAAAATAAATCTGTGGCACCCCTGAGGCTTCAGTCGCCACAGAGGTACTGCACCTTCTCCTAAGGTGTAGTGCCCCACCATCCAGGTAGGGTGGGAACTCCTTTCCAGACTCCAGTTCAGTGGGGCCACCTAACAGCTTCAGGCTGGGGGGTTAGCAGAGCACCCCTTGTGGAACCCTGCTTCGTAACACGAGATGTGCTGGGAGGCGGGTGGAGCAAGATGATACAAGAGAGTGGGAAGAGTGAGGTCAAGAGTTAAGTAGTTAGTTAGTGGGTTGGAGGAGAGAGAGAGAGAAGATGGATGTCTGAGGGACGTGCTGCAGCAGGTCCCAGTGATCTGGGCTGCTGGCACGGGAAAGACATAGAAAGAGACTGATAAGATTGATGACCTAACCTTCCAGAAGAGAGACAGAACAGATCGAAACGAAGGAGAAGAGAAGGACGGTGGGAAGCGGGTTGAGTAAGAGAAAGAATCCTTCCAGTCCAGAGCGCAAAGGCCGGGGCCCGGTCCCCGAGGTTGATCGGATTTTTTATGTCCAGCAACAGACACCGGTGGAGTAGTGAGACGCTAACGCCTTACTCCCATCATAGACTTGGGACACAACAGCACCTCATCAGTGAGCCGGGACTCTGGAGCGAGAGTCCCCCGAAGCAGGCTACAGCTGTCTGTCATACAAGTAGAGACTAGGAACACCTAGAGAGAGGCATTCCAGGGTAACTAAGTACTGGAGTGCTTCGCCTCTAAAGGCGCTTTGGAGGAGTCGTTCAGTCAGGTACACGTTGGCGGAGTGCTGGAGAGGAGAACCTATCTTGCCTGGAGGTTGGCTGGAGCCCTGACCTGGAGAACACAGCGCGGAGGCTGGCATGTATGTGAACTGCAAACAGTGAGTAAAGCTTTGGAACCGCACGCCCTGGTGTCCTCCAGTTATTCCGCACCGCTACACGTGAGTACCTGTACCTACACCATCTACGCCTCCCCGCCATTACAGCATATACACTGCCCTGGGACTACAGCTCCACCTGTGGGGAGCTTTACCATCTATGCTGCACACACCATCAGTCCCAGAGGATCTGCATGCAGCGTCGGCCTAACATCATATTTGCCGAACACCACAGGTGGCGTCACGAACTTTACATTACAACCAATCACCACCGCCATTGATATTGAGGCTCAGGGCCAGGGACCGGGTCACCGCTGCTGTGACACATCATCCCCCTGACACCGGCCCGGTACCAAGTACTCCACTGCCCTGGGTGAAGCGAGGGCGACTCAATTTTTGGCGTCACAAACAGGATGACGAGACCCGACACTATCGGGTTCTGTGTGCCTGTGGCTTGTTGAACTTTGACTTTTGAAAATGTGCAGAAGACCAAATTTGATAGACTGTGATATGAGTCCTAAAGATGGCCGCTGGCACGGAGAAGAAGGGCGTGAGGAGATGGGAGGTCCTGAGAAAAGACCGCAAAGAGTATTGTGCCTTCCCCGCCTGAATTACTATGTGACAGATGTATGGCCCACCCCCTGAGGGGTTCGTATACTGGCTTGGTATGGAGGCGCTGGAAGAAGACGCCGCCCCCAGAAGGATGGGCAGAGGAAGCCAGAGGCGAGCAGAAGGGCGGAGCAAGGAGAACGCCAGAACGCCATCTTGGGAAGCAAGGGAAGGAGGCCTGCGGAGTGTGGGGAAGTGCAAACCCCCGACGCCATGGCTGAAGGCTCCAACCCTGAGTCCGGAGCAATATGCCAGCGATTGCAAGATGACATAATAGCATTGACCACAAATCTGCAGCTGAAGAGAGAAGCTCTGGAGAAGCTGAGATGGCAGCACGCCCCGGAGGAGCCTACACCGGCGGCACCCTCTCCACCGGTACCTGCCACCGCTGCACTAGACTGTCCTCCGGCAGCGTTGGTTTTCACTTCCACGCTGTCTGTGCAGCTGAGTGCCGCTCGCCCGAAGAAGTCACCGGAGGGCCCGGGAGCTGAGATGGTGCTCCCGCCCGGACCTGTTGCGGCTGCGCAGGTCCTGACTGAGGCCCCCGCGGATCCGGAGCCGCCACCGGCTACACCACCACCAACACCTGGACCGCACCGCCGGGAGGCCTCAGGTACATCTGACGCCCCTTCACCCGGGAAGGCCCGGGGTTGCCCCGTAGCTGCAGCGGCTGGTCAGGTTGTGCTAGACCTGGTGTGGGACCGGGAAGCCAGTCCCCAGGGGGAGACACCGGAACCCTCAACGGTGGTACCGCAGGTTCCAACCGGCAGCGGTAGATCCCGGGAGGAGGCAGAAGAGAGTGAGGCCCATCGCCGAGCTACTATCAAGAAGCTAGCAGCTGAGTATCGGGAGAGGGAACAGCGGAGACTGGCTGTAGTAGGCCCCGATTTGAGGAGGAAGGAGAGGGCCCGTACTGGACGTTACAGTTCCCAGGACGCTGCTGGATGGGGCAGGTCCTCAATGTCAATCAAGAACGGGGGTTTGAATTCATTGCCGACCCCAAGAGGATAAGTGATTTATTTTTCAACAGGAGGGACGTCGAACCCCACCTGCAGAAGGGACACCCCGACAGGAACCTGCAGCTTGGGAAGTATGTGACGTTTACCCGCCATGAGGAGCTCAGGGGATGGTACGCCCTGAATGTACGCCGAATCCCAGCTGAATTTGTTGAGAGGTACCTGCCATCGGAACCCGTCAATGCCCCTCCACGTACAACAGCCATCCAAACCACCCAGGTACCTGCTACCAGGTCTGCAGATACTACAAAGTTGACTCCAACCCGGCAACCTCAGAGGATCTCTGGCTTGATACCGTGGGAGGAAGCCTACTTAAAAATGGCTAATGATTACCTTGGTTCCAGTACCTGTTCCAGAAACCCAGGAGGGGATCACCAGTAAAGAAAAGAAAGAAAAATATACAAATCTCGTTACCCAGGAGGGTCAGTTGGACCGGTTGTGCCTTTTTCTACTTTTTGCATCATGTTGCCTAGTTTTTAATTGGCAGCGTTATTTTTGAAATTGAACTGTGGAGATCATAGACGCTGATTGGTCCAAAACTTTTATTGTAAATAGTTTGCACCCCTTTGGGTGCTCTCTCTTGGTTTTACATATGGAAGTCTTTGCGAAGATACCCTTTATATATAGACACTTTGTGAAGATTATGTTTTTGAATGGACACTCTTCGAAGAATGATGTCTACCTCAACGGACACTGCAAGAATCCTGGCTGGGAGCAGTGTTCAGCACTTTACAAGAATTTAGAATGTTTTATGATAAAGTACTTGATAATGTTGTGTCTTATGAAAAGTAAATGTCTTTTACTGAATATTTGATACAGAGAATTAGGAAAGTTTTGAGATAGAATGTGAAACTTGAATAAAGAATATGAGAATTGAACGCGACAGGTGATAGGCCAAGAGTAGATGGTCAGTGTCTTGCGTCCAGTGAAAAGAGAGTAACTGAAGGAAGAATAATAGAAAGAAATGTAATAAAGAAAATGTGTTGAGTATAGCACTTTGAATTAAGAATTGCACTTAAGTAAAAATTTTTGATATTGAGATAGGAAGTTAGTCTGTTTATAACGTTTAAGAGATGTGCCTCTTATGTTAGGAAGATTAGATAGGTTTTCTTAATTGGCATTTAAAAATTTTTGTGTGTTCCTGTACTGTTAATTTTATGTCTTGCAGCCCGCAGACGTGCTGTGTTTAACGGGGGGTATTTGGCGCCCCTGAGGCTTCAGTCGCCACAGAGGTACTGCACCTTCTCCTAAGGTGTAGTGCCCCACCATCCAGGTAGGGTGGGAACTCCTTTCCAGACTCCACACCTGCATTCCACACACAGGATAGTTCAGTGGGGCCACCTAACAGCTTCAGGCTGGGGGGTTAGCAGAGCACCCCTCGTGGAACCCTGCTTCGTAACACGAGATGTGCTGGGAGGCGGATGGAGCAAGATGATACAAGAGAGTGGAAAGAGTGAGGTCAAGAGTTAAGTAGTTAGTTAGTGGGTTGGAGGAGAGTGAGAGAGAAGATGGATGTCTGAGGGACGTGCTGCAGCAGGTCCCAGTGATCTGGGCTGCTGGCACGGGAAAGACATAGAAAGAGACTGATAAGATTGATGACCTAACCTTCCAGAAGAGAGACAGAACAGATCGGAACGAAGGAGAAGAGAAGGACGGTGGGAAGCGGGTTGAGTAAGAGAAAGAACCCTTCCAGTCCAGAGCGCAAAGGCCGGGGCCCAGTCCCCGAGGTTGATTGGATCTTTTATGTCCAGCAGCAGACACCGGTGGAGTAGTGAGCCGCTAACGCCTTACTCCCATCATAGGCTTGGGACACAACAGCACCTTATTAGTGAGCCGGGACTCTGGAGCGAGAGTCCCCCGAAGCAGGCTACAGCTGTCTGTCATACAAGTAGAGACTAGGAACACCTAGAGAGAGGCATTCCAGGGTCACTAAGTACTGGAGTGCTTCGCCCCTAAAGGCGCCTTGGAAGAGTCGTTCAGTCAGGTACACGTTGGCGGAGTGCTGGAGAGGAGAACCTATCTTGCCTGGAGGTTGGCTTGAACCCTGACCTGGAGAACACAGCGCGGAGGCTGGCATGTGTGTGAACTGCAAACAGTGAGTAAAGCTTTGGAACCGCACGCCCTGGTGTCCTCCAGTTATTCCGCACCGCTACACCTGAGTACCTGTACCTACACCATCTTCGTCTCCCCGCCATTACAGCATATACACTGCCTTGGGTCTACAGCTCTGCCTGTGGAGAGCTTTACCATCTATGCTGCACACACCATCAGTCCCAGAGGATCTGCATGCAGCGTCGGCCTAACATCATATTTGCCGAACACCACAGGTGGCGTCACGAACTTTACATTACAACCAAACACCACCGCCATTGATATTGAGGCCCTGAGTCATGGACCGGGTCACCGCTGCTGTGACACATCATCCCCCTGACACCGGCCCGGTACCGAGTACCCCACTGCCCTGGGTGAAGCGAGGGCGACTCAAAACCAACTGATCATATCCCCAGAGATACCCCTAATAGAGTACAGAAATTACATAGGAAAGAAATATACTGGATATACAAACTTAATACCATAAAACCGCATGGTCTAAATGAAATTACAGAGGGTTTTTTTATAACAATTCTCATCCCTTGTAACGAATAATATTTATTATTTCTTTTAATCAGTGCTGTGTATGCATCTGTGACTTCTATAAGAGATTGTAAATGATTTTATATGGATTTGTCAATAGAGTTGAGCGATACCGTCCGATACTTCAAAGTATCGTATCGGATGGTATCGGCCGATCTTTAAAAAAAGTATCGGTATCGCCGATTCCGATACCGGAAGTCCCATTCAAGTCTATGGGACTTCCGGTATCGGAATAAGAAAAACCCTTTCCTGCCCTTGTACAGCCTCTCTGGGGTCTGTACGGGCCTTTCGGGGGGCTGTGCCGGCCTGCCAG
Organism: Dendrobates tinctorius; assembly: GCF_039654945.1. NCBI lineage: Eukaryota > Metazoa > Chordata > Amphibia > Anura > Dendrobatidae > Dendrobates > Dendrobates tinctorius. Next base: position 272,839 of record NW_027362162.1, on the reverse strand, counting down.
GGGGTCTGTGCAGGCTCCGGTGGTCTGTGCCGGCCTGCCGGTGGTCTGTGCAGGCTCCGGGGGGCTGTGCCGGCCTGCCGGGGGGCTGTGCCGGCCTGCCGGGGGGCTGTGCAGGCTCCGGGGGGCTGTGCCGGCCTGCCGGGGGGCTGTGCCGGCCTGCCGGTGGTCTGTGCAGGCTCCGGGGGTCTGTGCAGGCATCGTCCGATGGGACTACAAGTCCCATCGGGCGATGCCTGCTACCATGACAGTGATTGACACATTAGCCAATGATGGGACAGTAGTAGTCCCATCATCCGGCTAATGTGTTAAATGTAAAAAAAAAAAAAAAAAAAAATTACATGCTACATACATACAACATGCATACTACATACATACTACATACATGCTACATTCATACTACATAAATACTACATGCAACATACATACTACATATATACTACATGCATGCTACATACATACTGCATGCTACATACATACCACATATATACTACATACATACTACATGCATGCTACATGCTACATACATAACACATATATACTACATGCATGCTACATACATACTACATGCTACATACTACATATATACTACATGCATGCTACATACTACATGCTACATACATACTACATGCATGCTACATACATACTACATACATACTACATATATACTACATGCATGCTACATACATACTACATGCTACATACTACATGCATGCTACATACATACTACATGCTACATACTACATATATACTACATGCATGCTACATACATACTACATACATACTACATATATACTACATGCATGCTACATACTACATGCTACATACATACTACATATATACTACATTCATACTACATACTACATATATACTACATACATACTACATACATACTACATGCATGCTACATACATACTACATGCATGCTACATACATACCACATACATACTACATGCTACATACATACCACATATATACTACATACATACAATACATTCATACAATACATACATAGACATACAGTACATATAACATAGAGTAACATACTTACCAATACTTGTCACATTGTTCCCCGAAGCCATTGTCTATTCCGGGATAAATATTAACATAACAAACCACAAAAATACTCACCCACGATCCGAAGCAGTCCACGAGTGTGTCCCACGACGATCTTGGGTAGAGAACTGCAGCATCAGATGATGCTGCCGTTCTCTACGGGCTGCAGGAATCCAATGACGGAAGGTAGGTATCCTTCCGCACTGTATTCCTCCGCCACTTAAAAAAAAAAAAGTCCCTAGTCTCACTTTATGCCATTGCTGTGTGGGAAATTCCCACACAGCAATGGATTCCTGCAGCCCGTAGAGAACGGCAGCATCATCTGATGCTGCAGTTCTCTACCCAAGATCGTCGTGGGACACACTCGTGGACTGCTTCGGATCGTGGGTGAGTATTTTTGTGGTTTGTTATGTTAATATTTATCCCGGAATAGACAATGGCTTCGGGGAACAATGTGACAAGTATTGGTAAGTATGTTACTCTATGTTATATGTACTGTATGTCTATGTATGTATTGTATGAATGTATTGTATGTATGTAGTATATATGTGGTATGTATGTAGCATGTAGTATGTATGTGGTATGTATGTAGCATGCATGTAGTATGTATGTAGCATGCATGTAGCATGCATGTAGCATGCATGTAGTATGTATGTAGTATGTATGTAGTATGTATGTAGCATGTATGTAGCATGCAGTATGTATGTAGTATATATGTAGTATGTATGTAGTATATATGTAGTATGTAGTATGTATGTAGCATGCATGTAGTATATATGTAGTATGTATGTAGCATGCATGTAGTATGTAGCATGCATGTAGTATGTATGTAGCATGTAGTATATATGTAGCATGCAGCATGTATGTAGTATATATGTAGTATGCATGTAGTATGTATGTAGTATGTATGTATGTAGCATGTATGTAGTATGTATGTAGTATATATGTAGTATGTATGTAGCATGCATGTAGTATGTATGTAGTATGTATGTAGCATGCAGTATGTAGCATGTATGTAGTATGTATGTAGTATGTATGTATGTAGTATGTATGTAGCATGCAGTATGTATGTAGCATGTATGTAGTATGTATGTAGTATATATGTAGTATGTATGTAGTATGTATGTAGTATGTATGTAGTATGTATGTAGCATGCAGTATGTATGTAGCATGTATGTAGTATGTATGTAGTATGTATGTAGCATGCATGTAGTATTTTTTTTTTTTTTTTTTTTTTTTAACATTTAACACATTAGCCGGATGATGGGACTACTACTGTCCCATCATTGGCTAATGTGTCAATCACTGTCATGGTAGCAGGCATCGCCCGATGGGACTTGTAGTCCCATCGGACGATGCTTGCACAGACCCCCGGACATCAGCACAGCCCCCCGGCAGGCCGGCACAGCCCCCCGGCAGGCCGGTACAGACCCCCACAGGGTGCACAGACCACCGGCAGGCCGGCACAGCCCCCCGGCAGGCCGGTACAGACCCCGGGCAGTCCACACAGCCCCCCGGCAGGCCGGCACAGCCCCCCGGCAGGCCGGCAGAGACCCCCGGAAGGCCCGAAATGACGGCGCATCATGATGCGCACACACCGCGCATCATGATGACGTCAGGCCGTCAATCAACTGAACTTCCGATTCCGATGCCGAATTCCGATATTGAAAAAATATCGGAAGTCGGTATCGGAATTCCGATACAGCAAGTATCGGCCGATACCCGATACTTGCGGTATCGGAATGCTCAACACTATTTGTCAATGATATTATATCATGTTCATATACTGATCTGATACAATGGATCTACCATTGTTAGTACCACTTCAAACTACAACTTTCAATGTAAATGGTTCTTCTAAATGAATTGCTTGTAAATAATGATATTGTAAACATTTGAACAAGGGGTTCCTGGTGTAATGTGTGAGGTGCGGACTGTTTTTTAGTTGTTGTTTTTGCCTGGTGCGCTGCTGGGGATTGATCTCCTGTCCTCTTTGCTCTTTCCCTTTGTGACCTTTTCTTCTGCTCCATTATTCCTGATGGTGGTAATCTCAACCTTTTAAATACATTTTTTTATTTCAAATCACTAATTTTTTATTCAAAATCATCAATTATTAATTTTAACTAGTTTTCCGATCTCGAGTTGTGGCTCATTCATTAGATGGGTCTGCAAAACTCGGTCCATACGTAATTTTTTGGAGCAAGTTCTTGCCTGCAGTTGCTCCTTTTCGTTCTTATTTCTTTTTATTTTTTCTTTTAAATAAATCTATAAATCTCTAGAATCTATTTTATTCCTTTTTATTGTGTTGAATGTTACAACCTGAACTGTCATGTGCTGTGCTAAGTGTCAGAGTCATGAGCTTTGACACTGCTGGACATGTGATTCCCTTTGGCGCCAGATTTGAATGTGGAATCTATTTTAACAGTATGAGGTCATATTGTAGGATTATAGCAGCTCCTGATGAAGGAGTCCTGTAGACTTCGAAACGTGTTGAGAGAGTAAAACGCCATTCTTCAGCTTCTACGCGTCTGGACCGTTATTTGTACAGCAGCGCGGATGATAACCACAAATCCTCCTGGTTTAATGCTAAAATTCCAGTTGAGAGATGTAAGAAGCTTGTGGATGGTTGCAGTTATTTACTCCGAAAGGTGTGCAACCAAATATTAATTTGAGGGCGCCAACAATTTTGTCCAGCCCATTTTGGGGGTTTTGTATGAAATTATGTCCAATTTGTTTTTTTTTCTCTGATTTTTTTTATGTTGTTCCAATACACACAAAGGAAATAAACGTGTGTATAACGAAACATGTGTAATGGCTATAATATTCCGGGAGAAATACTTCATTTTCTGGAACAATTTCAAGGATGCTAAAATGTTTGGCCATGATTGTATGTACTGCACATGCACTGCATGATGACATCACAACAGAACTCTCTGTGACTCGCTGATTCACAATGACTTAGAACACTCGGTGCCACGCTGATGACATCACACAATAGAACCCTCTGAGACACACTGATGATGTCACAATTGACCCCAGTGTAAAACTATGTGCGACGGTCTGATCCCAGTTATTTTCTATTGTGCGTTGCAGTCACGAGTTGTGTGTTGCAAAGTCTGATATAGAAAGCGATATTTATTATTATCAAGCGATATTTATTATCAGCGCTAGAGAGGAGGAGAAGAGAGGAGAGAGGAGGAGGAGAGAGGAGGAGAAGAGAGAGGAGGAGAAGAAGAGAGAGAAGAGAGAGAGGAGAAGGAAGAGAGAGAAGAGAGAGAAAGGTAAGTTTGAACTTAATCTAATGAGTTATGGGAGTCTTTCCCAGGGGGAGACACGACCTTCAGATAATTATAGAGGGACAGATATAGATTTCCCTATAGAATCATCGCCAATAACAGGAGAGACACATTCTTGTAATCGGCATTAACTGTTTCAGGAAAAGGTCAATATTTCCTCTTCTTCATTTCTCTGATCTCACAGTCAGGTGAAAGCTTGTTTTTTTGCGAGATGAGTTGTTGTTTTGAAGAACACCATTCATTTTACTTTTGAAAAAAAAATGCTTGCTTTTGTGGACACATTCATGCAAAATATGTATGTTTTTATCTCTTTATGTTTTAATTCGGAACAGGAGATGATTTAAATTTTTATGTTTTATTATTTGTTTTTTTTTTTCTTCACCTTTTTGTTGATTTTTACCTTATGTTTTTAGTCCCACTAGGGGATGTAAACCTATAATTGTTTGATTGTTTATACTATATACTACAATAACACAGTATTGCAGTATATATTGAAATTAATGTTCCTCCTTATGGATTGATACATTAATGATAGATAGATAGATAGATAAGGGATTTGTAGTGCTTCACCACTGATAAAGCTATTATCTTATTTTAGTACCGTATATACTCGAGTATAAGCCGAGGCCCCTAATTTTGTCACAAAAAACTTATTGACTCGAGTGTAAGCCTAGGGTGGGAAATGCAGAAGCTACTGGTAAATTTCATAAATAAAAATAGATACCAATAATAGTGAAATTAATTGAGACATCGGTAGGTTAAATGTTTTTAAATATCCATATTTAAACAGGAGTCCCATATAATGCTCCATACAGTTCATGATGGCCCCATAAGATGCTCCATACAAAACACACCCCATATAATGCGCAATACAGTTCATGATGGCCCCATAAGATGCTCCATACAAAATACGCCCCATATAATGCTCCATAAAGTTCATGATGGGCCCCATAAGATGCTCCATACAAAAATATGCCCCATGTAATGCTGCACAAAGGTTAATGATGGCCCCATAAGATGCTCCATAGAAAAATATGCCCCATATAATCATTCACAATAGTTAATGATGGCCCCATAAGATGCTCCATATCAAAATATGCCCCATATAATGCTACACAATGGTTAATGATGGCCCCATAAAATGCTCCATATTAAAATATTCCCCATATAATGCTGCACAAAGGTTAATGATGGCCCCATAAGATGCTCCATATTAAAATATTCCCTGATGGGGACAGGTGAATATTGCATGGCTCACACTCCCCCCAGTCCTATTCACCATCCAGACACTGCTACATCTCAGTCCCTGCATCTCCGCCCAGGCGCCGGCATCTCTCTTCCTGTCTTCTGATGCTGAGTAGTCACGTGGTAATGCTCATTAAAGAAATAAATATGCGCTTCACACCTATGGGAGTGGAGACACGTGCATATTCATTACTTTAATGAGCGGTACCAAGTTACCACTCAGCACTGGAAGGAAGACAGGAAGAGAGATGCTGGAGCCCGGACTGAGATGCAGGGACTGATATGCAGCGATGAGGCCAGGAGGGTGAGTATGATGTCTTCTGCTCCCCCATACCCCCTCCCCCACCAGCAATGACTCATGTATAAGCCAAGAGGGGTGTGAAAACACGCTGAAAAGCACAAAAAAAGTGCTGAAAATCTCGGCTTATACACGAGTATATACAGTATGTTTGTGCCGCTATAGTTGTGAAAGTACGTTTGTATACATATAGGTCAGTATGAGAGTATATGTGTATATACATATATATACATGATTGTACCCAGGGGTGAACACTGACAGCTTGGGACCCCTGTTCAAGAAATATGTCTGGGCCTCCCTCCTTTTTTTACAACAAAGTTCTTGTACTTTACATGTCAAATTCTCCTGTTATCTTTGTTATTTTCTGTTTTATTATATACCGTCCTCGCTTGTTAGATAATGTAATGCAGTGATGGGTGATGGAGCATGGGAAAGCTTCTATTCTGATGGAGGAGCTGATGGACTGGTCTTCTAGTCAGATGCTGCCCCATCAGCAGTGATTTTATATCTAATAAGAGAGGACTATGTGCTAGAGAGAAGGCGCTGAGACTAACAAAAATAATGAGAATACGCTATGTAAAGGACGGTGCTATTTATAATAAGTCATGATACTAAGTAATAATGGGATAGCACTGAACATTACAGAGAACACTATATAAAAAGGGACAGTGTCATACATAGCTAGAGAAGATGCTACATAATAGACGGCGCCATACATAGCTAGAGAGGATGCTACATAATAAGGGACGGCGCCATATATAACTAGAGGATGCTATATAATTAGGGACAATGCCATATATATAACTAGAGGATGCTATGTAATAAGAGATGGCGTTTAATTGCATAGTTTCCTCTTTTATTATATAAAAGGGGTATTCCCATCTCCACGATCCTATCTCAATATGCAGTAGGTGTAAAAATATTAGCAAATACCTCCAGTTAGGAATGTTGCATATGATGACATCACAATGGCTTAGAACCCCCAGTGACAGTCTTATGATGTCACAATTGGCGGTCCCTACGTATACCTATGGACTGCATGATGACATCACAATGACTTAGAACCCTATGTGACAGGCTGATGATGTCACAATTGGCGGTCCCTGTGTATCCCTATGGGCGACGGCCTGACCCCAGTCACTTTCTATTGTGCGTTGCAGTCACAATTTGTGTGTTGCAAAACTGGTTATAGAAAGCCTTAATTATTTATTATTATCAGCGCCTTCCGTTGGAGAGAGAGAAAGGTAAGTCTGAACTTAGCCTAAAGAGTTACAGAAGTCTTTCCCAGGGGGAGACACAACCTGCAATTGATTATAGAGGGACAGATATAGATTTCCCTCTAGAATTATTGATTCTTACCTTATTTTTTAGTTCCCCTACGGGACTTTAACTTATTATTCTTTGCTTATTATACCATACACTGCATTATCACTGAGCACCACAGACTGAGACTAATGTAATATTTGTACCATCTTCTGTGTTTTTCTCCAGTGTTTGCAGGGCTCTGTGAACATGACATCTCTCAGTGATCTCACCAAAGTGCCAATTTTAGCTGATGATGTGAAAATAGACATTGACTGTAAAGAGAAGGATGAAAACGGAGAAACACAGGACCTGCACGAGCGGACGGGAGTTTCCAGCAAACGTTCCATCAGCACTGTAGTCATTCTATCCTGCATCAATATAGTTAACACCATGGCTTTCTTCATTGTTGTAGGTAGGTAGGGGCACAGTGGGTTATGTCGGTGGGGCAGGGTGTAGAAAGCCCCTAACTGCAACATAAAAGGAAAGAAATCTTCATGGCCAACGAGAAGGCTCGTTAGTTGCTGTGACGTCTCTTCCTGCACTTCTCTGATTACAATAATCACTTGTGTTCCTCTTTTTGTTCTGGCAGGAGCGATGCCTTACCTGAAAGCCGCCTTTAAAATGGATGACAATAGATCCAGCTTTCTAAAATTAGGTAAAATTTCAATATAAAATCTTATTCTAAAGTGACGAGGACGGGAGAAGTGTTTAAGTGCAACAGTCTAAATAATCCTCAAATTTAAAAATTGCAATAATATAGAAATGTTTTTCTTGACCTGTTTTTTCCCTTCCCATTCTAGCATTCACAGTCAGCAATGTGGTGTTTGGTCTAGTCTTTGGATACCTGGGAGACCGCTGGAGCAGGAAACGCATTGCGTGTACATGCATGGCCGTCTGGGCAGCCATAAGTATCGGCAGGATCTTCGTTCCCAATGAGGTAAACTGAACATGAATTGAACCTGTCAGGTCTTCCACGCCCTCCAACCAGCAGCACTCACTTATCTAGGAGTAAATTCCTGCCTCACCAGCCCTGTAGAATATTTATCTGTAAAAATGAGGTTAATAAAGCCTTCATATTGTCCCCATTTCCTGTGCTAATGGAGGCACTGACTAGTTGTTGGGTCGTTAGTTGCCCCAGACTAGTCAGCCCTTTTCATGTTATCACGCCCCTGTGGGAGTGATAACATAATTTTCCGGAGCTTTTGTCATCGCCAGCTCCTGCACATCCCGCACACGCGCGCTGCACATTTCGGCATCGTCACTGCACCTCTGCAGCTGGGTGTACGCTACCTGGCTTCAGACGTGCACTGCCCATGACCTTGAGCCATAGTTTGAACTGACGGCCATGCGCACTGCACCATTGAAGCTGGAGAACGGAACACCTAAGTCATGGCCGGAAGCTCAGAAGATGGCTTCCGGTCACGCGCCTCTGATGCCAGGAAGCATCTGTGGATCTCGATGCCATCATGGAGCGCAATGCACGGACAGGCCGCGGGTCTTCCGACCCGATCATCACCATCACGCGGTCTGTGCATTGTAGTCAGTGATCGGACCATGATCCACAGACGTCTGCAGGAGCTGTAAAGCCTCTCACCTGTTTGTATCTAGATCAGTATTTTGCATTAGTATTTGTAACCACAAGCAGGAGTGGCTCAAAATTAGGGAAAGTTACAAATCTTTCTATTATGGTATTTCTTTAGATGTCTAAGAAACGTTTCTTGAATAGTCACTGAATATCTTTTTGTGTTTTCACAGTATTTTCCAGTTTTTCTGTTGACCACTGGACTGCTGGGAGCAGCACAGGCAAGCTTTAGAATTACTGCTCCCTCAATCATTGCCGACCTGTATGTGGGAGACCGGCGCAGCCGCGCACTTTCCTGCTATTACGTGGCAGGATTTATTGGCCGGTGAGTGTGGACCTATTTATTGATTAGAGGAATTCCGACAAGGCGGACTTGTTGTGGACTTTCTCCGGCCGCCCAGATTGTGCTCTGCAGATGCATGCATGTACAAGACATATGGATGGCATCTTACAACCCCCCCCGCAAGTAATGAGGAATCCTTAATCAGAAAGGAGGAGCCGGAGAAAGACACTCGCACATTTATATGTTTGTGTGTGCAGAAATGATGACAACTTTGTTTTTGTTTATTACAGTGGTCTTGGTTACATCATTGGCTCTGAAGTTACAAGGGCATTCTCTGGCGACTGGCGAATAGCCTTTCTGGTAAGTAATAGGTCTGAGGGATCTTGTGGACAAACTGTGAATCTTAATTATAACTCCTATATGGTTTTAAAGGGAATCTGCCAGTATATTTTTATCATTTAATCTGAGAGCAAGGCCTCTGTAGGGGCAGAGGACCTGATTCCTGCGATGTGTCACTTACTGCTCTTTATAGTTGTTTAGAAAAAAAAAATCACTGTTTTATCAGCAGGAAATTATGAGGAGGGGACTAGTTGTCTCATGCCACATAGTCCTCCTGCTCTGTGTAACCCCTTCCCCCACTGATTGGTAGCTTTATGCCTATATACATTGTACACAGAAAAAGCTGGTGTGGGCGGGGTTATAATGGGCTCAGCATTCAGAAGCTCTGCAAGATCTGCATCAGAAAAAACAGAGATTTTATCAAAACTACACCAAGCAGAGCAACAAGTGACATATCGCTGGATTAGGGGTCTCTGTCCCTATATTATGTTGCTCACATATTTGCAGAAAACACCTGGCGATAGATGCCCTTTAATTCCCTTTAGTCTTTTCTTCTGATGACACCTCTGTATTTGTAATATGTGATGTCTCCTTCATCTACACAGCTCTCCCCTGTTCTGGGCATGATAGGACTCCTGTTCATGAGTGTGATTGTAAAAGAGCCGACCAGAAGAGCTGCAGAGGGAAATAACAGCAAACCGCTGAGCTTCAGAGCATGGATTTATGATGTAAAAAATCTCATTAAAAAGTAGGTATTTTCTGTGCACTGATTGATGTCACTGATCTACCCCGTGACTTCTACATTATTTACATGTTTTTTTCCCCTTTCCCCTTTCTGCAGCCCAAGCTTTATGTTTTGCACTCTTGGCATGACGGCTGTAAAGTTTGCTGCCGGTGCCATCAGCTCCTACGGTCTTATCTTCCTGCACCGTGCCCGGGACATCATACAAGAGAGCGCACAAAATCAGACTGAAGTCGGCGGTGACTATCACAGGTACAAGTTTACCAAACTTTGATTTGACAATCACTGTTGGGAATTTAATATTCCCTCTACCCCAGTTTTCTCTTTAAAAAAAAATTATATTTTAAATGATTATTGTATCAAATTATTTATATTTCATTCATTCGAGCTCCTTCACTAATCTCTTTACCACTTTCCTTTGCAGTCTGATCTTTGGGTTAATTTCATGCATCTCTGGCATCTTGGGAGTTGTAACAGGTGCGAAGATAGCCAAGATATATAGGAAGAACCCTCGTGCCGACCCGATGGTTTGTGCTTCGGGCCTGCTCGGCTGCATCGTTTTCTTGGCCGTGGCTCTATTTATGGGAAACATCAGTATCGTGGCCACATATGTAAGTACCTGATGTGTAGATTGCTTTATAACCTTACTGGGTCTCGGAAATAGGACGGATGTAATGAGCGGTAGAAATCATAGACTATGGCGGGGGCTGTCTAGGAATGTATGGAAACTGGGGATGAATGGATTAAAGGGAACCGGTCACCTCGCTTTTCCGCTACAAGCTGCGGCCACTGCCTTTCGGGGCTTATCTACTACATTCTATAATGTGTATATGTATTGTTCCTTATCTCTGCAGGTGTTTATGTCCATCGGAATCATGTGTCTGAATCTGAACTGCTCCGTTTCGGCTGATATTCGCCAGGTGAGTGGAGAAAAGCGCTAAACTTAGCAAAGCTAAAATTATATTTATGTAGTCAGCCTGTATGTTCTGTTTCACCCATCAAGGCCCCTTAATCCTGGCTGTATCCAAGCATTTGTTGGATAATTCCCAACTAAACTCCAAAATAGACTTGGCCCAAGAAGATTAAAAACTTCTTTAATAAAATCTCAGTACATAACGGGCTTCTGGGCTTTTTTTTCAATCCTGGCTGACTGTGCTCTTTACTTCTGTTTCACATATGTTCACTTTGCCAATGTTCTCTTGTCTTGCTGCATCCCGTGACTTACTTCTGCTCACTCAGAATATTCTCTTGTTTCAGTATGTAGTATCTCCTGCAAGACGATCAACAGCACAAGCCATATTTATGATAGTGTCCGAGCTGGGGACTGTCGGAAGCTCCTATGTCATCAGGCTGGTAAATAACTTTTACATATTTTCACATCACTTTAAAGCTACATTCATACATCTTTTTCCATTTGAACATCCTAGAAACATAGAATGTTAAAGTTGGCAGGGACCTCCAGGGTCATCGTGTCCAACCTCCTGCTCAATGCAGGATTCACTAAACCATCTCAGATGTCTGGCAAGCCTCTGTTTGAAGACTTCCATTGAAGGAGAACTCCCACCTCTCGTGGTAGCCTGTTTCACTCATTGGTTACCCTCATTTTCAAAAACATTTTGCTATTATCTAATCTGTATCTTCTCCCTTTCAGTTTCATTCCATTGTTTCTCATGTTTCCATGTGCAAATGAGAATAAGGGTGATCCCTCTACACTGTGACAGCCCTTCAGATATTTGTAGACAGCTATTAAGTCTTCTCTTAGCTTTTTTTGCAAGCTAAACATTCCCAGATCCTTTAACCGTTCCTCGTAGAACATACTTTGCAGTCCGCTCACCATCCTGGTACCTCTTCTCTGAACTTTCTCCAGTTTTTCGATGTCTTTTGTAAAATGTGGTGCCCAGAACTAGACACAGTATTCCATATGAGGTATGACCAAAGAGGAGTAGAGGGGGATAATTACTTCACGTGATCTAGACTCTTTTCTGCTTTTCTTAATACATCCTAGAACTGCATTTGCCTTTTTTTGCTGCTGCTGTATCACACTGTTATCTCATGTGCAGTCTGTGATCTACTAGTATACCGTCTTTTTCAAACAAACTGTTGCTTAGTTCTATTCCTCCCATTCCGTAATTGGAATTTTAGTTTTTCTTGCCCACATGTAGATTCTTGCATTTCTCCATGTTAAATATAATTCTATTAGTCACTGCCCATTATTCAAGTTTATCTAGATCCTTCTGAGTCCTTTCTCTATCTTCTCTATCGTTAGCTCTTCATTCCTAGCTTTTCATTGTCTGCAAATTTGATCAGTTTACCTTCAGTTCCCTTATCTAGATCATTTATAAAAATGTTGCACAACACTGTGGCCAGGAAAGAGCCTTGTAGTACCCCACTTGAAGCACTCTTCCAATTGGATGTGCTACTAATCGTACTCAAAGAGTGGTAATAAATAGTTATTTATTACCACTCTTTGAGAACGATCATTGAGCCATTTATGAATCCACCTAACCGTAGCCTTGTCAATCCCATACCTGGTCATTTTTTCAATAAGGATTGTATGAGATACTTTATCAAACGCTTTGTTGAAGTCAAAATATACAATATCTACCGCATTTCCCTGATCCACCCAGTTAGAGATTCCATCATAGAAGGAAATTAGATTAGTCTGGCATGACTTGTTTGCTACAAATCCATGCTGGCTCTTGTTAGTTACTTGTAATCTTATCCAAGTACTTACATACATGCTGTTTAATAATTTGTTCAAAGATCTTTCCTGGTATAGAAGTAAGGCTCACTGGCCTGTAATTTCCTGGTTCTAACGTCTTTCCTTGTTTGCACATAGGGACATTTGCCCTTCTCTAATCTTACGGGACTTTTCCTGTTCTTCCAGGTTTTTTCCTAGTGGCTCTGCAATTTCTTTTGCTACATCTTTTAGAATCATAGGATGTAATTCATCTGGACCAGGAAATTAAAATTAATGTAAATTGTCTAAGTGTTCTCTCACGATATTTCTGTTTATGGATAGTGTGAATCAATTTATTCCTTCGATAGCACACCAATGATCATTTGATGTTACATTTGCTCTCTTAGAGAACACAGGGGCAAAATATGAATTTAAAAGTTTGGCCTTCTCAACATCAATTTTGACCACTTGACTCTTTTCATTTTGTAAAAATCCTGTCTTTTGACTTTTCTTTTGCTTTTCACATACCCCCAAAATCCTTTGTTACTGCTTTTGTCCTCACCTTGCAAGCTTAATTTCATTACTGGCTTTAGCTCTTCTAACGCTTGCCCTGCATTCCCTGCAAACAGCAATACATTATTCTTAAGATATGCCCCATCTTTCCATTTGATATATATTTATTTTTTTCCCTTTTAGCGAGTGTTTAAGTTCTGTGGTCATCCATCTTGGTCTCTTTAAATACTTCCAATTCTTCCTTCTTTTCGGAATTGTTACAGATTGTGCAGTGAGAATTTAATTTAGCAAAATCTCCCATCCTTCTTGGACATTTGTCCTCTAGAACATCCAACCATTGGACCTCTCCTACCCTATTTCTGTGTCTATTAATATCCGCCTTTCTGAAGTCCAAGATAAGATCTGTTGCAAAGTTGCTTATTTTCATGTGTATTATTGATCTTTTCTTTACATAACCACTTTAAGTAATTAGATAATTTATTAGGTGGTCACATTTAGCAAAATGAACAATCGCTTTTAGGAACGTTGTGTCCTGCAAATGAATGTTCATGGCCTAATGATCATTTATTCTGCGAATTCTACCTCTGCAGACAGCAGACATTCAGAACATACAAGTAGTATCCATACACATACATTAACCAGCAGGACAATATATGGAAGCTATGCACCAGCAAACTATTCTTACCTTGTGTGCATGGCAGGAGAACTCCAAAGACAAGATGTCCTGGAGTTGTCATAGATCATCTGCTGAAGGAGGAAGTCACATCAGTCCTGTCTCTAGACAATACAATGTTATATTCTTTAATAGCATAATAAATAAAAAAGACAATCAATGAATTAATAGTGTATATAAACAGAGGTCTCTGAATATGGCCACAGATGCCAAGATGTAAAACATGATGCTACAAACGAGACAAAATCTTGGGAAAAGGTAACACATAATTATCAACAGTATCCCTAATCAGAATATCAGTTCAAAATAAAGTGCCAGTGCATATTCTCCAAAGAAATAGGGATCCTCGGGGGGCCTTCCCAGCCCGCCGAGGAAGCCATTGCGAAATGCACGTCGGGGCCTGTGGCTACAGATGGACATCAATATGGGTAAGAACTATTTATAGTATTTATGGCCCCTTAGCTTACTAGGTGGTGAGTTCTATGTGATAGGTCACTGACCAGAGAACTAGGAGAAATCTCCATGCTATTGTAGTATTACCTATATGCATTTAGGATTTGGTCATCCCTATATCTTTGGAGAATATGCTCTGGCACTTTATTTTGAACTAATATTCTGATTGGGGATACTGTCAATAATAATGTATTACCTTTTCCCTTGATTTGGCTGATTTCACACTTTTTTTGCGCTGCGTTTTTGCGCATATATGCGCATGTGTTTTTCCTATATTTAACATGGATGCGCATTGCCATGCGTTTGTATGCATTTGTATGCTCATGCATTTTTTCGTAGTGTGCACCCAGGCGCACAAAATGCAACCTGTTGCATTTTTGGTGCGTCCGACCTGTCTCAAAAAAACGCATGCGCACGGAATTCACCCAAAAACACATCAAAGTCTATGGGAGCGCTGACGTGCGCATGATTATGCGCACATCTGCTTTTATAAATGCATGCGTTTTTTGTAAAAACCTTGCACAAAAAACAAGAAAACGCATTAAAAACGCATGACGCATTTTTTATGCGCATTTGCACTGCGCACGCAGCGAAGCACAAAAAAACGCAAGTGTGAAAGTAGCCTTTTGTCTTGTTTGTAGCATCATGTTTTACATTTTGGCATCTGTGGCCATATTCGGATAGCTCTGTTTAGGTACACTATTAATTCATTGTCTTTTTTATTTATTATGCTATTAAAGAATATAACATTTTATTCTATTTAAAAAATTCCTTTGTCCTTTGGTGGTGTATTTGCACCATGTTTTGGTGTTTGAATGTTGTTTGGGAGCTCCACAGGGTTGATACCCATATTTATTCGGGTTGTTTAAATCCCGAATTCTGATTATGATATCTGTGTTTGAGATTGTGCTATTCTGTCTCTAGACAATGTGTAGTGATGGGGCTGTGGAAACTGGTACCGGTGCTGTTCATGGTTTGGAGGATGGAAGCTCCTCCACTATCTGCAGTGAGGCACCTTTTAGTTCTATGATCACCAGATTTCATTGTTATCCATTGACTGCTGTCAGTGTAACTGTGTCCAGTCAATTATGTTTTTTTTTTACTTTCATTAACCATACATAACTATTTATTTTGTCATATTTTCAGATATCCAACACCTTCAAAAGTCTTAATCCAGACACGGCTATATGGAGGTTCCACCGTTTACAGTACGCCCTCATGTTTTGTCCCGTTGCCGTGGCTATTGGAGGAGGATTCTTCTTGGCATGTGCCCACTTTATTGAAAAAGACCGCAAGACGGCAGAGACAGAGTCTGAAGGTACATACAGAAATATGTTCATTACCCACTCATATCTCTTGCAGAATTAATTTGGATTAGCATTAGCTCCATAATCAGTAACTGTAATCCCCAGCATCTGTATAATACCTCTATCTCCATAACAAAGCTCCATAACATGAGAGTAACAAAGCTCCATAACTAAATATGCAGATATTTTAGCCTGGTGTAAATTCCGCTCTTTTTCTGGCGTTGTTTGTGGCTCTCGTATCTCCCCATTCCTGATATATGTCTTCCTGTATATTTATCAAGCATTTTAGCCAACTAGGCATGATCATCAAGATATTTCTCAAAAAGAGAAACATTTTGAAAGTCATACCCACTTAAAAAAAAATAAAAACTAGATTTACATAAAGGGAGAATTGAGAACCCCAGGAATAAAATGACGAGCAATGATAGTTTCAGGAGAATGACGGCACAGGTGAAAAAAAGTTAAATGTCCGGTCATCTTGTTCAATTGTTTATTTAACATTTTCAAATTTTACAATAATGTTAACAAGGACTATAAACTGGGGAGCGATAAAAAGGGAAGAATGGGGTAACAACGCGAAGTTACAGGATAGAAAGTAAAGTCAAGGCTGCTCATTATTATTAGGAATAAACCGACTATTATAATGTTGCATTTTGCACATAATATTTACAAACATTTAATTTGGTACATATCTGGTATATTTTGGTAATACACCTCCTTTAGTTTTTAAGTTGTGGATTTAGCATGTGTTAAAAAAAAAAAACACATTTACATCATGACATTCATCCAACTCAATATAGGTAAAAAAAGTTTTTTTAAAACCCAAGTACAAAGTTGAACTTCTAATATTGTGTGTTGATGCGCCTTCCATTACGTCTGATATTGATGAATTATTTGCTTTAATTTTGTTGTAATTAAATGTTTAATCACCAAAAAGATGTAACAAGAGATATGTTGAAATTCGGGTGGAATGTCTTCTACAACTTGCTGTAATACTACTAACTATGGAGTAATATTGGATTTAGAAATTCATGGGAATAAGTTCGAAGTTTCTTTCCACAATTCCTTTAAAAATGGACAAATCCAAAATATGGGTAAAGTTTACCCCATTTTCCCACAGTCTCTCGAGCATAGAGGAAATTGGGAAGGAAATACTCTGTGGAGTTGCACTGGAGTAAAGTACCACCGTAACACAATGTCATAGTGTGTCTCATGGAGAGAAGCGCATGTACTGGTAGAATACGTCAGGTTTAATGCTCTACTGTATATATAGATAAGCCTTCTGTATTATTTTATAAAATCATTTTATAATCCTGATTCTATTTTTTCTTTATAGATTGTCTCCTGAAGGCGATAATAGTTGCATCTCCTTAAATTGGAATTTTTTATGGCTGGACCTGAGGAAAACTTAAAGGTACGATAAGATGGGAATGGTCAGATTGTGTCTTTTGACCAGTAGCCATTTTTTACATTTTTGATAAAGAGAATATAATTGTGAGAACCAAATTTCATTCTAGTAATGATTCGGAGTAGTGTGTGATCTGCCTTGAAGAGATGTTTAGACACCGACATACATCTTGTAGTTCTTCTTTATTTAGCCATTAGTCTAATATTTGGGATAGTTACCCTGTCTGAGCAGTCGAGTCTAAGTAACCATTTGAATCAATGTTAAAATCACCAAAAAGTAATTAATCTCCATTCTGAAGTTTGTTGACAGCCATCTCTATATGAATAGAGGGTATAGTCCTAACCCAAGAATGAGCAACTATCAATTATCTTAAATCTTTTCTTGCAAGGCAATAATTCAGTAACCAGGAGTACATTGCATGCCACTTATATATGATATCCAGTTGTTTCATCTTCAGTCATATTTGTTATTTCTGCAGATCACTATTCCAGAGAGAGGCCTGAGTGTGATCCGTCAATGAATAAAGAATCCAGCCAGATGTGACGACTCTTCTACAAGACGAAAACATGTCAGAAAAAAAGAGACAGATTCCGGGCTCGGGCTCTGTACTCACTTATGGACATGTCACTTATAGGACTTTCCGCAGTCAGACGTACTCACGGAATAATGCTAGTTTCCTGCTGCATAAAGAGGCAGATTCCGGGCTCGGTCTCTGTACTCTTATGGACATATCACTTATAGGACTTTTCGCAGTCAGACATACTCACGGAATAATGTGAGTTTCCTGCTGCATAAAGAGGCAGATTCCGGGCTCGGGCTCTGTACTCACTTATGAACATATCACTTATAGGACTTTTCGCAGTCAGACATACTCACGGAATAATGTGAGTTTCCTGCTGCATAAAGAAGCAGATTCCGGGCTCGGTCTCTGTACTCACTTATGGACATAATCACTTATAGGACTTTCCGCAGTCAGACATACTCACGGAATAATGTGAGTTTCCTGCTGCATAAAGAAGCAGATTCCGGGCTTGGAATCTGTTCTCGACATTTACCAGACTTTTTGTGCTGAGAAGAGTTCACAGATGAAGTGACTTCTATATTAATTTATGTCTTCGTCATGAGGCCTATCATAATTAGAGCCACATTGAAGACTATTGGGCAACACGGTGGCTCAGTGGTTAGCACTGTTGCTTTGCAGCGCTAGGGTTCAAACCCAACCAAAGAAAACTGCAAGGAGTTTGTGTGTTCTCCCCGTGTTCGCGTGGGTTTCCTCCGGGTTCTCCGGTTTCCTCCCACACTCCAAATACATACTGATAGGAAATTGAAAAATAAATAATTGAATATTATTCCAACTATTAATGAGTATTCTTATCTTTGACACCTTGAATGAAGTTAATAGTCAGTATGATGACACAGCTGAACTCATAGGCTGGAAGCTTGTGTGATGGCCGAACTGCTACATTACGGAGTAGCTACTACAAGGACTTGTGAATCCACTGTTGGGAAGTGTATTAAAGCTAGCTATAATGGAGCATTGCTGGGATTTGTGGTTCAATGCATGAGGAATTATAATAGGGCAAGCCATGTAGGGAATTTTGTTTATTGTATTGAGTGCACCAACTGTTTCTGCAAGCGTGCCAACATCTGTGGCAACTGGGCACCAACATTAGAATGTGGTGTTTCCATTGGTGCAGTCATTTGTAGTTTAAGTGATGCTATTGTGCATGTGATTTAAAGGGGAAGCGCCATCCCTAACATTCAAGTTTACTGCCAACCCCATCTTGTGTCTGTATTTGTATATTGTGTAATACTATTTATTTTGCTGTTACTTGACAACATTAACAGATTTATTTATAGAGGGGAATAAATGGCTAAGTGTTCCAACCTCATCTCCTATGAGTGTGTATGGAGTGTGGACAAGGGTTTCCCAAGTCAACCATTAACAGAAGACGACTCTCCTGCATCCCACTACAGCTCCCAGCCAGATTCGGTTGGAGGCTGTTTTCCTTATTGAGGTGAGAACTACGGGACACCCTTTCCATGGAGGCGGCTTAAAGGGGTGTTTCATAAACCAGGATGCACCCACAATGGGGGACATTGCTACATAATGGGGGAGGGATTGTAGCGCATCTATCCTTACAGGATTTAGTGACCACAATTAGTGTAAAGTTAAGAAAGTGTTGGAGAGTGGTTCAGGAGAAGGCAGAATAGGCCAGAGGGCCACACAGTACAGAAAGGCACAGAACGCTTAGGAAAGAAGAATGCTGTCAGCCGCCACTTGGTACAATGATGTCCCATAAAGAATACGGGCCTATGGCTCGAATCAGGAAAGAGGAACCGTTTTCATCTCCCAGTGAAGGGGAGCCATAGTGGGAACCAGTACGGGAAAGTGGGTGCAGGAATATGGGGATTGCAGAGCCAGAAAGAGCATCTCACAGGCTAGAGGAGCCAGCATTGAGAGGGAAAGCTCAGGCTGAAAACATGAACTTGTGCTGTACTGAAATTGCCATGGATTGTTTGTTATCACGTAAAGTTACACTGTTAAAGCAGAATACGGTGCCTGTTCCTGAGTGTGTGATATATTAGATAGAATAAAAGCCGGCAATTCAGCAGCCATGAAGTGTAAAATCACAGCAGGAGCCGACATCGTAGAATAGATGGATTACATACAGTAAATACACATAGAATAGATAGATACACAGATGTATTAAAGGAATCGGTGTCTTTCTTTCAATTAAAGGACTTTATTCTGGGTGTGTGTGTTTTCATACAATGGGCTTAGTAATAGGGGAGTCTTATTGACGCCTCTCCATTACTAACCTCCGGGTTTGGTGTCACCTGACAATACAAAGGTGACATCAACCCCCCCAACTACCACCACACTTGCCACCGCTGCAGGGCATGTGAGAAGTGCGAGGCTAAGTGCCAGAATTGACGCATCTTATTTTTAATCAGATTTGCATTTGTCCGATTTCATTGCAAGTGGGAATGAGCCCTAATTCTGAGCTACTCCTACCCTTTCCACATGACACTGATTCACTTTCCTATTTGTGATGCTCTGTTCCTACATCTATCCAGTATTAGGCAGTTCGTTTTGTTCATTTTGCAATGCCACCAGTTTTCACCAGATAAATCAAAACTCTAATAAAAGAAAGTTTCTCTTGTTTTGTTTCAATTATTATCCAAGCACTTAATAAATAAATGCTGAGCTTATAGAGATGACTCATAGCCAACAATTGTCCCGGGGATGATCAATGCTTTCATTGGTTGCCAAAATGTGGTGGGAAGAGACGTGAATGGACGGGCCCATCTGTTATCTCAGCAATGAGCAAGAAGAGCACAACCTGCGCCCAGTATTATTAACGATAGAAATAGTCAGTGTCTGCATTCATTATCAAGTCTTGTAAAGCGGCTTTGTCTAGTCAGGCACTATATCATGAACCCATCATCACCGCTTTCTTCATCAACTTAAGCAGCACAAGGTTCTGTGTGTCCGAACAAAAGGGTGTTCTCTTTTCTAGTACATAAGCTACAGCTATAGCAGAGGTGAATTCATTCATTTAAAGGGGTTGTCTGGGACTTTAACATTGACTTATCCTTAGAATAGGTCATCAATGTCTGATCGATGGGGGTGCGACACTCTGCACCCCCGTGGATCAGTTGTTCCCGCTGTCAGCCCAGTTGCGCAGCTGCACAGCACAGCGCAGTCGATTGCAGAGTGGCCAAGTCCGGGTACTGCACATCAGTGCCCTATTCAAATCAACAGAGGGTGGATGTGCAGTTTCCATCCACGGCCACTATTCTGTAGACGTTGCTGTGCTGCTCAGCATATGAGCAGTTGCAGGCCAATACCTGGAAAAGCTGATCAACGGGGTGCCAGGTGTCACACCCAAATGGGTCATACATTTATGTCCTATCCTAGAAATGGGCCAACAATGTTAAAATCCCAAACAACCACTTTAATAGGAAACGCTTTCTTTAGAGAAGTTTTTCTTTTCCTTAGGGTTCATTCATATGTCCATTTTATTTTCACGTGCAAGAAATATGAACTGAGTTTCATCAGTCTTTATAACAGCTTCTCAGATCAGTCCATGTAAATGGATGGCATCGGGATGCTAAAAAAAAAAACTCTAAAAAAAGATGCTTCAGGAAAAAAACAGCATTTTTGGAATCACCTTCCTCTTCAAAAAATTCAATGGGTTAGCCTCCTGGAAAAGATGTATGCACATAACCTAACTCGACACTGACCTTGAACTCCGTACATTTTATTAATGTTACTGCATTTATGGGTTCAATTAACTTAGTCTACAGTTGGTACGGAAAGTATTTAGACCCCTTTAAATTTGTCTCTCTTTGGTTCATTGCGAACATTTGGTAAATTAAAAAGGTCATTTTTTTTCTCATTAATGCACAATCTGTACCCATCTTCACTGAACAAAACAAATGTAGGAATTTTTGCAAATTTATGAAGAAAGAAAAACTGAAATCACATGGTCATAAGTATTCAGACCCTTTGCTCAGACACTCATATTTAAGTCACATGCTGTCCATCTCTTTGTGATCCTCCTTGAGATGGTTCTACTCCTTCATTGGAGTCCAGCTGTGTTTAATTAAACTGAGAGGACTTGATTTGTAAAGACGCACACCTGTCTATATAAGACCTCACAGTGCATGTCTGACCAAATGAAAATCATGAGGTCAAAGGAACTGGCCAAGGAGCTCAAAGACAGAATTGTGGCAAGGCACAGATCTGGCCAAGGTTACAAAAGAATTTCTGCAGTACTCAAGGCTCCTAAGAGCACAGTGGCCTCCATAATCCTTAAATGGAAGAAGTTTGTGACCACCAGAAGTCTTCCTAGACCTGGCCGTCCAGCCAATCTGAGCAATTGTGGGAGAAGAGCCTTGGTGAGAGAGGTAAAGAGAACCCCAAGATCACTATGGCTGAGCTCCACAGATGCAGTAGGGAGATGGGAAAAAGTTCCACAGTCAACTATCACTGCAGCCCTTCACCAGTCGGGCAGGGGCGGACACAGACTGTAGTGGGCCTCTGTGCAAGAAATTTTTCTGGCCCCCCCCGTGCCCTTCATAGGGCAACAAAGTTATGTAAACATATACATTGTAATATTTATTTAGAACGCAACTATCAAATCTAAATAGTAAAGTTGTTTAATTTTTCATTAAATATGCAACAAGTAAGTTAGGGTGACAAAAATTCTTAATAAATATAATTCTGGATTAATTATTCAACGGCTCATATACAAAAAAAATCAATCCTTAAAAGATACTTTATTAACCAATCATTAAAAAGTTTTCAAAACTTTAAAAAACAGGCAAAAAAAAATAGGCTTATTGCTGATTTTCAAAATCCAGCCACAAACACTAGAGAGTCGTTCCAATGTCAGGTAGAGGGTCACAAACCTATTTGTCCCTATAGGGCCCTATATCTCTCTCCTACCTGACAGCGGAGGTTGGCACCCTCTTGATATGCAAATGGCGCCCCCGCTCCTCGGCGGCTCTCCCTAATCACCCTGTTGACTCCTATCTAAATGACATCAGCTTGGAGTACAACAGATGGCCGGGGACAAAAATATAATAGATAATAACCCCATGCTACAAACCACCAAGACAAAAATATAAGGAATAGTAACTGGAAAAAACTCTAATTTTTGGCAGATTTGTAAACATTTGCTTTGGGAGGAAAAGGGGTCTAAGTAACCCTATTTAGGTGTCTCCCTGCCTGACAGCGGAGCTTTTACACCCTACGTTACTCTGGTGCCCCCGCTCCATGTGGGCTGACCCTTACTGACCCCTACACTTCTCACCCAGAAAGAGGAAAGAGGGTGTCAGAACATATGGCCAAGGGAGACAGGGGTAATAACTTAGAATTATCCCTGAAAAAATCCCCCCCAAAGACAAAAAATGTTTTAATAATAATAAAAAAAAAAATGTATCTGCAAACTGATGTATACAGTGTACGGGATAATAGTGCATTAGCAAAGGCAGTTGCAAGTAAAGGGGGTAAGATATCAATCAGAACAGATACACAATAATTTAAATGTTCTTAAGCAGCATTAATGTACATTTCTCACATCACAAAACGCTGCTATT
Organism: Dendrobates tinctorius; assembly: GCF_039654945.1. Taxonomy (NCBI): domain Eukaryota; kingdom Metazoa; phylum Chordata; class Amphibia; order Anura; family Dendrobatidae; genus Dendrobates; species Dendrobates tinctorius. Next base: position 249,551 of record NW_027362162.1, on the reverse strand, counting down.
GCCTCTAATCCCCAACAACACATTTTTCATATTGCATCATGCCCAAAACAATGAGCCATTGATCGCTCAGGCTCAAAATTGCACTGTCCCAAAAAAAAAAAAAAAAAAATCAGCAAATTAACAAATATGTAAGAACTTAGCTCATGGCCACTGAAAAATCACCTCAATATATATAGTAGGCGGGGTGATAGTACTTTGACAAAGGCAGTTTCAAATAACGGGGGTAAGGTATCAATCAAAACAGATATACAACCATCTGAGTATTCTTAAACAGCATTAATAAACATTTCTCAAATCACCAACCGCTGCTATTACCTCTAATCCCCCATAACAGCATATTTTCATATTGCTTCATGCCCAAAAACAATAAGCCATTGATCACCCGGCTCAAATTGCACTATCCCCAAGTATTAAATCAACAAAATTGACAAATATGTAAGAACTTAGCTCATGGCCAATGAAAAATCGCCTCGACGCGTTTCCCTCCCGTAAAAGGAGTTCATCAGGAGGCCCATGATGTATTATGAATGCTCCCTCCGAGCATCAGATGTCATGCCTGGTTGCAGGTATCAATGGGTATGTGGTGACCACTGGTCATTTATAGTGACCTTACAACCTAGTCAAAGTGATAGAGGAAAATGGGGTCATAGTACTTATGATCCTTATATGTCTCCACTTCATATAGTTCATCTGCGCCATGATTTTAGGTCCCAAAAATACCTCCTTTCATTTACTTCCTATCTGACGCCGCCATTATGTAGTGGTAAATAATTCATAATACATCATGGGCCTCCTGATGAACTCCTTTTACGGGAGGGAAACGCGTCGAGGCGATTTATCATTGGCCATGAGCTAAGTTCTTACATATTTGTCAATTTTGTTGATTTAATACTTGGGGATAGTGCAATTTGAGCCGGGTGATCAATGGCTTATTGTTTTTGGGCATGAAGCAATATGAAAATATGCTGTTATGGGGGATTAGAGGTAATAGCAGCGGTTGGTGATTTGAGAAATGTTTATTAATGCTGTTTAAGAATACTCAGATGGTTGTATATCTGTTTTGATTGATACCTTACCCCCGTTATTTGAAACTGCCTTTGTCAAAGTACTATCACCCCGCCTACTATATATATTGAGGTGATTTTTCAGTGGCCATGAGCTAAGTTCTTACATATTTGTTAATTTGCTGATTTTTTTTTTTTTTGGGACAGTGCAATTTTGAGCCTGAGCGATCAATGGCTCATTGTTTTGGGCATGATGCAATATGAAAAATGTGTTGTTGGGGATTAGAGGCAATAGCAGCGTTTTGTGATGTGAGAAATGTACATTAATGCTGCTTAAGAACATTTAAATGATTGTGTATCTGTTCTGATTGATATCTTACCCCCTTTACTTGCAACTGCCTTTGCTAATGCACTATTATCCCGTACACTGTATACATCAGTTTGCAGATACATTTTTTTTTTATTATTATTATTAAAACATTTTTTGTCTTTGGGGGGGATTTTTTCAGGGATAATTCTAAGTTATTACCCCTGTCTCCCTTGGCCATATGTTCTGACACCCTCTTTCCTCTTTCTGGGTGAGAAGTGTAGGGGTCAGTAAGGGTCAGCCCACGTGGAGCGGGGGCACCAGAGTAACGTAGGGTGTAAAAGCTCCGCTGTCAGGCAGGGAGACACCTAAATAGGGTTACTTAGACCCCTTTTCCTCCCAAAGCAAATGTTTACAAATCTGCCAAAAATTAGAGTTTTTTCCAGTTACTATTCCTTATATTTTTGTCTTGGTGGTTTGTAGCATGGGGTTATTATCTATTATATTTTTGTCCCCGGCCATCTGTTGTACTCCAAGCTGATGTCATTTAGATAGGAGTCAACAGGGTGATTAGGGAGAGCCGCCGAGGAGCGGGGGCGCCATTTGCATATCAAGAGGGTGCCAACCTCCGCTGTCAGGTAGGAGAGAGATATAGGGCCCTATAGGGACAAATAGGTTTGTGACCCTCTACCTGACATTGGAACGACTCTCTAGTGTTTGTGGCTGGAAAGTAAGTTAGGGTGCCTTCACATAGGCGAGTTTTTTGTATCCAATGAGATCAGGCGAAAACTGCATCCGACTTGATATGGTTTTTCTTTTTGCCCTTAAGGATTCTTTCACACTGGCGTTTTTCGACACTAGCAGCAGATGCGGCAGACTTCTGCACCTCTGCCACCAATCCGGCAAGCCACATTCATTCTCTATCGGGCTTGCGGCCGGCCGCGGCAAGTGCAGTTGTGCTAGATCCGCGTTACATGGTGCCACTAAAATAAACAGCGGATATGCTGCGTTTTTTAGAGCGGGAAAATCTACACCATGTCAATTTTTGTTGCGGATTTTCCCACCGTAAATGTACTGTATATCTGATATTGATGCTATGCAGGGCTGGATATAATATCTGTAGGGTGCTGCTGGGCTGTATTTATTACTAGCTGAAGAGCCCGGCGCTGCCCGGGCATAGTAACTAACTGTGGTTAGTTACAACAAATTATAATTATCCTCCATCCCACAGTCCCGTGCCCATATACCCATCATACATATCCTCCATCCCATAGTCCCGTGCCCATATACCCATCATACATATCCTCCATCCCATAGTCCCGTGCCCATATACCCATCATACATATTCTCCATCCCATAGTAGAGTGCCCATACATCCATCATACACATCCTCCATCCCATAGTCCCGTGCCCATATATACCCATCATGCATATCCTCCATCCCATAGTCCCGTGCCCATATACCTGTCATACATCCTCCATCCCATAGTCCAGTGCCCATATACCCATCACACATCCTCCATCCCATAGTCCCATGCCCATATACCCATCACACATCCTCCATCCCATGGTCAACCATTATGACATCATAATGAGCGGCGGGGCTTGCAACCTATGATGACATCAGCGTCGCCATGGCAACCATTATGAGATAATGAGGGGCAGGGCTTGATACGCACACACTTTTTCCCCCAGTATGTAGATAGAGGCAAAATTGTTTGGTGAATTGGAACGCGGGTTAAAATTTCGCCTCACAGCATAGCTTAGGACGCTCTCGTGGTCCAGACGTGCGACTGTGCCAAATTTTGTGGTTGTAGCTGCGACGGTGCGGATGCTTATCCTGGACATACACACATACATACACACACATACATACATACATACATACATACATACACACTTTGAGCTTTATATATTAGATTTGCAAGTTGCAGCCTCAAAATTATATATACAGGCCAGCACAGCCTCCAAATAACATACTGTATATAGCCCACTAGCCAAGCATTGCCTCTAGTTGTTAATATATACAGCCCAGCACAGCCTTCAGGTAATATATACAGCCCAGCACAGCCTTCAGGTAATATGTACAGCCCAGCACAGCCTTCAGGTAATATGTACAGCCCAGCACAGCCTTCAGGTAATATATACAGCCCAGCACAGCATTCAGGTAATATATACAGCCCAGCACAGCCTCCAGTTAATATATACAGCCCACCACAGCCTTCAGGCAATATATACAGCCCAGCACAGCCTTCAGGTAATATATATAGCCCACCACAGCCTTCAGGTAATATATACAGCCCACCACAGCCTCCAGGTAATATATACAGCCCATCACAGCCTCCAGTTAATATATACAGCCCAGCACAGCCTCCAGTTAATATATACAGCCCAGCACTGACTCCAGTTAATATATACAGCCCAGCACAGACTCTAGTTAATATATACAGTACAGCAACAGCCTTCAGGTAATACAAACAAAAAGCACAGAATGACAAATGTGCAAAAATACCTTGCAATTAGACATATAACAGTAATCTGCAAGTGCTGATAAAAGGTAATAACAAACACAGGGTATTTAGTCGACACGTGTTTTTGCAAAAAAATGTATACCAAGCTGCTTCACCAACGTCAAGGTAACCCGAATTGAAGCAGTTCCTATCTAATGTATTTAAAACCTGAACATATGAACAGTGTCTAGATGAGCAGGATTAAGACAAGAGCTTTCTGGTATGGGCACTTGGTGCAAGACAACTCCTTATGTGCATGTCACACAAGAGAGGGGTGGGGAGTCTCAAATCATGCATAAGCACGAAAAAAAACTGGATTAAAAACACACATGTGACATGCACAATGTCCAGGCCAGCACAGCCTCCAAATAACATATATAGCCCACTAGCCAAGCATTGCCTCTAGTTGTTAATATATACAGCCCAGCACAGCCTTCAGGTAATATATACAGCCCACCACAGCCTCCAGGTAATATATACAGTCCAGCACAGCCTCCAGGTAATATATACGGCCCAGGACAGCCTCCAGGTAATATATACAGCCCAGCACAGCCTCCAGTTAATATATACAGCCCAGCACAGACTCCAGTTAATATATACAGTACAGCAACAGCCTTCAGGTAATATATACAGCGCCCAGCACAGACTCCAGGTAATATATAATACAGCCTAGCACAGCCTCCAGTTAATATATAAAGTTCAGCATAGCTTTAAAGGGAACCTGTGACCCCCACGCAGGCGTTTTTAAGTAAAAGAGCCACCTTGTGCAGCACTAATGCTGCATTCTGTCAAGGTGTCTCTGTTACTTAGCTTCCATTACACCGCTGAAATAATCGTTTATATAATTGTTCAAAAATACCTGAATTTTGACAGGGGGGCAGGTCTTTCCCCTCTGACAGACACCTCGCATTCATCACTGATTTCGTATTTGGCGCCTCCTCCTCCGTTTTCTTTTGAAATGCTAGCGCTTGCGCTGTACTGTAGTTTAGTGGGCATGCACAGTCAGCGCTTCCTGACGTGCCCGTGCTGTCAGATAACATCCCGGCCTTCATATCGCGTGGGCCTGAGATCCCGCCCCGCAGTCGTTTATGATTTATTCACACTGCGGGTCTGGGATTCTCGGGCATGCGCAGTGGTTATCTGCGGCTCTCCGCCTCCCGGAAATCCCTCCGCCTCATTCCTACATTGCATTGTCAGCGTTGGAATCGTCAGTTCCTCTATTATTGACGTGGCATCGCATCCTCCCCTCTGAAAGCTCCTAAAGCTGAATGCTGGTGTGTGGGTCTGCCTATGTTGGTTCTTTGCGGCTATGGCAATGCTGGGGTGATGATTGCATGGCACTATAGTGCCAGGCAGCAATGCTTGGGGTGATGATAATATGGCACTATAGTGCCAGGTGGCAATGCTGGGGGTGATGATTGCACGGCACTGTAGTGCCAGGTGGCAATGCTGGGGGTGATGATTATACGGCACTATAGTGCTAGGCGGCAATGCTGGGGGTAATGATAATACGGCACTGTAGTGCCAGGCACCAATGCTTGGGGTGATGATAATACGGCACTGTAGTGCCAGGTGGCAATGCTGGGGGTGATGATAATACGGCACTATAGTGCCAGGCACCAATGCTGGGGGTAATGATAATACGGCACTGTAGTGCCAGGTGGCAATGCTAGGGGTGATGATAATACGGCACTATAGTGCCAGGCACCAATGCTGGGGGTGATGATAATACGGCACTGTAGTGCCAGGTGGCAATGCTAGGGGTGATGATAATACGGCACTATAGTGCCAGGCACCAATGCTGGGGGTAATGATAATACGGCACTATAGTGCCAGGCGGCAATGCTTGGGGTGATGATAATATGGCACTGTAGTGCCAGGCGGCAATGCTGGGGGTGATAATACGGCACTATAGTGCCAGGCACCAATGCTGGGGGTGATGATAATACGGCACTATAGTGCCAGGCACCAATGCTGGGGGTAATGATAATACGGCACTGTAGTGCTAGGCGGCAATGCTGGGGGTGATGATAATACGGCACTATAGTGCCAGGCGGCAATGCTTGGGGTGATGATAATATGGCACTGTAGTGCCAGGTGGCAATACTAGGGGTTATGATAATACGGAACTATAGTACCAGGCGGCAATGCTTGGGGTGATGATAATACAGCACTATAATGCCAGGTGGCAATGCTGGGGGTGATGATTAGACCGCGCAATTGTGCAAAGCAGCAATGATGGGGGTGATGATTGTACTTCACTATTGTGCAAAGCAGCAATGATGGGGGTGCTGATTATACCGCACTATTGTGCAAAGCAGCAATAATGGGGGTGATGATTATACCGCACTATTGTGCCATGCAGCAATGATGGGAGTCTTGATTACATGGCACTGTAGTGCCAGGTGGCAAAGCTGGGGGTGATGATTATACTGCACTATTGTGCAAAGCAGCAATGATGGCTGTGATGATTATACCGCACTATTGTGCAAAGCAGCAATGATGAGGGTGATTATTATAACGCGCTATTGTGCAAAGCAGCAATGATGGGGGTGATGATTAGACCGCACTATAGTGCCATGCAGTAATGATGGGGGTCATGATTATACCGCACTATTGTGCAAAGCAGCAATGATGGCTGTGATTATACCGCACTATTGTGCAAAGCAGCAATGATGGGTGTGATGATTTTACTGCACTATTGTGCCATGCAGCAATGATGGTGGTCATGATTACACCACACTATTGTACAAACCAGCAATGACCAGGGTGATGATTATACGGCACTATTGTGCAAAGCAGCAATGATGGCTGTGATGATTATACCGCACTATTGTGCAAAGCAGCAATGATGAGGGTGATTATTATAACGCGCTATTGTGCAAAGCAGCAATGATGGGGGTGATGATTAGACCGCACTATAGTGCCATGCAGTAATGATGGGGGTCATGATTATACCGCACTATTGTGCAAAGCAGCAATGATGGGGGTGATGATAATACTGCACTATTGTGCCATGCAGCAATGATGGGGGTCATGATTATAACACACTATTGTGCAAAGCAGCAATGATGGGTGTGATGATTTTACTGCACTATTGTGCCATGCAGCAATGATGGTGGTCATGATTACACCACACTATTGTACAAACCAGCAATGACCAGGGTGATGATTATACGGCACTATTGTGCAAACCAGCAATGATGGGGTGATTATACCACACTATTGTGCAAAGCAGCAATGATGGGTGTGATGATTATACCGCACTATTGTGCAAAGCAGCAATGATGGCTGTGATGATTATACGTCACTATTGTGCAAAGCAGGAATGATGGGGGTGATAATACCACACTATTGGGCCCCCCATTCATGAGCAGCCAAGCATCTCCACCAGGGGCCCCCCCATTCATGAGCAGCCATGCTTCTCCCCAGGGGCCCCACCATTCGTGAGCAGCCAAGGCCATGATTTTCCCCAGGCCAGGGGCCCCCCCATTCATGCGCAGCCAGGCCATCATGCTTCAGTTCTCCCCCAGGACGGAGCCCCCTAAAATCATGCCTGCCATGCTTCAGTTCTCCCCCACCCCAGGAGCCCCCCAAATTCATGCCTGCCTCCTCGGTCCCAGTCCTTCAGTTCTGCTCAGCTCTGGTACTCTTACCTGGAGCAGGCAGGGCAGGCCAGAGTCCCAGACCAAGAGGATCCACACTGTCCACTCCACTCTCCAGTCACAGTGTCCGCACTTGCTGGCTGATGATCTCACCTTAGCCCTCAGGGCTGCTCTCCTCTCCTTACTGGCTCTGCAGTGCTCGCGCTCCACATGGCTAATTTGCATTGAATAATTAGCCATGCGGTGCTGGAGGCTGGAGGGGCCCCCTGTCCCCTTGGGGCCCTGCAATGAACGGCTGCACAGGCGGTAGGTCCGCCCCTGCCTTTATGGCAGAATGGCCTGATGGAAGCCTCTCCTCAGTGCAAGACATATGAAAGTCTGCATAGAGTTTGCTAAAAAAAAAAAAAAAAAAAAAAACACATGAAGGACTCCCAGACTATGAGAAATAAGTTTCTCTGGTCTGATGAGACGAAGATAGAACTTTTTAGTTTTATTTCTAAGTGGTATGTGTGGAGAAAACACACACCATATACATACACATACTGTATACATACACACATATATACATATACCGTATACACACACATACACCGTATACACATACACATATACCAAAAAAAGAGAGAAGCCAGCGCTGCCGGTGGTCAGAACGCATAACATGAGGTGCATATGCACATATTAGCATCTAACTGTATTCAAAATGAGACATTTAGCAAAATATTGATCAATAAATCGAGCCACCCCGCCAAGGCAGTCTCATGTGGGGGGTCCTACTCTACATTTTTAATATTCACTGTGCGTCACATGATCGGGGGTCAGCAATGCGTTGGCATAACAACCAGAGATCTCATAGAGACCTCTCTGATTCTTGCTGCCTGATTGCTATGAGCATCAACCGGTAGTCGGCGCTCATAGCAATGCAGTATTTCTGCTACATAGAGGCAATCTGCTTATCTTCTATATGTAGCAGAGCCGATCGAGTTGTGGATGCTTCTTGCCTCCCGTGAAGCATGCTAAAAAATTTTTAAAAAGTTTTTAAAAATATGAAAAAAATAAAAAAATATATAAAAGTTTAAATCACACCCCGTTCTCCCCATTTAAAAAAAAATTACACATATTTGGTATCGCCGCGTTCAGAATCGCATGATCTATCGATAAAAAAAAGAATTAACCTGACTGCTAAACGGCGTAGCGAGGAAAAAAATCAAAACGCCAGAATTACGCTTTTTTGGTCGCTGCGACATTGCATTAAAATGCAATAACAGACGATCAAAAGAGTCTATCTGCACATAAGTTGTATGATTAAAAACAACTTCTTGGCACGCAAAAAATAAACCCTCACCCAACCCCAGATCACGAAAAATGGAGACGCTAGGGGTTTCGGAAGATGGCGCAATTTTTATTAGAAACTTTGGAATTTTTTTTCACCACTTACATAATAATTATAATAATCTTTATTTATATAGCGCCAACATATTCCGCAGCGCTTTACAGTTTAACAGTTTTAAAACACAAGTCATAAGTAACAAGGTTAACAATACAATAATTAAAGCAAAATAAGACAAAATAAGATGACCCTGCTCGTGAGAGCTTACAATCTACAATGAGGTGAGGGAGATACAGAGTACAGGTGTGTATTTACAATGGTGTATTTACAATGATGGTCCAGCCATCTAGAGGGAGTGAAGGATGGATGGAGATAGTGAATGGGCTACACACGCACCCTTACACATAGAATGACTTTGATTAGTGAACGTGATAAGCCGCTCTGAACAAATGTGTTTTGAGGGAGCGCGTAAAACTGTGCAAATTGTTTAGTCCTACTTTCTTGGGGTAGAGTATTCCAGAGGATAGGAGCAGCACGGGAGAAGTCTTAGAGTCGTGAGTGGGAGGTACGGATTAGTGCAGAGGTTAGTCGAAAGTCGTTTGCAGAGCGCAGCGATCGGCTAGGCCGATAGACAGAGATGAGGGAGGAGATGTAGGGGGTGCCGCACCGTGGAGAGCTTTGTGGGTGAGAACAAGTAGTTTAAATTGGATCCTATAATGAATGGGCAGCCAGTGTAATGACTGACGAAGAGCGGACACGTCCGAGTACCGATTATCCAGATGGACAACCCTGGCTGCTGCATTAAGTATGGACTGGAGAGGGGATAGTTGAGTGACGGGGAGGCCAATTAATAGAGCGTTGCAGTAATCCAGCCGGGAGTGGATCAATGCTACAGTGAGGGTTTTTGTCGTTTCCATGGTGAGAAAAGGGCAGATTCTAGAGATGTTCTTTAGGTGTAAGCGGCAAGAGCGGGCAAGAGATTGTATATGGGATGTGAAGGAGAGATTGGTGTCAAACATAACACCCAGACAGCGCGCCTGCTGCCGGGGTGTTATTGTGGTGCCACTCACGGAGAGGGAAATGTCAGATTTAGGGAGGTTAGTAGACGGCGGAAGCAGAAGTAGTTCAGTTTTGGAGAGATTGAGTTTCAAATAGAGAGTGGACATGATATTGGAGACTGCGGACAGACAGTCACTGGCGTTCTGTAGTACAGAGGGGGTAAGGTCGGGGAATGACGTGTATAGTTGTGTGTCATCAGCATAAAGATGGTACTGAAAGCCAAATCTGCTGATGGTCTGTCCAATTGGGGCTGTGTAGAGAGAGAAGAGAAGGGGGCCAAGGACTGAGCCCTGAGGCACCCTGACAGCAAGAGGAAGAGGAGATGAAGTGGAGCCAGAGAACAAAACACTGAAGGAGCGGTCAGAGATATAGGAAGAGAACCAGGAGAGAACAGTGTCCTTAATGCCTAGTGACTGGAGCCTAGAGAGTAGGAGATGGTGGTCAACAGTATCGAAAGCTGCAGATAGGTCAAGAAGAATGAGCAGAGAGTGGTTACCATTACGTTTTGCTGTCAGAAGGTCATTGGTCACTTTGATGAGTGCAGTTTCATTCGAATGTAGGGGACGGAAGCCAGACTGTGAAGGGTCTAGAAGGGAGAGAGTGGAGAGGTAACGGGTAAGGCGGGAGTAGACAAGGCGCTCCAAAAGTTTAGAGATGAAGGGGAGATTGGAGACTGGTCTGTAGTTTGTGCAGGATGGGTCGAGAGCGGGTTTCTTTAGTAATGGAGTAACAATGGCGTGTTTGAAGGAGGATGGGAAAATGTCCGAGGAGAGGGAGATATTAAAGATTGTAGTTAGGTGGGTTGTGACGACTGGAGAGAGACTGGAGGAGATGTGAAGGAATGGGATCAGTAGTGCATGTAGTCGGACGAGAAGAAGAGAGGAGTCTGGAGACTTCTTCTTCTGTGATGGGATCAAATGTGGAAAGTGAGCCAGGGGAGATGCAGGAAGGGATGGGAGTCACATCACTTGGTGGTTGGGAGCAGATTTCCTGACGAATATTATCTATTTTTTCTGTAAAGTGGGAGGCCAGGTCATCAGCACAAATGTCTGTGACAGGAGCTTGTGCTTTTGGCCTGAGGAGGGAGTGAAAAGTGTCAAAAAGTTTCTTGAGGTTGTTGGCTAGTGAGATCAGGGTGGTGAAGTAGGTCTGTTTGGCGAGGTGAAGGGCAGCGTTATAGGCTCTTAACATAAATTTGAAGTGGATGAAGTCTTCTGGTGTGCGGGTTTTTCTCCATAGGAGTTCAGCACTCCTAGAGCATCGCTGGAGAAGTTTAGTTTGCAATGTGAGCCAGGGCTGTTTTACTCTGTGCTTGGAGGTTCTGAGGGTGAGGGGAGCTACTTGGTCAAGGGTGCTTCTAAGAGTGTCATTGTAGTGATGAACAGCCAGATTAGGACAGGAAGAAGAGGAGATTGGGGATAGTGATGAGTGTAGTGAGTCTGAAAGTGTCTGAGGGTTAATGAGGACCTAGACATGTTTGCTGTCTATGAATTTGTAATGACCTGGAGAATCATAATTCAATATATTGGTTGCACCATGCAAAAAATAACGAAAAGGATAGCAGAACATTTAAGGAACATTGAATTAAAAAACGCAGCTTATTCTGGAGCCGTAAAACATTTTGTCAGAACACACCAGGGCGATATTAGCTCATTTGCATTTTATGCTTTAGAAAGGGTTAATAACCCTGAACGGGGAGGTGACAGGCAAAAATTGCTGAATATAAGGGGAAGCTTTTTGAATTTTAAAACGTGATACAAAATTCCCGAATGGCATGAATTTTCGTAATGATTTATTTTATATTTATTGAATTATGGTATTTGTATGTGTTTTTGAATTTCTGGTGTGTATACTCTTTCAGGTAGCCACTTTTGTTTGTTGATTGTTTGCAAATCTAACCTGCCATTAGGATTCTTCAAGTCATTATGATTTCATATATACCAAACATGTCTAGGTTATTTTTTATCTAAGGCCTCTTTCACACTTCAGTTGTTTGACGTCAGTCAAGATCCGCCGTTTTGAAAAAGGATCCGCCATTTTTTTTGACAGATCCGTTTTTTTCCCATTGACTTGCACTAGCGGCGGATTTTGACGGATGGTCATCCGTTGGATCCGTTTTTTGACGGATCCGCCATATTTTTGACGTCCGCTGTCTTGAGTGGACAGACAATGAAACTTTTTTTGTCTGCGTTAAAACAGCGGATAGGGCGGCGGATCCGTTGCCAACCGTTATTTGACGGAATCTGGCAACGGATATGCTTTTTTTTTGTTTTGTTTTTTTTACATTGAGCATGCCCGGAAGAATTTCCTTGCCGGAAATTTAACCCAAAATATTCTCTCTCTCTCATTCCCAGACTTTAAATTTCAGTCTCTAGCTGCTAAAGCGGATCAGTCCAAAAATGGATCCGGTGGCATCTGTTTGTACCACAATAGAGACAGATCCGTTTTTTCACAACCTGGCGGATTTTGACTGACGTCAAAAAAACTGAAATGTGAAACAGGCCTAATGGGTTAAAAAAAATTCCAAAGTTTGCTAAAAAAATAAATAAAAATTGCGCCATTTTCCGAGACCCGTAGCATCTCCATTGTTCGTGATCTCGGGTCAAGCGAGGGCTTTTTTTTTTGCGCGCCGAGCTGACGTTTTTAATTATACCATTTTGGTGCAGATACAAACTTTTGATCGCTTGTTATTGCGTTTTAATGCAATGTCGCAGCGACCAAAAAACCTTAATACTTGCGGCTTGATTTTTTTCTCGCTACGCCATTTAGCGATCAGGTTAATCCTTTATTTATTGATAGATCGTGCGATTCTAAACGCGGCGATATCAAATATCTGTAGGTTTGATTTTAGTTTTATTTTGAATGGGGCGAAAGGGGGGGTGAATTGAACTTTTATATATTTTGCATTTTTTTCCATATTTTTAAAAACATTTTTCTTTAACTATTGGCATGCTTCAATAGTCTCCATGGGAGGCTAGAAGCTGCCACAACTTGATCGGCTCTGCTACATAGAAGTGATGCTCAGATCGCCTATAGGTAGCAGATTTACTGCATTGCTATCAGCGCCGACCACATGGTGGTGCTCACAGTAATCCAGCATCAACAACCATAGAGGTCTCAAGGAGACTTTTGGTTGTTATGCCGACACATCGGTGACCCGCCATCACGTGACGCAGGTCATCCAGTGTGCGTATTTCCGGCCGGATGCGCTTGTTAAATGCCGCTGTCAGTGTGACAGCAGCATTTAACTAGTTAATAGCTGCGGGCGGATCGCAATTCCACCTACAGCTATTACGAGAACATGTCAGCTGTTTAAAACAGCTGACATGTCCCGTCTTTGAGGTGGGCTCACCGCCGGAGCCCTCATCAAAGCTGGTGATACTGACATTGGCATAATAGTACGTCTGATGTAAGGGGTTAAAACCCTCTATGATTTATATGTACAGTTGCCCGGAAAGTTACAAAGACTATTCTGGAAACAAACAAGCACTGCATTTGGCCATTTTCATCTGGGCCATGGATTTTAAAAGAGAACCCAAGTCTGACCCCTGGAAAACTTCCCAACGTTAATCAAGACTAAAATCTTTTGACTGAAAGTGATAACTCCTGTCTTTTAGAAAAGAGAGATTAAATTTGACAGTAATATATATAATATTTTAAAGCTGTGAATTGCCTGAAAAAAACAAACAAAATAAAAACACACCACTAAATTGCAGCCTGACTATAGGCAACTCACAATTCACATGCATCTTAAAGCTATGTGCAGACAGTATTTTTGCAAAGTTTTCAGAAAATGAGCACAACCTCCAATTTTTTTTTCTTTTTTAACCCCTTTCTGCCAGATGACGTACTATTCCCGGGATAGTACGTCATCATTGATCAGCCGCGCTCACGGGGGGGAGCGCTACTGATAGTGCCAGGTATCAGCTGTGGGAGCCAGGTGTCAGGTGTCACGGACCGCTCCCTGCACTTTTACCCCCGGCACACTGTGATCAAACATGATCGCAGTATTTCAGGAGCAGGCAGAGGGGCTGTCAGCTGTGACAGCACCTCTGCCTTTGGATCGGAGACCCCACGGCATGTTGCGGGGTCCCAATAGCTGACATGAAGACCCGATGACGTCATGATGACATCCAGGTCTCCAGGCCTGAGAGACTTCCAGTCATGCACAGCGCATGTCAGGAAGTCTCTGTTGTCAGTGCGCAGAAGCTGCAGTGCTGACAGCTTCTATAGCATGCAGATAAGCGAGCAGCCTGAACAAAATAAGTGTCCCATAGTGGGACAAAGTGTAAAAGTCAGAATTAAATAAAAAAAATCTTTTAAAATAATAGTAAAAATATTTAAAAAAAAATATATATTTATTTAACAATAAATCAGTATTTGAATACAAAAAAACTCTTAACCATATAAGTACACATAATTGGTATCCCCACGTCCGTAACGACCCAACCTATAATGTACCACTAGTTAACCCCATTAGTGAAAACCATTTAAAAAAAAAAAAAGCCCAAAAAACCAATGCTTTATCATCATACCGCCGAACAAAAAGTGGAATAACACTCGATCAAAACGACGGATATAAATAAACATGGTACCGCTGAAAACGTCATCTTGTCCCGCAAAAAACAAGCCGCCATCAGGGAAAAAATAAAAAAAAGTTATAGCTCGCAGAATAAAGCGATGCAAAAATTATTATTTTTTATATAAAAGTTTTTGTTATATAAAAGCACCAAAACATTAAAAAATGATATAAATGAGGTATCGCTGTAATCGTACTGACCCAAAGAGTAAAACCGCTTTATCAATTTTTCCACACGCGGAACGGTATAAACACCCCCCCCCCAAGAAATTCATGAATTGCTGGTTTTTGTTCATTCTGCGCCCCTAAAATCTGAATAAAAAGCGATCAAAAGATGTCACGTGCCCGAACATGATACCAATAAAAATGTCAACTCGTCCCGCAAAAAAATAAGACCTCACATGACTGAGCAAAATATGGAAAAATTATAGCTCTCAAAATGTGGTGATGCAAAAACTAATTTTTTGCAATAAAAAGCGTCTTTTAGCGTGACAGATGCCAAACATAAAAACCCGCCATAAATAGTAAATCAAACCCCCCTTTACCACCCCATTAGTTAGAGAAAAATAAAATAAAAAAATGTACACTGCTCAAAAAAAATAAAGGCAACACTTAAACAACAGAATATAACTCCAAGTAAATCAAACTTCTGTGAAATCAAACTGTCCACTTAGGAAGCAACACTGATTGACAATCAATTTCACATGCTGCTGTGCAAATGGAATAGACAACAGATGGAAATTATTGTCAATTATCAAGACACCCTCAATAAAGGAGTGGTTCTGCAGGTGGGGACCTCAGACCACATCTCAGTACCAATGCTTTCTGGCTGATGTTTCGGTCACTCATGAATGTTGGTTGTGCTTTCACACTCGTGGTAGCATGAGACGGATTCTACAACCCACACAAGTGGCTCAGGTAGTGCAGCTCATCCAGGATGGCACATCAATGCGAGCTGTGGCAAGAAGGTTTGCTGTGTCTGTGAGCGTAGTGTCCAGAGGCTGGAGGCGCTACCAGGAGACAGGCTAGTACACCAGGAGACGTGGAAGGGGCTGTAGGAGGGCAACAACCCAGCAGCAGGACCGCTACCTCCGCCTTTGTGCAAGGAGGAACAGGAGGAGCACTGCCAGAGCCCTGCAAAATGACCTCCAGCAGGCCACAAATGTGCATGTCTCTGCACAAACGGTAAGAAACCGACTCCATGAGGATGGTCTGAGTGCCTGACGTCCACAGATGGGGCTTGTGCTCACAGACCAACACCGTGCAGGACGCTTGGCATTTATAACAGAACACCAGGATTGGCAAATTCGCCACTGGCGCCCTGTTCTCTTCACAGATGAAAGCAGGTTCACACTGAGCACATGTGACAGATGTGACAGTCTGGAGATGCCATGGAGAGCGATCTGCTGCCTGCAACATTCTTCAGCATGACCGGTTTGGCAGTGGGTCAGTAATGGTGTGGGGTAGCATTTCTTTGGAGGGCTGCACAGCCTTCCATGTGCTCGCCAGAGGTAGCCTGACTGCCATTAGGTACCGAGATAAAATCCTCAGACCCTTTGTGAGACCATATGCTGGTGCGGTTGGCCCTGGGTTCCTCCTAATGCAGGACAATGCCAGACCTCATGTGGCTGGAGTGTGTCAGCAGTTCCTGCAAGATGAAGGCATTGAAGCTATGGACTGGCCCGCCCATTCCCCAGACCTGAATCCGATTGAGCACATCTTGAGCACATCTGGAACATCATGTTTCACTCCATCCACCAAGGTCACAATGCACCACAGACTGTCCAGGAGTTGGCGGATGCTTTAGGCCAGGTCTGGGAGGAGATCCCTCAAGAGAACATCTGCCGCCTCATCAGGATCATGCCCAGGCATTGTAGGGAGGTCATACAGGTACATGGAGGCCACACACAATACTGAGAGGGACGTGGAGGCCACACACAATACTAAGCATCTTTTCCTTGTCTTGAGGCATTTCCACTGAAGTTGGATCAATCTGTAATTTGATTTTCCACTTTGATTTTGATTAGCATTCCAAATTCAGACCTCCATGGGATATTAATTTGGATTTACATTGATCATTTTTATGATTTATTGTTCTCAACGCATTCGACTATGTAATGAATAAAGATTTGCAACTGGAATATTTCATTCAGTGATGTCTAGGATGTGGTATTTTAGTGTTCCCTTTATTTTTTTGAACAGTGTATTTATTTCCATTTTCCCATTAGGGTTAGGGTTGGGGCTAAAGTTAGGGTTGGGATTAGGGGTGTGTTGGGGTCAGAGTTGGAGTCAGAATTGGGGGGGGTTCCACGGTTTAGGCACATCAGGGGCCGTCCAAACGTGACATGGCGTCCGATCTCAATATCAGCCAATTTTGCGTTGAAAAAGTCAAAGGCGCTCCTTCCCTTCTGAGCTCTGCCGTGCGCCCAAACAGTGGTTTACATGCATATATGGTGTATCAGCGTACTCAGGACAAATTGCACAACAACTTTTGGGGTCCAATTTCTCCTGTTACCCTTGGTAAAAATAAAACAAATTGGATCAGAAGTAAATTTTTTGTGAAAAAAAAGTTAAATGTTCATTTTTTTTAATCATTCCAAAAATTCCCGTGAAGCACCTGAAGGGTTAATAAACTTCTTGAATGTGGTTTTGAGCACCTTCAGGGGTGCACTTTTTAGAATGATGTCACTTTTGGGTATTTTCTATCATATAGACCCCTCAAAGTGACTTCAAATGTGATGTGGTCTGTAAAAGAAAATAGTGTTGTAAAAATGAGAAATCGCTGGTCAACTTTTAACCCTTATAACTTCCTATAAAAAAAAAAATTTTTGGTTCCAAAATTGTGCTGATGTAAAGTAAACATGTGGGAAATGTTATTTATTAGCTATTTTGTGTGACATATTTCACTGTTTTAAAGACATGAAAATGCAAACTTTGAAAATTGCGAAATTTTCAAAGTTTTCCCCAAACTTCCGTTTTTTTTTTTCCACAAATAAACGCAAGTTATATGAATGAATGTTACCACTAACATTAAGTACAATATGTCACGAGAAAACAAAGTCAGAATCACTGGGATCCATGGAAGCGTTCCAGAGTTATTACCTCATAAAGGGACAGTGGTCAGAATTGTAAAAATTGGCCCGGTCATGAACATGCAAACCACCTAGGAGGTTAAAGGGGTTAAAAGGATTTGGGGAGTTTCTGCTCAATTTCTGTTCAAAAAACACCACTGTGTGCATATACCATTGGGGTATGGCTATGCAGCAGCTTTGGCTGCAATGTTGGTTGCAAGCCCAAAGATCGCAATATGCTGCTACGACTTTGCAGAGTAATACAAGTGAATGTGATTGCATTGCAGTGAGAGTACAAAGACACAAAAACAAATCCAACGGTCTGAATTTTTGTGATTTGCTTGTCAAGGTCACAGCACCTTGCGGTTTGCAATACAACCTCCATTACATTCACATTATGCGGGGATGTAGAAGTGGCACAAAGTGATCTTTAGCTACATGACCTGTGTCATGGCCAAAGCCACGGTGTGACCCACTCCGGCCTCGTTTTCCAAGCTGCAAAGTGACCGAATGACTATTATTAGATGTGGTCTTCATGTCATGCTCCCGGGTGAAAGTGGACAAAGACTATTGCCCATCACTCAAATATATCATGCAAAGTGTATCAGTCATTTTCCCCAGCTTACAAAAAAAAAAAAACAACACACAACAACCACACACGAGCCATGGCATGATAAATCTCAAATTAACATTAAACTACAATAAGAAATAAGAAAACAAAAAACACTTTTTTTTTTTCAAAGGCTCAGTTCACACTTTGCGCTATGGAGCAGTTTTCTAAGAAGTTATGAGAAGCCTAGGAGCATGTTCACATTGTCAGGAAGTAAACATGGACTCTGTGCCTAAAATCTTTACTAACACTGCTGAAATTCTTCCCAAAATGCAAATATTTTAAAACATGTTCCCCAGGAAAAAAAACAGGAGAAAAAAAAAAAAATTAAAAAAATAAAATGAACTAACTCGCGGCAAGTTTTTAATTTCATAACCTTACTGTCAACAGCGCTGATACGGTGGCGCATGTCTGACAAATCAAGAGTTTCCATCTTGGTTTTTCCTGACCTTATGTGAACATAGCTTAAAAGAAAAGTATAACTGAAAGTTTTTACATTTCTATTTGTTTGTTTGTTTTGTTTTAATCCATTACTACTTGTGGGATAATATTTAAAAAAATGGCAATGAAACAATGTCTGTATCAGGACTAAACGCCACACGTTCTCACCTGTTCTTATGAAGATAAAAGCGGTGTATGCTCCAAACACTGCAGTGTATGAAAACTGAAAAGCTACAAGAAAAATAAAATGGCCTCAATTGTGCAAATTAAGCAAAGAAAAAAAACAAAAAAAAAACAACAAGACAAAATGATAAAAATAAAATTCTATTCATAGTCTGAAAATGGAACATTACATACCAGCAGACAGAAATATGCTCAGGACGGTACCTTGCCGAAACCTCAGCTGTTCAATGACATGATGAAAATGAGCTGAAAAAAAATAAAATACAATAAAATTAGTAATTATATATCCAAGAATGAAGCAGAGCAAGTGTACTCTCCTAAACGCACCCAAGAAAGTGTTCACAGAAGTCCGTGCAAACACCTGTTAGGCCGCGTTCCCACGATGAGCTTTTGATATTGCAGATTTTCTGCGCTATTTCTGCACCCATTAAAGGGAACCTGTCACCTCGTTTTTCCGCTATAAGCTGCGGCCACTTCCTTTTGGGGATTATCTACAACATTCTATAATGCTGTAGATAAGCCCCTGATCTAACCTGGAAGATAAGGAAAACAACTTTTATTATACTCACCCGGGGGCGGACCGGTCTGGTCCGATCCGATGGGTGTCGCAGGTCCGGCGCCTTCCATCTTCATGCAGTGAATGTCATCATCCTCCTTGTTTCGTGTCACGGCTCCTGCGCAGGCATACTGATCTGCCCTGTTGAGGGCAGAGCATATTCCTGCAGTGCGCAGGCGCTGAGCCTCTCTGACCTTTCCCGGTGCCTGCGCACTGCAGTACTTTGATCTGCCCTCAACAAGGCAGATCAGTACGCCTGCGCAGGAGCCAAGACACAAAGCAAGGAGGATGATGACATCATCTCTAGAAGATGGAAGGCGCCGGACCTGCGATACCCATCGGATCGGACTGGACCGCCCCCGGGTGAGTATAATAAAACTTGTTTTCCTTATCTTCCAGGTTAGATCAGGGGCTTATCTACAGCATTATAGAATGTTGTAGATAAGCCCCGAAAGGCAGTGGCCGCAGCTTATAGCGGAAAAACGAGGTGACAGATTCCCTTTAGGTAAAATAGATTACGCGCCTTCTTTTCAAAAAGAAGCATTGTATAAAAAAAATTAAAAAAAAACTCACCCAAAACTCATCGTGGGAACGTAGCCTAAGTTCTTGGTCAAGGTTTTAAAATGCATCATCATTCTTGGTGGAGGTTTTTATATTATGCAGACCTTAGATAATAATGGGATAATACTGGCTGCACACAGACTGTAAAAATAATTGCCTGAACTTACCCCGAGCCTAAATTCAGACAAATGTATGTTTGATTCGTTTGTGCAACAGACTGCACATAGACCAATACTAGTGTACGTGCTAGTGCACAGGTCCACATTGGGGGAGAAAACAAAAAAAATTATAAAACCTTGCAAATTATTTTATTAGGGGATTTGTCTTCATTCCAGTAAAAAAAAAAAAAAAAAACATGCAAGTTGCTTCTAAACCCCGGATTTTGCCCAGTCTATTTGCATTAATATCAGAGTGCACGCATTTGGAGTACAGATGATGGCAGTGATGGGACAGCACTAGTGATGAGCGAACGTGCTTGGATAAGGTGATATCCTAGAATGCTCGGATGCTAACCAAGTGATATCGGTGTACTCGAAAAATATGTTCAGTCCCTGAGGCTGCTGCAGGAGATCGTTCTGATAAGCAGAACACTCAGGAGTCAGGCAATACTCATCACT
This sequence comes from Dendrobates tinctorius, assembly GCF_039654945.1. Lineage (NCBI taxonomy): Eukaryota > Metazoa > Chordata > Amphibia > Anura > Dendrobatidae > Dendrobates > Dendrobates tinctorius. Next base: position 229,121 of record NW_027362162.1, on the reverse strand, counting down.
GCCATCATCTGTACTCCAAAGGAATACGTTCTGATAGCAATGTAGCTGAAGGCAGGCAGAGAGACTGAGGAAAAGCCGCCATTTACAGGTGTTTTTTTTTGTTTTGTTAAACAGCAATAAAAACAAATTCCTTAATGAAGATATTTGGAAAGTTTCATAACTTTCCATTCTGGACAAAATAAAAAAAAAAAAAAAAAAAAAAAATAGCTTAGGTATTCTTTTTAAATACTACATCAGTAGGATCAACCCCTCCTAAGGCCTGTTTCACACATCCGTTTTTTGACGTCCACCAAAGTGTGAAAAAACGGATGTGTGAAACAGGCCTAAGCCATCTGTATGGACATGTAGGTCATATAAAGTTGTGTAAAATGATATCATGATGTCTGCGATCTGATGCCTTATTAAGAAAAGCATGGATTTCTCTAGAATATGTAAATGAGCTGTTAAGATCTATGGGCCGGACGTAGATCTCCCTGATCTAACTACAGAGCTTATGTTAAATGAAAGGCAGTGTTACCAGTGTGAGACATGTATATCAGGAGAGCAGACTGCCAGTCATTACATGTCTCACACTGGTAACGCTCCTTTCATGTAAAATAATGTGTGGAGGCAGATTCTCAGGGAGATCTACATCCAGCACATAGATCTTAACAGCTCATCTACATATTGAATAGAATGTTGAATTCTCTGGAATAAGACATCAGATCGCAGATATTGGGGTATCATTTTGTCCAACTTTTTATGACCTACATGCCCATATAGACGGCTTAGGAGGGTTTTTCCTACAGACAGATGCCATTTAACCCCTTTTGCCATCTGACGTACTATCCCGTCCATGGGACTTGGGCCCCTATGCTCATGGACGGGATAGTACGTCATCGCGATCAGCGGCGCTCACATGGTGAGCGCCGCTGATCGCGGCCAGGTGTCAGCTGATTATCACAGCTGACACCCGGCACTATGTCAGGGGCGGTCACGGACCGCCCTGACATGTTAATCCCTGGCACACTGCGATCAAACACGATCGCAGTGTACCGTGGGTTTAGGGAAGCATCGGCAGGGAGGGGGCTCCCTCCGTGCTTCCTGAGACCCCCGTAGCAGAGCAATGTGCAGCGCTGTTGCGGGGGCCTCCTTCCCTGCAGGTCCCCGAATCCAAAATGGCGGTGGGGACCTTTGGGGGCCTGCAGGGAGGCGGCTTCCTCATGCCTGCAAAGCACCGGCATGAGGAAGCCTGCAGCACTACCTGTGACAGATCGCTGATCTGTCACAGCGATCTGTGATGTGACAGATCAGCGAAGTGTAAAAAGGAGATTTTTGTGTACTCACCTTAAAATCTCTTTCTCTTAGCCTCTAATTGGGGGACACAGAATCATGGGTGTTATGCTGCTGTCCGCTAGGAGGCGACACTATGCATAATCTGAAAAAGGTTAGCTATGGCTCCTCCTCTGCAGAATACACCCCTGGATGGCGTCCGCCTTCTCCAGTATTGTGCAAAAGCATTAGGAGGAACATAACAGAAGAAACATAACCATGCCTGTAAGAAGGCTACTATGTACAAGCTCAAAGAACAATATGAGAACCCAACCATAACAGCCGCCAATTAAGGGCAACAGGGTGGGAACTGTGTCCCCCAATTAGGGGCTAAGAGAAAGAGGCTTTATGGTGAGTACACAAAAATCTCCTTTACTCTGTCGCCTCATTGGGGGACACAGAACCATGGGACGTCCCAAAGCAGTCCCTGGGTGGGAAGCAATGGACGAATATTGTGCTAGCAGGACCCTAAACTTGGGGCACTGCCGCCTGCAGAACCAGTCTACCCAGGCTCGCGTCCGCTGAGGACTGGGTATGAACACTGTAGTGTTTTGTAAATGTGTGTAGGTTAGTTCAAGTGGCCGCCTTGCACACTTGTTGTGCCGAAACCTGGTGCCGAATGGCCCAGGAGGCCCCTACTTCCCGAGTAGAGTGTGGCATGATACCGGCCGGAAGAGAGGAACTGTTGAGTCGGTAAGCCTCATGTATGGTGGACTTGATCCACCTGGCAAGGGTAGCCTTGGAGGCCGGCAGGCCCTTGCGACCGCCTTCCGGAAGAATGAAGAGGGAATCAGACTTCCGGAAGGGGGCAGTCCTGGACATGTAAATCCGCAATGCTCTGATGAGGTCAAGCGTATGCAGAGCCTTCTGCACTCTATGAGCCGGAACCGGACAAAGGGATGGCAGTGAGATTTCCTCATTGAGGTGAAAGGTGGACACAACCTTCGGAAGGAAGGATGGTACAGTACGGAGGACCACCTTGTCCTGGTGAAAAGCTAGGAAAGGCCGTCTGCAGGAAAGTGCTGACAATTCTGACACCCTGCGTAGCGAGGTGATTGCCACTAGGAAAACCACTTTCTGTGACAGAATACAGAGTAGAACTTCTTTAAGGGGTTCGAAGGGTGGTGCCTGCAATGCTGTCAGGACCAGGTTGAGGTCCCACGTTTCCAGTGGACGCCTGCAGGGAGGAACCAATCGGGAAACTCCCTGGAGAAAAGTTCTTACTTGCGGTTTGGTAGCAATGCGCCTTTGAAAAAGGACTGAAAGCGCTGACACCTGACCCTTAAGCGAGCCTAGGGATAGCTTGGCGTCTAGGCCCGACTGAAGGAAACCTAGTACCTTCGGGAGAATAAGGGAGTGGGACCTGTCCATGAGATTCGCACCAGGAAAAGAAAGTTCTCCAGGTACAATAATAAATCTTGGCGGAAGCTGGCTTCCTTGCCCTAATCATGGTCGCAATGACATCCGGTGTGAACCCTGCCTGGGTTAGAATCCGGGTTTCAAGGGCCATGCCGTCAAATTGAGAGCCCCTAAATTCTGATGGTAGAACGGACCTTGTGACAGAAGGTCGTGACGATCGGGGAGACGCCAGGGGGCGTCTGCTGTAAGATGAACGATGTCGGCGTACAATGTACGTCTGGGCCAGTCCGGCGCGATCAGGATGGTTGGAACTCCCTCTTGTTTGATCTTCCTCACTACTCTGGAGATCAGGAGGAGAGTGGAAAGATGTACAGGAGCTGGAAATGGGTCCAGTCCTGAACCAGGGCATCCGCTCCGAGCAACCGCGGGTCGTGTGTCCTGGCCATGAAATTGGAGACCTTGGCATTGAAATGGGATGCCATTAGGTCCACATCCGGGGTTCCCCAGCGTTGACAGATCTGGTAAAAAATTTCGGGGTGGAGAGACCACTCCCCCGAGTCGATTCCTTGCCTGCTGAGGAAGTCTGCTTCCCAGTTTTCCACCCCTGGAATGTGGACCGCCGAGAGTACCGACCTGATGTCTTCCGCCCAGTGGAGAATATGTGTTACTTCTCTCATCGCCTGGACACTACAGGTCCCGCCTTGGTGATTCACATATGCCACCGCCGTGGCATTGTCCGACTGTTTCCGTATGTGAGAGGCCGCCAGCAGGTGATGAAAGGTTCTCAGTGCCAGGAAGATGGCCCGAATTTCCAGGATATTGATGGGCAAGGTCGCTTCCATTGGTGACCACTTGCCTTGTGCCCTGTGATGTAGGTGCACCGCACCCCAACCTGTCAGGCTTGCATCGGTGGTCAGGACCTTCCACTGACCTGAAAGAAAGGGTTTTCCTCTTGTAAGCGAAGTTGGCTTGAGCCACCAATGTACGGACCTCCTGGCTGACGATGTCAACCGGAACTCCCTGTCGAGGGAGAAGGGGTTCTTGTCCCAAGACCTGAGGATGGCTAGTTGAAGAGGACTGAGGTGAAACTGGGCAAATGGCACTGCCTCCATTGCTGCTGCCATCCTGCCGAGGACTCTCATGGCAAACCGGAGAGATCGGGGAGGTTTGCGGAGGAGTGTGCGCACTCCTAGACGGAGGGCCAGTGTCTTGTCCTTGGGAAGGACCACAAGACCCCTGGAGGTGTCGAATAGCATTCCCAGGAAGGTTAAAGTCTGACTCGGGGTAGTCGATGATTCTTGTAAATTGACTAACCATCCCAGACGACTTAGTGTGTCGATTGTGATTGAGACACTGACCTCGCAGTCCTTGAAGGTGGAACACTTGATGAGAAGGTCGTCTAGATACGGAACGACTAGAATGCCTCTGGAGTGTAGAACATCCATGGTGGTTGCCATGACCTTGGTAAACGTTCTTGGAGCTGTGGCGAGTCCGAACGGGAGAGCGACAAACTGGTAGTGGTCTTGGTTGACCGCGAACCTGAAAAACCTTTGATGGGCGGGAGCAAATGTTATGTGGAGATATGCGTCTTGTATGTCTATGGAGGCAAGATATTCTCCCTACTCCATGGATGCTATGATGGACTGGAGGGACTCTGCTGTGAGCTCATTTTCGGGTTTGCCTCTGGCTTCTGGTGAGGGTTATGGAGCTGGCTGTGACAGAGGAGTAGTGAGTTCTCTATCAGGACTCCCTCTGTTGGTAAAGGGAGGTAATGAAGCTGATCTAAATGGCAGAGACCGGCCACCTGAGGAAGAGGACTGCGATTGGACATCAGGAGTTTCTGATTGGATTTAAGGCAGCCGACTCCCTAGTTTCTTGCTGGCGATTTTTCCTGACTGTGGCTTCTGGTTTCCAGTTTGGTTCCTGCCTTCCTAAAGCTAAGTTTTCTCTGCTATTGTTCATATGAGATTTTGTCTGGTTTACTTAGTTTTTGTGTTCAGCCAGCCCTGGCTGGGACTGGGCTGAATCCCCATTTTGTCTCTGATCAGTTGATCTCTTTTGCTCTGTCTTCAGAATATACCTGAGTGCTGATATAGTGATTTGAAGTCTAGCGACTTCAGGGCCTTTTTCTATCAGACGTGTTGGACATTTTTTTTGGCAGGGTTTTTTGCGTGATTGCAGACAGCAGCTTTTCTTTCCTGTCCTTTCTAGTTAGTGAGGGCCCCATCGTTTGCTCAGCCTATCTTTCTATCTGTGTCTGTGTTTTCATCTTGTTTCACAGACAATACATGTTGGGGGCTGTCTATTGCTTTGGGGTAGTTTAGATTTCCCCTTTCTTCCTTTATGCTTATTTAGTTCTCCGGCCGTGACGAGGCGTCTAGGACCTCCGTAGGCAAGCTCCATGGCTACTGCTAGTTGCCAACCTCTCTGGTTTTCTGGGCTTAGCTTGCTTTTTGTTTTTTTCCTCCTCGGTGACCCATTCATAACAGAATCACCAGCCATACCGCAGATTCTAGGGTACTCAAAAGCAGGAGAGAATTGTAAAAAAAAAAAAAAAAGTGTCAGAATTTTTTTTTTGTATGTATATTTTCTTTTTTTTTCCTGGGGCCGTAGGAGGATTCTTTTTTTTTTTCTTTTTCTCCTTGATGGAGATTAAGCAATTGTCTGATCATGTGGAGCAGCTCGCTGCTGAAGTGCAGGGAATTTCCGCCTTTCTCACTCATTCACATGCTGTTGAACCAAGGATCCCTGCTCCTGATGTGTTTTCTGGGGATCGGTCTAAATTTTTGAATTTTAAGAATTGTAAATTATTTCTTGCCTTGAAGCCTAACTCATCGGGGAGCTCTGCGCAGCAGGTTAAATTACCATCCCCTTGCTGCGCGGCGATCCCCAGGATTGGGTGTTTTCTTTGACACCTGAAGATCCTGTTTTGACTAATGTGGATGCATTTTTTCAAGCCTTGGAGTTGTTATATAATGAACCTAATGCTATTGATCAAGCTGAGAGAGCCCTATTGGCATTGAACCAGGGTCAGGATCCTGCAGAGTTATACTGTCAGAAATTCTGAAGGTGGGCGGTCCTTACTACATGGAATGCATTGGCAGCTCTCTTTCGGAAGGGTTTGTCTGAGACTTTAAAAGATACTATGGTGGGATTTCCTGTTTCCTCTGGTCTTGACGATTCTATGTCATTAGTAGAGTTGAGCGACTTTTGATTTTTTAGGGTCGCGTTTCGTTTCGTGAAACCCGACTTTTCTAAAAGTCGGATCGAGCAAGATCGTCCGATTATAGGGAAAAGTCGGGGTCGTCCCGAAACACGAAACCCAATGTAAGTCAATGGGGAATAAAAGTCGGCAGTGAGAGGAGGACAGGAAACACACCTACAGTGCCCATTTGAATGCCAAAAGCATCAATTCTTCTTACTTAAGCTTGTCAACCTTAATTAACTTCATAATACAAGTTACGCACTGAAAAATGGGGGTTATTTGGCTAAAGTTGTGGGGGGGGAGGGCTGGCTGCAGGTTTTCATGTGCCCTGGGCGAAAGAGCGCCCCTTTAACACATACCACAACTCATCATGCTCCGATACGGCAGAGAAATAGCAGTATAGTACAATGAAAAATACCTCACTTTTTACATCTCATGACGAGGCCCATCTATTTCTCCATACAGAATCATTGGTCCCATATAATGTTTGAAACAGTATATGATGAGCTCCACATAATGGTACAGTATATGTTGGTCATCATGGATGAAGCTCCACTGTCTTATGGGCCCAAATAATGCTCCAAACATAATGGGCCCCATTTCTAATGCTCTAGTGTATAATGGGCCCTGTAAATGCTGCTCCAGTGTCTGATGTACACCTTTGGAATGTTCCAGTGTATGGTGGGCCCCATCTATCATTCTCCAGAGTATAGTGCTCCCCAAAAATTGCTGTCCCAACATTGAAAACAATCAAATAAGTCTCCTCGCTAGGGAATCCCTGTACTTCTCTGGATTCCTCGTCGTCCCCATCTTCCATCTCACTGCACAGTATTTCAACTTTGCAAGTGCTGTGATCCTGGGCAAGCAGGGGGGGTCCACTCATTGGCGACGGCACTGGCACAGGGCCCATGATAGTACGGTGGTGTGTCTGATGGCGGGTGGGCCGAACCTGCACTTTCATCTGCAGCTTCCTCTTTGTCACCGTGTAAGATGGAACTGTATATGGGAAGGGTAACCTGAGTTTCATCAGGGTCAGATTCAGGTCATGTAGCATGCGAGGGGAATGTAGTGGTCTGGGTCAATGTACCAGCAGATTCATCGAGCAGTGGCTGGGCATCAGTGCACTTGTGTCGCCCCCAGGAGTACGGTCGCCACAGTGGCATTACCTTCTTCCTAGGGAGTGTGATGTCATGCTTGGGAGCAACGAAGGATCTCTCTAGCAGGTTAACTGATTGGGCGGCATTATTCCCACGAGTCATGACCCTCCAAACAGCGTTCATGAAGGCAAAGTGTTTGTTTTACGTGGGCAGTATGGTTGTAAAGCTGAACCTTAAAGGAATGTCCAGAAGGGCACCACCAGGAGTGGAGCCTACGGTTAAATTCGACTCCACCTGGGAAACCTCAACCATGCCAGATACAGAACAGATGCATACATTGCAAGCTTAATTCCGTTAACGAACGAGACTCCGTCATGCCCCGCGGTCCGAGTCCGGCTTACTAGAGGGACACGTGAGGCTCTGGCACATGAGATTGGCCAATAACTGGTGTGTCATGCCCTTACATGTCCGTGGCTGCATGTGCGCTACACTGAAAAGGCCAGCGTTTGTCGCTTACGGGTGCAGATAACCCGCTGAACAACGTTAGTGATGGGGATCACTGATTACAATTATTACCCGCGAACGATGATTTCCCAGTAAGTGCAGGTCAACCGCAGTTCCGGAATTAGGCCTAACCGTCATTCCTGAAAAAATTAAAAACTTACGTGTGCAAACCACAGGTGCTGTAGCTTGCTTAACAGCTCGCCAGCCGTTCTCACGCCCAGTATGGATTACACGTGATTGAACAAAGGTGAGAAAGGGTACCGTATCCCCAGATAACATGTATGGATAGCGTACACATTCAAAATATATGTCTATACATCAGGAGGCAGGCTCAGACGGTGTTAGGCCCAGTATGGATTACACGTGATTGCACAAAGGTTAGAAAGGGTACCGTATCCCCGGATAACATGTATGGATAGCGTACAAATTCAAAATATATGTCTATACATCAGGAGGCAGGCTCAGACGGTGTTAGGCCCAGTATGGATTGCACGTGATTGCACAAAGGTTAGAAAGGGTACCGTATCCCCGGATAACATGTATGGATAGCGTACACATTCAAAATATATGTCTCAGGAGGCAGGCTCAGACGGTGTCAGGCCCAGTATGGATTGCACGTGATTGCACAAAGGTTAGAAAGTGTACCGTATCCCCGGATAACATGTATGGATAGCGTACACATTCAAAATATATGTCTCAGGAGGCAGGCTCAGACGGTGTTAGGCCCAGTATGGATTGCACGTGATTGCACAAAGGTTAGAAAGGGTACCGTATCCCCGGATAACATGTATGGATAGCGTACACATTCAAAATATATGTCTCAGGAGGCAGGCTCAGACGGTGTCAGGCCCAGTATGGATTGCACGTGATTGCACAAAGGTTAGAAAGGGTACCGTATCCCCGGATAACATGTATGGATAGCGTACACATTCAAAATATATGTCTCAGGAGGCAGGCTCAGACGGTGTTAGGCCCAGTATGGATTGCACGTGATTGCACAAAGGTTAGAAAGGGTACCGTATCCCCGGATAACATGTATGGATAGCGTACACATTCAAAATATATGTCTCAGGAGGCAGGCTCAGACGGTGTCAGGCCCAGTATGGATTGCACGTGATTGCACAAAGGTTAGAAAGGGTACCGTATCCCCGGATAACATGTATGGATAGCGTACACATTCAAAATATATGTCTCAGGAGGCAGGCTCAGACGGTGTCAGGCCCAGTATGGATTGCACGTGATTGCACAAAGGTTAGAAAGGGTACCGTATCCCCGGATAACATGTATGGATAGCGTACACATTCAAAATATATGTCTCAGGAGGCAGGCTCAGACGGTGTTAGGCCCAGTATGGATTGCACGTGATTGCACAAAGGTTAGAAAGGGTACCGTATCCCCAGATAACATGTATGGATAGCGTACACATTCAAAATATATGTCTATACATCAGGAGGCAGGCTCAGACGGTGTCAGGCCCAGTATGGATTGCACGTGATTGCACAAAGGTTAGAAAGGGTACCGTATCCCCGGATAACATGTATGGATAGCGTACACATTCAAAATATATGTCTCAGGAGGCAGGCTCAGACGGTGTCAGGCCCAGTATGGATTGCACGTGATTGCACAAAGGTTAGAAAGGGTAACGTATCCCCGGATAACATGTATGGATAGCGTACACATTCAAAATATATGTCTCAGGAGGCAGGCTCAGACGGTGTTAGGCCCAGTATGGATTGCACGTGATTGCACAAAGGTTAGAAAGGGTACCGTATCCCCGGATAACATGTATGGATAGCGTACACATTCAAAATATATGTCTCAGGAGGCAGGCTCAGACGGTGTTAGGCCCAGTATGGATTGCACGTGATTGCACAAAGGTTAGAAAGGGTACCGTATCCCCAGATAACATGTATGGATAGCGTACACATTCAAAATATATGTCTCAGGAGGCAGGCTCAGACGGTGTCAGGCAGAGTATGGATTTGACAGCCCAGATTACACAGCGGAGGAGCAGGGAGAGGTAAAGATTGCAACTGCTGGGGCCCTGCCCAAGCAAGGGGGGCCCACTCGTGGGCGTCGGTACTGGCACTGGGCCCCTCATAGTACAGCGGTGTGTCTGACGGCGGGTGTGCACCACCACCGTCAGAGACACTTGATTGCACTATGAGGGACCCTGTGCCAGTGCCCGCGCCCAAGAGTCGGCCTACCCACCTGTCCAGGGCAACGGCACTCGCACGGTGTCGTGCGCTAGGTGGTGACCCCGGCCATGGGGGTGGAGGCAGCACAGTTAGGGAGTTTTAGAAAGTGGCATATGTTGATGTTGGACATTCAGCTGATGCAAAAGGCGAAATAGGTGAAGTCCCAGGAAGAGGTGGACCAAAGCAAGCCATTTTTCTGTCACCCTATGTGTCATCAGGGGAAGGTGGGACAAAATCCTTGGAAACCCATGCATGGTTCATTTTAATGAAAGTTAGATCATCCACATTTTGGGTTGACAGACGGGTCCTTTTTTCTGTCAGGATTGATCCAGCTGCACTGAAGACTCTTTCCGATAGCACACTTGCAGCTGGGCAAGCGAGCTCCTGTAAGGCATATTGGGCCAATTCAGGCCAGGTGTCCAGTTTAGCGGCCCAATAGTCAAAGGGGAATGACCTGTGTGGGAGAACATCGATATGGGAGGAAAAGTAGTTTGTAACCATAGTTGACAACTGCTGTCTCCTGTCACTTTCCATCAATGCAGTATTACCAGTTGTGTGAGCGGTATTTGAAAAATCAGTCCACAACATTGTCATGAAACCCCTGTCTCCAACGCCACTTCTGCTGTGTGCACCACGAACACCTCTGCCAAGCTGCCCCTGGCCCGTACGGCTCGTGTGAGAACCATCACCGCTGCTGTGTGCTGGGAATGCCTCAAGCAACCGATTTACCAGAGTTGCTTGTTTATTAGCCAATATTAGGTCAAGGTTCTCCTGTGGCATGATGTTTTGTAATTTGCCTTTATAGCGTGGATCCAGGATGCTGGCCAACCAGTAGTCGTCATCGTTCATCATTTTGGCAATGCGGGGGTCCCTTTTTAGGATCTGCAAGGCATAATCTGACATGTGGGCCAATGTTCCTGGTGTCAATGATGCACTGCGAGTGCTGGGTGGAGGAGCACTTTCTGGCAAATCCACATCCCTCCAGTCATGCACAAACCCTGTACCAGACCTTGCCATGCCAACATTTTCACTTGCCCCACGAGATGCATCCTCCTCCCCTAAGTAATCATCTCCATCATCATCCTCCTCCTCCTCTTCTTCCTCCACCTCGTCCAGGAGAGGTCCCTGAGCAGACAATGGCTGAATGTCATTAAGGATTCCCTCCTCCTCTTCCTCCTCATCAACATTGGCTGCAGACGCCTGCTCCTTAAGGTGCGTCAAAGTTTGCATGAGCAGACGCATAAGTGGGATGCTCATGCTTAGGATGGCGTCGTCTGCGCTTACCAGCCGTGTGCATTCCTCAAAACACTGAAGGACTTTACAGAGGTCTTTCAGCTTCGACCACTGCACACCTGTCAACTCCATGTCTGCTCTCAAAGTGCCTGGCCGTGTATCCTCCCACAAATGCATTATGGCCTGCCTCTGCTCGCACAGCCGCTCCACCATGTGCAGGGTGGAGTTGCACCTTGTTGCAATGTCGATAATGAGGCGGTGGTTGGGAAGGTGGAGCAATCGCTTCAACTTCTGCATACGAACGGAGTGTACAGGCGACCGGCGGATGTGCGCGCACAGTCTTCGCACCTTCTGGAGCAGGGCTGTTAACTCCGGATAATTTTTGAGGAAGCACTGCACCACCAGGTTCAAGGTGTGAGCCAAGCAAGGTATGTGGCTGAGTTTTGAAAGGGCTATGGCTGCCACAAAATTACGGCCGTTATCACTAACTACCTTGCCTGCCTCAAGATGTACACTGCCCAGCCATGACTCAGTTTGTCGCTTCAAGTACTCGGCCAGCACCTCGGCGGTGTGTCTGTCGCCCAAACACATCATCTGCAACACAGCCTGCTGACGCTTTCCACTAGCTGCTCGATAGGGGGACACATCGTGTGCAACAGTGGCAGCTGCAGATGGAGTGCTCGTATGAATGCGCTCTGTGGACGAGCTTTCGCTTCTGGAGGAGGAGGAGGAGGGTCGAACGCCTACAGCCAACTGTTTCCTATACCGTGGGCTAGGCAGCACTGTCCCACCACCGCTGTCCCCTGTGGACCCTGCATCCACCACATTAACCCAGTGCGCAGTGATGGACACGTAACGGCCCTGGCCATGCCGACTGGACCATGCATCAGTTGTGAGGTGCACCTTTCCTCTCACTGACTGCTTGAGTGCATGGACAATGCGGTCTTTCACATGATGGTGGAGGGCTGGGATGGCTTTGCGAGAGAAGAAGTGGCGACTGGGTAGGTCATAGCGTGGTACTGCATAGGCCATGAGTTCGCAGAAAGCTGTGCTTTCCACCAACCGAAAGGGCATCATCTCAAACGAGATTAGTTTGGCAATGTGGGCGTTCAAACCCAGTGTACGCGGATGAGAGACTGAGTACTTTCTTGACCTACTCATAGTGTCTGTGAGGGTGAGCTGGACTTGAGAGCTGCATATGGTGGAAGTAGCGGTGGACAGGGAGGACTGAGAGAGGGTTGATGATGGTGATGGAGTTGGTGTTCTTTCTGATGGCCTAGAATCAGTCTTTCGTTGATATAACAGTGGGATTCCCTGACTGCTGTGGCCTTGCAACGACACCTCAACATTTGCTGCTGTGCTAACCGGTGGGCTTACAGTGGGGGAAACAATGTAGCGTTGCTGACTACCTTCGTTGTGATCAGTTGCACATGTGGCACTTGAGGTTTGGTGTTGTGTCCACGCTTGCAAGTGCATGCTGGTTAAATGTCTAAGCATGCAACTGGTATTCAAATTTTTCAGATTTTTCCCTCGGCTAAAGGTCTTTGCGCACTTCTTACAGATAACCTTGGCCTGATCATGAGGATTTTGTTCAAAAAAGTGCCACACTGCACTCTTCCTACTTTGGCATTTTGCGGCCTAGCACGCTGTGATCTTTTGACCCTCTGGACAAGCTGTCTAGCAACTCTTTTTATGTTTGGAACCTGTCTTTGGAGTGCTATGGGCCTGCCAGATAACAGCTGTTGCGATGTCGATGTCTGCTGTGGATGCTCCTCATCTGAGCTATTGGAAGCAGCACCCTCTTCCCCCAATGGATGCCAATCTGGGTCAACAACTGGGTCATCCATCACCTCCTCTTCTATGTCATGTGCACCTTCCTCTGTGTCACCGTGTATGGTGGTATAGTGTGCGGGAAGGGGCACCTGAGTCTCATCAGGGTCAGAATCTGGCTCTGTACACTGCGAGGACAATGTAGTGCTCTGAGTGAATGTACCAGCAGAATCATCCATCAGCGGCTGTGCATCAGTGCACTCCATGTCAGATTCATCTTGGCCTGGGTAATTCACCATTTGACTTGATAATCCAGGCATGGTATGTGAAAACAGCTCCATGGAGTAATCAGTAGTATGGCCTGCGTCATCCTTCAATCTTGGTTGGGGTGAAGGACACAAGGAAAGGTGTGGTTCATGAACATGAGCCTCCAATGACGACTCAGTGCTTTTACTTTTTACAACTGAAGAAGAGGAGGCGATAGAGCTGGAGGCTGAGTCAGCAATGTAAGACCAAACTTTTTCCTGATGCTCTGGCTTTAAAAGCGGTTTGCCAACTCCTAGAAAACTAAGCGTTCGAGGCCTTATGTAGCCAGACGATGATGCAGGCTCAACACCTCCTGCATTCGGTCCTATTTTGCTCTTGCCACTACCATCAGATCCACCACCAACACCATCATTACCAGCTGCCAACCCCCGCCCAATTCCACGGCCTCTTCCACCAGCCTTCCTCATTTTTGGTAGAAATGTAGACAAAATCCAACAAACTATGTAGTAATGTAAAACAAGGTACAAGGTGTCTATAGGACAGGGGAGATTTTGAATTTCTGCAGACACTTGTGGACACTGGACACTTGTGGATTGTGTGAGGCCCAATGAATATCTGAGCGCTATGTGACAGGCTCGATGGCACAGCTGTGACCAAAGTGACGAGAGGATAAGGGAGATTTTGAATCTCTGCACACACTTTTGGACACTGGACACTTGTGGATTGTGTGAGGCCCAATGAATATCTGAGCGCTATGTGACAGGCTCGATGGCACAGCTGTGACCAAAGTGACGAGAGGATAAGGGAGATTTTGAATCTCTGCACACACTTTTGGACACTGGACACTTGTGGATTGTGTGAGGCCCAATGAATATCTGAGCGCTATGTGACAGGCTCGATGGCACAGCTGTGACCAAAGTGACGAGAGGATAAGGGAGATTTTGAATCTCTGCACACACTTTTGGACACTGGACACTTGTGGATTGTGTGAGGCCCAATGAATATCTGAGCGCTATGTGACAGGCTCGATGGCACAGCTGTGACCAAAGTGACGAGAGGATAAGGGAGATTTTGAATCTCTGCGCACACTTTTGGACACTGGACACTTGTGGATTGTGTGAGGCCCAATGAATATCTGAGCGCTATGTGACAGGCTCGATGGCACAGCTGTGACCAAAGTGACGAGAGGATAAGGGTGATTTTGAATCTCTGCACACACTTTTGGACACTGGACACTTGTGGATTGTGTGAGGCCCAATGAATATCTGAGCGCTATGTGACAGGCTCGATGGCACAGCTGTGACCAAAGTGACGAAAGGATAAGGGAGATTTTGAATCTCGGCGCACACTTTTGGACACTGGACACTTGTGGATTGTGTGAGGCCCAATGAATATCTGAGCGCTATGTGACAGGCTCAATGGCACAGCTGTGACCAAAGTGACGAGAGGATAAGGGAGATTTTGAATCTCTGCGCACACTTTTGGACACTGGACACTTGTGGATTGTGTGAGGCCCAATGAATATCTGAGCGCTATGTGACAGGCTCGATGGCACAGCTGTGACCAAAGTGACGAGAGGATAAGGGAGATTTTGAATCTCTGCGCACACTTTTGGACACTTGTGGATTGTGTGAGGCCCAATGAATATCTGAGCGCTATGTGACAGGCTCGATGGCACAGCTGTGAACAAAGTGACGAGAGGATAAGGGAGATTTTGAATCTCTGCACACACTTTTGGACACTGGACACTTGTGGATTGTGTGAGGCCCAATGAATATCTGAGCGCTATGTGACAGGCTCGATGGCACAGCTGTGACCAAAGTGACGAGAGGATAAGGGAGATTTTGAATCTCTGCGCACACTTTTGGACACTGGACACTTGTGGATTGTGTGAGGCCCAATGAATATCTGAGCGCTATGTGACAGGCTCAATGGCACAGCTGTGACCAAAGTGACGAGAGGATAAGGGAGATTTTGAATCTCTGCGCACACTTTTGGACACTGGACACTTGTGGATTGTGTGAGGCCCAATGAATATCTGAGCGCTATGTGACAGGCTCGATGGCACAGCTGTGACCAAAGTGACGAGAGGATAAGGGAGATTTTGAATCTCTGCGCACACTTTTGGACACTGGACACTTGTGGATTGTGTGAGGCCCAATGAATATCTGAGCGCTATGTGACAGGCTCGATGGCACAGCTGTGAACAAAGTGACGAGAGGATAAGGGAGATTTTGAATCTCTGCGCACACTTTTGGACACTGGACACTTGTGGATTGTGTGAGGCCCAATGAATATCTGAGCGCTATGTGACAGGCTCGATGGCACAGCTGTGACCAAAGTGACGAAAGGATAAGGGAGATTTTGAATCTCTGCACACACTTTTGGACACTGGACACTTGTGGATTGTGTGAGGCCCAATGAATATCTGAGCGCTATGTGACAGGCTCGATGGCACAGCTGTGACCAAAGTGACGAGAGGATAAGGGAGATTTTGAATCTCTGCGCACACTTTTGGACACTGGACACTTGTGGATTGTGTGAGGCCCAATGAATATCTGAGCGCTATGTGACAGGCTCGATGGCACAGCTGTGACCAAAGTGACGAGAGGATAAGGGAGATTTTGAATCTCTGCGCACACTTTTGGACACTGGACACTTGTGGATTGTGTGAGGCCCAATGAATATCTGAGCGCTATGTGACAGGCTCGATGGCACAGCTGTGACCAAAGTGACGAGAGGATAAGGGAGATTTTGAATCTCTGCGCACACTTTTGGACACTGGACACTTGTGGATTGTGTGAGGCCCAATGAATATCTGAGCGCTATGTGACAGGCTCGATGGCATAGCTGTGACCAAAGTGACGAGAGGATAAGGGAGATTTTGAATCTCTGCGCACACTTTTGGACACTGGACACTTGTGGATTGTGTGAGGCCCAATGAATATCTGAGCACTATGTGACAGGCTCGATGGCACAGCTGTGACCAAAGTGACGAGAGGATAAGGGAGATTTTGAATCTCTGCGCACACTTTTGGACACTGGACACTTGTGGATTGTGTGAGGCCCAATGAATATCTGAGCGCTATGTGACAGGCTCGATGGCACAGCTGTGACCAAAGTGACTACAGGATAAGGGAGATTGGATTGCTTTTAAAAAAGCAGTTTGCGGAGCAGTGGGTAAACAGCAATGCCAGCCTGTCAGGAAGCCTTAAAAGGCAGCCCAACAACCAACACCACTGATACACCACAATATAGCCTCCCCTTGCACTGCACACACAGTGACTTGTGTGTTGTGCAGGCCAAATTGCTAGCAGCAGAAGCAGTTTTTTTGTCTTCTTCCCTGCCTAACGCTCTCCCTACAGAATCAGCAGCAACCTCTCCCTATACTGAGATCGGCAGAAGTAAGATGGCGGTCGGCGTGCACACCCTTTTATACCCCCTGTGACGCCCACCAAAGCAAGCCAATCACTTGCATGCCCTTCTGAAAGATTTTGGGGACCCCTGCCTATGTCACCACGTTGCCCACAGTGTCCGTGGATCCTGATTGGCTGTAAAAGAGCGCAAAACAAACTTTTGAAACGCGACTTTGGCGCGTAAGTCGCCGACCTCGTGGCCGACCTCATCCTAGGGTCGGGTTTCGTTTCATGAAACCCGACTTTGCCAAAAGTCGGCGACTTTTGAAATTTTTCGACCTGTTTCGCTCAACTCTAGTCATTAGCCATTCAAGTTGATCGGCGTTTACGTGAACGCAAGACTACACGGGAGGCGCTGCCACATTTTAAACAAATGTCTGAACCTATGCAATGTGATGGAGTTTTGTCTAGGGCGCAACGTCAGGAGTTTAGAAGGCGTAATAAGCTGTGTTTTTTCTGTGGAGATGCCTCTCATGTTATTTCTGTCTGCCCTAAACGAGAGAAACGTTTTGCACACACATTTGCTGTGGGTGGTGTACAACCTAAGTTTCTTTTGGCAATTACTCTGATCTGCTCCTTATCCACATTTTCCGCGAAGGCTTTTGTGGATTCAGGAGCGGCCTTGAATCTAATGGACTTGGATTTTGCTAAACGTTGTGGTTTTCCTATGACACCTCTGCGGACACCTATTCCTTTGAGGGGTATTGATGCTACTCCTTTGGCGAAGAATAAACCTCAGTTTTGGACCCAGGTGATAATGCGGGTCGCCCCAGACCACGAAGAAAATGGCAGATTTTTGGTGTTGCATAGTTTATATGATACCATTGTTCTGGGTTTTCCCTGGTTGCAAATCCATAATCCAGTTTTGGATTGGAAATCTGTGTCTGTGGTGAGTTGGGGTTGTCGGTGTGCTCTTGGCGACACTCCTGTTTTCTCCACCTCTCCCCAGTCGCATGATGTTCCTGACTATTTGGCTGATTTTTATGATGTATTTAGTGAGAGCAAGTCTGCGTCTTTGCCTCCTCATAGGAGTTATGACTGTGCAATTGAGTTGAGACCTGGGTGTAAATTTCCCAAGGGTCGACTTTTCAATGTATCTATATCCGAACACGAGGCTATGCGATCTCATATTAAGGAGTCGTTGGAGAAGGGTCATATTAGACCATCCTCTTCGCCCTTAGGTGCTGTTTTTTTTTTCGTGGCCAAGAAAGATGGTTCATTAAGGCCTTGTATTGGCTATCGTTCCCTCAACAAAATTACGGTTAAATTTGAGTATCCGTTACCCCTGATTTCTTCTCCAGAGTCAAAGGTGCTTGCTGGTTTACTAAGCTTGACCTCAGGGGGGCGTATAATCTTATTCGCATCAAGCATGGGGATGAATGGAAGAGGGCGTTTAATACTCCGGAGAGACATTTTGAGTACCTGGTGATGCCTTTTGAGCTCACTAATGCCCCTTCTGTCTTCTAATCCTTCATGAATTATATTTTCCAGGACTTTGTGGATAAGTTTTTGATCATCTATCTGGATGATATTTTGATCTTTTCCAGGGATTGGGATTCTCATGTGGAACATGTTCGGACTGTGTTCCGGATTTTGAGGGAGAATTCCTTGTATGTTAAGGTATCGAAGTGCCTTTTTGGTGTACAGAGGATTTCATTTTTGGGATTTATTTTGTCTCCGTCAACTATTGAAATGGACCCGGCCAAGGTACAGGCCATTTATGATTGGCTGCAGCCCACTTCTTTGAAGGCTCTCCAGAAGTTTTAGGGTTTTGCTAATTTTTATCGTAAATTTATAGCCAATTTTTCTGGTATTGCTAAACCACTGACTGATTTAACTAAGAAGGGTGCTGATGTGCTGAATTGGTCTTCAGAGGCTGTTTCGGCCTTTCAGGAGCTAAAGCGGAGGTTCACTTCTGCTCCGGTTTTGCGGCAACCTGATGTCTCACTTCCTTTTCAGGTGGAGGTAGATGCTTCAGAGATTGGTGCAGGAGCTGTTTTGTCCCAAAAAGATCCGGTGACGTCTAAAATGAATCCCTGTGCCTTCTTTTCCCGAAAGTTCTCCCCATCTGAACGCAACTATGATGTGGGGAATCGGGAATTGTTAGCCATGAAATGGGCATTTGAGGAGTGGAGACATTGGTTGGAGGGAGCTAGACATCAAGTTGTGGTCCTCACTGACCACAAGAATTTGATTTACCTTGAGTCGGCCAAACGCTTGAATCCTACACAGGCTAGGTGGGCCTTGTTTTTTACACGTTTTGATTTTGTGGTCTCCTTTCTTCCAGGCACTAAGAATGTTAAGGCAGACGCCCTTTCTACGAGTTTCTTTGCTGATTCTCCTATTGTGACCAAGCCTACTACCATCCTAGGTGAGGGGGTAGTTCTTTCTGCCATCTCGCCCGATTTGAGACGTGCTCTGGAAGAATTCCAGGAGGACAAACCTGAGCGTTGTCCTATGGGAAAATTGTATGTTCCTGACCAGTGGAGGAAGAGAGTGATGTCTGAAGTTCATTGCTCCGCATTGGCTGGTCATCCAGGTATTTTTGGCACCAGAGATTTGGTGAGTCGGTCTTTTTGGTGGCCCGCCTTCTCGTGATGTCAGGAATTTTGTGCAGTCCTGTGGAACTTGTTCCCGGTCTAAACCCTGTTCTCGCTCTAGTGGGTTGTTGATGCCCTTGCCGGTGCCTAAGAGGCCATGGACCCATATTTCAATGGATTTTATTTCTGATCTTCCTGTCTCTCAGAGAATGACTTATCTGGGTGATTTGTGATAGATTCTCTAAGATGGTCCATCTTGTACCACTACCAAAGTTGCCATCTTCCTCAGAGTTGGTACCCTTGTTTTTACAACAGGTGGTTCGGTTGAATGGGATTCCTCAGAACATTGTATCGGACAGAGGAGTTCAGTTTGTTTCCAGATTCTGGAAAGACTTTTGTTCCAAGCTGGGAATTCAGTTGTCCTTCTCCTCTGCGTTTCACCCTCAGACCAATGGGCAGACGGAGAGAACAAACCAGACTTTGGAGTCCTATTTGAGATGTTTTATATCTGATCAGGATGATTGGGTTTCATTTTTGCCCTTGGCCGAATTCGCTTTAAATAATAGAGCTAGTTCTGCCACCTTGATGTCGCCCTTTTTCTGTAACTTTGGGTTTCATCCTCGATTTTCTTCAGGGCAAGTGGAATCTTCAGCCTGCCCAGGTGTTGACACTGTGGTACAGAGAATGCAGCAGATTTAGGACCAAGTAGTGGATAAGTTGTTTCTCTCCCAGGAAAAGGCCCAGCGGTTTTCTAACCGGCATAGGACCATTGGTCACCGGTTTAAAGTGGGTTATATGGTTTGGTTGTCAAAGAATATCTCTATGAAGGTGGCTTCTCCAAAGTTCATGCCAAGATTTATTGGACCTTACAAGATTTTGGAGATTCTTAATCCGGTTTCTTTTCGATTGGCTCTTCCTGTTACGTTTAAGATCCATAACGTGTTTCATAAGTCGCTGTTGAAGGGATATGTTGAGCCAGTAGTTTCTATACTACATATCTAAAGGGCTGTCACATTGTAGAAGGCTCAACTTTATTCTCATTTGCACAAGGAAAGACTAGAAGCAATGGGATGAAACTGAATGGGAGGAGACACAGATTAGATATTAGAAAAAACTTTTTGACAGTTAGAGTGATCAATGAGTGGAACAGGCTGCCACGAGAAGTGGTGAGTTCTCCTTCAATGGAAGTCTTCAAACAGAGGCTGGACAGACATCTGACTGGGATGATTTAGCGAATCCTGCTTTGAGCAGGGGGTTGGACCAGATGGCCCAGGAGGTCCCTTCCAACTCTACGATTCTATGATTCTATGATTCTATGGCTGCACCTCCTGACCCTGTATTGGTTGAAGGTAATGTGGAATATGAGGTAGAGAAAATACTGGATTCTCGTCTGGCTAGACAGAGACTCCAGTATTTGGTCAAGTGGAAGGGTTATGGCCAGGAGGACAATTCTTGGGTCTCTGCCTCTGATATTCATGCCGATAGATTGGTTTGTGCTTTTCATCGGGCCCATCCTGATCGGCCCGGTGGCGTGGATGAGGGTTCGGTGACCCCTCCTCAAGGGGGCAGGTGCTGTTGTGAGCTCATTTTCGGGTTTGCCTCTGGCTTCTGGTGAGGGTTATGGAGCTGGCTGTGCTGACAGAGGAGTAGTGAGTTCTCTATCTGGACTCCCTCTGTTGGTGAAGGGAGGTAATGAAGCTGATCTAAATGGCAGAGACCGGCCACCTGAGGAAGAGGACTGCGATTGGACATCAGGAGTTTCTGATTGGATTTAAGGCAGCCAACTCCCTAGTTTCTTGCTGGTGATTTTTCCTGACTGTGGCTTCTGGCTTCCAGTTTGGTTCCTGCCTTCTGAAAGCTAAGTTTTCTCTGCTATTGTTCATATGAGTTTTTGTTTGGTTTACTTAGTTTTTGTGTTCAGCCAGCCCTGGCTGGGATTGGGCTGAATCCGCATTTTGTCTCTGATCAGCTGATCTCTTTTGCTCTGTCTTCAGAATATACCTGAGTGCTGATATAGTGATTTGAAGTCTAGCGACTTCAGGGCCTTTTTCTATCAGACGTGTTGGACATTTTTTTTGGCAGGGTTTTTGCGTGATTGCAGACAGCAGCTTTTCTTTCCTGTCCTTTCTAGTTAGTGAGGGCCCCATCGTTTGCTCAGCCTATCTTTCTATCTGTGTCTGTGTTTTCTTCTTGTTTCACCGACAATACATGTTGGGGGCTGTCTACTGCTTTGGGGTCTGCTCTGGGGCAGTTTAGATTTCCCCTTTCTTCCTTTAGGCTTATTTAGTTCTCCGGCCGTGACGAGGCGTCTAGGACCTCCGTAGTCACACTCCACGGCTACTGCTAGTTGTTGTGGATAGGATCAGGGGTCTGCAATCCGCTAGTTACCAACCTCTCCAGTTTTCTGGGCTTAGCTTGCTTTTTGTTTTTTCCTCCTCGGTGACTCATTCAAAACAGGACTCCATGCGAAAATGACGGACCCGTACATATTTGTTGAGCTGTTTTAGGTCTAGTATTGGCCTGACACTGCCTCTTTTCTTGGGAACTACAAATAGATTGGAGTAGAACCCTCGGAATCTTTCGTTCGCGGGTACTGGTACTACGACTCATGCTTGAAGGAGAGAGGAGACCACTTGGTGAAAGGCACGGGCCTAGTCTGGTGGTGTTGGTGGAGTAGAGAGGAAGAACCGGTTTGGTGGAGTGGAAGTGAACTCTATCTTGTATCCGGAAGACACTATTTCCCTGACCCACCTGTCTTCTGTAGTAGGCAGCCAGACTTGCTGAAAGAGTAGAAGTCGCCCGCCTACTGGTGGGATGTCTTCCGGAGTTCGTGAGTCATGATGAAGCGAAGTTCTGAGGTTTTCCTCCCTTGGGTTTCGCTTGGCCTGCTTTTGACTGCCAAATACTGTCCGGTCTCGGCGCCGTCCGTGAGTTGTCCCTGCATGGAGAGCGGTTACAATTTTGCGCTGGGCGTGAGACGGACCAGACCAAAGAATTCCGAAAAGATCGGAATCTTGTTTGGTTTCGCCGTTTAAACGTGCGTTTAGGTTTCAGTTGAGGCAGAGAAGTACTCTTACCCCCAGTGGCATTGGATATCATTGTGTCCAACTTTTCGCCGAAAAGCCTTCCACTGAGGTACGGAAGATGGGTGAGGGACTTCTCTGAGGCCGCATCCGCTTTCCATTCCAGCAGCCAGAGGATACGCCGAATCGTAATGGCGTTTGCCGCTATCCCCGCTAGACCTCTTGCTGAGTCTAGGGCTGCATGAAGCATGTAGACTGCTACTACTGCTATTTGAACCGCTGGGTCCGAGAGCCCGGGACTTGAAGCTTGAAGCCCCTCCTGAAGTTTTTTGGCCCAAGCCAGGATGGCCTTGGCCGCCCAAACTGAAGCAAACGCAGGGGCTAGGGAGGCCCCTGCCACTTCGAAAATGGAACAAGCCGTGCGTTCTACTTGGCGGTCTGCTGCGTCCCTGAGGGTTGAGCCATCTGGCAGTGAGAGTATGGTCTGTGCTGCTAGTCTAGATACCGTGGGGGGGGGATCTGTCCACACTTTGGTGTCCTTCTGAGAGAAGGGTTACTTCACTTCCAGATATTTGCAATTGGCAAATTTTTTCTCGGGCTGCGAAAACTGCTTAGTAAGTATCATTTGAAACTCATGGTGATTAAGGAAGACCTTAGGCGGTTTCAGAACACTTTCAAAGCAAATCTTATGTCCTGGGGCTTCCGAGGCTGGATCTGAAATTTCCAGCACCTGATGGATGGCAGAAATTATGTCCTCAACTAGCGCTGTATTGCTAGGGGGACAAGGTACCACAGACCTCTCCGTTTCGTTGTCTGAGTCGGAGTCACAGATGCCTTCCGAATCCTGTGTATCGCTAAGACGTTCCCTGGTGGGCGATGTGGGGCGGAGGTCCTCTGTGGTAGGGGATCTCTGTGGAGAACTGCATTGTCTGTCACTGATAGGGGACTGCCTAGGTGACCTGGAATGACGGTGCCTCTCCCTGGGGGGGCTGACCATGTGCTATAGGACGACGCAGGTGATCGCGACCTGTGGGTCCGTTTACGTCTGTGAGAGTCGGAAACAGCATGTTCCTGAGACAAGTTGTCCGTTTGCTGGGTAACGTTCACAGCAGAGCCACAACCCTGCAGAGCTTGCAGCAATGTAGCGGTTAAGTTATCTATGGACTGTCATAGGCTGTGACATCTGAGTAGCCCATTCCGGCATGGTATCTGATACTGAAGCATTGGTAGGGACTCCCTGGGGTTCTGACCCAGAGTTCTGGATGCAATCCCGGCAGTGTGGCTACGTGCTGCCACTGGGGAGAGTGGTTTTGCAGGCTGTGCAGAATGCATAGAAACAGTCCTGCCTGGTTCTCTTTCTTGAGCCTGGCATAGTGCACAGACGATGGCTCTCAGGGATGCTACAGGGGTGGCTACGCAGAGGAACTCACAGAGAGCCGTATAGGTAATATGGATTCACAGCTGAGTAAAGAGAACCCAGCTGTGATCTTACCCCACCAGTGTGCGCCTAGGTCCAGCGCCAATTTACAGTTCTGTGCCCCCCGGAGACTGCTGTGGTTCTCCTACTTGCTGCATGCGTCCGTTGTGGGATATGGCCTGCAGCCAAAAAATGGCCACCGGGACGCTGAGGAGAGAAAGGAGGGGGCGGAGAGCTGGGGCGGAGAGCTGAAAAGGGCGTGCTGGGCTATGTAAAAACGCGCCCTTTCTGCCTCGATCCACCCCTCCTCTGACACTATAGAGTATCATTTTAGTCATCCGGGGGCGGGCGGAGAAAAGGCGGCGGCTTCAGCTAGGCCGAAGCCGCGGTCTCAAGTAGAGATCTGATGCCCAGAAGGGCTCCAGGGCGGCGCGGTAGTCCGGGAGGGGGTCGGATCTGCACCAGACCCCCCCGGAATGGGCGACTGGCTCGCGGTGGGGGCAGCAGGGGTAGCGGTTCCTGATTAGGGGTCCCTGTGAGGCGCTATGAGGCCGCTGCTGCTGCAGAGATGGGGCGCAGGGAGCCCTGTCTCTGCTGTTCCATGTCTGCCTGCACCCTCCCCCGGCCCCAGCAGGATCCCACAGCTGGTCTGGGGTCCCTGGTGCAGACTGCTACCTATTCACCGACTCTACCTGAGGTGTCTCAACCTAATGCCCCCTGAGGGGCATTAGGGAGGGTGCGTCTGTCACCGTCAGGGGGTCTTCATCCTCGCCTCGACCTCAACCCAGACCCCAAAGGGGTTGGGGAAGGAGAGGGGTCTCAACTTCGGACCAGTACCCGAGGGACTGTGGAAGGAGCGACATGGGGAATAGCCATCTCCACTTCAACTGAGCACCCCTAAAAATCTGTATCCGGACGAAAAAGAAAAACGGAAAAAAGGTGTGCCTCCTTGCGACACTAAGCAAAAACTGGAGAAGGCGGACGCCGTCCAGGGGTGTATACTGCAGAGGAGGAGCCATAGTTAATCTTGTTCAGATTATGCATAGTGTCGCCTCCTAGTGGACAGCAGCATAACACCCATGGTTCTGTGTCCCCCAATGAGGCGACAGAGTAAATTTATAAAAAAAAAAAACCCTATTAAATTCATTTTTTAGAAATAAAAAAAAACCCCAAAACAATAAAAGTACACATATTTAGTATTGCCGCGTCCATAACGACCCGCCCTATAAAACTGTCCCATTTGTTAACCTCTTTAGCGAAACCCCTTAAAAAATAAAAATTAAAAAATCAAAGCAAAAAAATAACGCTTTATTATCATACCGCCGAACAAAAAGTGCAATAACGCGCGATCAAAAAGACTGATATAAAAACCATGGCATCACTGAAAACGTCATCTTGTCCCGCAAAAAACGAGCTGCCACACAGCATCATCAGCGAAAAAATAAAAAAGTTATAGCTTGCAGAATAAAGCGATGCAAAAATAATTATTTTTTATATAAAATTGTTTTTATTGCATAAAAGCGCCAAAACATAAAAAAAGACCTAAATGAGGTATCGCCGTAACCGTACTGACCCGAAGAATAAAACCGCTTTATCAATATTACCACACGCGGAACAGTGTAAACGCACCCCCCAAAAGAAATTCATGAAATGCTGGTTTTTGTTCATTCTGAGTCCAAAAAAACAGAATAAAAAGCGATCAAAAAATGTCACATGCCCGAAAATGGTACCAATAAAAAATGTCAACTCGTCCCTCAAAAAATAAGACCTCACATGACTCGGTGGGTCAAATATGGAAAAATTATTGCTCTCAAAATGTGGTGATGCAAAAACTATTTTTACAATAAAAAGCGTCTTTTATTTAGCATATGACAGCTGCCAAACATAAAAACCGCCATAAATAGTAAATCAAACCCCCCGTTATCACCCCGTTAGTTAGGGAAAAATAATAAAATTATCCCCACATATGGGGTATCAGCATACTCAGGACAAATTGCAAAACAACTTTTGGGGTCCAATTTCTCCTGTTACCCTTAGGAAAATAAAAAATTGGGGGCAAACATCATTTTTGTGGAAAAAAATATGATTTTCACGCCCGGGCGTTATTAACTTCTGTGAAGCCCTTGGTGGTTCAAAGTGCTCACCACACATCTAGATAAGTTCCTTAAGGGGTCTAGTTTCCAAAATGGGGTCACTTGTGGGGGGTTTCCACTGTTTAGGAACATCAGGGGCTCTCCAAACGTGACATGGCATCCCATCTGAATTCCAGCCAATTTTGCATTGAAAAAGTCAAATGGCGCTCCTTCCCTTCTGAGCTCTGCCATGCGCCGAAACAGTGATTTCCCTCACATATCAGGTATCAGCGTACTCAGGACAAATTGCACAATAACTTTTGCAGTCCAATTTCTCCTGTTACCCTTGGTAAAATAAAAAAAAAATTGGACCTGAAGTAATTTTTTTGTGAAAAAAGTTAAATGTTCATTTTTTTTTTTTTAAACATTCAAAAAATTCCTGTGAAGCACCTGAAGGGTTAATAAACTTCTTGAATGTTGTTTTGAGCACCTTAAGGGGTGCAGTTTTCAGAATGGTGTCACTTTTGGGTATTTTCTATCATATAGACCAGTGGTCCCCAACCTTTTTTGCACCAGGGACCGGTTTCAAGCAAGACCATTCTTCCATGGCCCGGCAGGGCGGGGATGGAGGTGTGGCAGGGGCGGGGCTTTGGTCATAAGGGGGCGGGGCTATGGACACGGTTGTAGTGTAGCAGTGCATACTTATAATTAAATAACATTTATAATGTG
This sequence comes from Dendrobates tinctorius, assembly GCF_039654945.1. NCBI lineage: Eukaryota > Metazoa > Chordata > Amphibia > Anura > Dendrobatidae > Dendrobates > Dendrobates tinctorius. The sequence continues at coordinate 202,980 of NW_027362162.1, read as the reverse complement.
ACTCAACTCACCATAGGTTTTGAATGAGTGCTCCATCACCCCCATCATTGCCTTCACCCCATCACTCCCTTCTCCCCATCATTGCCACCACCCCATCACTCCCTTCTCCCCATCATTGCCTTCACCCCATCACCCCCTTCTCCCCATCATTGCCTTCACCCCATCACTCCCTTCTCCCCATCATTACCTTCACCCCATCACTCCCTTCTCCCCATCATTGCCTTCACCCCATCACCCCCTTCTCCCCATCATTGCCTTCACCCCATCACTCCCTTCTCCCCATCATTGCCACCACCCCATCACTCCCTTCTCCCCATCATTGCCACCACCCCATCACCCCCTTCTCCCCATCATTGCCTTCACCCCATCACTCCCTTCTCCGCATCATTGCCTTCACCCCATCAATCCCTTCTCCACATCATTGCCTTCACCCCATCACCCCTTCTTCCCATCACCCCTTCTCCCCATCATTGCCTTCACCCCATCACTCCCTTTTCCCCATCATTGCCACCACCCCATCACTCCCTTCTCCCCATCATTGCCTTCACCCCATCACTGCCGTCTCTCCATCATTGCCTTCACCCCATCACTGCCGTCTCTCCATCACTCCCATCATGGCCTTCTCCCATTACCCCCTCATGGCCTTCTCTCCCCATCAAGGTCTTCTCCTCATGTCCCCATCTCCTGCAGGGCCAGGCTACACAAACACAGACAAACACACACACACAGACATACATGTACACACACAGACAGACATACATACACACACACACATTATACATACACACAGACACCACATCTCTCCTCTCACCTGCCCGCCGCCCGCGCTTCCTCGCTCTGACACAGCAGCGGCGCGCTCCTCTCTTTGTCAGTCAGACAGGAAGCGCGGGCGGCGGGCAGGAAGCTGGACGCAGTGGACGGGTCCTTGCAGCTCCGCTCCTGCTATTCCCTCTTGCAGGCAGCGGAGCTGCTTGGATCGCTCCCTGGCCGCCGCTACACACGCCGCTAAGAACTGCTGCGCGCAGCCCCAGCCCCCGCTACGCCACTGACCGCCCCTGGCTCCCCTTGTGTCCGCGGACTGGCAAGGGCACTGCAGCGGCCCGGTGCTGGGCTGCGGACCGGCGGTTGGGGACCCCTGATATAGACCCCTCAAAGTGATTTCAAATGTGATGTGGTCCGTAAAAATAAAATGGTGCTGGAAAAATGAGAAATCGCTGGTCAACTTTTAACCCTTATGACCTCCTAACAAAAAAAAAAAATTTTGGTTCCAAAATTGTGCTGATGTAAACATGTGGGAAATGTTACTTATTAAGTTTTTTGTGTGCCATACCTCTGTGATTTAAGGGCATAAAAATTCAGAGTTGGAAAACTGCGAAATTTTCAAAATTTTCGCCAAATTTCCGTTTTTTTCACAAATAAATGCAAGTTATTTGAATGAAATTTTACCACTAACATGAAGTACAATATGTCATGAGAAAACAATGTCAGAATCACCGGGATCCATGGAAGCGTTTCAGAGTTATTACCTCATAAAGGGCCCGGTCATGAACGTGCAAACCACCCTTGGGGGTAAGGGGTTAATCAATGTAACGTGTGTGTTGTGGGACAAATCTGAAAATTTGCAACAGAAAAGATATGTAAATGGAACTACATTTATATAATTCTATACTTACCAATGCCAAAAAATAGTGGACACGTAAAAATAGCTGTGCCTGGACTAGTACATGGTACCAACATGGGCAACATGCAGGCTCTAAAGACCAACTCCTCTGTAAGAGGCACAATCACCTGGTTACGAAGCCATATCGCATGTCAGTGAAACAGAGCATCCAGAAACAGGGATCTGCAGGTTGCAAGCAAGGACAAGAAAAAAAAAAGACCCAGGATGAAAGTGCCATACAGAGTGTCCCTACATTAGTGCCATGGTCGCACTCAGAGAGAAATACTTACCAAAAGCAACTTTCAAGCCATCAAGAAAACCCCACGGGCAATCCAGAGACAGCTGGACCAGAGGGCCAAGGAACAAAATCTGCATTTGAAGACAAGAAAAGGTGATAAATGCAACATGAAAATGAAGCGTGAGGCTGCCAGTGCCGTGACGTCCCGTCTTACCATGGTAAGGAGCAGCGGTAACAAGGTTGCTGTGAAGATCCCGTCTAAGCGGAAACCCATGAGAGAAAGTATGGCTGCCTCTGTCTAGAGAGAACACAGAATTGCACACGCTGAGTTTCTAATGTAGGAGAAAGTGGAGCAATTTCTTGGAAGGGGCAAAAAAAAAAAAAAAAAAAAACCCAAAATAGTTGCAAAAGAAGAAAAAACCCTGTAGGAAGATGAAATATCACAGACAAAAGGCTGTTGCTGCAAACATACAGTGTCTGCAATCTTTATACTTCTGCACTTGAGCAGAATAGACCGTCAAGGGGGTGACGGCGCGCTGCAGCATGACAGACAAGAGAAGTGTTACTGGCAGGCGTTCCGGGGGGGAAAGGCAGCAGAGGAGGCGCTCCGGCGGGGACAGGCGGCAGAGGAGGCGTTCCGGCGGGGAAAGGCGGCAGAGGAGGCGCTCCGGCGGGGAAAGGCGGCAGAGGAGGCGCTCCGGCGGGGAAAGGCGGCAGAGGAGGCGCTCCGGCGGGGAAAGGCGGCAGAGGAGGCGCTCGGGCGGGGAAAGGCAGCAGAGGAGGCGCTCCGGCGGGGCAGACGGCAGAGGAGGCGCTCCGGCGGGGCAGACGGCAGAGGAGGCGCACCGGCGGGGCAGACGGCAGAGGAGGCGCTCCGGCAGGGCAGACGGCAGAGGAGGCGCTCCGGCAGGGCAGACGGCAGAAGAGGCGCTGCGGCAGGGCAGACGGCAGAGGAGGCGCTGCGGCAGGGAAGACGGCAGAGGAGGCGCTGCGGCAGGGAAGACGGCAGAGGAGGCGCTCCGGCAGGAAAGACGGCAGAGGAGGTGACGGACCTCCGGCGGGGCAGACGGCAGAGGCGGTGCCGGACCTCCGGCGGGGCAGACGGCAGAGGCGGTGCCGGACCTCTGGCGGGGCAGACGGCAGAGGCGGTGACGGACCTCCGGCGGGGCAGACGGCAGAGGCGGTGACGGACCTCTGTCTGTATTGTGACTTGTGTTATTCCCTAATGTCTGATATTTGTAGTGTGGATTCTACATTAGTGCAGTGTATGTGTACTCCCTGACTGCTTGTGGGGGCGCTCTGGTATTATGTGTACTCCCTGACTGCTTGTGGGGGCGCTCTGGTATTATGTGTACTCCCTGACTGCTTGGGGGGGCGCTCTGGTATTATGTGCACTCCCTGACTGCTTATGGGGGCGCTCTGGTATTATGTGTACTCCCTGACTGTTTGTGGGGGCGCTCTGGTATTATGTGTACTCCCTGACTGCTTGTGGGGGCTCTCTGGTATTATGTGTACTCCCTGACTGCTTGTGGGGGTGCTCTGGTATTATGTGTACTCCCTGACTGCTTATGGGGGCGCTCTGGTATTATGTGTACTCCCTGACTGCTTGTGGGGGCGCTCTGGTATTATGTGTACTCCCTGACTGCATGTGGAGGCGCTCTGCTATTATGTGTATGTGGCGCCCCTGAGGCTTCAGTCGCCACAGAGGTACTGCACCTTCTCCTAAGGTGTAGTGCCCCACCATCCAGGTAAGGTGGGAACTCCTGACCACACTCCACACCTGCATTCCACACACGGGATAGTTCAGTGGGGCCACCTAACAGCTTCAGGCTGGGGGGTTAGCAGAGCACCCCTCGTGGAACCCTGCTTCGTAACACGAGATGTGCTGGGAGGCGGGTGAAGCAAGATGATACAAGAGAGTGGGAAGAGTGAGGTCAAGGGGAAGATAGATGGAGAGAGAGAGACGAAGAGAAGATGGATGTCTGAGGGATGTGCTGCAGCAGGTCCCAGTGATCTGGGCTGCTGGCACGGGAAAGACATAGAAAGAGACTGATAACCTAACCTTCCAGAAGAGAGACAGAACAGATCGGAACGAAGGAGAATAGGACAGTGGGAAGCGGGTTGAGTAAGAGAAAGAACCCTTCCAGTCCAGAGCGCAAAGGCCGGGGCCCGGTCCCCGAGGTTGATCGGATCTTTTATGTCCAGCAACAGACACCGGTGGAGTAGTGAGCCACTAACACCTTACTCCCATCATAGACTTGGGACACAACAGCACCTTATTAGTGAGCCGGGACTCTGGAGCGAGAGTTCCCCGAAGCAGGCTACAGCTGTCTGTCATACAAGTAGAGACTAGGAACACCTAGAGAGAGGCATTCCAGGGTAACTAAGTACTGGAGTGCTTCGCCTTGGAGGAGTCGTTCAGTCAGGTACACGTTGGCGGAGTGCTGGAGAGGAGAACCTATTTTGCCTGGAGCCCTGACCTGGAGAACACAGCGCGGAGGCTGGCATGTGTGTGAACTGCAAACAGTGAGTAAAGCTTTGGAACCGCACGCCCTGGTGTCCTCCAGTTATTCCACACCGCTACACCTGAGTACCTGTACCTACACCATCTACGCCTCCCCGCCATTACAGCATATACACTGCCTTGGGTCTACAGCTCCGCCTGTGGGGAGCTTTACCATCTATGCTGCACACACCATCAGTCCCAGCGGATCTGCATGCAGCATCGGCCTAACATCATATTTGCCGAACACCACAGGTGGCGTCACAAACTTTACATTACAACCAAACACCACCGCCATTGATATTGAGGCCCAGGGCCACAGACCGGGTCACCGCTGCTGTGACACATCATCCCCCTGACACCTGCCCGGTCCCGAGTACCCCACAGCCCTGGGTGAAGCGAGGGCGACTCATGTACTCCCTGACTGCTTATGGGGGGCGCTCTGGTATTATGTGTACACCCTGACTGCTTATGAGGGCGCTCTGGTATTATGTGTACTCCCTGACTTCTTATGGGTGCGCTCTGACCAGTGAAGATTTCTCAGTGTCACTGGTGTTTATACCATTATTACTGTTAGGTGTCAGGTTCCTGTCGCTGCACAGCAGGAATCCCAAGCCTTGCCTTCGGCGGTCTCCCATTCCTCTCCGGCTGCAGAGGAGGCTGCTCAGCAGACTCGTTAGTCCCGGCGCTCTGCTCAGACTAGCACTGTGGGTTTTCTTGCTTCTGCCACATCAGGTCCAGCTATAGCAACGCATGCTGGTCAGCAGCAAGCTACTCCAGGGACTAAGTCCTCCTTTCGGTACACTGAGCATGCCCATGGGAAGATCTCTCATTTGAGATCAGAGGTCACATGCTCAGGTCCTTCTCCAGCTTGGATTGGACCATCAGGAAGGTCCCGGAAGGACGCTGCTATAAAAGGTTCGCATGGCCGCCTGACCATGCGCTAGTATAGACAGTTGTTAAAACTTGTGTGTGTGATGATGGATGCATGGAGCTGGTGAATGACTTATTATGAAACCCCTTCCCTTTGATATGCATGATGTAGGGTTATCTTAGTGTAAGTCAGCGCCTTGTAGTGGCTAAGCGTAGTGCCACAGTGCTTCCTAGTCACAGCACCTCTCTCAGCGCATATTGTGCCATCCAGCACAAGGCACCTAGTGGCTGCATCCACCAGCGCAGCACCATGCACAGGTCTACCGCATTCCTCTTTAGTCTGGGAGGTTAGTGGCTTCCGCCAGAGCGGTGCAGTGCACACTAGTGCGGTACTTCTTTGTTTCTCTCTTGCTGGCTCTGCTGCAGCGGCGCCGAGCGCTAGTGGACTAGAGGGACTCTAACCCCATGTCCTTGGGGTGGAGTCCTGTGTCTGTATACTAGCGCTCATCCGGCCGAGCCCTGTTGTTAGGAGTGGCGGAAGACACTAAATAAAAAATAAATAAAGTGCCTTCGCCACTCGGAGTCCACCGTGCGGTGGATGGAAAAAACGCTGCTAAGAGAGGCAGAACACTACGGCGGTAATGTGCACAAGGGTTTAAGGCTGAGTGCAGATGGACTTTTGAGCCCTGTGGATTTTTCCATGCAGAATGGAAGAAATCCGCAAGACAAATGACCTGCATTTTTCCTGCGGATTTCTTCCATTTTTCCTGCGGTTTTTGTGCGGTTTTCCACTGTGGATTCCCCCCTGTGGATTTGGAGACAGGGGAGGTGGAAAACCGCACAAAAGAAGTAACATGCTGCGGATTTTGTACCGCAGGAAAACCGCGCGGAATAATCTGCAGCGTCTGCACAGCGGTTTTTTTTTTTAATTGATTTTAAGGCTACTGTACATCACAATGCGGATATGCAGCGTTTCTGTGCAGAAAAATCCGCTGCATATCCGCATCATGTGCACACAGCCTAACTGTACCCAGTGCACCAAATTCACAGAGCTGCAGGCATAAATTAAACGCTGAGTTTGTTCAAGGTCACAGACTATCAGCGATGAACACACGGTATTAGAAGTCACAGAAGTAGCCTTAAACAGGACTACTCCTTCTAGACCTACCGTAAAATAAGGTGCGTGACGTCGCAACTGCGAACGCCCGACAAGACTGCAAGCGCAGCACGGCAAAACCTGTGCCGCAGAGATGGCACCGCTATATCGCAAGCGCGACGCAGGACGCTAGCTGCTGAGATAGATGGAGAGTAAGCACGCTGGCGCAAGCGCTGCTACTGGCTGAACCCAAACGCTCACACAATCGTATTATCAGAGGGAAGGGGTTTCTTAATAAGTCAGTCACCAGTCCAAGCATCCATCACCATACACACAGCAGCAAGTACGAACTACTAGCGCATGGCGGAACAGCCATGCGCACTTTTTATAGTGAACGGTACCTTCCGGAAATTTCCAGAGCCCTGGGATGAACCAATGGAATCAGGAGCAGGACCTGAGCACCTGACTCCTGAACTCCAATGGGAGGTTATCCCACGAGCATGCTCAGAAGAAGGGACGAAGGACAGCCTCTGGGGAGAGTTGCTGTAAAGCAATCTCCTCTGCAATCTCCTTTGCATTAAACACAGAGCAGGAGACCGCAGCATGTGAGGGTCTAGATTCCTGCCTAGCAATGGCCGGAATCTGACTCCTAACATTACCCCCCCTCCTAGGGCCCCCCCCTCCCTGAACCCTCCGATCCGCCCGCCTGTGCCCAACTGGCACAGACCTCAGACTCACCAAAAGGGGAACCTGATGTCCCGATAGGTGAAACAGTAAACCGAGGTACACAACAGGCATTAGCGGAGGCGAGATCACCGGGTTTGAGGAGGGACACCCGAGAGACAATGGGAGCAGGCGTTTCAAGGACACGCTGCCGTGTGTCGAGGGCCGTCAGCACACCCCGCCTGGGTAGATTAACCCGAGCACAACAGGTGCATGCCCGAATGAACCTCTTCACATCCCGAGCCCTGTGCGGCCACCAATATGAACCGGCCAGGGACTTCGTGGTCTGCATATATGGGTCGCCCTCGCTGGCTTCACCCAGGGCTGTGGGGTACTCGGTACCGGGCCGGTGTCAGGGGGTCGTGTCACAGTGGTGGCGGTGACCCGGTCGGTGGCCCTGGGCGCCCAATATATCAATGGTGGTTGTTTTTATGGTTTAATGTAATAATAGTTTGTGACGCCACCCTTGGTGTTTGGCAAGTAAGATGGTAAGCCAACGCTGCTTGCAGATCCACTGGACTGATGGTGTGATGCAGCAAAGATGGTGTAGCTCCCCACAGGTGGAGCTGTAGTCCCAGGGCAGTGTAGGTGCAATGGATGAAGAGAGGCACAGGATGGTGTAGATGCGGATACCCAGATGTAGCGGTGCTGAAGCAGGAATGAATGGAGAACACCAGAGCTTGCAGTTTCAAAGCTTTACTCACAGTTCGTAGTGCACACAGGTGCCTGCTTCAGTACCGTGTCCTCTGGGGCAGAGGCCCAGTCAACCTCCAGACGAGATAGGACTCTCCCTGCCAGCACCCCCGCCAACATGTACCTTCCTGAACGACTCCTCTATTGCGCCTTGTAGTGTGAAGAGCTCCAGTACCGTGGTTCTCTGAAGTTCCTCCTATCATATGTTCCTAACAACTCTCACTTGTATGACAGACGCTGTAGCCTGCTTCGGGGACTCCCTTCTCCTGAATCCCGGCTCTCTATTAGTTTGCTGTTTTGTCCCAAGTCTTGAATGGGAGTAATGCATTTACAGCCAACTACTCCACCGGTGTCTGCTGCAGAACCATAAGTGTCCATACAACCTCGGGGACCGGTCCCCGGCCTTGCGCTGAGAACCTATAGGCAGGGTTCCTATCCAACCCACTCCTCCTCTCTGTTCTCTCTCCTCTTCGTTCCGTACTTGTCTTTCTCTCTCTTATGGAAATGCAGGTTACAGTTCTACGTCTTTCCTTCTCCTTCCTTTCCCGTGCCAGCTGGCTCAGGTCACTGAGGCAGCTGCAGCACTCCTTCCTCCATCCCTTCTTCCAGGGATCCTCACTCCTATCTGAGTGATCTCTTTCTCTCCTCTCCTCTGGGACTCACCCCAGACTGACTCCTGTCAGACTGACTCCAGACTCCCCCCTAGATCCTCTCTTTCCCCTTCTTTTATACTAACTCCACCCACCTCCCAGCACATCTCGTGTTTCGAAGCAGGGTTCCACGAAAGGTGCTCTGCTACACCCTGAGGCTAAAGCTGCAATGTGGTCCTGCTGAACTATCCTGTGTGTGGGATGCAGGTGTTGGAGTGTGGCAAGGAGTTCCCACCTTACCTGGATGGTGGGGCACTACACCTTAGGAGAGGGTGCAGTACCTCTCTGGCGACTTAGCCTCAGGGGCGCCACATATAGCCACAGTGGCCATCCGCATTGGAAGCGTGTGCCCACGCGAGAATTTTAGGCCGCTGGCAAGGAGGGACAAAAGTCTCGCCGACCGACTCACAGTCAGACCATTGCGGGGCGCTGTCTTCCTGGGAAGCAGCGGGTAGATGGTGACAACCGCATATGGACTTTTGAGTCGGGCGTGTCTCTGATATGGCACGAGACACCTCCAGGGGCTCGGGAGGTAGAACTTCTGGCTCGGGCAGGTCTAGAGGCTCAAAAAAGTTAGGAGCCGGAGTACCTCTCCGTTTGGCGTGAGCACGCTCCATACCACGCTCCGAAAAATGGAGGTTGATACAGGAGGAGAAGGAGATTAGCTCCTCCAACGTGGTAGGGATCTCTCTAGTGGAGAGAGCATTCTTAACGTGCTCCGCTAATCCTCTCCAAAAAACGGGGATCAACGCCTTGTCAGACCACTCCAACTCGGACGCCAGTGTCCGAAAACGGACGGCGTATTGACTAGCTGAGAGTGATCCCTGAGACAAGGCGAGCAATTGGAGAGAGGTATCATGGGTGACCCGTGGACCAAGAAAAACTTGCCTGATGGCAGTAAGCAAGTGAGCAGCAGTCCGAATCTCGGGGTCCCCGCGCTCCCACAGTGGCGTAGCCCACTCCAACACCTTGCCCGACAGTAGCGAGATAATGAAAGCCACCTGGGCCCGTTCTGTAGGGAATTGCGCAGCCAGCAGCTCCAGGTGTATTGAGCACTGGCTGATGAAACCACTGCAGGAGGCGCCATCCCCACAGTATTTTTCGGGCAACGGGAGGCAGGTAACTGTCGGCGCAAGGGCGGACATGGACATACGCCCTACCGCATCTGTGAGTGCTTGAACAGCAGCATCCGTGGCCTGCGCAGCTGCGAGAGCCCTCTCAAGGGTAACCAAGTGAGCCTCGAGCTGACACACATACTGCACTAATTGCTGCTGGTCTGCCATCTCTAGCCAGACTCTGGCGCTAGTATTATGTTATGAGTGGCGGAAGACACTAAATAAAAAGTAAATAAAGTGCCTTCGCCACTCGGGGTCCACTGTGCGGTGGATGGAAAAACCGCTGCTAAGAGAGGCAAAACACTACGGCAGTAATGTGCACAAGGGTTTAACTTTACCCAGTGCACCAAAGCAAGCTTGGTTAAATTCACAGAGCTGCAGGCATAAATTAAACGCTGAGTCTGTTCAAGGTCACAGACTATCAGCGATGAACACACGGTATTAAAAGTCACAGAAGTAGCCTTAAACAACAGGACTACTCCTTCTAGACCTACCATAAAATAAGGTGCGTGACAACGCAACTGCGAACGCCCGACAAGACTGCAAGCGCAGCACGGCAAAACCTGTGCCGCAGAGATGGCACCGCTATATCGCAAGCGCGACGCAGGACGCTAGCTGCTGAGGTAGATGGAGAGTAAGCGCGCTGGCGCAAGCGCTGCTACTGGCTGAACCCAAACACTCACACAATCGTATAATCAGAGGGAAGGGGTTTCTTAATAAGTCAGTCACCAGTCCAAGCATCCATCACCATACACACAGCAGCAAGTCCGAACTACTAGCGCATGGCGGAACAGCCATGCGCACTTTTTATAGTGAACGGTACCTTCCGGAAATTTCCAGAGCCCTGGGATGAACCAAGGGAATCAGGAGCAGGACCTGAGCACCTGACTCCTGAGCTCCAATGGGAGGTTATCCCACGAGCATGCTCAGAAGAAGGGATGAAGGACTTGGCCTCCGGGGAGAGTTGCTGTAAAGCAATCTCCTCTGCAATCTCCTCTGCAATCTCCTTTGCATTAAACACAGAGCAGGAGACCGCAGCATGTGAGGGTCTAGATTCCTGCCTAGCAATGGCTGGAATCTGACTCCTAACACCTGTGAGTTTAACAGGCTTCTGCATTTACATTGTGCAGCACCACGGTTCCATGTATCAACACAACTCGCTCCTGTACACACCGGGTGACGCTAACCCGCATGTGTTCATTTATTATTTGCCGTATAGTCTCCGCCATTACTGAGCAGCAGGCTTCCATCTCTGCACGGTGGACCCCGGGCTGCGAACGCACCTTTTACCACCTTTATTATTTGGTGCGTTCCACCAGCCCGTAACAATTACATGATATTATGTGATGACTGTTGCCGCCTTGTGCAACCAGGTCATGTATACCTTTCAAATTTAAGCACTTTCAACCTCTCTGTCACCTATGTATTTAATTGCTGAATAATCTAGTAGCGCTCTTGCACTTTAAACACTATATACTCCATTGATGTTATGGGATTTACTCTAGGCATTAATTAATTGCCAGTAATTGCATTCAGAATTAATGAGCACTGATAATTATGTCTTAACTACAGTGCCTTGCGAAAGTATTTGGCCCCCTGGAAATTTTCAACCTTTTCCCACATATCATGCTTCAAATATAAGGATACCAAATGTAAATTTTTGGTGAAGAATCAATAACAAGTGGGACACAATTGTGAAGTTGAACGAAATTTATTGGTTATTTTAAATTTTTGTGGAAATTCAAAAACTGAAAAGTGGGGTGTGCAATATTATTTGGCCCCTTTAACTTAATAAAGTACTTTGTTGCGCTTTTTGCTGCGATTACAGCTGCAAGTCGCTTGGGGTATGTCTCTATCAGTTTTGTACATCGAGAGACTGAAATTCTTGCCCATTCTTCCTTGGCAAACAGCTCGAGCTCAGAGAGGTTGGATGGAGATCATTTGTGAACAGCAGTTTTCAGCTCTTTCCACAGATTCTCGATTGGATTCAGGTCTGGACTTTGACTGGCCATTCTAGCACCTGGATACATTTATTTGTGAACCATTCCATTGTAGATTTAGCTTTATGTTTGGAATCATTGTCTTGTTGGAAGACAAATCTCTGTCCCTGTCTCAGGTCTTTTGCAGACTCCAACAGGTTTTCTTCAAGAATGGTCCTGTATTTGGTTCCATCCATCTTCTCATCAATTTTAACCATCTTCTTTGTCTCTGCTGAAGAAAAGCAGCCCGAAACCATGATGCTGCCGCCACCATGTTTGACAGTGGGGATGGTGTGTTCAGGGTGATGAGCTGTGATGCCTTTACGCTAAACATATCGGTTGGCATTGTTGCCAAAAAGTTCAATTTTGGTTTCATCTGACCAGAGCGCCTTCTTCCACATGTTTGGTGTGTCTCCCAGGTGGCTTGTTGCAAACTTTAAACACTTTTTATGGAAATCTTTGAGAAATGGCTTTCTTCTTGCCATTCTTCCATAAAGGCTAGATTTGTGCAGTGTGCGACTGATTGTTGTCCTATGGACAGACTGTCCCACCTCAGCTGTAGATCTCTGCAGTTAATCCAGAGTCATCATGGGCCTCTTGGCTGCATCTCTGATCAGTCTTCTCCTTGTTTGAGATGAAAGTATAGAGGGATGGCTGGGTCTTGGTAGATTTGCAGTGGTATGATACTTCTTTGATTTCAATATGATCGCTTGCACAGTGCTCCTTGCGATGTTTAAAGTTTTGGAAATCATTTTGTATCCAAATCCAGCTTTAAACTTCTCCACAACAGTATCACGGACCTGCCTGTTGTGTTCCTTGGTCTTCATGATGCTCTCTGTGCTTCAAACAGAACCCTGAGACTATCACAGAGCAGGTGCATTTATACGGAGACTTGATTACATATAGGTGGATTATATTTATGTTATGATTGGGTCACCGAGGAGGAAAACAAGACCAAGCTAAGCTACAGAAAACCAAAGAGGTTGGTAACTAAGCGGATTGCAGACCCCTGTGTTATGAATGTGTCCCCGAGGAGAAAAAAAGCAACACAAGCAAAGTCTCAGAAAACCAGAGAGGTTGGTAACTATGCAGATTGCAGATCCCTGATCTTAACACACAACTAGCAGCAGTCGTGGAGCGTATCTACGATGTTCCTAGACGCTTCGTCACAACCAGAGAGCTAAATAAGCCTAAAGTAAGAAAAGAGGAAAACTAACTGCCCCAGAGCAGACCCCAAAGGAAAGACAGCCCCCCACATGTATTGACGGTGAAGCAAGATGAAAACACAAACAAAGGCAGAAAAATAGGCTGAGCAAACGATGGGGCCCAACTAGCTAGAAAGGACAGGAAAGGAAAGATACTGTCTGCAATCTGCCAAAAAACCCTACCCAAAATAATGTCCAACACTTCCGATAACAAAATTAACCCTGAAGTCACTAGACTTCTCCCACTATATAAGCACTCTGAAATATTCTGAGACAGAGCAAAAAGGCCAATCTAATAAAGGACAAAAAGGCAAATTGGCAAATACAGATAAATAAGAGTGGAAATTCAGCACAGCCCAGCAGGGCTGGCTGACCACACAAAAACTGAGTAGACCAAAGAGCAAGTGTGAGCATTAGCAAAAACAAACTTAACTTGAGAAGACTGGAGCAGAGCTGAAGTCCAAGACCTGAGAAGCAGACTGAATCACCAGCAACAGGATAGGGCGTCGGCTGTCTTATATCCAGTCTGATACTCCAGACATCCAATCACTATCCTCCTCGTCAGGTGGCAGACCATTAGCAATTAAACCAACCTCTCTACCTCCCATCACCACCAGAGAGAGAACGGAAGGAGAACTCCCAGCTGGTGGAGCAGAAAATGAGCTCATAACAGTACCCCCCCTTGAGGAGGGGTCACCGAACCCTCATCCACGCCACCAGGCCGATCAGGATGGGCCCGGTGAAAAGCACGAACCAATTTATTGGCATGAATATCCGAGGCAGAGACCCAAGAATTATCCTCCTGGCCATAACCCTTCCATTTGACCAAATACTGGAGTCTCCGTCTGACCAAACGAGAATCCAATATTTTCTCTACCTCATATTTCACATTGCCTTTAACCAAAACAGGGTCAGGAGGTGCCGCCACAGGAAATACTAGCTCAAAAAACCGCTTCAACAGTGATTTGTGAAATACGTTATGGATTTTGAACGTAACTGGAAGAGCCAATCGAAAAGAAACAGGATTAAGAATCTCCAAAATCTTATAAGGTCCAATAAATCTTGGCTTAAATTTTGGAGATGCAACCCTCATAGAAATATTCTTAGACGACAACCAAACCATATCACCCACTTTAAACCGGGGACCAATGGTCCTATGATGGTTGGAAAAACGCTGGGCCTTTTCCTGAGAGAGTGACAACTTATCCACCACTTGGTCCCATATCTGCTGCATTCTCACAACCACAGTGTCCACACCTGGGCAGGACGAAGATTCCACTTGTCCTGAAGAGAATCGAGGATGAAACCCAAAATTACAGAAAAAGGGTGACATCAAAGTGGCAGAACTAGCTCTATTGTTCAGCGCAAATTCGGCCAAGGACAAAAATGAGACCCAATCATCTTGATCAGCAGATATAAAACATCTTAAATAAGACTCCAGGGTCTGGTTTGTTCTCTCAGTCTGCCCATTGGTCTGGGGATGAAACACGGAGGAGAAGGATAACTGAATTCCCAGATTGGAACAAAAGGCTTTCCAAAATCTGGAAACAAACTGCACCCCTCTATCGGACACAATGTTCTCAGGAATCCCGTGTAACCGAACCACCTGTTGTAAAAACAAGGGTACCAACTCAGCGGAAGATGGCAACTTTGTGAGTGGTACAAGATGGACCATCTTCGTGAATCTATCACAGATCACCCAGATAACAGTCATTCTCTGAGAGACAGGAAGATCAAAAATAAAATCCATTGAGATATGGGTCCATGGCCTCTTGGGCACCGGGAGGGGCATCAGCAACCCACTAGAACGAGAACAGGGATTAGACCGAGAACAAGTCCCACAGGACTGTACAAAATTCCTGACATCACGAGATAAGGCAGGCCACCAAAACGACCGACTCACCAAATCTGTGGTGCCAAAAATACCTGGATGACCAGCCAATGCGGAGCAATGGACTTCAGACATCACTCTCTTTCTCCACTGGTCAGGAACATACAATCTTCCCATAGGGCAACGCTCCGGTTTATCCTCCTGAAATTCCTCCAGGGCACGTCTTAAATCGGGTGAAATGGCAGAAAGAACTACCCCCTCACCTAGGATAGTAGTAGGCTCAGTCACATTAAGAGAATCAGCAAAGAAACTCCTAGAAAGGGCGTCTGCCTTAACATTCTTAGTGCCCAGAAGAAAAGAGACCACAGAATTAAAACACGTGAAAAACAAGGCCCATCTAGCCTGTCTAGGATTCAAGCGTTTAGCCGACTCCAGATAAATCAGGTTCTTGTGATCGGTGAGGACCACAAATTGATGTCTAGCTCCCTCCAGCCAATGTCTCCACTCCTCAAATGCCTATTTCATGGTCAACAATTCCCGATTCCCCACGTCATAGTTGCGTTCAGATGGGGAGAACTTTCGAGAAAAGAAGGCACAGGGATTCATCTTAGAAGTCACAGGGTCTTTTTGGGACAAAACAGCTCCTGCACCAATCTCAGAAGCATCTACCTCCACTTGAAATGGAAGTGAGACATCAGGTTGCCGTAGAACTGGAGCTGAAGTAAATCTCCGCTTAAGCTCCTGAAATGCTGAGACAGCCTCAGGAGACCAATTCAGCACATCAGCTCCCTTCTTGGTCAGATCAGTCAGTGGTTTGACAATACTAGAAAAATTACCTATAAATTTTATGATAGAAATTAGCAAAACCCAAAAACTTCTGGAGAGCCTTCAAAGAAGTAGGCTGAACCCAATCATAAATGGCCTGTACCTTGGCCGGGTCCATTTCAATAGTCGATGGAGACAAGATAAATCCCAAAAATGAAATCCTCTGTACACCAAAGAGGCGTTTCGATCCCTTAACAAACAGGGAATTCTCCCTTAAAATCCGGAACACAGTCCGGACATGTTCCACATGGGAATCCCAATCACTAGAAAAGATCAAAATATCATCCAGATAGATGATCAAAAACTTATCTACAAAGTCTCGAAAAATATCATTCATAAAGGACTGGAAGACAGAAGGGGCATTAGAGAGCCCAAAAGGCATCACCAGGTACTCAAAATGTCCCTCCGGAGTATTAAACGCCGTCTTCCATTCATCCCCGTGCTTGATGCGAATAAGATTATACGCCCCCCTGAGGTCAAGCTTAGTAAACCAGCAGACACTCTTAACTCTGGAGAATAAATCAGACATCAGAGGTAACGGGTACTGATATTTAACAGTCATCTTGTTAAGGGAACGATAATCAATACACGGTCTTAACCCCTTCCTGACATCCGACGTACTATCCCGTCCATGGGGCCCGGGCCCCTATGCCCATGGACGGGATAGTACGTCTGCGCGATCAGCGGCGCCCACGTGGTGAGCGCCGCTGATCGCGGCCAGGTGTCAGCTGATTATCACAGCTGACACCCGGCACAATGTGTCAGGGGCGGTCACAGACCGCCCCCGACACGTTAACCCCTTGCACACCGCGATCAAACATGATCGCGGTGTACCGGGGGTTAAAGGGAAGCATCGCAGGGAGGGGGCTCCCTCCGTGCTTCCCTGAACCCCTCACGGCAGCGCAATGTGCAGCGCTGCTGCGGGGGGCTCCTTCCCTGCAGGCCCCCGAATCCAAGATGGAGACGGGGACCTTCGGGGGCCTGCAGGGAGCTGGCTTCCTCAGTACCTGCAAAGCGCAGGCAAGGAGGAGGCCTGTGTACTGCCTGTGACAGATTGCTGATCTGTCACAGTGATCTGTGATGTGACAGATCAGCGATCTGTCACAGGACAGTGATGTCCCACCTGGGACAACCTAATAAAGTAAAAAAAAAAAAAAGTGTTAAAATAATTTAAAAAAAAAAAAAAAAATTTCCCCAATAAATCCATTTTTTGGAAATAAAAAAACCCCAAACAATAAAAGTACACATATTAGGTATCGCCACGTCCGTACCGACCTGCCCTATAAAACTGTCCCATTAGTTAACCCCTTTAGCAAACCCCTTAAAAAATTAAAATAAAAAACGAAGCAAAAAGTAATGATTTATTATCATACCGCCAAACAAAGTGCAATAACGCGCGATCAAAAAGACGCATATAAATATCCATGGTACCCCTGAAAACATCATCTTGTCCCGCAAAAAACGAGCTGCCATATAGCATCATCAGCGAAAAAATAAAGTTATAGCTCGCAGAATGAAGCGATGCAAAAATAATTATTTTTTATATAAAATAGTTTTCATTGCATAAAACCGATAAAACATAAAAAAGCGACCTAAATGAGGTATCGCTGTAACCGTACTGACCCGAAGAATAAAACCGCTTTATCAATTTTACCGCACGCGGAACGGTGTAAACGCACCCCTCCAAAAGAAATTCATGAAACGCTGGTTTTTGTTCATTCTGCATTCCAAAAATCGGAATAAAAAGCGATCAAAAAATGTCACGTGCCCAAAAATGGTACCAATAAAAACATCAACTCGTCCCGCAAAGAATAAGACCTCACATGACTCTTTGGGTCAAAATACGGAAAAATTATAGTTCTCAATATGTGGTGATGCAAAAACTATTTTTACAATAAAAAGCGTCTTTTAGCGTGTGACAGCTGCCAAAAATAAAAACCCGCCATAAACAGTAAATCAAACCCCCCGTTATCACCCCCTTAGTTAGGGAAAAATAAAATTAAAAGAAAATGTATTTATTTCCATTTTCCCATTAGGGCTAGGGTTAGGGTTAGGCTAGGGTTAGGGCTAGGGTTAGGGCTAGGGTTAGGGCTAGGGGTGTGTTGGGGTTATGACTGGAGTTAGAATTGGGGGTTTCCACTGTTTGGGCACATCAGGTGCTCTCCAAATGCAACATGGCGTCTGATCTCAATTCCAGCCAATTCTGAGTTGAAAAAGTCAAATGGTGCTCCTTCCCTTCCAAGCTCTTCCATACGCCAAAACAGTGTTTTACCCCCACATGTAGGGTATCAGCCTCCTCAGGACAAATTGCAAAACAACTTTTGGGGTCCAATTTCTCCTGTTACCCTTAGGCCTCTTTCACACTTCAGTTTTTTGCATCAGTCATAATCCGCCAAAAGGACGGATGGCAGATCCGTTTTAGTACTGATGACAACGGATGGCACCCGTCCGTTTTTTTGACGGATCCGACAAATGAACAATTTTAAAGGAATCGCAGCCTGGAAAAGGAGAGAGAGAGAATTTTTTTTTTTGTCCGGCACCCAGAAAGAATTTTGGGTTAAATGAGTGTCTGGAGGATCCGCCACAGAAAAAAAGCGTTGCAAGCTCCGTTTTGAAATCTTTGAGGATGGTAACGGACAGGAACTTTTGGCGGATCCGCAAAAAAACGGATGCAACGGACGGCAATCCGTCACAATCCTCCAGTAATGGAAGTCAATGGGAAAAAAAAAGGATCCTCAAAAGAAAATTGAGGATCCGTTTTTTTTCAAAACCTGGTGGATTGTGACTGATTGTAAAAAACTGAAGTGTGAAAGAGGCCTTAGGAAAATAAAAAATTGAGGGCAAAAATATCATTTTTGTGGGAAAAAAAATGATTTTTTTATTTTCACGTCCGGGCGTTATAAACTTCTGTGAAGCACTTGGGGGTTCAAAGTGCTCACCACACATCTAGATAAGTTCCGTGGGGGGTCTAGTGTCCAAAATGGGGACACTTGTGGGGAGTATCAATAGTTTAGGTACATCAGGGGCTCTCCAAACGCACATGACACACGCAGACCATTCCATCAAAGTCTGCATTCCAAAACGTCACTACTTCCCTTCCGAGCCCCGACGTGTGCCCATACAATAGTTTTCTCCCACATATGGAGCATCAGTGTACTAAGGACAAATTGGACAACAACTTTTAGGGTCCAATTTCTCTTGTTACCCTTGGGAAAATAAAAAAATTGGGGACTAATTGATCATGTTTGTGGAAAAAATATGATTTTTTTATTTTCATGCCCGGGCATTATAAACTTCTGTGAAGCCCTTGGGGGTTCAAAGTGCTCACCACACATCTAGATAAGTTCCTTAGGGGGTCTAGTTTCCAAAATGGTGTCATTTGTGGGGTGTTTCCACTGTTTAGGTACATTAGGGGTTCTCCAAAGGCAACATGACACCCGCAGACCATTCCATCAAAGTCTGCATTCCAAGACGTCACTACTTCCCTTTCGAGCCCCGACGTGTGCCCATACAGTAGTTTTCTCCCACATATGGGGTGTCAGCGTACTCAGGACAAATCGGAAAACAACTTTTGGGGTCCAATTTCTCCTGTTACCCTTGGCAAAATAAAAAAATTGGTGACTAAAAGATCATGTTTGTGGAAAAAAATACAATTTTTTTATTTTCACGCCCGGGCGTTATAAACTTCTGTGAAGCACTGGAGGGGTCAAAGTGCTCACCACACATCTAGATAAGTTCCTTGGGGGGTCTAGTTTCCAAAATGGTGTCATTTGTGGGGGGTTTCTACTGTTTTGGTACATCAGGGGTTTTCCAATCGCGACATGGTGTCCGATCTCAATTCCAGCCAAAAACGTCAAATGGCGCTGTTTCCCTTCCGAGCTCTGCCATGCGCCCAAATAGTGGTTTACCCCCACATGTGGGGTATCAGCGTACTCAGGACAAATTGCACAATAACTTTTAGGGTCCTGTTACCCTTGGGAAAATAAAAATTGGGGGTGAAAATATCATTTTTGAGGGAAAAATATGATTTTTTAATTGTACCGCTGTACATTATAAACTTCTGTGAAGCCCTTGTGGGTTCAAAGTTCTCACCACATATCTAGATAAGTTCCTTAGGGGGTCTAGTTTCCAAAATGGTGTCATTTGTGGGGGGTTTCCACTGTTTTGGTACATTAGGGGTTTTCCAATCGTGACATGGTGTCCGATCTCAATTCCAGCCAAAAACGTCAAATGGCGCTGCTTCCCTTCCGAGCTCTGCCATGCGCCCAAATAGTAGTTTACCCCCACATGTGGGGTATCAACGTACTCAGGACAAATTGCACAATAACTTTTATGGTCCTGTTACCGTTGGGAAAATAAAAATTGGGGGTGAAAAGATCATTTTTGTGGAAAAAATATGATTTTTTAATTGTACCGCTGTACGTTATAAACTTCTGTGAAGCCCTTGTGGGTTCAAAGTTCTCACCACATATCTAGATAAGTTCCTTGGGGGGGTCTAGTTTCCAAAATGGGGTCACTTGTGGGGGGGTTTCCACTGTTTAGGCACATCAGGGGCTCTCCAAACGTGACATGGCGTCCGATCTGAATTCCAGCCAATTTTGCATTGAAAAAGTCAAACGGCGCTCCTTCCCTTCTGAGCTGTGCCATGCGCCGAAACAGTGGTTCCCCCCCACATATCAGGTATCAGCGTACTCAGGACAAATTGCACAATAACTTTTGCAGTCCAATTTCTCCTGTTACCCTTGGTAAAATAAAAAAAATTGAACCTGAAGTATTTTTTTTGTGAAAAAAAGTTAGATGTTCATTTTTATTTTAAATATTCAAAAAATTCATGTGATGCACCTAAAGGGTTAATAAACTTTTTGAATGTGGTTTTGAGCACCTTAAGGGGTGCAGTTTTTAGAATGGTGTCACTTTTGGGTATTTTCTATCATATAGACCCCTCAAAGTGGCTTCAAATGTGATGTGGTCCCTACAAATAAAATGGTGTTTGAAAAATGAGAAATCGCTGGTCAATTTTTAACCCGTATAACTTCCTAACAAAAAAAAATTTTGGTTCCAAAATTGTGCTGATCTAGAGTAAACATGTGGGAAATGTTACTTATCAAGTTTTTTGTGAGCCATACCTCTGTGATTTAAGGGCATAAAAATTCAAAGTTGGAAAATTGCAAAATATTCAAGATTTTCGCCAATTTTCCATTTTTTTCACAAATAAACGCAAGTTATTTGAATGAAATTTTACCACTATCATGAAGTACAATATGTCACGAGAAAACAATGTCAGAATCACCAGGATCCATGGAAGCGTTCCAGAGTTATGACCTCATAAAGGGACAGTGGTCAGAATTGTAAAAATTAGCCCGGTCATGAACGTGCAAACCACCCTTGGGGGTGAAGGGGTTAATGAACCATCTTTCTTGGCCACAAAAAAAAAAACAGCACCTAAAGGTGACGAGGATGGTCTAATATGACCCTTCTCCAACGACTCCTTAATATAGGATCGCATAGCATCATGTTCAGGTACAGATAAGTTGAAAAGCCGACCCTTGGGAAATTTACACCCAGGCATCAACTCAATTGCACAGTCATAACTCCTATGAGGAGGCAAAGACGCAGACTTACTCTCACTAAATACATCAGAGAAATCAGCCAGATAATCAGGAATATCATGAGACTGGGGAGAGGTGGAGAAAACAGGAGCGTCCCTAAGAACATACTGACAACCCCAACTCCCCACAGACACAGATTTCCAATCCAAAGCTGGGTTATGAGTTTGCAACCAGGGGAAACCCAGAACAATAGTATCATGCAAATTATGCAGCACCAAAAATTTACAATTTTCTTGGTGGTCTGGGGCAACTCGCATTATCACCTGGGTCCAAAACTGAGGTTTATTCTCTGCCAAAGGAGTGGCATCAATACCCCTCAAAGGAATAGGCGTCAGCAGAGGCGTCAAGGACAAACCACAACTTTTAGCAAAGTCCAAATCCATCAGATTTGGAGCTGCTCCTGAATCCACGAAAGCCTTAGTGGAAAACGTAGACAAGGAGCAGATCAAAGTAATTGCCAAAAGAACTTAGGTTGTACACTGCCCACAGCAAATGTGTGTGCAAAACGTTTCTCTCGTTTAGGGCAGACAGAAATAGTATGAGAGGCGTCTCCACAGAAAAAACACAGCTTATTACGCCTTCTAAACTCCTGACGTTGCGCCCTAGACAACACCCCATCACATTGCATAGGTTCAGACATTTGTTCAGAAGGTGGCGGCGCCTCCTGTGTAGTTTTACGTTCAAGTAAACGCCGATCAACTTGAATGGCTAATGACATAGAGCCATCCAGACCAGAGGGAACAGGAAATCCCACCATAACATCTTTTACGGTCTCTGATAAACCTTTCCGAAAGAGAGCTGCCAGTGCACTATCATTCCATGTAGTAAGGACCGCCCACTTTCGGAATTTTTGACAGTATAACTCTGCAGGATCCTGACCCTGGTTTAATGCCAACAGGGTTCTCTCAGCTTGATCAATGGCATTAGGTTCATCATATAACAACCCCAAGGCCAGAAAAAATGCATCCACATTAGTCAGAATAGGATTTTCAGGTGTCAGAGAAAAAGCCCAATCCTGGGGATCGTCGCGCAGCAAGGGGATGACAATTTTAACCTGCTGCACAGAGCTCCCCGATGAGTTAGGCTTCAAGGCAAGAAATAATTTACAATTATTCTTAAAATTCAGAAATTTAGACCGGTCCCCAGAAAACACATCAGGAGTAGGAATCTTGGGTTCAGCAACATGTGACTGAATGAGGTAGGTAGAAATTCCCTGTACTTCAGCAGCAAGTTGCTCCACACGATCAGACAGTTGCTTAATCTCCATTAGGAGAGAAAAAAAAAAAAATCCAGAGAAAAAGAGTTAAAAATATATATAAAAAAAAAATTCCGACACTTTTTTTTTCTCTCTTTTTTTTCTTTTTTTAAACAATTTCCTCCTGCTTTTGAGTAACCTAGAATCTGCGGTATGGCTGGTGATTCTGTTATGAATGGGTCACCGAGGAGAAAAAAAAGCAACACAAGCAAAGTCTCAGAAAACCAGAGAGGTTGGTAACTATGCAGATTGCAGATCCCTGATCTTAACACACAACTAGCAGCAGTCGTGGAGCGTACCTACGATGTTCCTAGACGCTTCGTCACAACCAGAGAGCTAAATAAGCCTAAAGTAAGAAAAGAGGAAAACTAACTGCCCCAGAGCAGACCCCAAAGGAAAGACAGCCCCCCACATGTATTGACGGTGAAGCAAGATGAAAACACAAACAAAGGTAGAAAAATAGGCTGAGCAAACGATGGGGTCCGACTAACTAGAAAGGACAGGAAAGGAAAGATACTGTCTGCAATCTGCCAAAAAACCCTACCCAAAATAATGTCCAACACTTCTGATAACAAAATTAACCCTGAAGTCACTAGACTTCTCCCACTATATTAGCACTCTGAAATATTCTGAGACAGAGCAAAAAAGAGGCCAATCTAATAAAGAACAAAAAGGCAAATTGGCAAATACAGATAAATAAGAGTGGAAATTCAGCACAGCCCAGCAGGGCTGGCTGACCACACAAAAACTGAGTAGACCAAAGAGCAAGTGTGAACATTAGCAAAAACAAACTTAACTTGAGAAGACTGGAGCAGAGCTGAAGTCCAAGACCTGAGAAGCAGACTGAATCACCAGCAACAGGATAGGGCGTCGGTAGTCTTATATCCAGTCTGATACTCCAGACATCCAATCACTAACCTCCTCGTCAGGTGGCAGACCATTACCAATTAAACCAACCTCACTACCTCCCGTCACCACCAGAGGGAGAACGGAAGGAGAACTCCCAGCTGGTGGAGCAGAAAATGAGCTCATAACACCCCTGATCCTATCCACACAACTAGCAGTAGCCGTGGAGCGTACCTACGATGATTCTAGATGCCTCGACACAGCTGGAGGACTAAATAAGCCTAAAGCAAGAAAAGGGGAAAACTAAACTGCCCCAAAGCAGACCCCAAAGGAATAGATAGCCCCCAAACATATATTGTCGGTGAGACAAGATGAAAACACAAACACAGGCAGGAAAACAGGCTGAGCAAACGATGGGGCCCACACTAACTAGAAAGGACAGGAAAGGAAAGATACTGTCTGCAATCACGCCAAAAAACCCCTGCAAAAATGTCCAACACTTCTGATAGCAAAAAAAACCACTAGACTTCACCCACTATATCAGCACTCTGGCATATTCTGAAGACAGAGCAAAAACAGGCCAATCTAATAAGGGACAAAAAGCAAACTGGCACAAACAGTAACATAAGGATGGAAATTCAGCACAGCCCCAGCCAGGGCTGGCTGACCACAAAAAACTGAACAGACAAAACCAAATCAAATGTGAACAATAGCAAAGAACACTTAGCTTGAGAATGCAGGGACTGAACTGGAAACGAAGACCTCAGGAGGCAGGAAAAATCACCAGCAGGGATAGAGGGAGTCGGCTGGCTTAAATCCAGTCAGAGACTCCAGATGTCCAATCATCGTCCTCATTATCAGGTGTCAGGCCTCCGCTAATTAGATCAGCTTCATTACCTCCTGGACCCACCAGAGGGAGCCCGGAAAGAGAACTCACGACTCCTCTGTCAATACAACCAGCTCCACCAGCAACCAGAGGTAGACCAGAAAGTGTATTCACAACAATTTATCATCATTAGTCAGTTAGGACAACATTGGATCATTCAGAGATCCACAATGAACTTCTGGAGTGAGTTTACTGCACTGAAAGTAAAGAGGCCGAATAATATTGCACGCCCCACTTTTCAGTTTTTGTGTTTCCACAAAAATGTAAAATAACCAATAAATTTCGTTCAACTTCACAATTGTGTCCCATTAGTTGTTGATTCTTCACCAAAAATTTACATTTGGTATCTTTATGTTTGAAGCATGGTATGTGGGAAAAGGTTGAAAAGTTCCAGGGGGCCGAATACTTTCGCAAGGCACTGTATGTGGAGATATAAAATACCAATATGTATTATTTTTGTGAGAAGCAGTTTGTTTTTTTGTACTAATTTATCATAGAATTGTAGAGTTGGAAGGGACCTCCTGGGCCATCTGGTCCAACCCCCTGCTCAAAGCAGGATTCACTAAATCATCCCAGTCAGATGTCTGTCCAGCCTCTGTTTGAAGACTTCCATTGAAGGAGAACTCACCACTTCTCTTGGCAGCTTGTTCCACTCATTAATCACTCTGTCAAAAAGTTTTTTCTAATATCTAATCTGTGTCTCCTCCCATTCAGTTTCATCCCATTGCTTCTAGTCTTTCCTTGTGCAAATGAGAATAAAGTTGATCCTTCTACAATGTGACAGCCCTTTAGATATTTGTAGACAGCTATTAAGTCTCCTCTCAGTCTTCTCTTTTGCAAACTAAACATTCCCAAATCCTGCAACCTTTCCTCATAAGACAGCGTTTGCAGACCGGTCACCATTCTGGTCGCTCTTTTCTGAACTTGCTCCAGTTTGTTGATGTCTTTTTTAAAATGTGGTGCCCAAAACTGGACACAATATTCCAGATGAGGTCTGACCAAAGAGGAGTAGAGGGAAATAATGACTTCACGTGATCTAGACTGTATGCTTCTGTTAATACATCCTAGAATTGCATTTGCCTTTTTTGCTGCTGCATCACACTGTTGACTCATATTCAGTCTGTGATCTATTAGTGTACCCAAGTCTTTTTCACATGTGCTGTCGCTTAGCCCTATTCCTCCCATTCTGTATATGCTTTTTTCATTTTTATTGCCCAGATGTAGTACTTTGCATTTTTCCCTGTTAAAAACCATTCTGTTAGTTGCTGCCCACTTCTCCAGTTTATTTATATCTTTTTGAATCCTCTCTCTACCTTCTCTAGTATTAGCTATCCCTCCTAGCTTTGTGTCATCAGCAAATTTAATCAGTTTACCCTCAATTCCTTCATCTAAATCGTTGATAAAGATGTTGAACAATACAGGGCCCAGGACAGAGCCCTGTGGGTACCCCACTTGAGACATTCTTCCAACTGGATGTGCAGCCATTTACGACCACTCTTTGGGTCCGATCACTAATCCAGTTATGAATCCACCTAACAGTTGCCTTGTCCATTCCATACTTAGTCATTTTTTCAATAAGGATTGTATGAGATACTTTGTCAAATGCTTTGCTGAAGTCAAGATATACTATATCTACAGCATTTCCTTGATCCACCCAATCAGTGATTCCGTCATAGAAGGAAATTAAGTTAGTCTGACATGACTTATTAGTTACAAACCCATGCTCACTCTGTTTAATCACTTCATTCTTATCCAGGTACTGACATACATGTTGTTTAATAATTTGTTCAAAGATCTTTCCTGGTATAGAAGTCAGACTCACCAGCCTATAGTTGCCCGGGTCCACCTTCTTCCCCTTTTTGAAGATAGGAACAACATTTGCTCTTCTCCAGTCTTCTGGGACATCTCCTGTTCTCCAAGAATTTTCAAAGATTATGGAGAGGGGTTCAAAAATTTCTTCTGCTATCTCCTTCAGTACTCTGGGGTGTAATTCATCTGGACCTGGAGACTTGAATTCATTTAGGTTAGCTAAGTGTTTCCTCACTATCTTTCTGTTTATAGATATCCTGGATTCTTCTATTCCCTTAATAGGACAGTGAAGAACAGTTGATGTTACATTTCCTTTCTGAGAGAAAACAGATGCAAAATAGGAATTTAAAAGTTCGGCCTTCTCAACATCCTGTCTTACCATTTCATCATTTTCATCCTGTAAAAATCCTATAGCATCTCTGACTTTTCTTTTACTTTTGACATATCCCCAAAATCCTTTATTATTGCTTTTGACATCTCTTGCAAGCCTCAATTCATTGTCAGCTTTAGATAATCTGATTTGTGCCCTGCAGGTTCTGCAGACAGCATTATATTCTTCTTTAGATATGTCTCCCTCTTTCCATTTTATAAACATTTTTTTCTTCCTTTTTAGCATGTGCTTAAGTTCTGTGTTTATCCATCCTGGCTTCCTTAAATGCTTCCTATTCTTCCCTCTTTTCGGAATTGTTAACAATTGTGCTTTGAGAATTTCATTTTTCAAGATTTCCCATCCTTCCTGGACATTTTTGTCTTTAAGGATATCCAGCCATTGGATCCCTCCAATTCTCTTTCTGAATCCCTTAAAATCTGCCTTTCTGAAATCTAACCTTGATGTCTGAGTCTTCACAGGTCTTCCTCCTCTAGTTATCCAAAATTCTAAAATAGCATGGTCGCTACCTCCTAGGGTCCCAGCCACTTTTACCTCCTCAACCATTTCCTCCCTGTTTATAAGGATTAGATCCAAGGTAGCAGTTCCCCTTGTTTTCTCCCCTACCTTTTGGAAGATAAAGTTGTCAGCAAGAGAGGATAAGAATTTCCTTGACCTGTTAGTTTTGCCTGAGAGAGATTCCCAACAAATGTCTGGATAGTTGAAATCTCCCATGACAACTATGTCATATTTTTTGGAGAACTTGGCCATTTGATGAATAAAGAGTTCATCCATATCTTCAGCTTGCACAGGCGGCCTGTAGTAAATGCCTACAATGGTGTCCTTTCCATTGTTCTGTCCTTGTATTCTTACCCAAACAGTTTCCACAGAACTCCCAGTCTCTGAGGCTTCAATCTCTGTGCAGAAATACGCGTTTCTAACATACAATGCGACACCTCCTCCTCGTTTATCAAGTCTGTTTCTTGCAAATAAGTTGTATCCTTCTAGTCTTGTATTCCAATCATGTGTATTGTCCCACCAAGTTTCAGTGATTCCACTGACATCATATTTCTTTTCCTGTGTTAGTAGTTCCAATTCTCCTTGTTTGTTGCCCATGCTTTGTGTATTAGTATAGAAACATTTTAGTTTGTGATTGGTTTCTCTTTCTCCAATATTTTTATTAATTAGATTCTTTTGTCTTTGTTCTTCCTTTCCACTTCTAATAGCAGAGTTCTCAATAGCATTTGTCAGGTGTATGGCTTTTTCTGGTCTTTTGCTTCCCTTCCCATGTTGTTCTAGTTTAAAGCTCTCCTTACAAGTGTAGCAAGGCGACTTCCAAATACATGCTTTCCAGTCTTCGTAAGGTGCACCCCATCTCTAGCAAGTAGTCCATCGTAAAGGTAATTCACTTGTGATCCATAAATCCAAATCGTTGCTGACGGCACCATCGACGTAGCCAGTTGTTCACCTGCAGAATCTTATTCCACCTCCTTGTTCCATGGCCATCCACTGGGAGGATGGAAGAGAAGACCACCTGCGCTCCCAGTTCTTTCACTTTCTTGCCTAAGTCTTCAAAGTCTCTGCAGATGGTTTCCAGGTCGTTTCTTGCGGTGTCATTTGTCCCCACATGTAGTAGCAGGAATGGGTAGTCATCTGTAGGTCTGAAGAGTCCTGATATCCTGTCAGACACATCTTTAATTTTTGCACCTGGAAGACAGCACATTTCTCTTGAAGTTATATCCGGTCTGCAGATAGCGGCCTCTGTTCCTCTCAACAGGGAATCCCCCATGACCACCACTCTCCGTTTCTTCTTCACAACATTTTTCTTTCTCCATCCAGGAGGACTCTGAAGGCGTACAAGGTTGCTGTTTGTGGGTAAAGTCTTATCCTGATGTATTTCTTCATCGATATCCTGCGTGAGAGCCTGGTACTGGTTCCTGAGCAGTATGGGTGCTGACTGCCTCCTGATCCTCCTGCTTCTCTGGGTCACATGTCTCCATTCCTCTGTTTCTTCAGGTGCACTTCGAATTTCTTCTCTTTCTGTAACATGAAGAGATAATTCTGCTCTGTCTAAGAACTCTTCACCTTCCTTAATGATCTTCAACGTAGCTAACCTCTCTTCGAGATTTTGCAACTTTTCCTCCAACAGGGACACAAGCTTGCATTTGTGGCATGTGAAGTTTGGCTTTTCCACTGGTAAATCTGTGAACATGTAGCAAGAAATGCAGCTCACCAAATGGCTCCTGGCCTCTTCCATATTGAGATTTCTTAAAAACGGTGAAAGATGAGCCAAAATTCGCGTGTCGATCGGCGCGCGGTTTTCCGATTTCCTCTTTTCAGCTGCAATGGCCAAAACCCAGTGATCGTTGAGCTCGCGGAGACTCTTCACTTATCCCAGAAGGCACTGGGAATATGCAAATGATCTCTTTAAGACTCTTCCCCTGGTTTTATGCAATAGTTGTACTTAAATTGAGTTTGATTGAGAATTCTAGTTCTCAGTATTGAAAAGTTAATACGAACATTTTTGTCTTCTTAGACTATTACTAAGCATTGTGGGCCAACTTATCTTTAAAAGGATTGCTATATGATTTAAAAGCTTTATATTATTTTGACTTTAATGAGCAATCAGTCTAACTATATTTGGACTCAATATTACTGAGAATCTTATGAATACCTTTTTGCATACGTTGAAACTTATAAGCACCAATTGTACTAATAGTTGTGCTTCAAAAGGATTAAAAATTTCTTTTGTGGATTTTCCTTCTTTTATGCTCTATATATATTACTCCTATAAGGAAATTTGATTTGTTGCTCATTATTTGGGTATAACTACCCCTGTGCTTGCAGGTCCATTTTGTGTTCACCCACTAAAAGCAAAAATTCTTTTAAAATTGTGTGTAAATAAGTGTTAAATAAAGACTATTTTCTTTTTAAATTTACTTGGCATTTGCTTCCGTTTGTTTATAGGTGTATTGGTATTGTGGAAGTGCCATTTCTTTATTGGTTTCTGTGTACCAGCTAATATCTGCGGTCCCTTTAAGAAAGGATGCATAGCAAGTCAAGCCTTCCCCACTTTTAAACGCTGCTGGAAGTCTCCTCCTCAGCTCCTCTCAGCCCCTAGTCAGGCGGGAAGAAGCTAAGCAAACAGCAGGGAAAAAAAAAATTGGCTCTGTTCCCAGTGGTGAGCGGCTCCCGTCCTTCACATCAAGGAGCCGGCTCTTCGTCTCAGATCGTTCACGAATGACACATCACTAGTGTGAGGGTCGTGAGTGGGAGGGACTGGAGCTGATATACATGTAGCGTGTGTGACCTGGAGACCAGTGCAGGGAACCGCAGCAACGTGTAGTGTACACTAAGCCCTAACCTCACCCCGTCCATTATGTGTTATATTATGTGTTATGCATATGGCCATCCCCTGCCTTAACGGCATTGTGTCACTCTGTGTAAATCCCTACTAGTATTACAGTTACTATCTGTCAGAAGCCCCGCACTGCACTTGCTCACTGAGCCAGTGCGGGTGTCCTGAGTACAAAAACAGTGCTCAAAGATACCTGTGGAGCAGGGCAGCAGCGGTGACGATGCGTGCTTCAGAGTATCAGGACCTGAAGCACATGACTGCTGGGGGTGTGGCCTAAGCTCCACAGATCTAGGAGCTGCAGGGAAACACCTAGAAAGGTAACTACAGGAAAATGTTACCAAGGGGCATAGACATAGACAGAAACCAGATGAAGCCAGGGTCAAAGCACAAGATAGCAATACAGTACCAAAGGGTTAGACAGAATGGATAGTCAGGACGTAGCAAAAGGTCAGAAAACCAGAACGGGCAATAGACGGTACAATAGGGACGAACTGTAACTGAGTAACGATAGCCAAGCCAGGAGGTCAGAACTGGAGAAGACAATAGTACCAAAGCAAGAGACAGAGTACAGAGTGAGGGAACAGGCTGGGTCATACATGGGAATCAAACAAGCAACGCAGAATACACGCATACCAGGGGTCAGACACACCAGAACAACAGTATAGCTGACAGAGAACCCTGGTAAAGAGTGAGTATAAATACCCCTCCCAGATCCAGAAAGAGGCCACGAACACTTAACCCTGTGAGGGCAGGGCAAGAACCCTGCTCAAACCATGACAGTACCCCCCTCTTAACGGGGGGCCATTGGACCAGACGATCGGCATGCACCGAACTGGCCGGAACCCATGACCAATCCTCCAGAGAGTACCCCTTCCAGTGTATCAGATACTGGAGTCTCCGGGGCACCCACCGGGAGTCAACAATGCACCCTACTTCATACTCCAGCTGCCCCTCTACCAGCACTGGTGGAGCATTTGATGAGGGATCCTCTCTCACCGTCCCCACAGGCTTTAACAGGGAACTGTGGAAGACATCAGAAATTTTAAAGGAGGTGGACAGCTACTGTCGGTAGGCTACTGGGTTAACAACCTCCACAACTTTGTATGGGCCAATAAACTTGGGGCCCAGCTTTATAAATGGAAATGCTGGACCTGGCCCCCTCCTCCTGTCAGACCTGTCAGCAAACCGCTTCTCGAGTTCCTGGGCCTTGAAAATATTCCTCTGAACCTCCCTCCAAAGAATTCTAAGACGTTGTGTCGCACCCTCAGCTCCAGGACAACCTGAATCCATGCAGGAAAACTCTCCAAAATGTGGGTTAAACCCATAGTTGACCTGAAAGGGAGACTTCCCAGTAGATTGACTCACACGACCGTTGAATGCAAACTCTGCCATGGGCAATACCTCACACCAGTCCTCCTGCCTGGAAGAGGCCAAGCATCTCAGAATCTGCTCCAACGATTGGTTCGTGCGCTCCGTCTGTCCTTTAGACTCTGGGTGGTAGGCAGAGGAGAAGGACAGCGAAATCCCCAGCTTCTTGCAAAAAGCCCTCCAGAACCTGGCTACAAACTGTACCCCTCTGTCTGACACCACATTCATAGGCACTCCATGCAACCTAATTATATGCTGCATAAATAAGCGGGCCAGAGTTTCAGCAGATGGTAACGCGGGGAGAGGTACAAAGTGGGCTTGTTTTGAAAACCTATCCACCACCACCCATATCACCGAGTTGCCCCTGGAAGGAGGAAGATTTGTGATAAAATCCATGGACAAATGTGTCCATGGTCTATCCGGAATTAGCAAAGGCACCAATTCCCCGGCCGGTTGGACACGAGAACTTTTAGAACGAGCGCACACCCCACATGCAGTCACAAACTTTTTAATATCTGTTACCATAGAGGGCCACCAGAAATCCCTCGCAATTGCCCCCCGGGTAGCTGCAATCCCAGGATGAGCACTCAACACAGAATCGTGAAATTTCTGCATAAGTCCGAGACGGAAACGTTCCGGTACAAACAATTTACCCGGGGGTTTACCACCAGGAGCCCGAGCCTGGGCCTCCAAAATCCCTCTCTGTAACTCAGATGAGATTTCGGCCACCACTACTCCTGGCTGAAGAATGGAGGAGGGAGATTCTGGAGGGGACACCGAATCAAAGCTTCGGGATAAGGCATCAGCCTTGATGTTTTTAGATTCCGGGCGGAATGTGATGGTAAACTGAAATCGAGAAAAAAAAAAAAAGCGCCCACCGAGCCTGTCTGGGGGTCAATCTTTTGGCAGACTCGATATAGGCCAAATTTTTGTGATCACTGATGACTGTAATGGGATGAACAGCCCCCTGCAGGAAATGCCTCCATTCTTCAAAAGCCAATTTTACCGCCAACAACTCTCTATTGCCGACATTGTAATTTCTCTCGGCAGCGGAAAATTTTTTTTAGAGAAAAAGGCGCAAGGCCTCAGATTAGTAAGGGTAGGAGGGCCCTGAGACAAAACTGCCCCCACCCCTACTCCCGAGGCGTCAACCTCCACGACAAAAGGTCTTGACCGGTCGGGTTGTACCAATACAGGGGCTGAAGAAAAGCACTTTTTTATGTCATGAAAGAATTTTTTGCAGCTACAGACCAATTTTTTACATCAGCTCCCTTGAGAGTGAGGTCCGTTAGAGGCTTTACCACCTGCGAGAAGCCCTTAATAAATTTTCTATAAAAGTTGGCAAAGCCCAAAAATCGCTGCAACCCTTTCAAGTCATGAGGCAGCACCCACTCCGTAACAGCCTGGACCTTCTTAGGATACATGCGGAACCCCCCCCCTGCCACAATCAACCCCAGAAAGGATACTTCTTGCATGAAAAATGAGCATTTTTTCAACTTGGCATACAAATGATTCTCCCTCAGTCTCATGAGAACCATCCGCAAATGGTGCAAGTTAGATTGACTGTCCACTGAGTACACCAGAATGTCATCCAAATAGATAACCACAAAATGACCAATTAAATCAGAGAAAATTGCATTAATAAAATTCTGAAAAACAGCAGGAGCGTTGGTGAGACCAAAGGGCATAACCAAGTTTTTGAACAGCCCTTCAGTTGTCAGGAATGCTGTTTTCCATTCGTCCCCTTCCTGGACTCTTATAAGGTTATATGCCCCACGTAAATCCAGTTTAGAGAACCACTTGGCCCCTGTGAGTTGGTTACATAGATCAGGAATTAGGGGGAGAGGGTATGTATTTTTCACAGTAATTTTGTTTAATTCCCGAAAGTCCAGGCACGGCCGCAAACCACCATCTTTTTTTCTTAACAAAAAAGAAGCCCGCTGCTACAGGTGAAACAGAAGGCCTAATATGCCCTTTGCAGAGACTCTCGGTAATGTACTCCTTCATGGCTAGACGTTCGGGCCCGGACAAATTGAACAGGCGAGCCTTGGCAACTTGGCTCCAGGGACTATATTAATGGCACAATCAAAGGATCTATGTGATGGTAGCACCTAAGGCTCACTTTCAGAAAATACGTCTTCAAAATCTTTCAGGTACTCCGGAATACCTTCCAGATCGACATAAGACACTGACACAGATTTTACTGGGGTGACAAGAGTTGTCAAGTTACAACATAGACCGTTAGCCATACAACTCGACTGAATAATCTCCCCCGTGACCCAGTCAATAGTAGGATTGTGACGTTGAAGCCAAGGCATACCCTGTTATGATTGAGTCACCGGAGGAGGAAATAACAAAAACAAAGGCTAAGTCCAGAAAACCAGAGAGGTTGGTAACTAGCGGATTGCAGACCCCTAATCCTATTCACCACAACTAACAGTAGCCGTGGGGGGTTCCTACGATGCCCTAGACCCCTCGTTCACAGCCGGAGGACTATATAGGCCTAAAGAAAGAAAGGGGAAATCTAAACTGCCCCAGAGCAGACCCCAAAGCAATAGACAGCCTCCAACATGTATTGTCAGTGAAAACAGATGAAAACACAAACACAGACAGAAAGACAGGCTGAGCAAACGACGGGGCCCATCTAACTAGATAGGACAGAAAAGATGCTGGCTGCAATCCGCGAAAAACCCAATCAACAATGTCCAACACGTCTGATAAGAATAAGTCCCTGAAGTCACTAGACTTCAAAATCACTATATCAGCACTCAGGATATTCTGAAGACAGAGCAAAGAGATCTACTGATCAGTGACAAAAATGGAGTTCAGCCCGTCCCAATCAGAGCAGGCTGAAAACAAACACTAAGTAAGCAGACAAAATCTCAAGGAAAAATAACAGAGCAACACTTAGCTTTTAGTAGACAAACTGAACTGGACACCAGAGCTCAGAGCAGAAAGGATCACCAGCAGCCCAGCAGGGCGTCGGCTGACTTATATCCACTCAGAAAATCCGGATGTCCAATCACACTATCTGATCTGATGATAGGTTCCTCCCATCCAGATCACTTTCACCACCTCCTTTCACCAGCAGAGGGAGTTCCTCAGACATCGGAGGTGAAGGAGAAAATGAACTCATAACAATACCCAGTACCAGTCCAGCCGGCAGATTATTTATAACAAAACTCCTTAATTTTTCCACGTGAGTGGAACCCACTTTCAGAGAAAAGGTATCAGTCATGAAACAAATTCCCTCCTGGGTGATAGAAGAATCAATTGCCACGATTTTAACAGGATCTTTTAACCTGACTGTCCCTATCTTATGAAAAGTCACAACTTTGGCATCGATCAGATTAATAGAAGAACCACAATTAACAAAGGCGGTAGTCCCAACCGGACCGCCTGTAAGTTCCAGTTCCACCGGAAGCAGAATTTTAGTAAGTGAGGAAAAGGGTACCTGGGAGTCTGGGCAACCTCCTCGATTGTTACCCAGACTCAGTCGTTTTCCTGATGGCTTCACTGAAGAAGGGCAAGAAGGACAGTTCCTTCTCCAATGTCCAGCGGATCCACAGTAAAAGCACAATTGGTTGTTTCTTCGGTGTCTCCTCTCTTTTTCCTCCAATGACGTGGCACCAACCTCCATGGGCTCAGGACTAGATGCAGAGTCTCTCAGATTGGAGAATAAAGGGGTCTCCTGCAGCATGACCCCTCTTGCCCGCAGCCTACGGTCCATGCGAACAGCCTGGATCATAGCGTCCTCCAAAGAATCCAGTGGAGGTTGAAGGGCTAGGGCATCTTTCAAACGTTCAGACAGGCCTCTACAGAACAAACCCCGGAGGGCAGCATCATCCCAGGACACCTCCGCTGCCCAGCGTCTGAACTCAGAGCAGAACCATTCAGCAGAGTGCCTCCCCTGTGTCACACTCATCACCATATCCTCTGCCAGACGCACTCTATCAGGCTCATCATAAATGTGCCCCAG
Organism: Dendrobates tinctorius; assembly: GCF_039654945.1. Taxonomy (NCBI): domain Eukaryota; kingdom Metazoa; phylum Chordata; class Amphibia; order Anura; family Dendrobatidae; genus Dendrobates; species Dendrobates tinctorius. The sequence goes on along the minus strand of NW_027362162.1, from coordinate 168,112 downwards.
AGCCTCAAAGAACAAATTCACAGACATACGTTCAGGAGCAGAGGAAGAGAGAGAGAAAGCCCATGCCTGTGGAGCCCCCCGAAGTAGGGAAATGATGACCCCCACCCTCTGGAACTCATCCCCAGAGGAGCAGGACCTCAGAGAAAAAAAAAAGCTTGCATCCTTCTCTGAAAGACCTGAACTCCTTTTTATCCTCTGAGAAAAGGTCAGGCAATTTGACCGGAGATTCGGGGAATGCCAATGACACATCTCTATCCCCAGCACTAGGAGCCCCTGCAGCGACAGCCCCCTGCACAGTATCCACCAACTGTTGCTGGGTCTTGGCCATCATGCGCTGTTCCACATTAAGTTTGTGGAACATTTGGGTCAGGTACTTGACCTGATCAGCCAAAGCTTGTATGGGATCCATGAGGATAACACTTTTTTTTCTTTTTTTTTTTTCTTCAGAGGAAAAAAAAACTGAAATGGTCAGCTATAATGTCAGGAGCCCCGCACTGCACTTGCTCACTGAGCCAGTGCGGGTGTCCTGAGTACAAAAACAGTGCTCAAAGATACCTGTGGAGCAGGGCAGCAGCGGTGACGACGCGTGCTTCAGAGTATCAGGACCTGAAGCACATGACTGCTGGGGGCGTGGCCTAAGCTCCACAGATCTAGGAGCTGCAGGGAAACACCTAGAAAGGTAACTACAGGACAATGTTACCAAGGGGCATAGACATAGACAGAAACCAGATGAAGCCAGGGTCAAAGCACAAGATAGCAATACAGTACCAAAGGGTTAGACAGAATGGATAGTCAGGACGTAGCAAAAGGTCAGAAAACCAGAACGGGCAATAGACGGTACAATAGGGACAAACTGTAATGGAGTAACGATAGCCAAGCCAGGAGGTCAGAACCGGAGAAGACAATAGTACCAAAGCAGGAGATGGAGTACAGAGTGAGGGAACAGGCCGGGTCATACACGGGAATCAAACAAGCAACGCAGAATACACGCACACCAGGGGTCAGACACACCAGAACAACAGTATAGCTGACAGAGACCCCTAGTAAAGAGTGAGTATAAATACCCCTTCCAGATCCAGAAAGAGGCCACGAACACTTAACCCTGTGAGTGCAGGGCAAGAACCCTGTTCAAACCATGACACTATCTCTACAACGTTAATGTCCACTGCGCATGCGCGTCCAACACATCAGCGATTATGTGACAGCTATGACTCAGTGGTAACGCACTCCGAGTCGGCATTTAAACCCGGAAGCACTGTAGCCACACAGCGTCCTCCCTGAACGGCGGTATCCCTGCATCACGGACCGGGGCACCAAGGTAACTACAGGAGACAAGGCTTTCTAGCCGTACTCCTGCAACTTGATTGACTTCAGCTACCCTTTATTTCACTTACAGTGCTATCCCTATTGCAAGTTTCTTGCCTACACAGACGCGCTGATTATTCCTCCCTCTGCATAAAACTGCCCCACTGTGTCCAGGTAAGTGCCTATCTATACTGTAATATGACATATTCAGGACTTCACCCTTTTCATTACTACCCTATTTCCCACAGCATTTACCCCTGATACCAGATCACCTGCCTAATAGACACCTTCATTCAAAAAAAAAAGCTCACATTACATCCAGATACCTATTGCTAGCAGGCTTTTCTTATGTTCACCAGTCTACTTAAGGTCACTGGTTTTAGCATTAGGCCTGTTTCACACTTCAGTCTTTTTGCTTCAGTCAAAAGCCGTCAAAGTGTGAAAAAAATGGATCCAGTGCAGATTGCAAAAAGCTGATGCACTGGATCCGGTTTTTTTTACGGATCTGTTGCAGCAGTCAATGTGTGAAATTTAAAGGAACAGAACTCTGGAGAGAGAAAATGAGAATCTGTGCCAGAATGAATTTTGGGGTTAAATTTAAGGAATGGAAATTCTTTTGGGCATGCTCAGTTTAAAAAAACGGAATCCGTCACTGGATCCGCCATGTGACAGACGGCGACAGATCCGTCGCCCATAGGCATCCATTTTAGCAGAGTTGAAATAGTTAAACAGGAATTCTTGTAACCTATCAGTCCGATGAAAGCTTGATTGCAGAGTATCTTTCTCCCACATTGGCACCGCCAACAGCGGCGCTTGAAGTCTCTGTAGTCTCTCCTCTGTGTGGAAATGGGAACTGCAGGGTTAAAGCAGGGAGACGCTGTGGAACTGAGTCTCCCCTGCTCTAAGTTTCTGTGTGAGACACTAACAGTTTCTCCACAGGAACGATGCTGCGTACACTGCAAAGTCTCTCTGTCACGCTCCGGGGCTCTGGCCTGTCACCGCGAGCATCGGGGCTGCGCGCTCGGATCACTGTCTTTGCACTGTCGGGGAGAAAGCCTCCTCCGGTCACAGCGGCTACCGAGTCCACATACTCACAGACAGCTCTTTCTATCACCCATCCTTCAGTCCCAGTCATCTGACGGGGAGTTCTCTCTCTCCTGTAGCCTGCTCTGTACATGATGCGTGCTCCTGTGTCTCTGGCGCACTCTGCTTTTGCGCCCTTAGCCTGCTCTGCTTCCCGTCCACCGCCCCTTCTCTTCCCCCACTGCCCCTTAGAGTCACATGGTGCAGTCAGTCCAGATCAGCAAGTCTTCTCCCTGGCAACCCTGCTGCCCAGCTATGTGGTTCCGGACACGGAGCAGGAGAGGTAAACTACTTCTGGCTCTTTTTCCTCTTCACCCCCTTACACCTGCTCTCACAGTTATCAGTTGAATATAACACTCAACATTCTCCCCTGCTCATGCTGATCACTGGCAGAGTCGGGGAGAATGATGTGAGCTGTCTTCAGCACTCGGCACCAGGGCACAGCACTATCAGTACCGCTGCTTCCCAGGAGCCGGTATGTGTCACACTGATGACACACAGAAGTCATCCATGTGTAATTGGAGCGCCCTCACTCGCCAGGGCCATGGGGTACTCGTTACCGGGCCGGTTGATCTTCTCAACGGGAGTTGTCACGGCAGCAGTGACCCGGTCCATGGCCCTGGGGCTCCATTGCAAAAGGGGGAGTTTCAGTGTGCTTATGGTGGTGAAAGTTTATAAGTGATTCGTGACGCCACCTGTGGTGTTCGGCAAGGAAGATGTTAAGCCAACGCTGCAGACAGATCCTCTGGGACAGATGGTGTGGTGCAGCAATGATGTTATAGCCCTCCACAGGCAGGGCTGTAGTCCCAGGGCAGTGTAGGTGAAGTGACACTTAGATGGTGTAGTGTTGGGCGCAGGAGGGATGGAGCAGTGTCGAGCAAGTTGGCACAGGAATAAGTGGAGGACACCAGGGCATGTAGTTCCAAAGCTTTGCTCACAGTCTGTTGTGGTACAGGTGCCCGCCTCTGTGCCGTGTCCTCTGGGTCAGGAGATCAGCCAACTTCCAGGCAAGATGAAGTACTCCTTTCCAACACTCCTCCAACATATGTGCTGTCATGATCACGTGTGTCAGGACGCAGATGATGCCGCAAGGCGAACCCATAACACACGTGACCCTGGATACACCGCCTCCAGTGGGGCGCATTTAAATAATAAAAACGTGCAGGTGGATACGCCGCCTCCACCTGGCGAATTTAGGTATTACACGTTATACATACAATATCTGGAAATACCGCCTCCAGTAAGGCGCATTTAAATAATAAAGGGGGGAACCTGGGTAACTTTAACAATGGTCGGCCCTGCAATAGGGAAAAGGGAATTGGAGACCTCCTGTACTCCCCTGAGCCAGTGTCCCTGCACTCCTAACGTTCCCTATGCCGGTTTCGCACCGGGCGCCGCACGCGTACCTCAACGCCCTAGCTCGCCCTGACCCTAAACCCTCACTAGGGAATAGGTCGGTGTGGAAACTAATCCCACCACTGCACTAATAACACACATGAGGAAAGAGACAATACAGGGGAAACACCACTTAGCTTTGCTCTGTTGCGTGCGCTCCTAGCAACAGAGCCCTCCACCTGAGTGCATCTTCTCCTCCACCTGGATCCATCACCATAACAGGACCCTTCACCTTAGTGCAGCCTTGGAGCAGAGTCCAACACCAGTTGCAGCTGCTTAGAACCAGAGTCCCAAGGATGAGTTCAGCTGCTGACACGAAGTCGAGCATGCTTGAGTCCAGCTCAGCGGCCAAGTCCCACATGGTGAGTGCCACTCTCCATAGTCGCCACTCCACCAGCCCATGCAGACACTTCCCGCTGACACCATCACTGCGACTCCACTACGCCATGCCAGCCCTTCGTCCAGACACCATAGCTGAAACACATCCCCCCTGGCTAAGCTGCGCAGGACTCCTCACCAGCTCCATCCTTCCTCCAGGCTCTCCAAAAACAGAGTGAACACAAACTCACAATATCACAGGCAGTGATTGCACACCTCTAGCACACCTTTATAGGGTGTAACACCTGATACATGATTAAGTGCACAAAACCTAAAGTGCAATATCAAAACCACCACCGGGGACAGTCAAGACACCTTGGAACTTTCCAAAGTAAAAAAAGTTCACCCAGTGATTTAAAACTGTCAGATCACTTCAGATCATGACATGTGCCTTTTCTGAACGTCTCCCTCTTAGCGCCTTTTAGTGAAGTACATACAGTACTGAGTTATACTGGAGTTCCTCCTGTCAGATGTTCCTAAGAATTCTACCTGTATGGCAGACAGCTGTAGCCTGCTTCGGGGACTCCTTCTACCTAGTCCCGGCTCACACACGTTGCTGTTGTGCCCCCAAGTCTGGTGTGGGAATGAAGTGGTCACTACTTCTATTCCTCGAGTGTCTGCTGCAGGACCATTAGTATCCATACAACATCGGGGACCGGACCCCGGCCTTGCGCTTAGAACTTGGGAAGGGTTCTCCTCTAACCCTGGTCCTTGTTCTCTTATTCTCCTCACATTCCGTATCAATCCTTTCTTTCTTATGGAGAGTCAGGCTTTCTATCGATGTTCCTTTCTTGTGCCAGCGGACCCAGATCACTGAGGTCGGCTGCAGCACTTCCTTCATCCATCCCACTCAGGGGATCTCCTTTCACAGACTGACCTCGTCAGACTCCTGTGACTAACTGACTAAATCCTATCCTCTTCCCGCTCTTTTAGTGCAAACTAAACTCCACCCACCTCCCAGCACGCTTCATGTTCCAAGCAGGGAGCCACCAAAGGGTGCTTTGCTACACTACTATGTTGTGTGGGATGCAGGTGTTGGAGTGTGGTCAGGTGACTCCACCTTACCTGGATAGTGGGGCACTACACCTCAGGAGGAGGTGCAGTACCTCTGTGGCGACTGAACCCTCAGGGGCGCCACATCATCAGTATGCTGGACGTTTTGCGGCCTGTGCTGCTGTTAAAAAAAACCGGACTTTTCAGCATATTTTGCCCATGGACACACGCTCCGTGGAAACACACTGACATGTGCACAGACCCATTCACTTGAATGGATCTACATGTATTAGTGTCTCCAGTACATGTGAAAACTGTAAAGGGGTTGTCCACTACAGTTTAAGCTCTGTCTGAGAGGAAGCAAAGCCCCTTAGTGAATGCAGTTCTGAAATGCAGAATCAAGGAATGTGAATCCAGCTCAAGTGTATTAAAACTATGGATAATTGTGATTTGGCTGATGATATATTGCCTACAGGAACAGGCAACACTTAGATTACATCTTTACCTGGTGGGGTCCGACTATCGACAACCCTAGGGATCAGCTGTTTTGAGGAGAATGAAACAAGACATACATCTAAAGATGGAAGAAGCTGTGACGCTCACACGGGAGGTTTAGTGTCTCCAAACAGCTGAACCGAAGGTGTTCTGAAAGTGAGACCATCAATGATTAATATTTATGGCTTATCCTAAAGACAAAGTCAGCCGTCAACAACTCCACTCTGTGATCTTGCATGGTCTACCTCTTTGTGGAAGAGCGGATGTTCCTAGTAGATACTTCCACTTCACAACAAAACCACTTCATTTCAGTCAGGCAGATTCGATGTTTGCATAAATCTTAGTGCTTTCAGAGGTGGCTGGTCCTTATGTTTGCATATTAAGCAGTCATAGAAACTTGCCCCTGTTCACACTTGATCTATTTTGTTCGAATAGTCTGGTCAATTTTTTTCTAAGCTGTAGATTTTATTCTTATGATTTTGAGGTTTCTATGACTTTTATTGATTTTTAGGAAAAAAAAATTAAGCACTGTGACCCCAAAACAGCATGTCTGTTTTTTTTGTTGTGTTCTTTCGGTGGGATACATAGAATGCTCATTTGTAGATTGATTGTGTCGTTACAGACGCGATGAAATCAAATGTGTTCGTTCTTTAACCCCTTTCCTTCATTGGATGTAATATTCCGTCCATGTGCCCTGGGCCCTAATTACCATGGACGGAATATTACGTCATAGCGATAAGCGGCGCCCATGTGGTGAGCGCCGCTTATCGCCGCCGGGTATCAGCTAATTATCATAGCTGACACCCGGCACAATGTGTCAGGGGCGGTCACGGACCGCCCCCGACACGTTAACCCCTTGTACACCGCGATCAAACACGATTGCGGTGTACCGGGTGTTAAAGGGAAGCATCGGCAGGGAGGGGGCTCCCTCCGTGCTTCCCTGAGCCCCCCACGGCAGCGCAATGTGCAGCGCTGCTGCGGGGGGCTCCTTTCCTGCAGGTCCCTGGATCCAATATGGCGGCGGGGACCTCCGGGGGCCTGCAGGAAGCTGGCTTCCTCACTGCCCGCAGAGCGCAGGCATGAGGAAGCCTGCAGCAGTGCCTGTGACAGATCGCTGATCTGTCACAGCGATCTGTGATGTGACAGATCAGCGATCTGTCACATGACAGTTATGTCCCCCCTGGGACATTGTAATAAAGTAAAAAAAAAAAAAAAGTGTAAAAATAATTTTAAAAAAAAAAATCGCTAAATAAATAAAAAAAAAAAATATTCCCCAATAAATTCATTTTTTGGAAATAAAAAAAACAACAAACAATAAAAGTACACATATTTGGTATCGCCGTGTCCGTAATGACCCGCCCTATAAAACTGTTCCATTAGTTAACCCCTTAAGTGAACCCCTTAAAAAATAAAAAACGAAGCAAAAAATAATGATTTATAATCATACCGCCGAACAATGCAATAACGTGCGATGCAAAAGACACATATAAATATCCATGGTACAGCTGAAAACATCATCTTGTCCCGCAAAAAACGAGCCATCATACAGCATCATAAGAGAAAAAATAAAAAAGTTATAGCTCGCAGAATAAAGCGATGCAAAAATAATTATTTTTTATATAAAATTGTTTTCATTGCATAAAAGCGCCAAAACATAAAAAAACGACCTAAATGAGGTATCGCTGTAACCGTACTGACCCGAAGAAGAAAACCGCTTTATCAATTTTATCGCACACGGAACGACGTAAACGCACCACCCAAAAGAAATTCATGAAACTCTGGTTTTTGTAAATTCTGCTTCCCAAAAAACAAAATAAAAGGCGATCAAAAAATGTCACGTGCCCGAATATGGTACCAATAAAAATGTCAACTCGTCCTGCAAAAAATAAGACCTCACATGACTCGGTGGGTTAAAATATGGAAAAATTATAGCTCTCAATATGTGGTGATGCAAAAACTATTTTTACAATAAAAAGCGTCTTTTAGCGTGCGACAGCTGCCAAATATAAAAACCGCCATAAATAGTAAATCAAACCCCCCGTTATCACCCCCTTAGTTAGGGAAAAATAATAAAATTTAAAAAATGTATTTATTTCCATTTTCCCATTAGGGCTAGGGTTAGGGCTAGGTTTAGTGTTAGGGCTAGGGGTGTGTTGGGGTTAGGGTTGGAGTTAGAATTGGGGGTTTCCACTGTTTGGGCACATCAGGTGCTCTCCAAACGCAACATGGCGTCTGATCTCAATTCCAGCCAATTCTGCGTTGAAAAAGTCAAATGGTGCTCCTTCCCTTCCAAGCTCTGCCATGCACCCAAACAGTGGTTTACCCCCTCATATGGGGTATCAGCCTACTCAGGACAATTTGCAAAACAACTTTTGGGGTCCTATTTCTCCTGTTGCCATTAGGAAAATAAAAAATTGGGGGCAAAAATATCATTTTTGTGGAAAAAAATATGATTTTTTTATTTTCACGCCTGGGCGTTATAAACTTCTGTGAAACACTTGGGGGTTCAAAGTTCTCACCACACATCTAGATAAGTTCCTTGGGGGTTCTAGTTTCCAAAATGGTGTCATTTGTGGGGGGATTCCACTGTTTTGGTACATCAGGGGCTTTCCAAACGCGACATGGTGTCCGATCTCAATTCCAGCCAAAAATTTCAAATGGCGCTGCTTCCCTTCCGAGCTCTGCCATGCGCCCAAATAGTCGTTTACACCCACACATGGGGTATCAGTGTACTCAGGACAAATTGCACAATAACTTAGGGTCCTGTTACCCTTGGGAAAATAAAAATTGGGGGTGAAAAGATCATTTTGTGGAAAAAATATGATTTTTTAATTGTACCGCTGTATGTTATAAACTTATGTGAAGCCCTTGTGGGTTCAAAGTTCTCACCACATATCTAAATAAGTTCCTTGGGGGGTCTAGTTTCCAAAATCGGGTCACTTGTGGGGGGTTTCCACTGTTTAGGTACATCAGGGGCTCTCCAAACGTGACATGACGTCCGACCTGAATTCCAGCCAATTTTGCATTGTAAAAGTCAAACGGCGCTCCTTCCCTTCTGAGCTCTGCCATGCGCCGAAAGAGTGGTTCCGCCCCACATATCAGGTATCAGCGTACTCAGGACAAATTGCACAATAATTTTTGCAGTCCAATTTCTCCTGTTACCCTTGGTAAAATAAAAAAATTGAACCTGATTTATTTTTTTTTGTGAAAAAAAGTTAAATGTTCATTTTTTTTTTAAATATTCAAAAAATTCCTGTGAAGCACCTGAAGGGTTAATAAACTCCTTGAATGTGGTTTTGAGCACCTTAAGGGGTGCAGTTTTTAGAATGGTGTCCCTTTTGGGTATTTTCTATCATATAGACCCTTCAAAGTGACTTCAAATGTGATGTAGTCCGTAAAAATAAAATGGTGTTGCAAAAATGAGAAATCGCTGGTCAACTTTTAACCCTTATAACTTCCTAACAAAAAAAAATTTTGGTTTCAAAATTGTGCTGATGTAAAGTAAACATGTGGGAAATGTTACTTATTAAGTTTTTTGTGTGCCATATCTCTGTGATTTAAGTGCATAAAAATTCAAAGTTAGAAAATTGCAAAATTTTCAACATTTTTGCCAAATTTCCATTTTTTTCACAAATAAACGCAAGTTATATGAATGAAATTTTACCACTAACATGAAGTACAATATGTCACAAGAAAACATTGTCAGAATCACCGGGATCCATGGAAGCGTTCCAGAGTTATGGCGTCATAAAAGGACAGTGGTCAGAATTGTAAAAATTGGCCCAGGAGTTAACGTGCAAACCACCCTTGGTTGTGAAGGGGTTAAATTGAATTTTTTTAAATTAAACTCTGCTTTTGTCTTTTAACCAAATGATTTCTTTTTATGTGTCAACATATTCTTTTTTCATAGCTATGTAAGAACTTGTTTTTTGTAAGACAAGATATAGCTAAATTGCTTTAATTTTGAAGAATATTTTGCTATTTCTATTAGTTTTATAACAATATTAACCCCTTTACCACCTTAGACGTATAGATATGTCTAAGGTGTGCTCCCCCTGTTTGCTGCGAGATCCAGCGATGAGCCCGCAAATTTTCCGGCACATGACAGCTGATTTCAACAGCTGACATGTGCCTCTAACAGCAGTGGGTGGAATTGTGATCAACCCTTGGCTATTAACATGTTAAATGCCACTGTCAATCTCTGACAGCAGCATGTAACACGCTCGCGGAAGCGTGTCAGTAATCCCGCCCATCGGCGCACGTGTCGGTGCTCATAGCAAGTGAGCATTTTAGCTATATGGAGCAGTGCTGAAGACCTGATTTGTGTAACACAAGCGATCGGAAGATCGCAGCTTCTAGTCTCCCATGGAGACTACTGAAGCAAGTAAAAGCAAGTAAAAAGAAAAAAGTTTTAAAAATGTAAATGTATATATATATATATATATATATATGTAAAGTTCAAATCACCCTCCATTTGCCCCATTCAAAATAAAACAATAAAAAAATACACATATCTGGTATCCCCGCGTTCAGAATCGCCCGATCTATCAATATATAAAAATAATTAATCTGATCGGTAAAAGGCGTAGCAAGAAAAAAGCCAAAATGCCAGAACTTAGTTTTTATAGTTGCCGCAACATTAGATTAAAATGCAATAACGGGCAATCAAAAGAATGTATCTATACCAAAATGGTATCAATAAAAAGATCAGCTTGGTGAGAAAAAAATAAGCCCTCACCCAACCGGAGACCATAGAAAATGGAGACACTATACGTCTCAGAAAATGTTGACTTTTTTAAAGAAACTTTGGATTTTTTTTTTTAACCGTCTAAATAAAGAACCGAGACACGTTTGATATTTACGAGCTCGTAATGACCTGGAGAATCTTAGCAGCAGGTCAGTTTTAGCATTTAGTGAACATGGTAAAATAGCAAAACAAAAAACAATTGTGGAATTTTTTGCAATTTCACCACCTTTTGAATATATTTTCTTGGTTTCCAGTACAATACATGGCAAAACTAATGGTGTTGTTCAAAAGTGCAACTGGTCCTGCAAAGAACCCGCACATGGCCAAATTGACAGAAAAACAAAAAATGATGGCTCTGGGAAAAGGGGAGCAAAAAACGGTCACTCAAATTCAGAAAAACCCAAGGTGGTGAAGGGGTTCAACAACAAAAAACAACATAATTATAACAGTGGTTTTTATTTTTTATCTTCCAGCTTTCACCAGGTGGGATAAATAATATGATAAAATTATGGTTCAGATTGCTGTGGACGCTGTGATATTAATGACGTCTTTTTTATGATTTATTACTTTTGCACATTAAAATCCCATATTTAAAAAAAATATATAAAAATATATTTTTTATTGTTATATAGAGCCAGAACTTTTTTTATTTCTTTTGTCAGTGGGAATGTATGGGAGCTTGTTTATTGCAGTAGAAGATGTAGCTTTGATTAATAATATTTGAAGTACAGGTGACTTTGTTATCACTTTTTATTAATTTTTTTGATGCAATGAGATTATTAACAACAATTCTGGCTTTGTTTTTTTTATCGTGATCACTGAGCAGGATAAAGAGCACACTGATTTTTTCGTTTGGGATTGTTACAAGCGCAGCAATACCAAATACTGTGTCTAGAGTTTATTTGTATTTCATTATAACTTTTTTATGCGTCACCATTAGAGTTGAGCGACTTTTGCTTTTTTAGGGTCGCGTTTCGTTTCGTGAAACCCGACTTTTCCAAAAGTCGGGTCGAGCAAGATCGTCCGATTATAGGGAAAAGTCGGGGTCGTCCCGAAACACGAAACCCAATGTAAGTCAATGGGGAATAAAAGTCGGCAGTGAGAGGAGGACAGGAAACACACCTACAGTGCCCATTTGAATGCCAAAAGCATCAATTCTTCTTACTTAAGCTTGTCAACCTTAATTAACTTCATAATACAAGTTACGCACTGAAAAATGGGGGTTATTTGGCTAAATTTGTGGGGGGGGAGGGCTGGCTGCAGGTTTTCATGTGCCCTGGGCGAAAGAGCGCCCCTTTAACACATACCACAACTCATCATGCTCCGATACGGCAGAGAAATAGTGGTATAGTACATTGAAAAATACCTCACTTTTTACATCTCATGACGAGGCCCATCTATTTCTCCATACAAAATCATTGGTCCCATATAATGTTTGAAACAGTATATGATGAGCTCCACATAATGCTACAGTATATGTTGGTCCCCATGGATGAAGCTCCACTGTCTTATGGGCCCAAATAATGCTCCAAACATAATGGGCCCCATTTCTACTGCTCTAGTGTATAATGGGCCCTGTAAATGCTGCTCCAGTGTCTGATGTCCACCTTTGGAATGTTCCAGTGTATGGTGGGCCCCATCTATCATTCTCCAGAGTATAGTGCTCCCCAAAAATTGCTGTCCCAACATAGAAAACAATCAAATAAGTCTCCTCGCTTGGGAATCCCTGTACTTGTCTGGACAGGTGCTGTAGCTTGCTTAACAGCTCGCCAGCCGTTCTCACGCCCAGTATGGATTGCACGTGATTGCACAAAGGTTAGAAAGGGTACCGTATCCCTGGATAACATGTATGGATAGCGTACACATTCAAAATAGATGTCTATACAGCATGAGGCAGGCTCAGACGGTGTTAGGCCCAGTATGGATTGCACGTCATTGCACAAAGGTTAGAAGGGGTACCGTATCCCCGGATAACATGTATGGATAGCGTACACATTCAAAATATATGTCTATACAGCATGAGGCAGGCTCAGACGGTGTTAGGCCCAGTATGGATTGCACGTCATTGCACAAAGGTTAGAAAGGGTACCGTATCCCTGGATAACATGTATGGATAGCGTACACATTCAAAATATATGTCTATACAGCATGAGGCAGGCTCAGACGGTGTTAGGCCCAGTATGGATTGCACGTCATTGCACAAAGGTTAGAAGGGGTACCGTATCCCCGGATAACATGTATGGATAGCGTACACATTCAAAATATATGTCTATACAGCATGAGGCAGGCTCAGACGGTGTTAGGCCCAGTATGGATTGCACGTCATTGCACAAAGGTTAGAAGGGGTACCGTATCCCCGGATAACATGTATGGATAGTGTACACATTCAAAATATATGTCTATACAGCATGAGGCAGGCTCAGACGGTGTTAGGCCCAGTATGGATTGCACGTCATTGCACAAATGTTAGAAGGGGTACCGTATCCCCGGATAACATGTATGAATAGCGTACACATTCAAAATATATGTCTATACAGCATGAGGCAGGCTCAGACGGTGTTAGGCCCAGTATGGATTGCACGTCATTGCACAAAGGTTAGAAGGGGTACCGTATCCCCGGATAACATGTATGGATAGCGTACACATTCAAAATATATGTCTATACAGCATGAGGCAGGCTCAGACGGTGTTAGGCCCAGTATGGATTGCACGTCATTGCACAAAGGTTAGAAAGGGTACCGTATCCCTGGATAACATGTATGGATAGCGTACACATTCAAAATATATGTCTATACAGCATGAGGCAGGCTCAGACGGTGTTAGGCCCAGTATGGATTGCACGTCATTGCACAAAGGTTAGAAAGGGTACCATATCCCTGGATAACATGTATGGATAGCGTACACATTCAAAATATATGTCTATACAGCATGAGGCAGGCTCAGACGGTGTTAGGCCCAGTATGGATTGCACGTCATTGCACAAAGGTTAGAAGGGGTACCGTATCCCCGGATAACATGTATGGATAGCGTACACATTCAAAATATATGTCTATACAGCATGAGGCAGGCTCAGACGGTGTTAGGCCCAGTATGGATTGCACGTCATTGCACAAAGGTTAGAAGGGGTACCGTATCCCCGGATAACATGTATGGATAGCGTACACATTCAAAATATATGTCTATACAGCATGAGGCAGGCTCAGACGGTGTTAGGCCCAGTATGGATTGCACGTGATTGCACAAAGGTTAGAAAGGGTACCGTATCCCTGGATAACAAGTATGGATAGCGTACACATTCAAAATATATGTCTATACAGCATGAGGCAGGCTCAGACGGTGTTAGGCCCAGTATGGATTGCACGTCATTGCACAAAGGTTAGAAGGGGTACCGTATCCCTGGATAACATGTATGGATAGCGTACACATTCAAAATATATGTCTATACAGCATGAGGCAGGCTCAGACGGTGTTAGGCCCAGTATGGATTGCACGTCATTGCACAAAGGTTAGAAGGGGTACCGTATCCCCAGATAACATGTATGGATAGCGTACACATTCAAAATATATGTCTATACAGCATGAGGCAGGCTCAGACGGTGTTAGGCCCAGTATGGATTGCACGTCATTGCACAAAGGTTAGAAGGGGTACTGTATCCCCGGATAACATGTATGGATAGTGTACACATTCAAAATATATGTCTATACAGCATGAGGCAGGCTCAGACGGTGTTAGGCCCAGTATGGATTGCACGTCATTGCACAAAGGTTAGAAGGGGTACCGTATCCCCGGATAACATGTATGGATAGCGTACACATTCAAAATATATGTCTATACAGCATGAGGCAGGCTCAGACAGTGTTAGGCCCAGTATGGATTGCACGTCATTGCACAAAGGTTAGAAAGAGTACCGTATCCCCGGATAACATGTATGGATAGCGTACACATTCAAAATATATGTCTCAAGAGGCAGGCTCAGACGGTGTCAGGCACAGTATGGATTTGACGGCCCAGATTACACAGCGGAGGAGCAGGGAGAGGTAAAGATTGCAAATGCTGGGGCCCTGGCCAAGCAAGGGGGGCCCACTCGTGGGCGTCGGTACTGGCACTGGGCCCCTCATAGTACAGCGGTGTGTCTGACGGCGGGTGTGCACCACCACCGACAGAGACACTTGATTGCACTATGAGGGACCCTGTGCCAGTGCCCGCGCCCAAGAGTCGGTCTACCCACCTGTCCAGGGCAACGGCACTCGCACGGTGTCGTGCGCTAGGTGGTGACCCCGGCCATGGGGGGGGAGGCAGCACAGTTAGGGAGTTTTAGAAAGTGGCATATGTTCATGTTGGACATTCAACTGATGCAAAAGGCGAAATAGGTGAAGTACCAGGAAGAGGTGGACGAAAGCAAGCCATTTTTCTGTCACCCTATGTGTCATCAGGGGAAGGTGGGACAAAATCCTTGGAAACCCATGCATGGTTCATTTTAATGAAGGTTAGATCATCCACATTTTGGGTTGACAGACGGGTCCTTTTTTCTGTCAGGATTGATCCAGCTGCACTGAAGACTCTTTCCGATAGCACACTTGCAGCTGGGCAAGCGAGCTCCTGTGAGGCATATTGGGCCAATTCAGGCCAGGTGTCCAGTTTAGCGGCCCAATAGTCAAAGGGGAATGACCTGTGTGGGAGAACATCGATATGGGAGGAAAAGTAGTTTGTAACCATAGTTGACAACTGCTGTCTCCTGTCACTTTCCATCGATGCAGTATTACCAGTTGTGTGAGCGGTATTTGAAAAATCAGTCCACAACATTGTCATGAAACCCCTGTCTCCAACGCCACTTCTGCTGTGTGCACCACGAACACCTCTGCCAAGCTGCCCCCGGCCCGTACGGCTCGTGTGAGAACCATCACCGCTGCTGTGTGCTGGGAATGCCTCAAGCAACCGATTTACCAGAGTTGCTTGTTTATTAGCCAATATTAGGTCAAGGTTCTCCTGTGGCATGATGTTTTGTAATTTGCCTTTATAGCGTGGATCCAGGATGCTGGCCAACCAGTAGTCGTCATCGTTCATCATTTTGGCAATGCGGGGGTCCCTTTTTAGGATCCGCAAGGCATAATCTGACATGTGGGCCAATGTTCCCGGTGTCAATGATGCATTGCGAGTGCTGGGTGGAGGAGCACTTTCAGGCAAATCCACATCCCTCCAGTCACGCACAAACCCTGTACCAGACCTTGCCACGCCAACATTTTCACTTGCCCCACGAGATGCATCCTCCTCCCCTAAGTAATCATCCCCATCATCCTCCTCCTCCTCTTCTTCCTCCACCTCGTCCAGGAGAGGTCCCTGAGCAGACAATGGCTGAATGTCATCAAGGATTCCCTCCTCCTCTTCCTCCTCATCAACATTGGCTGCAGACGCCTGCTCCTTAAGGTGCGTCAAAGTTTGCATGAGCAGACGCATAAGTGGGATGCTCATGCTTAGGATGGCGTCGTCTGCGCTTACCAGCCGTGTGCATTCCTCAAAACACTGAAGGACTTTACAAAGGTCTTTCAGCTTCGACCACTGCACGCCTGTCAACTCCATGTCTGCTCTCAAAGTGCCTGGCCGTGTATCCTCCCACAAATGCATTATGGCCTGCCTCTGCTCGCACAGCCGCTCCACCATGTGCAGGGTGGAGTTCCACCTTGTTGCAATGTCGATAATGAGGCGGTGGTTGGGAAGGTGGAGCAATCGCTGCAGCTTCTGCATACGAACGGAGTGTACAGGCGACCGGCGGATGTGCGCGCACAGTCTTCGCACCTTCTGGAGCAGGGCTGTTAACTCCGGATAATTTTTGAGGAAGCACTGCACCACCAGGTTCAAGGTGTGAGCCAAGCAAGGTATGTGGCTGAGTTTTGAAAGGGCTATGGCTGCCACAAAATTACGGCCGTTATCACTAACTACCTTGCCTGCCTCAAGATGTACACTGCCCAGCCATGACTCAGTTTGTCGCTTCAAGTACTCGGCCAGCACCTCGGCGGTGTGTCTGTCGCCCAAACACATCATCTGCAACACAGCCTGCTGACGCTTTCCACTAGCTGCTCGATAGGGGGACACATCGTGTGCAACAGTGGCAGCTGCAGATGGAGTGCTCGTACGACTGCGCTCTGTGGACGAGCTGTCGCTTCTGGAGGAGGAGGAGGAGGGTCGAACGCCTACAGCCAACTGTTTCCTATACCATGGGCTAGGCAGCACTGTCCCACCACCGCTGTCCCCTGTGGACCCTGCATCCACCACATTAACCCAGTGCGCAGTGATGGACACGTAACGGCCCTGGCCATGCCGACTGGACCATGCATCAGTTGTGAGGTGCACCTTTCCGCTCACTGACTGCTTGAGTGCATGGACAATGCGGTCTTTCACATGATGGTGGAGGGCTGGGATGGCTTTGCGAGAGAAGTGGCGACTGGGTAGGTCATAGCGTGGTACTGCATAGGCCATGAGTTCGCGGAAAGCTGTGCTTTCCACCAACCGAAAGGGCATCATCTCAAACGAGATTAGTTGGGCAATGTGGGCGTTCAAACCCAGTGTACGCGTATGAGAGACTGAGTACTTTCTTGACCTACTCATAGTGTCTGGGAGGGTGAGCTGGACTTGAGAGCTGCATATGGTGGAAGTAGCGGTGGACAGGGCAGACTGAGAGAGGGTTGATGATGGTGATGGAGTTGGTGTTCTTTCTGATGGCCTAGAATCAGTCTTTCGTTGATATAACAGTGGGATTCCCTGACTGCTGTGGCCTTGCAACGACACCTCAACATTTGCTGCTGTGCTAACCGGTGTGCTTACAGTGGGGGAAACAATGTAGCGTTGCTGACTACCTTCGTTGTGATCAGTTGCACATGTGGCACTTGAGGTTTGGTGTTGTGTCCACGCTTGCAAGTGCATGCTGGTTAAATGTCTAAGCATGCAACTGGTATTCAAATTTTTCAGATTTTTCCCTCGGCTAAAGGTCTTTGCGCACTTCTTACAGATAACCTTGGCCTGATCATGAGGATTTTGTTCAAAAAAGTGCCACACTGCACTCTTCCTACTTTGGCAGACATTTTGCGGCCTAGCACGCTGTGATCTTTTGACCCTCTGGACAAGCTGTCCAGCAACTCTTTTGATGTTTGGAACCTGTCTTTGGAGTGCTCCGGGCCTGCCAGATAACAGCTGTTGCGATGTCGATGTCTGCTGTGGATGCTCCTCATCTGAGCTATTGGAAGCAGCACCCTCTTCCCCCAATGGATGCCAATCTGGGTCAACAACTGGGTCATCCATCACCTCCTCTTCTATGTCATGTGCACCTTTCTCTGTGTCACCGTGTATGGTGGTATAGTGTGCGGGAAGGGGCACCTGAGTCTTATCAGGGTCAAAATCTGGCTCTGTACACTGCGAGGACAATGTAGTGCTCTGAGTGAATGTACCAGCAGAATCATCCATCAGCGGCTGTGCATCAGTGCACTCCATGTCAGATTCATCTTGGCCTGGGTAATTCACCATTTGACTTGATAATCCAGGCATGGTATGTGAAAACAGCTCCATGGAGTAATCAGTAGTATGGCCTGCGTCATCCTTCAATCTTGGTTGGGGTGAAGGACACAAGGAAAGGTGTGGTTCATGAACATGAGCCTCCAATGACGACTCAGTGCTTTTACTTTTTACAAATGAAGAAGAGGAGGCGATAGAGCTGGAGGCTGAGTCAGCAATGTAAGACAAAACTTTTTCCTGATGCTCTGCCTTTAAAAGCGGTTTGCCAACTCCTAGAAAACTAAGCGTTCGAGGCCTTATGTAGCCAGACGATGACGCAGGGTCAGCACCTCCTGCATTCGGTCCTATTTTGCTCTTGCCACTACCATCAGATCCACCACCAACACCATCATTACCAGCTGCCAACCCCCGCCCAATTCCACGGCCTCTTCCACCAGCCTTCCTCATTTTTGGTAGAAATGTAGACAAAATCCAACAAACTATATAGTAATGTAAAACAAGGTACAAGGTGTCTATAGGACAGGGGAGTTTTAGAATTTCTGCACACACTTTTGGACAGTGGACACTTGTGGATTGTGTGCGGCCCACTGATATCTGAGCGCTATGTGACACGCTCGATGGCACAGCTGCCTGTGACCAAAGTGACGAGAGGATAATGGAGATTTTGAATCTCTGCGTACACTTGTGGACAGTGGACACTTGTGGATTGTGTGCGGCCCACTGATATCTGAGCGCTATGTGACACGTTCGATGGCACAGCTGCCTGTGACCAAAGTGACGAGAGGATAATGGAGATTTTGAATCTCTGCGTACACTTGTGGACAGTGGACACTTGTGGATTGTGTGCGGCCCACTGATATCTGAGCGCTATGTGACACGCTCGATGGCACAGCTGCCTGTGACCAAAGTGACGAGAGGATAATGGAGATTTTGAATCTCTGCGTACACTTGTGGACAGTGGACACTTGTGGATTGTTGTGCTGCCCACTGATATCTGAGCGCTATGTGACACCCTCGATGGCACAGCTGCCTGTGACCAAAGTGACGAGAGGATAATGGAGATTTTGAATCTCTGCGTACACTTGTGGGCAGTGGACACTTGTGGATTGTGTGCGGCCCACTGATATCTGAGCGCTATGTGACACGCTCGATGGCACAGCTGCCTGTGACCAAAGTGACGAGAGGATAATGGAGATTTTGAATCTCTGCGTACACTTGTGGACAGTGGACACTTGTGGATTGTGTGCGGCCCACTGATATCTGAGCGCTATGTGACACGCTCGATGGCACAGCTGCCTGTGACCAAAGTGACGAGAGGATAATGGAGATTTTGAATCTCTGCGTACACTTGTGGACAGTGGACACTTGTGGATTGTGTGCGGCCCACTGATATCTGAGCGCTATGTGACACGCTCGATGGCACAGCTGCCTGTGACCAAAGTGACGAGAGGATAATGGAGATTTTGAATCTCTGCGTACACTTTTGGACACTGGACACTTGTGGATTGTGTGCGGCCCACTGATATCTGAGCGCTATGTGACACGCTCGATGGCACAGCTGCCTGTGACCAAAGTGACGAGAGGATAATGGAGATTTTGAATCTCTGCGTACACTTGTGGACAGTGGACACTTGTGGATTGTGTGCGGCCCACTGATATCTGAGCGCTATGTGACACGCTCGATGGCACAGCTGCCTGTGACCAAAGTGACGAGAGGATAATGGAGATTTTGAATCTCTGCGTACACTTGTGGACAGTGGACACTTGTGGATTGTGTGCGGCCCACTGATATCTGAGCGCTATGTGACACGCTCGATGGCACAGCTGCCTGTGACCAAAGTGACGAGAGGATAATGGAGATTTTGAATCTCTGCGTACACTTGTGGACAGTGGACACTTGTGGATTGTGTGCGGCCCACTGATATCTGAGCGCTATGTGACACGCTCGATGGCACAGCTGCCTGTGACCAGTGACGAGAGGATAATGGAGATTTTGAATCTCTGCGTACACTTTTGGACACTGGACACTTGTGGATTGTGTGCGGCCCACTGATATCTGAGCGCTATGTGACACGCTCGATGGCACAGCTGCCTGTGACCAAAGTGACGAGAGGATAATGGAGATTTTGAATCTCTGCGTACACTTGTGGACAGTGGACACTTGTGGATTGTGTGCGGCCCACTGATATCTGAGCGCTATGTGACACGCTCGATGGCACAGCTGCCTGTGACCAAAGTGACGAGAGGATAATGGAGATTTTGAATCTCTGCGTACACTTTTGGACACTGGACACTTGTGGATTGTGTGCGGCCCACTGATATCTGAGCGCTATGTGACACGCTCGATGGCACAGCTGCCTGTGACCAAAGTGACGAGAGGATAATGGAGATTTTGAATCTCTGCGTACACTTGTGGACAGTGGACACTTGTGGATTGTGTGCGGCCCACTGATATCTGAGCGCTATGTGACACGCTCGATGGCACAGCTGCCTGTGACCAAAGTGACGAGAGGATAATGGAGATTTTGAATCTCTGCGTACACTTGTGGACAGTGGACACTTGTGGATTGTGTGCGGCCCACTGATATCTGAGCGCTATGTGACACGCTCGATGGCACAGCTGCCTGTGACCAAAGTGACGAGAGGATAATGGAGATTTTGAATCTCTGCGTACACTTTTGGACACTGGACACTTGTGGATTGTGTGCTGCCCACTGATATCTGAGCGCTATGTGACACGCTCGATGGCACAGCTGCCTGTGACCAAAGTGACGAGAGGATAATGGAGATTTTGAATCTCTGCGTACACTTTTGGACACTGGACACTTGTGGATTGTGTGCGGCCCACTGATATCTGAGCGCTATGTGACACGCTCGATGGCACAGCTGCCTGTGACCAAAGTGACGAGAGGATAATGGAGATTTTGAATCTCTGCGTACACTTTTGGACACTGGACACTTGTGGATTGTGTGCGGCCCACTGATATCTGAGCGCTATGTGACACGCTCGATGGCACAGCTGCCTGTGACCAAAGTGACGAGAGGATAATGGAGATTTTGAATCTCTGCGTACACTTGTGGACAGTGGACACTTATGGATTGTGTGCGGCCCACTGATATCTGAGCGCTATGTGACACGCTCGATGGCACAGCTGCCTGTGACCAAAGTGACGAGAGGATAATGGAGATTTTGAATCTCTGCGTACACTTTTGGACACTGGACACTTGTGGATTGTGTGCGGCCCACTGATATCTGAGCGCTATGTGACACGCTCGATGGCACAGCTGCCTGTGACCAAAGTGACGAAAGGATAATGGAGATTTTGAATCTCTGCGTACACTTGTGGACAGTGGACACTTGTGGATTGTGTGCGGCCCACTGATATCTGAGCGCTATGTGACACGCTCGATGGCACAGCTGCCTGTGACCAAAGTGGCGAGAGGATAATGGAGATTTTGAATCTCTGCGTACACTTGTGGACAGTGGACACTTGTGGATTGTGTGCGGCCCACTGATATCTGAGCGCTATGTGACACGCTCGATGGCACAGCTGCCTGTGACCAAAGTGACGAGAGGATAATGGAGATTTTGAATCTCTGCGTACACTTTTGGACACTGGACACTTGTGGATTGTGTGCGGCCCACTGATATCTGAGCGCTATGTGACACGCTCGATGGCACAGCTGCCTGTGACCAAAGTGACGAGAGGATAATGGAGATTTTGAATCTCTGCGTACACTTTTGGACACTGGACACTTGTGGATTGTGTGCGGCCCACTGATATCTGAGCGCTATGTGACACGCTCGATGGCACAGCTGCCTGTGACCAAAGTGACGAGAGGATAATGGAGATTTTGAATCTCTGCGTACACTTTTGGACACTGGACACTTGTGGATTGTGTGCGGCCCACTGATATCTGAGCGCTATGTGACACGCTCGATGGCACAGCTGCCTGTGACCAAAGTGACGAGAGGATAATGGAGATTTTGAATCTCTGCGTACACTTGTGGACAGTGGACACTTGTGGATTGTGTGCGGCCCACTGTTATCTGAGCGCTATGTGACACACTCGATGGCACAGCTGCCTGTGACCAAAGTGACGAGAGGATAATGGAAATTTTGAATCTCTGCGTACACTTTTGGACACTGGACACTTGTGGATTGTGTGCGGCCCACTGATTTCTGAGCGCTATGTGACACGCTCGATGGCACAGCTGCCTGTGACCAAAGTGACGAGAGGATAATGGAGATTTTGAATCTCTGCGTACACTTGTGGACAGTGGACACTTGTGGATTGTGTGCGGCCCACTGATATCTGAGCGCTATGTGACACGCTCGATGGCACAGCTGCCTGTGACCAAAGTGACGAGAGGATAAGGGAGATTGGATTGCTTTTAAAAAAGCAGTTTGCGGAGCAGTGGGTAAACAGCAATGCCAGCGTGTCAGGAAGCCTTAAAAGGCAGCCCAACAACCAACACCACTGATACACCACAATATAGCCTCCCCTTGCACTGCACACACAGTGACTTGTGTGTTGTGCAGGCCAAATCGCTAGCAGCAGAAGCAATTTTTTTGTCTTCTTCCCTGCCTAACGCTCTCCCTACAGAATCAGCAGCAACCTCTCCCTATACTAAGATCGGCAGAAGTAAGATGGCGGTCGGCGTGCACGCCCTTTTATACCCCCTGTGACGCCCACCAAAGCAAGCCAATCACTTGCATACCCTTCTGAAAGATGGTGGTGACCCGTGCCTATGTCATCACGTTGCCCACAGTGTCCGTGGATCCTGATTGGCTGAAAAAGAGCGCAAAACAAACTTTTGAAACGCGACTTTGGCGCGTAAGTCGCCGACCTCGTGGCCGACCTCATCCTAGGGTCGGGTTTCGTTTCATGAAACCCGACTTTGCCAAAAGTCGGCGACTTTTGAATTTTTTCGACCCGTTTCGCTCAACTCTAGTCACCATTAGAGATGAGGGAACTTGCTAAGAAAACGTTCGCCAATCTCCAATCCGGCATGACTATAGCACATCCGGATTCGTGTTCGGTTTCCCGAGCATTTTTGCTCAAAGTCGTCAAAATTCAGTCACAGATCGTAAATGATCGCGTTTCCACTAGTGCTTTTGTCTTGATTTTGTCTAGGACAGTGGTGCTGGATGATGAGCGGAGGACATGTTTTGTGAGGGGAGGGAGAGCATCTGTCTAGGTCAGAGAAGCAGTGTTTTGTTTTGTTTTGTTTTTTTCATTTTTTTTTCTGTAATAACGTGTGTAGATTCCGGCAGCCAATCAGGACACAGAAACCATCCACAACGCCATGACACAAGGTCTTCTGTGATTGGCTGCCAATGTCACTTGTCCCTGTTCAAATAAAAATGGACATCTTGTGTTCCTCGCTCCATGTTCCCAGTGTAACAGTGCAGAGAGGCCGCTCCTGCTGCTGAAAGAGAACTTGTCAGTTCTGAGATCGGATCCTGTCCTGTGTGAAATCTCTCAGCCTGAACTAGAAAACAATTATGACCCACAGCGGGGTAATTCCCCTCAGCTCCATTTTGTACCTGAGCAGACTCCGCTCTGTCACAGGCTGAGACCTGCACTGCCTGTGTAGATATCACTCCTGACTAGAGTTGAGCGAAACGAGTCGAAAAAATTCAAAAGTCGCCGACTTTTGGCAAAGTCGGGTTTCATGAAACGAAACCCGACCCTAGGATGAGGTCGGCCACGAGGTCGGCGACTTACGCGCCAAAGTCGCGTTTCAAAAGTTTGTTTTGCGCTCTTTTTCAGCCAATCAGGATCCACGGACACTGTGGGCAACGTGATGACATAGGCACGGGTCACCACCATCTTTCAGAAGGGCATGCAAGTGATTGGCTTGCTTTGGTGGGCGTCACAGGGGGTATAAAAGGGCGTGCACGCCGACCGCCATCTTACTTCTGCCGATCTTAGTATAGGGAGAGGTTGCTGCTGATTCTGTAGGGAGAGCGTTAGGCAGGGAAGAAGACAAAAAAACTGCTTCTGCTGCTAGCGATTTGGCCTGCACAACACACAAGTCACTGTGTGTGCAGTGCAAGGGGAGGCTATATTGTGGTGTATCAGTGGTGTTGGTTGTTGGGCTGCCTTCTAAGGCTTCCTGACACGCTGGCATTGCTGTTTACCCACTGCTCCGCAAACTGCTTTTTTAAAAGCAATCCAATCTCCCTTATCCTCTCGTCACTTTGGTCACAGGCAGCTGTGCCATCGAGCGTGTCACATAGCGCTCAGATATCAGTGGGCCACACACAATCCACAAGTGTCCAGTGTCCAAAAGTGTACGCAGAGATTCAAAATCTCCATTATCCTCTCGTCACTTTGGTCACAGGCAGCTGTGCCATCGAGCGTGTCACATAACGCTCAGATATCAGTGGGCCGCACACAATCCACAAGTGTCCACTGTCCAAAAGTGTACGCAGAGATTCAAAATCTCCATTATCCTCTCGTCACTTTGGTCACAGGCAGCTGTGCCATCGAGCGTGTCACATAGCGCTCAGATATCAGTGGGCCGCACACAATCCACAAGTGTCCACTGTCCAAAAGTGTACGCAGAGATTCAAAATCTCCATTATCCTCTCGTCACTTTGGTCACAGGCAGCTGTGCCATCGAGCATGTCACATAGCGCTCAGATATCAGTGGGCCGCACACAATCCACAAGTGTCCACTGTCCACAAGTGTACGCAGAGATTCAAAATCTCCATTATCCTCTCGTCACTTTGGTCACAGGCAGCTGTGCCATCGAGCGTGTCACATAGCGCTCAGATATCAGTGGGCCGCACACAATCCACAAGTGTCCACTGTCCACACGTGTACGCAGAGATTCAAAATCTCCATTATCCTCTCGTCGCTTTGGTCACAGGCAGCTGTGCCATCGAGCGTGTCACATAGCGCTCAGATATCAGTGGGCCGCACACAATCCACAAGTGTCCACTGTCCACAAGTGTACGCAGAGATTCAAAATCTCCATTATCCTCTCGTCACTTTGGTCACAGGCAGCTGTGCCATCGAGCGTGTCACATAGCGCTCAGATATCAGTGGGCCGCACACAATCCACAAGTGTCCACTGTCCACAAGTGTGTGCAGAAATTCTAAAACTCCCCTGTCCTATAGAGACCTTGTACCTTGTTTTACATTACTATATAGTTTGTTGGATTTTGTCTACATTTCTACCAAAAATGAGGAAGGCTGGTGGAAGAGGCCGTGGAATTGGGCGGGGGTTGGCAGCTGGTAATGATGGTGTTGGTGGTGGATCTGATGGTAGTGGCAAGAGCAAAATAGGACCAAATGCAGGAGGTGCTGACCCTGCGTCATCGTCTGTCTACATAAGGCCTCGAACGCTTAGTTTTCTAGGAGTTGGCAAACCGCTTTTAAAGGCAGAGCATCAGGAAAAAGTTTTGTCTTACATTGCTGACTCAGCCTCCAGCTCTATCGCCTCCTCTTCTTCAGTTGTAAAAAGTAAAAGCACTGAGTCGTCATTGGAGGCTCATGTTCATGAACCACACCTTTCCTTGTGTCCTTCACCCCAACCAAGATTGAAGGATGACGCAGGCCATACTACTGATTACTCCATGGAGCTGTTTTCACATACCATGCCTGGATTATCAAGTCAAATGGTGAATTACCCAGGCCAAGATGAATCTGACATGGAGTGCACTGATGCACAGCCGCTGATGGATGATTCTGCTGGTACATTCACTCAGAGCACTACATTGTCCTCGCAGTGTACAGAGCCAGATTTTGACCCTGATGAGACTCAGGTGCCCCTTCCCGCACACTATACCACCATACATGGTGACACAGAGAAAGGTGCACATGACATAGAAGAGGAGGTGATGGATGACCCAGTTGTTGACCCAGATTGGCATCCATTGGGGGAAGAGGGTGCTGCTTCCAATAGCTCAGATGAGGAGCATCCACAGCAGACATCGACATCGCAACAGCTGTTATCTGGCAGGCCCGGAGCACTCCAAAGACAGGTTCCAAACATCAAAAGAGTTGCTGGACAGCTTGTCCAGAGGGTCAAAAGATCACAGCGTGCTAGGCCGCAAAATGTCTGCCAAAGTAGGAAGAGTGCAGTGTGGCACTTTTTTGAACAAAATCCTCATGATCAGGCCAAGGTTATCTGTAAGAAGTGCGCAAAGACCTTTATCCGAGGGAAAAATCTGAAAAATTTGAATACCAGTTGCATGCTTAGACATTCAACCAGCATGCACTTGCAAGCGTGGACACAACACCAAACCTCAAGTGCCACATGTGCAACTGATCACAACGAAGGTAGTCAGCAACGCTACATTGTTTCCCCCACTGTAAGCACACCGGTTAGCACAGCAGCAAATGTTGAGGTGTCGTTGCAAGGCCACAGCAGTCAGGGAATCCCACTGTTATATCAACGAAAGACTGATTCTAGGCCATCAGAAAGAACACCAACTCCATCACCATCATCAACCCTCTCTCAGTCCGCCCTGTCCACCGTTACTTCCACCATATGCAGCTCTCAAGTCCAGCTCACCCTCCCAGACACTATGAGTAGGTCAAGAAAGTACTCAGTCTCTCATCCGCGTACACTGGGTTTGAACGCCCACATTGCCAAACTAATCTCGTTTGAGATGATGCCCTTTCGGTTGGTGGAAAGCACAGCTTTCCGCGAACTCATGGCCTATGCAGTACCACGCTATGACCTACCCAGTCGCCACTTCTTCTCTCGCAAAGCCATCCCAGCCCTCCACCATCATGTGAAAGACCGCATTGTCCATGCACTCAAGCAGTCAGTGAGCGGAAAGGTGCACCTCACAACTGATGCATGGTCCAGTCGGCATGGCCAGGGCCGTTACGTGTCCATCACTGCGCACTGGGTTAATGTGGTGGATGCAGGGTCCACAGGGGACAGCGGTGGTGGGACAGTGCTGCCTAGCCCACGGTATAGGAAACAGTTGGCTGTAGGCGTTCGACCCTCCTCCTCCTCCTCCAGAAGCGACAGCTCGTCCACAGAGCGCAGTCGTACGAGCACTCCATCTGCAGCTGCCACTGTTGCACACGATGTGTCCCCCTATCGAGCAGCTAGTGGAAAGCGTCAGCAGGCTGTGTTGCAGATGATGTGTTTGGGCGACAGACACACCGCCGAGGTGCTGGCCGAGTACTTGAAGCGACAAACTGAGTCATGGCTGGGCAGTGTACATCTTGAGGCAGGCAAGGTAGTTAGTGATAACGGCCGTAATTTTGTGGCAGCCATAGCCCTTTCAAAACTCAGCCACATACCTTGCTTGGCTCACACCTTGAACCTGGTGGTGCAGTGCTTCCTCAAAAATTATCCGGAGTTAACAGCCCTGCTCCAGAAGGTGCGAAGACTGTGCGCGCACATCCGCCGGTCGCCTGTACACTCCGTTCGTATGCAGAAGCTGCAGCGATTGCTCCACCTTCCCAACCACCGCCTCATTATTGACATTGCAACAAGGTGGAACTCCACCCTGCACATGGTGGAGCGACTGTGCGAGCAGAGGCAGGCCATAATGCATTTGTGGGAGGATACACGGCCAGGCACTTTGAGAGCAGACATGGAGTTGACAGGCGTGCAGTGGTCGAAGCTGAAAGACCTTTGTAAAGTCCTTCAGTGTTTTGAGGAATGCACACGGCTGGTAAGCGCAGACGACGCCATCCTAAGCATGAGCATCCCACTTATGCGTCTGCTCATGCAAACTTTGACGCACCTTAAGGAGCAGGCGTCTGCAGCCAATGTTGATGAGGAGGAAGAGGAGGAGGGAATCCTTGATGACTTTCAGCCATTGTCTGCTCAGGGACCTCTCCTGGACGAGGTGGAGGAAGAAGAGGAGGAGGAGGAGGAGGATGATGGGGATGATTACTTAGGGGAGGAGGATGCATCTCGTGGGGCAAGTGAAAATGTTGGCGTGGCAAGGTCTGGTACAGGGTTTGTGCGTGACTGGAGGGATGTGGATTTGCCAGAAAGTGCTCCTCCACCCAGCACTCGCAGTGCATCATTGACACCGGGAACATTGGCCCACATGTCAGATTATGCCTTGCGGATCCTAAAAAGGGACCCCCGCATTGCCAAAATGATGAACGATGACGACTACTGGTTGGCCAGCATCCTGGATCCACGCTATAAAGGCAAATTACAAAACATCATGCCACAGGAGAACCTTGACCTAATATTGGCTAATAAACAAGCAACTCTGGTAAATCGGTTGCTTGAGGCATTCCCAGCACACAGCAGCGGTGATGGTTCTCACACGAGCCGTACGGGCCGGGGGCAGCTTGGCAGAGGTGTTCATGGTGCACACAGCAAAAGTGGCGTTGGAGACAGGGGTTTCATGACAATGTTGTGGACTGATTTTTCAAATACCGCTCACACAACTGGTAATACTGCATCGATGGAAAGTGACAGGAGACAGCAGTTGTCAACTATGGTTACAAACTACTTTTCCTCCCATATCGATGTTCTCCCACACAGGTCATTCCCCTTTGACTATTGGGCCGCTAAACTGGACACCTGGCCTGAATTGGCCCAATATGCCTTACAGGAGCTCACTTGCCCAGCTGCAAGTGTGCTATCGGAAAGAGTCTTCAGTGCAGCTGGATCAATCCTGACAGAAAAAAGGACCCGTCTGTCAACCCAAAATGTGGATGATCTAACCTTCATTAAAATGAACCACGCATGGGTTTCCAAGGATTTTGTCCCACCTTCCCCTGATGACACATAGGGTGACAGAAAAATGGCTTGCTTTGGTCCACCTCTTCCTGGTACTTCACCTATTTCGCCTTTTGCATCAGTTGAATGTCCAACATCAACATATGCCACTTTCTAAAACTCCCAAACTGTGCTGCCTCCCCCCCCATGGCCAGGGTCACCACCTAACGCACGACACCGTGCGAGTGCCGTTGCCCTGGACAGGTGGGTAGGCCGACTCTTGGGCGCGGGCACTGGCACAGGGTCCCTCATAGTGCAATCAAGTGTCTCTGACGGTGGTGGTGCACACCCGCCGTCAGACACACCGCTGTACTATGAGGGGCCCAGTGCCAGTACCGACGCCCACGAGTGGGCCCCCCTTGCTTGGCCAGGGCCCCAGCATTTGCAATCTCTACCTCTCCCTGCTCCTCCGCTATGTAATCTGGGCCGTCAAATCCATACTGTGCCTGACACCGTCTGAGCCTGCCTCCTGATGTATAGACATATATTTTGAATGTGTACGCTATCCATACATGTTATCCGGGGATACGTTACCCCTTCTAAACTTTGTGCAATGACGTGCAATCCATACTGGGCCTAACACCGTCTGAGCCTGCCTCATGCTGTATAGATATATATTTTGAATGTGTACGCTATCCATACATGTTATCCAGGGATACGGTACCCTTTCTAACCTTTGTGCAATGACGTGCAATCCATACTGGGCCTAACACCGTCTGAGCCTGCCTCATGCTGTATAGACATATATTTTGAATGTGTACGCTATCCATACATGTTATCCAGGGATACGGTACCCTTTCTAACCTTTGTGCAATTACGTGCAATCCATACTGGGCCTAACACCGTCTGAGCCTGACTCATGCTGTATAGACATATATTTTGAATGTGTACGCTATCCATACATGTTATCCGGGGATACGGTACCCCTTCTAACCTTTGTGCAATGACGTGCAATCCATACTGGGCCTAACACCGTCTGAGCCTGCCTCATGCTGTATAGACATATATTTTGAATGTGTACGCTATCCATACATGTTATCCGGGGATACGGTACCCTTTCTAACCTTTGTGCAATGACGTGCAATCCATACTGGGCCTAACACCGTCTGAGCCTGCCTCATGCTGTATAGACATATATTTTGAATGTGTACGCTATCCATACATGTTATCCGGGGATACGGTACCCTTTCTAACCTTTGTGCAATGACGTGCAATCCATACTGGGCCTAACACCGTCTGAGCCTGCCTCATGCTGTATAGACATATATTTTGAATGTGTACGCTATCCATACATGTTATCCGGGGATACGGTACCCCTTCTAACCTTTGTGCAATGACGTGCAATCCATACTGGGCCTAACACCGTCTGAGCCTGCCTCATGCTGTATAGACATATATTTTGAATGTGTACGCTATCCATACATGTTATTCGGGGATACGGTACCCCTTCTAACCTTTGTGCAATCACGTGCAATCCATACTGGGCCTAACACCGTCTGAGCCTGCCTCATGCTGTATAGACATATATTTTGAATGTGTACGCTATCCATACATGTTATCCAGGGATACGGTACCCTTTCTAACCTTTGTGCAATCACGTGCAATCCATACTGGGCGTGAGAACGGCTGGCGAGCTGTTAAGCAAGCTACAGCACCTGTCCAGACAAGTACAGGGATTCCCTAGCGAGGAGACTTATTTGATTGTTTTCTATGTTGGGACAGCAATTTTTGGGGAGCACTATACTCTGGAGAATGATAGATGGGGCCCACCATACACTGGAACATTCCAAAGGTGGACATCAGACACTGGAGCAGCATTTACAGGGCCCATTATACACTAGAGCATTAGAAATGGGGCCCATTATGTTTGGAGCATTATTTGGGCCCATAAGACAGTGGAGCTTCATCCATGGGGACCAACATATACTGTAGCATTATATGGAGCTCATCATATACTGTTTCAAACATTATATGGGACCAATGATTTTGTATGGAGAAATAGATGGGCCTCGTCATGAGATGTAAAAAGTGAGGTATTTTTCATTGTACTATACCGCTATTTCTCTGCCATATCGGAGCATGATGAGTTGTGGTATGTGTTAAAGGGGTGCTCTTTCGCCCAGGGCACATGAAAACCTGGAGCCAGCCCTCCCCCCCCACAGTTTGTAGCCAAATAACCCCCATTTTTCAGTGCGTAACTTGTATTATGAAGTTAATTAAGGTTGACAAGCTTAAGAAAGAAGAATTGATGCTTTTGGCATTCAAATGGGCACTGTAGGTGTGTTTCCTGTCCTCCTCTCACTGCTGACTTTTATTCCCCATTGACTTACATTGGGTTTCGTGTTTCGGGACGACCCCGACTTTTCCCTATAATCGGACGATCTTGCTCGACCCGACTTTTGGAAAAGTTGGGTTTCACGAAACGAAACGCGACCCTAAAAAAGCAAAAGTCGCTCAACTCTACTCCTGACAGCTCCCCCGTCCTACCTGAGAGGGAGCCCCCTCACCTGACACAGCCCCTCCAGCTCATCCTACAGGCTGCTGGACTCCTGGCTGCATTTTCTGCATCTTATAAAACATTACTTATATTGCTTAAAAGGCCAAAGACCTTTTCCTCAACCCTTTAACGTCCAGTGATGGACATAGGCCCTTCATGGCTGGGTGTCAGTTCTGACTGACCGATCACAGCATGAAATATCAACACCTCCTGCCCGATCAGTGCAGCGGCTCAGCGCTGCCAGTGGCCGCCCCTGGCTCCAAACCCCCTAAATGCTGCAATCAAGTGTGATCGCAACATTCAGGAGGAAAGCAGAGTGATGGGAGCTCCCTCTGCCTTCAGATTGGTGCCCCCGCAACGTCATCATAGGGCCTTGATCGTTGTCATGGTGATTAGGGGTGATACTGATGACCGCCGGGACACCAAGCTGCAGAATGCTTCTAAGACCACTGTGGCGCCCCCAGGACTATGGCCGCCACAGTGGCCTTGCCTTCCTCCAGGGAGGGTAATGCGATGCTTGGAAGCAGTGAAGGGTCTCTCTCGCAGTTAACCTATACATGCAACACAGTTCCACTCCAGGCCAGCAGGGGGGACTCTGAACCGGAATTGAGGGGAGGAGTGCTCTCTGAGGGCCAAGAGGAAGGAGTGGTCAGTTAGTGTGAGGAGGGTGAAGAGTGCAGACGTGAGGAGGAAGCGCGGAGATCGAGCGGAGAGGAAAGGCTCATCTCCAGTGAGAGCGCATGAACTGGAGCCTGGTCTCCATGGTTGTATGGTACTAATGGTCCTTCAACAGACACCAGAGGAGTAGAAGGCTGTACATGCCCTACCCTCATCTGAGACTCGGAGGCACAACAGCACGGAGTGAGCCAAGAGAGGAATAGCGGCCACAGCTGTCTGCCATTAGAGGAGTGCTAGTAGAAGAGAATTAGGAGGAACTTCAGTGTAACTCAGTACTAGGAGTACTTCACTCAAATAAGCACTAGGGAAGGAGACTGCACAGCCCATCTGCTGAGAGAGAATCCCTGAGCTGCTTCCAGGCTAGCCTGCTCCGGTACCATCTGTAATCAGGACCCTGGACTGCATTTATCAAGTAAAGGTCTGCTTCCTACCCTTCCGGCACTGCTACATCCCTGTGCCAACCACATTTACACTGCCCTGGGACTACAGCTTCACCTGTGGAGAGCTTTTACATCTTCGCTGCACCATACCATCAGTCCCAGAGGATCTGCATGCTGCGTCGGCTTAACATCTCACTTGCCGAACACCACAGGTGGTGTCACGAACTATTCATTTAACCAACTACATTCCACCATTCAATCTCCCCTATTACTTGGGCGCCCAGGGCCACGGACCGGGTCACTGCTGCTGTGACACATCCCGCTGACACCGGCCCGGTACCCAGTACCCACAGCCCTGGGATGGGGACCCAAACTTGGCATCACGAACAGGATTATGGAGCCCGGTACCCCCGGGTCCTATGTGCCATACACTGTGTTTGTGAAAAGACTGTGTTGGCGCCAATTGCCGCCATTGCCGCACTGCTTGGCGCGCGCGGGAAACAAAAGAGGCGGGCCTTTGTGGGTGGAGCCTGCCGCAGAGCGCGAAGAAGTGAAGTGCCGTGCGGGAAGAGAGGACAGCGCGCAAGAAGTGGGAGGAGCTGAGGCCTACAGCCTGGAGCATCGGGCCTGTGAAGCGGCCGCCGGTAAGTTCACTCAACCCCCGGCCCTGGCTAACATTAACTAAGGGGGGAAGAGGATGTCTGTGCCACGCAGCAAAGCAGCGGCGGACGCCGCCGCCAACCCCATAGCGCCGCAAGGAGTAGCGCCCGCCGCAGCGGTCCCCATTATGCCACTGTCTATGCCCTACCTTCTGGGAGCGGCCTGGCTACCGCAGTACTCGGTTGAGTCACATACCCTGAGTGAATTTAAAGAGAGACTGTGCAGTTTGTTTGAGGTGTATCCTCTATCGGAAAGCCAGAAGGTGAACATCCTTATTGGGCAGCTAACAGGTGCAGCACAGAGAGAAGTGAAACCCTGGCAGGACACCGACAAAGAGACTGTTAAAAAGAAAAGATTCTAGCCAAGCTGAGAAGCACCTTTGACACCCGCTCTGCAGCTGAAATCAAGATGAGGTTCTTTGTATGTAAACAGAAAGTGCAGGACAGTATAAGGGACTATGCTCTTAACCTGCAGGAGGCGCTGCGAGCAGTTAAGCAAGTTGATCCTGACAGTGTGAAGGAGAAAGATAAACTGTTAAAGGAGCAGTTCATTGAAGGACTCCTATCCAGTACCCACAGAGGACAGTTGCGCATCATAACCCTGCAAAACCCTGATCTGGACTTTGCTGATTTCAAGGACAGGGCTATTCAGGTACTGCAGGAGCCGACTGACAGCCGTCCAGCGCCCCAGAGGCGCCCAGCGATCACCTACCACCAGGAAGCAACATCTTTCCCTTCCATCCCTGTGGAGGCTGATGCACAGACTCTGGATAAAGGTCCAACTGAAGAGCTGCGTCTTCAAGTCCAGGAGTTGACCAAAGGAATGGCTGCACTTACTAAAACTGTGCAGGCCCTGCAAGTGTCCTCCAAGGAGAAGATCCAGCTTGCCTCCAGTCCAGAGGATGTCCCGTGGCTCCGGAAGAGGAGAACCCCGCCACTACGAGGGAGGAACAACGATCGCTATGACCAGGACGGACGTCCTATCTGTCGTCGCTGCTACAAGGCAGGTCATCTTGCAAGATTCTGTCCTTTAAACAAGCAACCCCTGGGGCAGAGGGCCAACCCCCAGGAGTAGGATCACAAGGCCCAAGGAACTGGTGAGCCAAGTATGTTGGAGGGAGACCGATCCTTCCAGTTGTGATTGACGGCATCCCCATGAACGCTTTGCTGGACACTGGCTCCCAGGTGACCACTATGCCCTATATCCTCTACAAGCGGTATTGGGCTGACTCTGAACTCACCCGTGGCCCAACTGATGAACTAACAGTAGTTGCCAGTAATGGTCAGTCTTTACCACAAGTGGGATGTAAAGAAATTAATAATAATAATAATAATAATAATAATAATCTTTATTTATATAGCGCCAACATATTCCGCAGCGCTTTACAGTTTAACAGTTTCAAAACACAAGTCATAAGTAACAAAGCTAACAATACAATAATTAAAGCAAAATAAGACGAAATAAGACGACCCTGCTCGTGAGAGCTTACAATCTACAATGAGGTGAGGGAGATACAGAGTACAGGTGTGTATTTACAATGGTGTATTTACAATGAAGGTCCAGCCATCTTGAGGGAGTGAAGGATGGATGGAGATAGTGAATGGGCTACACACGCACACTTACACAGAGAATGACTTTGATTAGTGAATGTGATAGGCCGCTCTGAACAGGTGTGTTTTGAGGGAGTGCCTAAAACTATGCAAATTGTGGATAGTCCTGATTTCTTGGGGTAGAGCATTCCAGAGGATAGGAGCAGCACGGGAGAAGTCTTGGAGTCGGGAGTGGGAGGTACGGATTAGTGCAGAGGTTAGTCGAAAGTCGTTTGCAGAGCGCAGCGATCGGCTAGGCCGATAGACAGAAATGAGAGAAGAGATGTAAGGGGGTGCCGCACTGTGGAGAGTTTTGTGGGTGAGAACAAGTACTTTGAATTGGATCCTATAATGAATGGGCAGCCAATGTAAGGACTGGCGAAGAGCGGACGCGTCCGAGTACCGATTACCCAGATGGACGATCCTGGCCGCTGCATTAAGTATGGACTGGAGAGGGGATAGTCGAGTGACGGGGAGGCCAATTAATAGAGCGTTGCAGTAATCCAGGCGAGAGTGGATCAATGCAACAGTGAGGGTTTTTGTTGTTTCCATAGTGAGAAAAGGGCGGATTCTAGAGATGTTCTTTAGGTGTAAGCGGCAAGAGCGGGCAAGGGATTGTATATGGGATGTGAAGGAGAGATTGGTGTCAAACATAACACCCAGACAGTGCGCCTGCTGCCGGGGTGTTATTGTGGTACCACCCACGGAGAGGGAAATGTCAGATTTAGGGAGGTTAGTAGACGGCGGGAGCAGAAGAAGTTCAGTTTTGGAGAGGTTGAAATTACTGTTAAAGTGGGGAGGGTGGAGATAAAATCTCAAGGTCTGATAGTTGTGGATATTGATCAACGTGAATGTAATCCCATGATGACTCTTAGTACAAATGTAATTGAAAATTGTCTTTCCGAGGTTATTGTCTTGTTGCAACAGGTGGCTGAGACTGCTGGTTCCAGTGAACAACGAGTCCTGCAGAAGGAGATCAAGGCCCTGATGCAAAGACAACAGGTAGAACTCTCTGGCGGAGAAATTGGGAGCATCAGAGTGAGTGATGCTTTCCCCATTGCAATACCCCCCAGATGTGAAATGTTGATTTGGTGTCGGGCAGCTATAGGTCTCAGAGGAAAGGATTACCAGGCATTGGTAGAGCCAGTATACTCTGATAGCAGGCCCACTGTCCTGACAGCCAGAGGGGTAGTTGATGTCACGGTCACGTGTCTCTGGACGCAGCGGGTACCGCAAGGCGAACCCATACGACAACGTGACCCTGGATACACCGCCTCCAGTGGGGCGAATTTAAATAATAAAACGTGCAGATACATACGCCGCCTCCACCAGGCGAATTTGGAATTACACGTTATGCATACATTCTGGAAACCCCGCCTCCAGTAAGGCGAATTTAAATAATAAGGGGGGACCTGGGTAACATTAACAATGGTGGGCCCTGCAATAGGGAATAGGGAAGTGGAGACCTCCTGCGCTCCCCTGAGCCAGTGTCCCTGCACTCCTAACATTCCCTATGCCAGTTCCGCATCGGGCGCCGCACGCGTACCTCAAAACTAGAGTTGAGCGACTTTTGTTTTTTTAGGGTCGAGTTTCGTTTCGTGAAACCCGACTTTTCCAAAAGTCGGGTCGAGCAAGATCGGCCGATTATAGGGAAAAGTCGGGGTCGTCCCGAAACACGAAACCCAATGTAAGTCAATGGGGAATAAAAGTCGGCAGTGAGAGGAGGACAGGAAACACACCTACAGTGCTCATTTGAATGCCAAAAGCATCAATTCTTCTTACTTAAGCTTGTCAACCTTAATTAACTTCATAATACAAGTTAAGCACTGAAAAATGGGGGTTATTTGGCTAAAGTTGTGGGGGGGTATGGCTGGCTCCAGGTTTTCATGTGCCCTGGGCGAAAGAGCGCCCCTTTAACACATACCACAACTCATCATGCTCTGATACGGCAGAGAAATAGCGGTATAGTACAATGAAAAATACTTCACTTTTTACATCTCATGACGAGGCCCATCTATTTCTCCATACAGAATCATTGGTCCCATATAATGTTTGAAACAGTATATGATGAGCTCCACATAATGCTACAGTATATGTTGGTCCCCATGGATGAAGCTCCACTGTCTTATGGGCCCAAATAATGCTCCAAACATAATGGGCCCCATTTCTAATGCTCTAGTGTATAATGGGCCCTGTAAATGCTGCTCCAGTGTCTGATGTCCACCTTTGGAATGTTCCAGTGTATGGTGGGCCCCATCTATCATTCTCCGGAGTATAGTGCTCCCCAAAAATTGCTGTCCCAACATTGAAAACAATCAAATAAGTCTCCTCGCTAGGGAATCCCTGTACTAGTCTGGACTCCTCGTCGTCCCCATCTTCCATCTCACTGCACAGTATTTCAACCTTGCAAGTGCTGTGATCCTGAGCAAGCAGGGGGGACCCACTCGTTGGCGACGGCACTGGCACAGGGCCCCTGTTTGTACGGTGGTGTGTCTGATGGCGGGTGGGCTGAACCTGCACTTTCATCTGCAGCTTCCTCTTTGTCACCGTGTAAGATGGAACTGTATATGGGAAGGGTAACCTGAGTTTCATCAGGGTCAGATTCAGGCCGTGTAGCGTGCGAGGGGAATGTAGTGGTCTGGGTCAATGTACCAGCAGATTCATCGAGCAGTGGCTGGGCATCAGTGCACTTGTGTCGCCCCCAGGAGTACGGTCGCCACAGTGGCATTACCTTCCTCCTAGGGAGTGTGATGTCATGCTTGGGAGCAACGAAGGATCTCTCTAGCAGGTTAACTGATTGGGCGGCGTTATTCCCACGAGTCATGACCCTCCAAACAGCGTTCATGAAGGCAAAGTGTTTGTTTTACGTGGGCAGTATGGTTGCAAAGCTGAACCTTAAAGGAATGTCCAGAAGGGCACCACCAGGAGTGGAGCCTACGGTTAAATTCGACTCCACCTGGGAAACCTCAACCATGCCAGCTACAGAACAGATGCACACATTGCAAGCTTAATTCCGTTAACGAACGAGACTCCGTCATGCCCCGCGGTCCGAGTCCGGCTTACTAGAGGGACACGTGAGGCTCTGGCACATGAGATTGGCCAATAACTGGTGTGTCATGCCCTTACATGTCCGTGGCTGCATGTGCGCTACACTGAAAAGGCCAGCATTTGTCGCTTACAGGTGCAGATAACCCGCTGAACAACGTTAGTGATGGGGATCACTGATCACAATTATTACCCGCGAACGATAATTTCCCAGTAAGTGCAGGTCAACCGCAGTTCCGGAATTAGGCCTAACCGTCACTCCTGAAAAAATGAAAAACTTACGTGTGCAAACCACAGGTGCTGTAGCTTGCTTAACAGCTCGCCAGCCGTTCTCACGCCCAGTATGGATTACACGTGATTGCACAAAGGTGAGAAAGGGTACCGTATCCCCGGATAACATGTATGGATAGCGTACACATTCAAAATATCTGTCTATACATCAGGAGGCAGGCTCAGACGGTGTCAGGCCCAGTATGGATTGCACAAAGGTGAGAAAGGGTACCGTATCCCCGGATAACATGTATGGATAGCGTACACATTCAAAAGATATGTCTATACATCAGGAGGCAGACTCAGACGGTGTTAGGCCCAGTATGGCTTGCACGTGATTGCACAAAGGTGAGAAAGGGTACCGTATCCCCGGATAACATGCATGGATAGCGTACACATTCAAAAGATATGTCTATACATCAGGAGGCAGGCTCAGACGGTGTTAGGCCCAGTATGGCTTGCACGTGATTGCACAAAGGTGAGAAAGGGTACCGTATCCCCGGATAACATGTATGGATAGCGTACACATTCAAAAGATATGTCTATACATCAGGAGGCAGGCTCAGATGGTGTTAGGCCCAGTATGGCTTGCACGTGATTGCACAAAGGTGAGAAAGGGTACCGTATCCCCGGATAACATGTATGGATAGCGTACACATTCAAAATATATGTCTATACATCAGGAGGCAGGCTCAGACGGTGTCAGGCACAGTATGGATTTGACGGCCCAGACTACACAGCGGAGGAGCAGGGAGAGGTAAAGATTGCAAATGCTGGGCCCCTGCCCAAGCAAGGGGGGCCCACTCATGGGCGTCGGTACTGGCACTGGGCCCCTCATAGTACGGCGGTGTGTCTGACGGCGGGTGTGCACCACCACCATCAGAGACA
This sequence comes from Dendrobates tinctorius, assembly GCF_039654945.1. NCBI lineage: Eukaryota > Metazoa > Chordata > Amphibia > Anura > Dendrobatidae > Dendrobates > Dendrobates tinctorius. The sequence continues at coordinate 129,478 of NW_027362162.1, read as the reverse complement.
CTTGATTGCACTATGAGGGACCCTGTGCCAGTGCCCGCGCCCAAGAGTCGGCCTACCCACCTGTCCAGGGCAACGGCACTCGCACGGTGTCATGCGCTAGGTGGTGACCCCGGCCATGGGGGGGGAGGCAGCACAGTTAGGGAGTTTTAGAAAGTGGCATATGTTGATGTTGGACATTCAGCTGATGCAAAAGGCGAAATAGGTCAAGTCCCAGGAAGAGGTGGACCAAAGCAAGCCATTTTTCTGTCACCCTATGTGTCATCAGGGGAAGGTGGGACAAAATCCTTGGAAACCCATGCATGGTTCATTTTAATGAAGGTTAGATCATCCACATTTTGGGTTGACAGACGGGTCCTTTTTTCTGTCAGGATTGATCCAGCTGCACTGAAGACTCTTTCCTATAGCACACTTGCAGCTGGGCAAGCGAGCTCCTGTAAGGCATATTGTGCCAATTCAGGCCAGGTGTCCAGTTTATCGGCCCAATAGTCAAAGGGGAATGACCTGTGTGGGAGAACATCGATATGGGAGGAAAAGTAGTTTGTAACCATAGTTGACAACTGCTGTCTCCTGTCACTTTCCATCGATGCTGTATTACCAGTTGTGTGAGCGGTACTTGAAAAATCAGTCCACAACATTGTCATGAAACCCCTGTCTCCAACGCCACTTCTGCTGTGTGCACCATGAACACCTCTGCCAAGCTGCCCCCGGCCCATACGACTCGTGTGAGAACCATCACCGCTGCTGTGTGCTGGGAATGCCTCAAGCAACCGATTTACCAGAGTTGCTTGTTTATTAGCCAATATTAGGTCAAGGTTCTCCTGTGGCATGATGTTTTGTAATTTGCCTTTATAGCGTGGATCCAGGATGCTGGCCAACCAGTAGTCGTCATCGTTCATCATTTTGGCAATGCGGGGGTCCCTTTTTAGGATCCGCAAGGCATAATCTGACATGTGGGCCAATGTTCCCGGTGTCAATGATGCACTGCGAGTGCTGGTTGGAGGAGCACTTTCTGGCAAATCCACATCCCTCCAGTCACGCACAAACCCTGTACCAGACCTTGCCACGCCAACATTTTCACTTGCCCCACGAGATGCATCCTCCTCCCCTAAGTAATCATCCCCATCATCATCCTCCTCCTCCTCTTCTTCCTCCAACTCGTCCAGGAGAGGTCCCTGAGCAGACAATGGCTGAATGTCATCAAGGATTCCCTCCACCTCTTCCTCCTCGTCAACATTGGCTGCAGACGCCTGCTCCTTAAGGTGCGTCAAAGTTTGCATGAGCAGACGCATAAGTGGGATGCTCATGCTTAGGATGGCGTCATCTGCGCTTACCAGCCGTGTGCATTCCTCAAAACACTGAAGGACTTTACAGAGGTCTTTCAGCTTCGACCACTCACACCTGTCAACTCCATGTCTGCTCTCAAAGTGCCTGGCCGTGTATCCTCCCACAAATGCATTATGGCCTGCCTCTGCTCGCACAGCCGCTCCACCATGTGCAGGGTGGAGTTCCACCTTGTTGCAATGTCGATAATGAGGCGGTGGTTGGGAAGGTGGAGCAATCGCTGCAGCTTCTGCATACGAACGGAGTGTACAGGCGACCGGCGGATGTGCGCGCACAGTCTTCGCACCTTCTGGAGCAGGGCTGTTAACTCCGGATAATTTTTGAGGAAGCACTGCACCACCAGGTTCAAGGTGTGAGCCAAGCAAGGTACAGTGGGGAAAAAAAGGATTTAGTCAGTCAGCAATAGTGCAAGTTCCACCACTTAAAAAGATGAGAGGCGTCTGTAATTTACATCATAGGTAGACCTCAACTATGGGAGACAAACTGAGAAAAAAAAATCCAGAAAATCACATTGTCTGTTTTTTTTTCATTTTATTTGCATATTATGGTGGAAAATAAGTATTTGGTCAGAAACAAGCAATCAAGATTTCTGGCTCTCACAGACCTGTAACTTCTTCTTTAAGAGTCTCCTCTTTCCTCCACTCATTACCTGTAGTAATGGCACCTGTTTAAACTTGTTATCAGTATAAAAAGACACCTGTGCACACCCTCAAACAGTCTGACTCCAAACTCCACTATGGTGAAGACCAAAGAGCTGTCAAAGGACACCAGAAACAAAATTGTAGCCCTGCACCAGGCTGGGAAGACTGAATCTGCAATAGCCAACCAGCTTCCAGTGAAGAAATCAACTGTGGGAGCAATAATTAGAAAATGGAAGACATACAAGACCACTGATAATCTCCCTCGATCTGGTGCTCCACGCAAAATCCCACCCCGTGGGGTCAGAATGATCACAAGAACGGTGAGCAAAAATCCCAGAACCACGCGGGGGGACCTAGTGAATGAACTGCAGAGAGCTGGGACCAATGTAACAAGGCCTACCATAAGTAACACACTACGCCACCATGGACTCAGATCCTGCAGTGCCAGACGTGTCCCACTGCTTAAGCCTGTACATGTCCGGGCCCGTCTGAAGTTTGCTAGAGAGCATTTGGATGATCCAGAGGAGTTTTGGGAGAATGTCCTATGGTCTGATGAAACCAAACTGGACCTGTTTGGTAGAAACACAACTTGTCGTGTTTGGAGGAAAAAGAATACTGAGTTGCATCCATCAAACACCATACCTACTGTAAAGCATGGTGGTGGAAACATCATGCTTTGGGGCTGTTTCTCTGCAAAGGGGCCAGGACGACTGATCCGGGTACATGAAAGAATGAATGGGGCCATGTATCTTGAGATTTTGAGTGCAAACCTCCTTCCATCAGCAAGGGCATTGAAGATGAAACGTGGCTGGGTCTTTCAACATGACAATGATCCAAAGCACACCGCCAGGGCAACGAAGGAGTGGCTTCGTAAGAAGCATTTGAAGGTCCTGGAGTGGCCTAGCCAGTCTCCAGATCTCAACCCTATAGAAAACCTTTGGAGGGAGTTGAAAGTCCGTGTTGCCAAGCGAAAAGCCAAAAACATCACTGCTCTAGAGGAAATCTGCATGGAGGAATGGGCCAACATACCAACAACAGTGTGTGGCAACCTTGTGAAGACTTACAGAAAACGTTTGACCTCTGTCATGGCCAACAAAGGATATATCACAAAGTATTGAGATGAAATTTTGTTTCTGACCAAATACTTATTTTCCACCATAATATGCAAATAAAATGAAAAAAAAACAGACAATGTGATTTTCTGGATTTTTTTTTCTCAGTTTGTCTCCCATAGTTGAGGTCTACCTATGATGTAAATTACAGACGCCTCTCATCTTTTTAAGTGGTGGAACTTGCACTATTGCTGACTGACTAAATACTTTTTTTCCCCACTGTATGTGGCTGAGTTTTGAAAGGGCTATGGCTGCCACAAAATTACGGCCGTTATCACTAACTACCTTGTCTGCTTCAAGATGTACACTACCCAGCCATGACTCAGTTTGTCGCTTCAAGTACTCGGCCAGCACCTCGGCGGTGTGTCTGTCGCCCAAACACATCATCTGCAACACAGCCTGCTGACGCTTTCCACTAGCTGCTCGATAGGGGGACACCTCGTGTGCAACAGTGGCAGCTGCAGATGGAGTGCTCGTACGACTGCGCTCTGTGGACGAGCTTTCGCTTCTGGAGGAGGAGGAGGAGGAGGAGGGTCGAACGCCTACAGCCAACTGTTTCCTATACCGTGGGCTAGGCAGCACTGTCCCACCACCGCTGTCCCCTGTGGACCCTGCATCCACCACATTAACCCAGTGCGCAGTGATGGACACGTAACGGCCCTGGCCATGCCGACTGGACCATGCATCAGTTGTGAGGTTCACCTTTCCACTCACTGACTGCTTGAGTGCATGGACAATGCGGTCATTTACATGATGGTGGAGGGCTGGGATGGCTTTGCGAGAGAAGAAGTGGTGACTGGGTAGCTCATAGCGTGGTACTGCATAGGCCATGAGTTCGCGGAAAGCTGTGCTTTCCACCAACCGATAGGGCATCATCTCAAACGAGATTAGTTTGGCAATGTGGGCGTTCAAACCCAGTGTACGCGGATGAGAGACTGAGTACTTTATTGACCTACTCATAGTGTCTGGGAGGGTGAGCTGGACTTGAGAGCTGCATATGGTGGAAGTAGCAGTGGACAGGGCGTACTGAGAGAGGGTTGATGATGGTGATGGAGTTGGTGTTCTTTCTGATGGCCTAGATTCAGTATTTCGTTGATATAACAGTGAGATTCCCTGACTGCTGTGGCCTTGCAACGACACCTCAACATTTGCTGCTGTGCTAACGGGTGGGCTAACAGTGGGGGCAACAATGTAGCATTGCTGACTACCTTCTTTGTGATCAGTTGCACATGTGGCACTTGAGGTTTGGTGTTGTGTCCATGCTTGCAAGTGGATGCTGGTCAAATGTCTATGCATGCAACTGGTATTCAAATTTTTCAGATTTTTCCCTCGGCTAAAGGTCTTTGCGCACTTCTTACAGATAACCTTGGCCTGATCATGAGGATTTTGTTCAAAAAAGTGCCACACTGCACTCTTCTTACTTCCTACTACTGGCAGACATTTTGCGGCCTAGCACGCTGTGATCTTTTGACCCTCTGGACAAGCTGTCCAGCAACTCTTTTGATTTTTGGAACCTGTCTTTGGAGTGCTCCGGGCCTGCCAGATAACAGCTGTTTCGATGTCGATGTCTGCTGTGGATGCTCCTCATCTGAGCTATTGGAAGCAGCACCCTCTTCCCCCAATGGATGTCAATCTGGGTCAACAACTGGGTCATCCATCACCTCCTCTTCAATGTCATGTGCACCTTCCTCTGTGTCACCGTGTATGGTGGTATAGTGTGCGGGAAGGGGCACCTGAGTCTCATCAGGGTCAGAATCTGGCTCTGTACACTGCGAGGACAATGTAGTGCTCTGAGTGAATGTACCAGCAGAATCATCTATCAGCGGCTGTGCATCAGTGCACTCCATGTCAGATTCATCTTGGCCTGGGTAATTCACCATTTCACTTGATAATCCAGGCATGGTATGTGAAAACAGCTCCATGGAGTAATCAGTAGTATGGCCTGCGTCATCCTTCAATCTTGGTTGGGGCGAAGGACACAAGGAAAGGTGTGGTTCATGAACATGAGCCTCCAATGACGACTCAGTGCTTTTACTTTTTACAACTTCAGAAGAAGAGGCGATAGAGCTGGAGGCTGAGTCAGCAATGCAAGACAAAACTTTTTCCTGATGCTCTGGCTTTAAAAGCGGTTTGCCAACTCCTAGAAAACTAAGCCTTCAAAGCCTTATGGAGCCAGACGATGACGCAGGCGCAACACCTCCTGCATTCGGTCCTATTTTGCTTTTGCCACTACCATCAGATCCACCACCAACACCATCATTACCAGCTGCCAACCCCCGCCCAATTCCACGGCCTCTTCCACCAGCCTTCCTCATTTTTGGTAGAAATGTAGACAAAATCCAACAAACTATATAGTAATGTAAAACAAGGTACAAGGTGTCTATAGGACAGGGGAGATTTAGATTTTCTGCACACACTAGTGGACACTGGACACTTTTGGATTGTGTGAGGCCCACTGAATATCAGAGCGCTATGTCACAGGCTCGATGGCACAGGTGTGAAAAAAGTGACTACAGGCTAAGGGAGATTTTGAATTTCTGCAGACACTTGTGGACACTGGACACTTGGATTGTGTGAGGCCCACTGAATGTCATAGCACTATGTCACAGGCTCGATGCAACAGGTGTGAAAAAAGTGACTACAGGATAAGGGAGATTTTGAATTTCTGCAGACACTTGTGGACACTGGACACTTGGATTGTGTGAGGCCCACTGAATATCAGAGCGCTATGTCACAGGCTCGATGGCACAGGTGTGAAAAAAGTGACTACAGGATAAGGGAGATTTTGAATTTCTGCAGACACTTGTGGACACTGGACACTTGGATTGTGTAAGGCCCACTGAATATCAGAGCGCTATGTCACAGGCTCGATGCAACAGGTGTGAAAAAAGTGACTACAGGATAAGGGAGATTTTGAATTTCTGCAGACACTAGTGGACACTGGACACTTGGATTGTGTGAGGCCCACTGAATATCAGAGCGCTATGTCACAGGCTCGATGGCACAGGTGTGAAAAAAGTGACTACAGGATAAGGGAGATTTTGAATTTCTGCAGACACTTGTGGACACTGGACACTTTTGGATTGTGTGAGGCCCACTGAATATCAGAGTGCTATGTCACAGGCTCGATGGCACAGGTGTGAAAAAAGTGACTACAGGATAAGGGAGATTTTGAATTTCTGCAGACACTTGTGGACACTGGACACTTTTGGATTGTGTGAGGCCCACTGAATATCAGAGCGCTATGTCACAGGCTCGATGGCACAGGTGTGAAAAAAGTGACTACAGGATAAGGGAGATTTTGAATTTCTGCAGACACTTGTGGACACTGGACACTTTTGGATTGTGTGAGGCCCACTGAATATCAGAGCGCTATGTCACAGGCAGAAATTGGCTAGTGTATCACAAACTACAAGATGTATGTAGAATTGGGCAGAATAGGAATCTCCCTAGAGTGTAGGTCTGTAAGAACGGAACAAGTCCTCCACTTATCCTTCCACAGTGACACACAGATAGCTTCACTGTGGCTGTGATAACAGCCGTTACACGGTACTGTGTGAGGAGCGTACACCGCTGTATGGTGTGAAAAAATGCACGCTCAGTACCTCAGCAGGACAAAAAAAAAAAAATTGGGATTGCTTTTAAAAAAGCAGTTTGCAGAGCAGTGGGGAAACAGCAATGCAGCTGTCAGGAAGCCTTAGAAGGCAGCCTAACAACCAACACCGCTGATCCACCACAATATAGCCTCCCCTTGCACTGCACACACAGTGACTGGTGTGTTGCACAGGCAAAATCGCTAGCAGCAGAAGCAGTTTTTTTTTCTTCTTCCCTGCCTAACTCTCTCCCTACAGAATCAGCAACCTCTCCCTATGCTAAGATCGGCAGAAATAAGATGGCGTTCGGCGTGCACGCCCTTTTATAACCCCTGTGACGCCCACCAAAGCAAGCCAATCACTTGCATGCCCTTCTGAAAGATGGTGGTGACCCCTGCCTATGTCATCACGTTGCCCACAGTGTCCGTGGATCCTGATTGGCTGAAAAAGAGCGCAAAACAAACTTTTGAAACGCGACTTTGGCGAGTAAGTCGCCGACCTCGTGGCCGACTTCATCCTAGGGTCGGGTTTCGTTTCATGAAACCCGACTTTGCCAAAAGTCGGCGACTTTTGAAATTTTTCGACCCGTTTCGCTCAACTCTACTCAAAACCCTTGCTCGCCCTGACCCTAAACCCTCACTAGGGAATTGGTCGGTGCGTAGACTAATCCCACCACTGCACTAACAACACACATGAGGAAAGAAGACAATACAGGGGGACACCACTTATCTTTATGCTCTGTGCTTACGCTCCTGCAACAGAGCCCCACCACCTGCGTGCGTCTTCTCCTCCACCTCGATCCATCACCATCTTGGATCTTTCACCATAGTGCAGCCTTGGAGCAGAGTCCACCACCAATTGCAGCAGTCCAGTAACAGAGTCCCAAAGATGAGTCAGCCTCTGCCAAGAATTTAAGCATGCTTGAATTCAAATATCAGCAACCAAGTTGAGCATGCCGAGTGCGACTCTCTCCATAGTCGTCACTCCACCAAGCCATGCACGCACTTCCTGCTGACACCATAAACTGCGACTCCACCAGGCAATGCCAGCCTTTCTTGCAGACACCATTAGCTGCCACTCGTACCCTCTGGCTGACTGCGCAGGACTCCTATTCAGCTCCATGTTCACCCAGGCTTCCTTCCCAAATGAACACAATCTCACAAAATCACCAGCAGTGATTGCACACACCTAGCACACCTTTATAGGGTGTCACACCTGATTTATAATTGTGCTTTAAAACTAAAGCTAAGGTGCGATACCATTCCCCACCACCGGGCAACTTAGAATGAAACACCACGTGTAGTAATGCTAATGGCCACCGGGGGCAATCACGGTCACTTTGGCACCTACCCAAAGGAAAAAAGTTCACTTTGTCCATTTAAACTGTCAGATCCAAAAGTGGATCATGACAGTACCCCCTCCTTAATAAGGGGCCTCTGGACCCTCAAGACCACTCCTCATTAGGGAAACACCTACAGCGGGGACGCCCAGATCCTGAGTTCACCCCACCATTACCTGACACTTCAGGTTTATGACAAACGCACCGCTGGAATTGGCAATAATGTTCGTTTTGGAGGCACCACTCATCTCCACAGCGCCGACCTGAGGAATGAGTTTATGTATGTGTATGTTTGCTAAGAGCTGATCAGACTCCACAACACATTTCCACAAGATGTTTTTTGTTGGCCACCCATACATGCTCGTTCACACACAGGTCCGGACCTGAATGTTTATTGCACACATTCGTTTGTCATATTTTGGTAAACTCTTTCTGGACTCGACTACAGAGGCGTCCCCCTGTGTCATCACACTCACACCCCCGCTATTCACCAAGGGACACCACCCTCCAACCCTTTCACCATGAGGTCTGCGCCTCCCAGGGTTCGTTAATGGCGAGGGTTAAGATTTGTCCATACTCCCCCGCAGCACACCTGCTGCACACACCAGGAGGAGAAGGGGACCGGGAAATGGAGGAAATATACACTCGCTGGTCGCCTCCAAACGACCAGGAGGGCGGCTTCTTCGATGGTATTGAAGATTTGGCGTAAACCCCGCGGACTATCACACCAGTCAGCTCACCACAGGGGCATACCCCTTCACCTCGGGGAATACCAGGCAGCTCCGTGGGGCACCATTCCTCCCACCTGCCTGGTTGCGCCCGCATGCATGAACCAGTCCCGCTCCCCAGCAGCGACTCTAGGGGGCTTTAGTACCAGAGCCGCAGGAATATGGAGGAAAAAATATACACTCGCTGGTCGCCTCCACACGACCAGGAGGGGCGGCATTGAAGATTCGGCATGAGCCCCGCGGACTATACACCAGTGAGCTCACCACTGGGGCGTACCCCTTCACCTCGGGGAATACCAGGCAGCTCCATGGGGCACAATTCCTCCCACCTGCATGAACCAGTACCGCTCCCCAGCAGCGACTCTAGGGGGCTTTAGTACCAGAGCCACAGAAATATGGAGGCAAATATACACTCGCTGGTCGCCTCCACACGACCAGGAGGGGCGGCATTGAAGATTTGGCATGAGCCCCGCAGACTATACACCAATATGCTCACTACAGGGACGTACCCCTTCACCTCGGGGAATACCAGGCAGCACCATGGGGATCACCAACTCCACCCACCTGTCTGGGTACGTCCGCCTGTATGAACAAGTCCCGCTCCCCAGCAGCGACTCTAGGGGCCTTTAGCCAGACCGCAGCCGCCATTTTTGATTTTCTGGTTACCTGAGCAGAGGCCCCAGACCCTGATAACTGCTGCTGCAGCGGCTCTACTACACCATACCGCTCCCCACTCACCTCAGTGAGGCCCAGCAGCAATTACCAACAGGTCTCCACATGGCCAAAGCTCACCAGAAAAAAATCTGGGCTGGTGATAATGTCACGGTCACGTGTCTCTGGACGCAGCGGGTACAGCAAGGCAAACCCATACGACAACGTGACCCTGGATACACCGCCTCCAGTGGGGCGAATTTAAATAATAAAATGTGCAGATGGATACGCCGCCTCCACCTGGCGAATTTGGAATTATACGTTATGCATACATTCTGGAAACCCCGCCTCCAGTAAGGCGAATTTAAATAATAAGGGGGACCTGGGTAACATTAACAATGGTGGGCCCTGCAATAGGGAATAGGGGAGTGGAGACCTCCTGCGCTCCCCTGAGCCTGTGTCCCTGCACTCCTAACATTCCCTATGCCAGTTCCGCACCGGGCGCCGCACGCGTACCTCAAAACCCTTGCTCGCCCTGACCCTAAACCCTCACTAGGGAATTGGTCGGTGCGGAGACTAATCCCACCACTGCACTAACAACACACATGAGGAAAGAAGACAATACAGGGGGACACCACTTATCTTTATGCTCTGTGCTTACGCTCCTGCAACAGAGCCCCACCACCTGCGTGCGTCTTCTCCTCCACCTCGATCCATCACCATCTTGGATCTTTCACCATAGTGCAGCCTTGGAGCAGACTCCACCACCAATTGCAGCAGTCCAGTAACAGAGTCCCAAAGATGAGTCAGCCTCTGCCAAGAATTTAAGCATGCTTGAGTCCAGCTCTCAGCAACCAAGTTGAGCATGCCGAGTGCGACTCTCTCCATAGTCGTCACTCCACCAAGCCATGCACGCACTTCCTGATGACACCATAAACTGCGACTCCACCAGGCCATGCCAGCCTTTCTTGCAGACACCATTAGCTGCCACTCGTCCCCTCTGGCTGACTGCGCAGGACTCCTATTCAGCTCCATGTTCACCCAGGCTTCCTTCCCAAATGAACACAATCTCACAAAATCACCAGGCTGAGGTGTTTGAAGCCTTGTCCAACTTTGGCCTGAAGGTGAAGCCTTCCAAATGCCACCTCCTGAAGCCCAAGGTACAGTACCTCGGTCATGTAGTGAGTACAGAAGGTGTGGCATCAGATCCTGACAAAGTCACAGTCATCCGGGACTGGCCAAAGCCCAGCAACCTCCATGAAGTATGCCAATTCCTCGGGTTGGTAGGCTACTACTGAAGGTTCGTCAAAGGCTTCACGGAGATAGCCACCCCTATGCAAAATCTTCTGGTGGGGCAGTCCAAGAAGGCCAAACAGAAAAGTTCCACCTTTGAATGGACTGAGGAGTTGGAGAGATCCTTCACCAGACTGAAGATGGCTCTCACAGAAGATGAAGTTCTGGCCTACCCAGATTATGACAAACCCTTTGTGTTGTATACTGATGCCAGCAATGTGGGACTTGGAGCAGTATTGTCACAGGTACAGAATGGCAAAGAAACAGTGATCTCCTACGCCAGCAGGAAGCTTCGTCCCACTGAAAGGAACCCAGATAACTACAGTTCCTTCAAGCTGGAGTTCCTCGCCATAGTCTGGGCTGTGACTGAAAGATTCAAGCATTACCTAGCTTCAGCCAAGTTTACCATTTTTACGGACAACAACCCGTTGACTCACTTGGACACTGCAAAACTAGGTGCACTGGAGCAGCGATGGATGGCTTGGCTGTCTAACTATGAGTTTACCATCAAGTACCGGACAGGGCACAAGGATGCCAATGCTGATGCCCTGTCCAGAATGCCTAATCTGCCAGATGCAGGAGAAGACCCTGAGGCACTTTAAGAAATAGAGTTGCCTCCCTTCCACCGACCCCTTGCGGCCCAACGTGCCCAGGGAGTGAGAAACAGAAGGTCTGGCTTGAAAGAGGTCACCCTAAATCCATTGCCCCATCATGACTGGACAGAAACTCAGGATAATGACCCCGCGGTCCGCCTGGTGAAGGAGCTACTGTCACAAGCTGACTCATGCCCAGAGTCGAACGCTCCTAAAGAAACCCAGCAGTTGTGGAAGGAAAGAGGTCGGCTGTTCATCTATGAAGGAAAGCTGTGTCGGAGGAGTATCAATGCCCGCACTCATGAGCTGGTCTGGCAGGTGGTAGTCCCAAAAAGAGAGGCATCAATGGTCTTGGAAGCATACCACAATGGAGCTGGACACTTCGGATGGAAGAAGTTGGAAGCATTGCTCCAGGAGAGATTCTACTGGGCTGGTATGAGAAAAGCCATTGAAAAGTGGTGCCGAGAGTGTGGACAATGTAACTTGCACAGAAAGGATCGAAACAGCCAGAGAGCTCCTCTACAGCCAATCATCACCAAACAACCACTTGAGTTGGTAGCCCTGGACCATGTGAAGCTGGTTCCAAGCCGGTCAAGCTACATCTATGCTCTTACCATCGTGGACCACTACTCAAGATTCCTGGTAGTTGTGCCTGTCAAAGATCAAACAGCCAGGACAGCAGCCAGAGCCTTCCAACAGCACTTTTGCAGACCACATGGATATCCTGAGAGAGTACTTACTGATGAAGGTCCGGCTTTCGAGGCAGAAGTGTTCCAGGAATTCTGTAACTTGTATGGTTGCAAGAAGATCAGGACAACCCCTTATCATCCACAGACCAATGGCATGTGCGAGAAGATGAACCAGGTAGTGATTGACCTACTGAAGACATTGCCTTTGGAGGAGAGAAATCTGTGGCCAGAAAAGTTGCCAGATCTGGTAGACCTCTACAACCATATTCCGGTGAATTCCACCAACTGTACCCCAGCCTACCTAATGAGAGCAAGACCTGGTAAACTGCCTATTGATTTGGACATTGGAGTCCTTACGCCTGAAGTAACGTCACCAGATGCTGACTGGGATATAGGAAGACAACAACAGTACAGAAGAGTACAGGAGTGTGTGGAGGAGAGTTTAGCCCAGGCAAGACAAAAACAAGAAAGGAACTACAATCAGCATGCACCTGCGGTTCCCTTGTCACCAGGAGAGCAAGTTATCAAGTGGAAAAGAAGATTGCATAAATTGGATGACCAATGGGAAGCTGAGCCTTACACCATTCTACCCTCAAACTTTGACAATACCAAGGTGTGTCTTATTAGCAAAGATGGAGGAGAAACCTCAGCAGCCAGATCAAGGGATCATTTGAAATTATGTCCTGACTAGTGTTGAGCATTCCGATACCGCAAGTATCGGGTATCGGCCGATATTAGCGGTATCGGAATTCCGATACTTAGTTCCTATACTTTTGTCATATCGGATTCCGGAATCGGAATCGGAATAGGAAGTTCCCATCATGCTATGAGCCTGCTTGCTTTGATTAAGCCAATGGGAATCCTCCGAAGTGTGGGCACATCCTGTTAGGCATGTAGGCATGTTAACTATTGGCATGGCTGTGATTGGCTGCCGAAATGATGTCATGATGCACTATAAAAGCCACCGCAGCCGCCATTTCTGGTCACTCTGCTGTGAATTCAGTTAGGGACAGGCTGCTGTAGAAGACTGTGAGGGACAGTTAGAAATAGCGATTCCACCAAACATCTAGTGCTTTACCCAGGCTACATAAACCACCACTGTAGCCTTCTTTGCCCTAGCAGCAGTGTTCACAGCTGTCTGCAAGGGCTGTGTGAGTGCAGCTCACGCTGTGGAGTGGGTCCTGCAGCCACGTCAGGCTGTAGGCCACCCAGTGTGATCACTGCTGCCTCATACATCTTTTATTTTTTGAGCTGCATTTTTTACATAATTTCAATCTAGTGTGCTTCCATCCGTATCCATATACGTTGGTTGCAAACACTAGTAGTAGACAGCAGAGCCTTTCTGCAGCCTTTCAGTGCTAGTGTCCACTTTGCTGCACTGTTCACGGCTGTCTGAGAGGTCTCTGACTGTGTGTGAGTGCAGCTCACGCTGAGTAGTGTGTCCTGCAGCTACGTCTGGCTGTAGGACGCTCAGCGTGCGTCAGTGCCTCACACATATTTTTATTTGAGTGCAGCTCATTTTTTCTTCTATTAGTGTGCATCCATCCGTCTCCATCTACGGTGGTTGCAAACACTATAAAGGAGTACACAGCGGAGCCTTTCTGCAGCCTGTCAGTGCCAGTGCCCACTTAGCTGCACTGTTGACGGCTGTCTGAGAGGCCTCTGACTGTGTGTGAGTGCAGCTCACGCTGAGTAGAGTGTCCTGCAGCTACGTCTGGTTGTAGGACGCTCAACGTGCGTCACTGCCTCACACATATTTGTCTTTGAGTGCAGCTCATTTTTTCTTCTCCTATTAGTGTGCATCCATCCGTATCCATCAACATTGGTTGGTTGCAAACACTATATAGGAGTAGATAGAGGAGCCTTTTTTTCTGGCTTGTGCCCTGCCGGCGCAGCCAGATTAGTATTACCCAATTTTTTTGGAGCCTCATCTTTTGCATTGTAGGTTACCTGCCTGCATTGTAATAGCTCCAAAAAGTTGGTGATACTATCAGTTTCAATTCTTTGTTCACATACTTTGAGTTTGTTTCCAACAAAGAAACCACAAAAAAAGTTCACCAAACACTACATTTTGAACTTGTGTAGGCCACATCAGCTCCTATTAAAGTCTAGTCCACACACACACACACTTCATAAAATTAGTGTTTCTTGTACCTGTAACCAGCTGTTCAGGAATAAGCACACTAAGGCCCCCCTTTGTACTTTTTTGCCTATCTTAAGCAGTCTTGCAAGATGAAGAAGGCAGGGAGTAAGGCGCGTGGGCGTGGGCGTGGGCGTGGAGTTTCAGCAGGGAGAGGACGCGGGGATTCTGCAGGGAGAGGACGTGGGGATTCTACAGGTAGAGGACGTGGGGATTCTGGGCCTGCTGCGGGCACCAGTGGATCAGCATCCCCCAGTTTTAGCAGGCAACAGTCCTTTATGCGCAGCTTTGTAGGACCTCAACGTACCCCACTGCTGCGGGAGGAACAAATTGAAGCCGTTGTCGGATGGATGGCAGCTAACGCATCGACTTCAATTACTTCCGCATCCTCTCAGGGTCAGAGCACCGAAGAGCAACCATCTGTCTCTTCGCCACCTGCCAAAGTGCCCAGGCAGTCAGAGAGACATGGACAGGAGCCATCACAGTCTCTACTTCTGTTCTCGGAATCTGTTGGCTTGGAAAGAGGGGGCCAGCCAAGCAGCATTCCTGAATGTGAAGAAGAGGGAGTATGCAGTGATGCGCAACTTCTTTGTCCCTCTGAATCTGAAGAGGCGAGTGGGCCAGTGCCTATGGTCAGCACACCTCAGTACGCATCAGATGATGACGAGACTCAGTTGCCACTTTCTGGTGCGTACGGTGCTGGCGAGACAACCCCGGAGAAGCAGCTGTTTGAAGAGGGGAGGGAAGATGATGAGGTCCTTGACCCATCATGGCGTGAGCAACAGGAAGGTGGTGGGAGCAGCTCGGAGGAAGAGATTCCCCTACCGGCCAAAACAGGAGGCAGAGGGAGGGGGAAGACTTGGTTGCCTGTACCCTCCACTTCGGCACCCGTTAGGAGCATTCCTCCTTCCAAAGGCAAACCGGGCGCTCACAAGAGTTGCAGTGCGTGGTCCTTTTTTGACACAGTTGCAGATAACATTTGCTTTGTCAAATGCAAGCTGTGTCATCAGAGAGTCAAAAGAGGGAGAAATGTCAGCAACCTCAATACCACAAATATGTGGAAACATGTGCGCACCAAGCACGAGTTGGAGTTGCAGAGACACCCTGAAGACGTAGGCCAACGTACAGCACCACCTACCACCTCTTCAGTTCGTGTTGGGCCCTCTTCCTCCAGCTCACACACTGCTAGTTCGGCTTCCTCACAGGATCGCCAAGGAAGAACCTCTGCCACTGTTGTCCGGAGACCCTGTCAGATTACACCCATAGCAGCACGTTCCCATCCATCACAGCCATCGGTAGCACAGGCATGGGATAAAAGGCGCCCTTACTCGGCAAACCATCCCCGAGCACAGTCTCTGAATGCTGGCATTGCCAAACTTCTGGCAGTTGAAATGCTGTCATTCAGGCTGGTGGACACTGACACCTTCCGGGACTTAATGGCATTGGCAGTCCCCCAATACAACGTGCCCAGCCGCTTTTATTTCAGCAGGCGAGCCGTCCCTGCCCTGCAGAAACATGTTGAGGGCAAAATAAAACATGCGCTACTAAACGCCGTTAGTAGCAAGGTCCACCTGACCACCGATGCGTGGACCAGTAACCATGGACAGGGACGATACCTTTCCCTCACTGCCCACTGGGTCAATGTTGTGGAGCCGGGTACGGATCTGGAGAGTGGCGCTGTACGTGTTCTTCCAACGCCACGGATTGCAGGACTCCAGTCTGTACACATAGACTCCTCCTCCTACTCAAGTTCCTCAGAAACAGCAGAGCAGGAGCCTGTTACGACCGATATGAGCACAGCCGTGGCCAAACGTCAACAGGCTGTACTCAAATTAATTTCTTTGGGGAATCGAAGCCACACAGCGCAGGAGCTCTGGAATGCTATCAAGCTGGAGAGCGATGTGTGGTTTGGGCCAGCGAATCTCCAGCCGGGCTTGGTAGTGTGTGACAATGGCCGAAATCTGGTGGCAGCTCTTGGCCTAGGCAACCTCACACACATCCCATGTCTGGCACATGTTCTTAACTTGGTCGTGCAGAGCTTTCTGAGGGACTATCCGGATCTTGCTGCACTGTTGCACAAGGTCCGCATAGAGTGCGCTCACTTGCGACGTTCCAGCACGGCAAGATCGCACCTCGCTGCTCTGCAGCGACGATTTGGCCTTCCGGAACATCGCATCATATGTGACCTACCCACCCGGTGGAATTCAACGTTACATATGTTGGAGCGGTTGTGTGAGCAGCAGGCAGCAGTCATGGAGTACCAGCTGCATCAGGCGCAAACAAGTCGCACTGTGCGCCGTTCACACTTCAGCGCCATTGAGTGGGCCTCTATGAAGGACATCTGCCTCGTTTTGCGTGCCTTCGATGAATCCACGCGGATGGCGAGTGCAGATGATGCACTAGTCAGCATGACTGTCCCCCTTATCTGCCTGCTTCAACAAACACTGCAAGCACTAAGGGATGAGGTTTCAGAAGAGGTGGAGGATGAGGAGTCCCAAATGCCATCTGCTTCTGGACAGTCTGCGCTACGTGTTTCCTCACAAAGGCCTAGGCAGGGGACACTTTGTGAGGAGGATGAGGAGGAGTCGATGGAGGAGGAAGACATCTCTCCAGAGGAGGGAGGTACACAAACCTCTACTCAGTATGTACAGCGAGGGTGGGGTGATGCAGAGCAGGCCGAGGTCACGCCTCAAACAGGGGACAGCGGTTCTTTGGCAGTTGGGAGTCTGCAGCACATGGTTGATTTCATGCTGCAGTGCCTGAGAAACGACCGCCGCATCGCCCACATTCTCGTCTCAGCTGATTATTGGGTGTACACCCTCCTAGATCCTCGCTACCGGGACAGCGTACAAAGGCTCATACCAACGTTGAACCGGGAGCGTAAAATGCGGGAGTACGAAGAGTCACTGGTGCAGTCCATAATGTTTTCCATTCCACCCGACAGCATTGTTGCTAGTGCTTTACAAAGCAGCTCTGTGCGTCGAGGCAGTGGAGGAAACTCTGCACAAAGAGGGAGCAGAGGCAGCGCCGCAGCACAAGGCAAGACCACTATGGCCCAAATGTGGCAAAGTTTTGTGTGTCCACCACAATTGTCTACACCATCAGCGACGCCTCGAGTCAGCAGGAGGCAACGCTTCCGTCAGATGGTGTCAGACTACATGTCTTGCCCTGTCGCTGTACTCCCAGATGGCTCTTCCCCCTTCAAGTTTTGGGTCTCTAAGCTGGATACATGGCCAGAGCTTAGCCAGTATGCATTGGAGGTGCTGGCTTGCCCTGCTGCCAGTGTATTATCGGAACGTGTCTTTAGTGCCGCAGGTGGTGTACTAACAGACCGTCGCACGCGACTATCTTCCGATAATGTTGACCGGCTGACTTTTCTGAAAATGAACAAGGCCTGGATCTCCAAAGACTTTGCCATTCCTCTTACAGACTAAATTAGTGGTTGGCAACTGTATCCAGGTCTGCTGGTGTGTTCATTTTTCTACCACCTGAACTATAATCCCTTTGCTTCAACACAGCCAGTTGTCGCTCAGATGTGTCGTCTGCACAGAGAAACACACTAGCTCCTGTGTTAGTGGGGTTCAGTAATGCCAGCTGATCCCCTGCTGTGTGGACGGCAAAGTCACCAGCTCCATCAACATTCAAACCACTACTGATTTTTAACCGTGCCCAACTTAGGTCTCTGGCTCCACTGTCTCTACTATTTCCCCTGACCTCCAACCCCGCCATCTACATCTCTGAAGTGGCGTCAGCACAATCTACACTTGTTCCTGTGTTCCTGTGGCTCAGTCCCATCAGTTTATCCCCTGATGTGTGTCCGGCAAGGTCTTCTGCTCTGTCCACATTCCCATAACCAGTAGTGGGAATGAGGACAGAGCTGGCGAACTTGCCGGACAAACATCAGGGGATCAACTGACGGGACTGAGCACCAGTAACACAGGAACAAGTGTAGATTGTGCTGACGCCACTTCAGAGATGTAGCTGGCGGGGTTGGAGGCCAGGGTAAATAGTAGAGACAGTGGAGCCAGAGGCCTAAGTGGAGCATGGTTAGAATCAGTAGTAGTCCACAACCTCCATAAAAACCGCTGCCCATTGGCCTCTGCATGCGGCATGCGTAATCCTGGGCTCCAACAGCTTCAGTTGGTGTTCAGAAGTGTCGTCTCCACAGAGCCAAACACATTCGTTAGAGTGTTAGTGGGGTTCAGCACTGCCAGCTGTTCCCCTGCTGTGGAGATGGCAAGTCTCCTGCTGCCTTCACCTGCCAAAATCCAGTAGGCCACAGCCTGCTCCTCGCCTAATCCTGGGCTCCAACAGCGTCAGTTGGTGTTCAGAAGTGTCGTCTCCACAGAGCCAAACACATTCGTTAGAGTGTTAGTGGGGTTCAGCACTGCCAGCTGTTCCCCTGCTGTGGAGATGGCAAGTCTCCTGCTGCCTTCACCTGCCAAAATCCAGTAGGCCCCAGCCTGCTCCTCGCCTAATCCTGGGCTCCAACAGCGTCAGTTGGTGTTCAGAAGTGTCGTCTCCACAGAGCCAAACACCTTCGTTAGAGTGTTAGTGGGGTTCAGCACTGCCAGCTGTTCCCCTGCTGTGGAGATGGCAAGTCTCCTGCTGCCTTCACCTGCCAAAATCCAGTAGGCCCCAGCCTGCTCCTCGCCTAATCCTGGGCTCCAACAGCGTCAGTTGGTGTTCAGAAGTGTCGTCTCCACAGAGCCAAACACCTTCGTTAGAGTGTTAGTGGGGTTCAGCACTGCCAGCTGTTCCCCTGCTGTGGAGATGGCAAGTCTCCTGCTGCCTTCACCTGCCAAAATCCAGTAGGCCCCAGCCTGCTCCTCGCCTAATCCTGGGCTCCAACAGCGTCAGTTGGTGTTCAGAAGTGTCGTCTCCACAGAGCCAAACACCTTCGTTAGAGTGTTAGTGGGGTTCAGCACTGCCAGCTGTTCCCCTGCTGTGGAGATGGCAAGTCTCCTGCTGCCTTCACCTGCCAAAATCCAGTAGGCCCCAGCCTGCTCCTCGCCTAATCCTGGGCTCCAACAGCGTCAGTTGGTGTTCAGAAGTGTCGTCTCCACAGAGCCAAACACATTCGTTAGAGTGTTAGTGGGGTTCAGCACTGCCAGCTGTTCCCCTGCTGTGGAGATGGCAAGTCTCCTGCTGCCTTCACCTGCCATAATCCAGTAGGCCACAGCCTGCTCCTCGCCTAATCCTGGGCTCCAACAGCGTCAGTTGGTGTTCAGAAGTGTCGTCTCCACAGAGCCAAACACATTCGTTAGAGTGTTAGTGGGGTTCAGCACTGCCAGCTGTTCCCCTGCTGTGGAGATGGCAAGTCTCCTGCTGCCTTCACCTGCCAAAATCCAGTAGGCCCCAGCCTGCTCCTCGCCTAATCCTGGGCTCCAACAGCGTCAGTTGGTGTTCAGAAGTGTCGTCTCCACAAAGCCAAACACCTTCGTTAGAGTGTTAGTGGGGTTCAGCACTGCCAGCTGTTCCCCTGCTGTGGAGATGGCAAGTCTCCTGCTGCCTTCACCTGCCAAAATCCAGTAGGCCACAGCCTGCTCCTCGCCTAATCCTGGGCTCCAACAGCGTAAGTTGGTGTTCAGAAGTGTCGTCTCCACAGAGCCAAACACATTCGTTCAAGTGTTAGTGGGGTTCATCATTGCCAGCTGATCCCCTGCTGTGGAGATGGCAGTCTCTCCTGCTGTCTCCGCATTACAAAGACAGTAGGCCTCTGCCTACACCCTCCTATTTCCTGGGCTTCAACACAGCCAGTTGTAGTTCGGAAGTGCCGTCCACACGGAAAGAGATACTTGCTCCCGTGTCTCAGTGGGGTTCAGTAATGTCAGCTGATCCCCTGCTGTGTGGATGGCAGTCTCTTCTGCTGTCACCTCATTCAAAATACAGTAGGCCTCTGCCTATACCCTCCTATTTCCTGGGCTTCAACACAGCCAGTTGTAGTTCGGAAGTGCCGTCCACACGGAAAGAGATACTTGCTCCCGTGTCTCAGTGGGGTTCAGTAACGTCAGCTGATCCCCTGCTGTGTGGATGGCAGTCTCTCCTGCTGTCACCTCATTCAAAATACAGTAGGCCTCTGCCTACACCCTCCTATTTCCTGGGCTTCAACACAGCCAGTTGTAGTTCGGAAGTGCCGTCCACACGGAAAGAGATACTTGCTCCCGTGTCTCAGTGGGGTTCAGTAACGTCAGCTGATCCCCTGCTGTGTGGATGGCAGTCTCTCCTGCTGTAAACTCATTCAAAATACAGTAGGCCTCTGCCTACACCCTCCTATTTCCTGGGCTTCAACACAGCCAGTTGTAGTTCGGAAGTGCCGTCCACACGGAAAGAGATACTTGCTCCCGTGTCTCAGTGGGGTTCAGTAACGTCAGCTGATCCCCTGCTGTGTGGATGGCAGTCTCTCCTGCTGTCACCTCATTCAAAATACAGTAGGCCTCTGCCTACACCCTCCTATTTCCTGGGCTTCAACACAGCCAGTTGTAGTTCGGAAGTGCCGTTCACACGGAAAGAGATACTTGCTCCCGTGTCTCAGTGGGGTTCAGTAATGTCAGCTGATCCCCTGCTGTGTGGATGGCAGTCTCTCCTGCTGTCACCTCATTCAAAATACAGTAGGCCTCTGCCTACACCCTCCTATTTCCTGGGCTTCAACACAGCCAGTTGTAGTTCGGAAGTGCCGTCCACACGGAAAGAGATACTTGCTCCCGTGTCTCAGTGGGGTTCAGTAACGTCAGCTGATCCCCTGCTGTGTGGATGGCAGTCTCTCCTGCTGTCACCTCATTCAAAATACAGTAGGCCTCTGCCTACACCCTCCTATTTCCTGGGCTTCAACACAGCCAGTTGTAGTTCGGAAGTGCCGTCCACACGGAAAGAGATACTTGCTCCCGTGTCTCAGTGGGGTTCAGTAACGTCAGCTGATCCCCTGCTGTGTGGATGGCAGTCTCTCCTGCTGTAAACTCATTCAAAATACAGTAGGCCTCTGCCTACACCCTCCTATTTCCTGGGCTTCAACACAGCCAGTTGTAGTTCGGAAGTGCCGTCCACACGGAAAGAGATACTTGCTCCCGTGTCTCAGTGGGGTTCAGTAATGTCAGCTGATCCCCTGCTGTGTGGATGGCAGTCTCTCCTGCTGTCACCTCATTCAAAATACAGTAGGCCTCTGCCTACACCCTCCTATTTCCTGGGCTTCAACACAGCCAGTTGTAGTTCGGAAGTGCCGTCCACACGGAAAGAGATACTTGCTCCCGTGTCTCAGTGGGGTTCAGTAACGTCAGCTGATCCCCTGCTGTGTGGATGGCAGTCTCTCCTGCTGTCACCTCATTCAAAATACAGTAGGCCTCTGCCTACACCCTCCTATTTCCTGGGCTTCAACACAGCCAGTTGTAGTTCGGAAGTGCCGTCCACACGGAAAGAGATACTTGCTCCCGTGTCTCAGTGGGGTTCAGTAATGTCAGCTGATCCCCTGCTGTGTGGATGGCAGTCTCTCCTGCTGTCACCTCATTCAAAATACAGTAGGCCTCTGCCTACACCCTCCTATTTCCTGGGCTTCAACACAGCCAGTTGTAGTTCGGAAGTGCCGTCCACACGGAAAGAGATACTTGCTCCCGTGTCTCAGTGGGGTTCAGTAATGTCAGCTGATCCCCTGCTGTGTGGATGGCAGTCTCTCCTGCTGTCACCTCATTCAAAATACAGTAGGCCTCTGCCTACACCCTCCTATTTCCTGGGCTTCAACACAGCCAGTTGTAGTTCGGAAGTGCCGTCCACACGGAAAGAGATACTTGCGCCCGTGTCTCAGTGGGGTTCAGTAATGTCAGCTGATCCCCTGCTGTGTGGATGGCAGTCTCTCCTGCTGTCACCTCATTCAAAATACAGTAGGCCTCTGCCTACACCCTCCTATTTCCTGGGCTTCAACACAGCCAGTTGTAGTTCGGAAGTGCCGTCCACACGGAAAGAGATACTTGCTCCCGTGTCTCAGTGGGGTTCAGTAATGTCAGCTGATCCCCTGCTGTGTGGATGGCAGTCTCTCCTGCTGTCACCTCATTCAAAATACAGTAGGCCTCTGCCTACACCCTCCTATTTCCTGGGCTTCAACACAGCCAGTTGTAGTTCGGAAGTGCCGTCCACACGGAAAGAGATACTTGCTCCCGTGTCTCAGTGGGGTTCAGTAACGTCAGCTGATCCCCTGCTGTGTGGATGGCAGTCTCTCCTGCTGTCACCTCATTCAAAATACAGTAGGCCTCTGCCTACACCCTCCTATTTCCTGGGCTTCAACACAGCCAGTTGTAGTTCGGAAGTGCCGTCCACACGGAAAGAGATACTTGCTCCCGTGTCTCAGTGGGGTTCAGTAACGTCAGCTGATCCCCTGCTGTGTGGATGGCAGTCTCTCCTGCTGTCACCTCATTCAAAATACAGTAGGCCTCTGCCTACACCCTCCTATTTCCTGGGCTTCAACACAGCCAGTTGTAGTTCGGAAGTGCCGTCCACACGGAAAGAGATACTTGCTCCCGTGTCTCAGTGGGGTTCAGTAACGTCAGCTGATCCCCTGCTGTGTGGATGGCAGTCTCTCCTGCTGTCACCTCATTCAAAATACAGTAGGCCTCTGCCTACACCCTCCTATTTCCTGGGCTTCAACACAGCCAGTTGTAGTTCGGAAGTGCCGTCCACACGGAAAGAGATACTTGCTCCCGTGTCTCAGTGGGGTTCAGTAACGTCAGCTGATCCCCTGCTGTGTGGATGGCAGTCTTTCCTGCTGTAAACTCATTCAAAATACAGTAGGCCTCTGCCTACACCCTCCTATTTCCTGGGCTTCAACACAGCCAGTTGTAGTTCGGAAGTGCCGTCCACACGGAAAGAGATACTTGCTCCCGTGTCTCAGTGGGGTTCAGTAACGTCAGCTGATCCCCTGCTGTGTGGATGGCAGTCTCTCCTGCTGTCACCTCATTCAAAATACAGTAGGCCTCTGCCTACACCCTCCTATTTCCTGGGCTTCAACACAGCCAGTTGTAGTTCGGAAGTGCCGTCCACACGGAAAGAGATACTTGCTCCCGTGTCTCAGTGGGGTTCAGTAATGTCAGCTGATCCCCTGCTGTGTGGATGGCAGTCTCTCCTGCTGTCACCTCATTCAAAATACAGTAGGCCTCTGCCTACACCCTCCTATTTCCTGGGCTTCAACACAGCCAGTTGTAGTTCGGAAGTGCCGTCCACACGGAAAGAGATACTTGCTCCCGTGTCTCAGTGGGGTTCAGTAATGTCAGCTGATCCCCTGCTGTGTGGATGGCAAAGTCTCCTTCTGCCTACACAGTCGTACCACTACTGATTTTTAACCGTGCTCCAATTAGGCCTGTGGCTCCACTGTCTCTCGTATTTCCCCTGTCCTCCAACCCTGCCAGTTACAGCTCCGAAGTGGCGTCTGCACAATCCACACTTGTTCCTGTGTTACAGGTGTTCAGTCCGGTCAGTTAATCCCCTGATGTGTGTCCGGCAATGTCGCCTGCTCTGTCCACATGACAGAGCAGGCGACATTGCCGGACACACATCAGGGGATTAACTGACCGGACTGAACACCTGTAACACAGGAACAAGTGTGGATTGTGCAGACGCCACTTCGGAGCTGTAACTGGCGGGGTTGGAGGACAGGGGAAATACGAAAATCAGTGAAGCCACAGGCCTAAGTGGAGCTTGGTTCAAATTAGTAGTCTACAACTGATCTTAAAATTTCTTCAATGCAGCCTCAGCCTGCTCCGTGCTTGTCCCTGGGCTTCAACACAGCCAGTTGTTGCTCGGAAGTGCCGTCTTCACAGAGTAAAACACTAGCTCCTGTGTTTGTGGGGTTCAGTAACGTCAGCTGTTCCCCTGCTGTTTTGATGGCAATCTGTCCTGCTGCCTCCCAATTGACAGCACATCAGGCCTCAGCCTGCTAAGTGCTTGTCCTGGGCTCCAACATCGCCAGTTGCTGCTCATAACTGACTTTGGCACGGGTACTCCCTCCTGCCCAGCTTGGTTCCAGCCCTGCCTGCTGTTTCCGGGAAGTGTCAATGTCAGTTTGCCACCCCAAGTTGCCATGTCGTGTTGCGGTTGGGTTAGCCGAGGCTAGGGTGCCAGCAGTTTAGGTGCTTCCTATGTGGACTGCGGGTTCTGGTAAGAAAGGTTTGTTCCATAGTGCCAGTAGGACAAGCACCCCCTGTAGGACTGTGTGATTCGGTAACTGCGGCCAGCTTGCGGCATGCCAACTTTGCTTTTCAGGGGTAACTTCTGATACCCCTCCGGGTTCCAGCACCGTCAGCTGGTTCTCATCAGAGCCTTTGGCCTAGGTGCCTCCATCTCGGTATCCGAGTTCCGGCAACGTCTGCTGGTCCTTGGTAGTGCTTTGTAGCACAGGTACCTCCTGCTTAGTAACCGGGTTCCAGCACCGTCAGCTGGTCCTCGGTTGTGCCATTGGCTCTTATTCCTTCTGCTGCCCCTCCGGGTGCCAGCACTGTCAGCTGGTCCTCGCTATTTCCATTTGCTCTTGCAGCTTATGCTACCCCTCCGGGTTCCAGCACCGTCAGCTGGTTCTCGTCAGAGCCTTTGGCCTAGGTGCCTCCATCTCGGTATCCGAGTTCCGGCAACGTCTGCTGGTCCTTGGTAGTGCTTTGTAGCACAGGTACCTCCTGCTTAGTAACCGGGTTCCAGCACCGTCAGCTGGTCCTCGGTTGTGCCATTGGCTCTTATTCCTTCTGCTGCCCCTCCGGGTGCCAGCACTGTCAGCTGGTCCTCGCTATTTCCATTTGCTCTTGCAGCTTATGCTACCCCTCCGGGTTCCAGCACCGTCAGCGGGTTCTCGTCAGAGCCTTTGGCCTAGGTGCCTCCATCTCGGTATCCGAGTTCCGGCAACGTCTGCTGGTCCTTGGTAGTGCTTTGTAGCACAGGTACCTCCTGCTTAGTAACCGGGTTCCAGCACCGTCAGCTGGTCCTCGGTAGTGCCATTGGCTCTTGTTCCTTCTGCTGCCCCTCCGGGTGCCAGTACCGTCAGCTGGTTCAAGAGGACAAAGAACAGGAAGACAACCACCAAGATGCAGAACAACAAGAGAGAGAAGACAAAGAAGCATAAAAAAAACAAAGCAGAAGAACATTAAGCATAAGACTAATACTCTGAGCAAATGATATTATCTTATTTATAAGCAGAAGAAGACTAAGCAGTGTATGGGGGTGAGTCCGTTCCTCCTCGTGGTGCCCCTGGAAAAGGCCTGCTGCTGCAGGCCAAACTGAACGCGGACAAATCCTGTTGTAAATCTTTTGTGACAGGCAGAACGGAAGGTGTAAACTTCTAACTTTTCTAGATAACAACTACAGGAATGCCTGACACAAACAAGAATATGATGAAGAAGAATAGGAAGAAGATGAAGAAGCTGAATATGTAGAATAATAATTGTTGAATAAGAAGAATATGAAGAATGTAAGAAAAGGAAGAAGAAGAAGAAGAAGAAGAAGAAGAATGTAAAAAAAGGAAGTAGAAGAAGAAGAAGAATGTAAAAAAAGGAATAAGAAGAAGAATGTAAAAAAAGGAAGTAGAAGAAGAAGAAGAAGAATGTAAAAAAAGGAAGTAGAAGAAGAAGAAGAAGAATGTAAAAAAAGGAAGTAGAAGAAGAAGAAGAAGAATGTAAAAAAAGGAAGTAGAAGAAGAAGAAGAAGAATGTAAAAAAAGGAAGTAGAAGAAGAAGAAGAAGAAAGAAGAAAGAAGAAGAAGAAGACATACATGTCTGGCAAAATATAAATGAGGCTAACATAGTCAATATCTTTGTAACTCCTAACATCTTTAAAAAAAAAGTTTAATTCCTGCTATTCCATTTGATTGGGCTAAACCTCTATGGCTTTAATGTCTCCTCCACCTCCCACAATACATTCTACATTATTCTTAGTTGTTTTTCTTCATGTAGAATTAACCTACAAGGAAAGAAAGGGTTTTTTTTAATTCCGATATTTTGGCCCCATTGACTTGCATTGGTTCCCGGTATCGGAATCGGCGATACCGATACTTTTTTTTAAGATCGGCCGATCCATTCCGATCCGATATTTTCAAGTATCGGCTGGTATCGCTCAACTCTAGTCCTGACGTGTTAAAAGAAAGAATGGAAGAACAAGATAACATCCAAACCCATAGAAGAAGAAGAGAAGGTAAGCACAATACTTGGAGAATTCCCTGCAAATTGGACTAAAGTAAATGATGCTATAGAGGTGACAGTGTTGACTTTCCCCAATTTATAGAACAGGAAGACGTGACTCCAGAAAATCCTGAAGATCAGGAAAATCAGGCAGCAGATGCCACCCCAGCAGTGGAGCCAGAGAACCCTCGCCCTGCCAGTGGTGAATCTGTTATACCCATGGTGAGTCTAAAGGGGGTTTTACACTAAGCAATATCGCTAGCAATATTGCTGAAACGTCACTGGTTTTGTGACGTTATAGTGATATCGCTAGCGATATCGCTATGTGTGATACTTACCTCCGACCGGCTCCCCCGCTGTCCATCGCTGATCGCGCGAGAATGTCCGGCTCCATTTCTCGTCGGACGCTTCCTGCTGGGCTTCCTGCTGTGACGTCCAGCGACGCGTGGAGGCGGGCGGGAGGACGTCTGGATCGCTGTGTGTGAATGGTAAGTATCGTGCGCTGCGTCGCTGCTGCATTGCTCTGAGATCTTTCTGTATGAAAGCTCACTAGCGATCATTTAGCGATGCACCAGCGATCCTGACCGGGTCGGATCGCTGGTTGGATCGCTGGTGCATCGCTAAATGTAAAAGGGCCTTAAGAGTTCGCAGACAATCTAGTATTCCTGTGCCATGCAGAACCACCAGTAGTGTATCCAGTACATTACACACTACACCAGTAGTTAGCACCAGACAACCAGTAGGATTCCCAGTGACACCAGTGTTACGCAGGCCTACCCGTACTACACAAGGTATACAAGGTAAGTGTGCATACTGTAAAGCGCTGCGGAATATGTTAGCGCTATATAAAACATAAAGATTATATTTATAAAAAAAATAAAGATTACCACCCATCAGATATCATGTATAGATAAGTAAATGTTGAAATTGTATATACAGTGGGGCAAAAAAGTATTTAGTCAGTCAGCAATAGTGCAAGTTCCACCACTTAAAAAGATGAGAGGCGTCTGTAATTTACATCATAGGTAGACCTCAACTATGGGAGACAAACTGAGAAAAAAAAATCCAGAAAATCACATTGTCTGTTTTTTTTTCATTTTATTTGCATATTATGGTGGAAAATAAGTATTTGGTCAGAAACAAGCAATCAAGATTTCTGGCTCTCACAGACCTGTAACTTCTTCTTTAAGAGTCTCCTCTTTCCTCCACTCATTACCTGTAGTAATGGCACCTGTTTAAACTTGTTATCAGTATAAAAAGACACCTGTGCACACCCTCAAACAGTCTGACTCCAAACTCCACTATGGTGAACACCAAAGAGCTGTCAAAGGACACCAGAAACAAAATTGTAGCCCTGCACCAGGCTGGGAAGACTGAATCTGCAATAGCCAACCAGCTTGGAGTGAAGAAATCAACTGTGGGAGCAATAATTAGAAAATGGAAGACATACAAGACCACTGATAATCTCCCTCGATCTGGTGCTCCACGCAAAATCCCACCCCGTGGGGTCAGATTGATCACAAGAACGGTGAGCAAAAATCCCAGAACCACGCGGGGGGACCTAGTGAATGAACTGCAGAGAGCTGGGACCAATGTAACAAGGCCTACCATAAGTAACACACTACGCCACCATGGACTCAGATCCTGCAGTGCCAGACGTGTCCCACTGCTTAAGCCTGTACATGTCCGGGCCCGTCTGAAGTTTGCTAGAGAGCATTTGGATGATCCAGAGGAGTTTTGGGAGAATGTCCTATGGTCTGATGAAACCAAACTGGAACTGTTTGGTAGAAACACAACTTGTCGTGTTTGGAGGAAAAAGAATACTGAGTTGCATCCATCAAACACCATACCTACTGTAAAGCATGGTGGTGGAAACATCATGCTTTGGGGCTGTTTCTCTGCAAAGGGGCCAGGACGACTGATCCGGGTACATGAAAGAATGAATGGGGCCATGTATCGTGAGATTTTGAGGGCAAACCTCCTTCTATCAGCAAGGGCATTGAAGATGAAACGTGGCTGGGTCTTTCAACATGACAATGATCCAAAGCACACCGCCAGGGCAACGAAGGAGTGGCTTCGTAAGAAGCATTTCAAGGTCCTGGAGTGGCCTAGCCAGTCTCCACATCTCAACCCTATAGAAAACCTTTGGAGGGAGTTGAAAGTCCGTGTTGCCAAGCGAAAAGCCAAAAACATCACTGCTCTAGAGGAGATCTGCATGGAGGAATGGGCCAACATACCAACAACAGTGTGTGGCAACCTTGTGAAGACTTACAGAAAACGTTTGACCTCTGTCATTGCCAACAAAGGATATATCACAAAGTATTGAGATGAAATTTTGTTTCTGACCAAATACTTATTTTCCACCATAATATGCAAATAAAATGAAAAAAAAACAGACAATGTGATTTTCTGGATTTTTTTTTCTCAGTTTGTCTCCCATAGTTGAGGTCTACCTATGATGTAAATTACAGACGCCTCTCATCTTTTTAAGTGGTGGAACTTGCACTATTGCTGACTGACTAAATACTTTTTTGCCCCACTGTATATGTAACTGTTTTCAAGTTTTGTGCCTACAGGTAATCTGTAAGAGTTTCCTCTGAATTTTCCAGTTTTTACCTTGTTTTATGGACACTGAACCACAGGACTGTGTGTGGTCAAAAACTTTCTTTGTAATTAGTTCACCATTTGCCCAGGAATGGACCATGGACATTGATGCTGGGCTTATCATCATAGACTATTTTTGGAGCTCTTGGTTTTTGTAACTTTTTTTTTTTTTTTTAAATCTTGTACAATTATAACTGTTCACCTTGTTTAACTGTTTATATGTTTTACACCTTTTGTTCAGCCCAGGAGTGCTGACTGCACTAGGGGGGAATGTGGCGCCCCCAAGAGTATGGCCATCACAGTGGCTTTGCCTTCCTCCAGGGAGGGTAATGCCAGGCTTGGAAGCAGTGAAGGGTCTCTCTCGCAGTTAACCTATAGATGCAACACAGTTCCACTCCAGGCCAGCAGGGGGGACTTTGAAGCGGAATTGAGGGGAGGAGTGCTCTCTGAGGGCCAAGAGAAAGGAGTGGTCAGTTAGTGTGAGGAGGGTGAAGTGTGCAGACGTGAGGAGGAAGCGTGGAGATCGAGCGGAGAGGAAAGGCTCATCTCCAGTGAGAGCGCATGAACTGGAGCCTGGTCTCCACGGTTGTACGGATACTAATGTGTTGTGAGTTCATTTTCCCCTTCATTACTGAGGCCCGAGGAACTCCCTCTTCTGGTAAAAGAAGGTAGTGAGCCTGATTGTCAAACACCTGAGGCTGATGATTGTGACAGGCTGAGTGGAGTTACGGACTGGATATAATGCTGCCGACGCCCTTCTGCCCTGCGGGTGATTTCTCTGTGGGATCCTTGGAGACCAGTCTGACTTCCTGCTCCTCCAAAGCTAAGTTTGCTGCTCGGCCTTTTGCTTTTGTGCATTGACTTTGTTTTGGCTTTGTTTTTCTGGATTTCTGCCATTCCCTGCTGGGGTGTGCTGAATTCATTTAGCTCTGTCTTCTGAAAATACCTGAGTGCTGATTCAGTTTTTGAAGCCTAGCTGCTTCAGGGTCTTTTTCATATCAGCTGGTTGGCTTTTGTCTTTTGATAGGGTTTTGGCAGATTGCAGACAGCAGCCTTCCTTTCCTTTCCTATCTAGGTAGTTTTGGGGCCCCGTCTTTGCTCAGTCTATCTTTCTGTCTGTGTTAGTATTTTCATCTTGCTTCACCGTCATTATATGTTGGGGGCTGCCTATTGCTTTGGGGTCTGCTCTGGGGCAGTTTAGATTTCCCCTTTCTTTCTTTAAACCTATGTATTTCTCCGGCTGTGATCGAGGGGTCTAGGGCATCGTAGGAACCCCCCACGGCTACTGCTAGTTGTGTTGATAGGTTCAGGGGTCTGCAATCTGATAGTTGCCAACTTCTCTGGTTTTCTGGACTTAGCTTGTATTTCTGCTTTTGCCTCCTACGGTGACTCAATCATAACACTAATGGTCCTGCAACAGAACCCAGAGGAGTAGGAGGCTGTAAATGCCCTACCCCATCTAAGACTCGGAGGCACAACAGCACGGAGTAAGCCAAGAGAGGAATGCGGCTACAGCTGTCTGCCATACGAGGAGTGCTAGTAGAAGAGAATTAGGAGGAACTTCAGTGTAACTCAGTACTAGGAGTACTTCACTCAAATAAGCGCTAGGAAGGAGACTGCACAGCCCATCTGCTGAGAGAGAATCCCTGAGCTGCTTCCAGGCTAGCCTGCTCCGGTACCATCTGTAATCAGGACCCTGGACTGCATTTATCAAGTAAAGGTACAGAAATTGCACCCTGTTGTGTCTTTGTCTTCTTCCTACCCTTCCGGCACTGCTATATGCCCGTGCCAACCACATTTACACTGCCCTGGGACTACAGCTTCACCTGTGGGGAGCTTTTACATCTTCGCTGCACCATACCATCAGTCCCAGAGGATCTGCATGCATCGTCGGCTTAACATCTCACTTGCCCAACACCACAGGTGGCGTCACGAACTATTAATTTAACCAACTACATTCCACCATTCAATCTCCCCTATTACTTGGGCGCCCAGGGCCACGGACCGGGTCACTGCTGCTGTGACACATCCCGCTGACACCGGCCCGGTACCGAGTACCCCACAGCCCTGGGAGGGCGACCCACCACACTCACAGCTTGGAGTCAGAAGCTTTCAGTATAGGTGTAATGCACTGCAATGCTGGTGTACTGCCATGTGTTATCCCGGCAATCAAAGTAAAAAGTGAAAGTCCCATAAAGGGACTAAGTAAAAAAGTAAGAAAACAGTTAAAAAAGGAAAATTAAATGAAAAAATACAAAATAATAAAATTACACTAACAAATACACATTTTTATGTAAAAAATGAAATAAAAAAGTTTACATTTGGTATCGTTGCGTCCAGAAGAACCCGATCTATAAAAGCTCACACTAGTTAACCTCTTGAGTGAACGCCTTAAAAATAAAAAAAATAAAAAATTTGAAAATTATGCGTTATCATCATACCGCTTGGAAAAACTGGAATAAATATCAATGAAAAAAACACAAATATAAATGAAAACGTGATCTTATCCCACAAAAAACAGCTACATCAGCAGAAAAATAAAAAAAGTTATAGCTCTCAGAATAAAAAACAATTTTTTCTTTTCTATAAAAAATTTTATTGTGTAAAATCGCCAAAACATAAAAAAATATATAAATGGGGTATTGCTGTAATCGTTCTGACCTGAAGAATATGGCTGTCTTATCAATTTTACCACACCCTAAATGGGGGGGGTCAGTTCCTGAATTGATGGTTTTTGTTCATTCTGCCTCTACAAAAATCGGAATAGAAAGCGATCAAAAAAGTCATGTGACTAAAAATGGTACCAATAAAAACGTCAACTAGTCCGCAAAAAAACAAGCTGTCACATAACTCTGTGGGCTGAAATATGGAAAAATTATATATCTCTAAATATGGGGATTATAATTATTATTATTATTTAAACTGTTGCATTAAACCCTTCTCTCGTCCTCATCACTTTTTGCATTTTTGGTAACTATAATAATTTGAAGGCGGCCATCGTATGAATGCTACCAAAGTGAAGCCTTATGATGTCACGAGATTCCAGCCTGGAATAATTGTCATTCTCACAAGTGACCTATAGAATAGGATTTTATGTTGAAATTTTACCTAAGTTTATAAGGTCAGATCTACTGTCATCCATTTTAAAGGCAGCTTGCACGTAAGAAGCCTCCTGGAAAAAGGCTAAGAAAGCAAAAATTCTGCCGGGGTATGTAAACTTTTGAGCACAACTGTAGTATAATAAGCAAATAATGATAAGTTAAAGTCCCACAGTGAATATCTAAAGTGCCCATGCGAGGTAGTGCTGGCGAGCTGTGGCTCCTCTGGCTCTGGCACTCTACAGATAACACTTGTCCTCGTCCCAGTGGGCTGCTGTGTGTGGGGTGCATCACACTTACTTTGAGCCTACAGGCCTCCATTGGCTTAAAGTTTTCCTCTTCTGGAACCTCAGCAGCAATCAATTCAGTGGACACAAGATTTGTAAAAACAGTCCAACTTTTACTTAATGAATGGCAGACTTTACAAACAAGCTTACAGGATAAGGCCCAATGGGTTGTTGTCTTTCCCACAGGTACCGGACACAACTTTCACCCTAATTCTTGGTATAGGTGTAAGATTCTAGCAGGAAGACGGGATGCAGTGACGAGCAGGAGGCAAAGCAAGAGTTAACGGGTACTTTATGCAGAGAAATCTAATCAGCGAATACTCCACGCAGGGAGATTGCAGAAAAATGATATTATACAAATGCAAGAAGAAAAACGGTGGAGATGCAACGCTAACAACAGATAGTACAAAGACGATTCAACTTATCAGTCTGTAGCTCCTGGACGGGCAAGGTTGAAAGATCTCACGATGGCGGCGCAGGTGACGCGAGACATCTCTGAAGCAGACCGGATGAAGTTGTAGCACTGTCTCTGTACCGAAACGGTGTATCCTGCGTTTTCCAGATGTGAACTCCCGGTCCAGCAACACGGTGTTGTACCAGAGGTTGGAGTTCACGGCATGTGTGACACAAAGTCCCGGGGTAGAGGCGACAGCATGGCCTTCCGAATGAGCGTGTGCTACATGGTCGGAACGGCGTAGATTGTCAGTTATTGTCAGGGGTGCTGACCAGTCAGGGTTTTCTGGTACAGGAGTCTGCGAGATGCTCAGCTCTGGGTGTGCACGGGTTGCGTGCGCTGGGGCGGACAGGCTTCAGAGTAGGCCTGCTGGCTGATGTAGAGCAGCGAAGGCAGAGTGAACCTTCTCCTTGTATGTGCACTGTCTTCCCGCCAACAGCCCTATTTTCACGCGCTCCACTCCTTTTATGTCCACCCTACCCCCTTCAGTCAGGTTCACAGGTCTGCGATGGTCAGAAAGTTCTTCAGAAAATCCTTCCCCCTGGTAACACTGGTGACAGCCCCGATAGTTCCAGACCAGGCAAGCAAGGAGCCGCCCTATCCCGGTCCATCCTCCTACATAGGTAGAGTGTTCCTCTTGCTATATTCTCTAGCACTAGGAAGTCTTTTCCACCACTAGCAGTGCATCCAGATTGCAGTACCTTCCGCCCCATGTAGTCTGAGTCCATCTTTCACTGTAGCTTCACAAGCTGAGTGCGCCCAAAGGCCCTGACGTCCATCTCGAGGTTCCCCAAGCCGGTAGACGGAATCACATGGAAGGGCATTCTTGGCAACCAAGAGTATTAGGCCCATGTTGTCCCTAGCAGCCCAGTTCATGAGACTGCTGCTGCCACTTCACACTACTGTCCCTCAGCTGCATCAAACTTTGTGATCCTCACACTGACTCTCAGTTCCCCCTCCCAAACTAGGCCAGCTATTACAGCTACCCCTGCCTAAGGTAACTGCAGCCCCAGTGAATGCTACCTTTTTATAACATACATGAATATCAAATATATTTAACCCTTTAGAGTGTCAGGGAGCAGACCATCAGCTCCACAACTCTTATAAATACAGTGGGTACGGAAAGTATTCAGACCCCTTTAAATTCTTCACTCTTTGTTTCAGTGCAGCCATTTGGTAAATTCAAAAAAGTTCTTTTTTTTTCTCATTAATGTACACTCTGCACCCCATCATGACTGAAAAAAGCAGAAATGTAGACATTTTTGCAAATTTATTAAAAAAACAAACTATAATATCACATGGTCATAAGCATTCAAACCCTTTGCTCAGTATTGAGTAGAAGCACCCTTTTGAGCTAGTATAGCCATGAGTCTTCTTGGGAATGATGCAACAAGTTTTTCACACCTAGATTTGGGGATCCTCTGCCATTCTTCCTTGCAGATCCACTCCAGTTCTGTCAGGTTGGATGGTAAAAGTGGGGGAACAGCCATTTTCAGGTCTCTCCAGAGATTCTCAATTGGGTTTAGGTCAGGGCTCTAGCTGGGCCAGTCAAGAATGGTCACAGATTTGTTCTGAAGCCACTCCTTTTTTATTTTAGCTGTGTGCTTAGGGTCATCGTCTTGTTGGAAGATGAACATTCGGCCACGTCTGAGGTCCAGAGCACTCTGGGAGAGGTTTTCATCCAGGATATCTCTGTACTTGGCCGCATTCATGTTTCCTTCAGTTACAACCAGTCATCCTGTCCCTGCAGCTGAAAAACACCCCCACAGCATGATGCTGCCACCACCATATTTCACTGTTGGGATTGTATTGGGCAGCTGATGAGCAGTGCCTGGTTTTCTTCACACATACTGCTTAAAATTATAACCAAAAAGTTCTATCTTCCTCTTATGAGACCAGGAAAGGTCAGAGAGGTCCAGCACTGAGCACAGCAGTATTTTGCTCTGCCCTCAACAGAGCAGTGCACCTGTGCCGGAGCCACGACAGGAACAAAAGAAGAGGACGGCATCGTATGAAGATGGGAGGCGCCTGACCGGACAGCAATGCCCATCGGACCGGACCGGACGCCGGGGTGAGTATAATCTAACTCTTCTTATCTTTCAGGTTACATCGGGGGCTTATCTACAGCATTACAGAATGCTGTAGATAAGCCCCTGATGGCGGTGCCGGCAGGACATATTCTAAAAAAAGGGTGGCAGATTCCCTTTAAATCTTCATAAATAAACTACATACATATTCTAGAATACCCGATGCGTTAGAATCGGGCCACCATCTAGTCAGGTATAAGGAGAGTGGGAGGGAAGTAATTTGGAAGAGAAGTTTTCCCAAACATCTGAGAGAAGTAACAACAGATGTTCTGTCTCTACATGTAATTCCAGGCAGTCTGGATGTTGTTGAGATTAGGGCTCTGTGGTTCTCATATAATCACTTCTAGGACTCAGGCTCTTTGTGACATTGGCAGTATGTTTGGGGTCGTCCTGTTGAAGAATAAATTTGGAGATGATCAGATGCCTCCTGATGGTATTACATTATGGATAAGTATCTGGATGCATTACTCTGCCATGAGGACACCATTGGTCCTTTGCCGAAATGCATCCCAAACTTGTAGAAACCTCCACAATGCTTCACTGTTCCTGCAGTCACTGTGTACCGCTCTCCAGCCCTTTAGTAAACAATCTTCTGTTACAGCCAAATATTTCACATTTTGACTCCTCAGTCCAGATCACCTGCTGCCAGTTTTCTGCATCCTAGTTCCTATGTTTACGTGGACAGTAGAGTCACGTGCCTCATTTCCATGTTACAGATGTTTTTTGGCCATGATGCTTCCAACTCAAGGCCATACTTCTCTCAACAGTAGATGGGCTTAGCTGGGTCCCATTCTAAACTGATGGCACTGCTGGACACCTCCCGAAGGGAAGTAATCATCATGTGTCTTTCATCTGCTGCACTAAGTTTCCTTGGCTGCTGACTGCAACTACAGTCCTCAAGATTGCCATTTCTTGGTGTAATTAATGCTAAGGAATACAGACGTTGATCCATCATATAATACCATCAAGGAGACGTCTGACTTCAAATTTATTCTAAAGCAGTACATCGACCCCAAAGGCATTAAGAACATTCTTCAAAGTAGAGAAGAACAAGGAGTCCTCAAAATAATGACAATGACCTCCACATAGACCCCATCACAACATCATTCATATGTCTGGGATTACATGAAGAGACAAGGATTTACAAAAGTGACATCCACATAAGATCTGAGGTTAGTTCTCCAAGATGTTGTAAGCAGATCAAAACAGAGCGGGTATAGACATGACTTAAAAATGGGGTGTTACAATGTCAATCAATGAAATACTATGAATACCGTTTACATGGCAGGAAAAAAGTATACAAAGAGGTATATGGGTGTATCCAGGTTGATATAGCAGCACAGGTTCTAACCTGCATTGATTTATTCTTGATGCTTTCCTCTTCCTATTTTTTTTTTGCCATCCTTGAGACACCACATTGTTATGAATAGGTCACCGATGAGGATGGCAGGAATAAGCTAGGCCACCAGGAAACCAGAAAGGTTGGTAACTTAGAGGATTGCAGACCCCAAATCCTAACAACACAACTAACAGCAGCTGTGGGGCGTACCTACAATGCCCTAGACGCCTCAGCACAGCCGGAGAACTAACTAAGCTTAAAGCAAGAAAAGTGAAAACAAAACTGCCCCGGAGTAGGACCCCAAAGAAATAGATAGCCCCCAAACATATATTGCTGGTGAGACAAGATGAGGCACAAACACAGGAAGAAAGTAGACTGAGCAAATGATGGGGCCCAAACTGTCTAGATAGGATAAGAAAGGAAAGACACTGTCTGCAATCACGCAAAAACCCTAAAAAATCCAACACGTCTGATGTACAAACAACACTGAGGTCTCACGACCTCTCCCTTACTATATCAGCATTCTAGTATGAACTGGCAGCAAAGCAAAAGAGACTAATATAACAGGGGACTGAACAAACTGACACAAGCTGTAACATATGGGGCGGATTAGCAAATGAACAACTTAAAGGGAATCTGTCACCCTTTTTTGAGATATCATATAATGATATCTTTCAATTGTGTGTCACATAAGGATTCTCTTAGTACTTTTGCTTCCCCCTGACCCTTCACCTTTCATGCATAAATACCTTTTTTATATCGGTTCAGATGTATGTAAACTGCTGCTGTCCTGTCCGCTGGGCAGGGCTTATTCAGCTGCTCTCCCCCTCCCTGTCTTGCTCTACGCATTTCTTCTTGTGTAGAGCAAGACAGGGAGGGGGGAGCAGTTGAATAAGCCCCGCCCATTGGACCGGACCGTGGCAGTTTACATACATCTGAACTGATATAAAAAAGGTATTTATGCATGAAAGGTGCGGGGTCAGGGGGAAGCAAAAGTACTAAGAGAATCCTTATGTGACACACAAGTGAATGATATCATTATATGATATCTCAGAAAAGGGGTGACAGATTCCATTTAACTGAAAAATGCAGGATCAGGCAGGAGACAGCAATCTTCAAAATGCACAGGAAGAACCAATCACCAGCAGCAACTGAGGAAAGCCTGCTCAATTATATCCTCCCAGTCAGTAACCCCTGATTTCCAATCATCGTCATCAGGTGGCAGACTTCTGTCAACCTGGCCAGCTCCACTACCCGTAATAGCCACCAGAGGGAGCCCCGACTCAGAAGTCAGATCAAGAGAATTCACACCACATGCTTTATTCCCTTGCCACACTAGAAATCCATGTACAACCTCCTCCCTGCTGCTATTTTTAACACAGAGAGAAGGGAGCAGAGAGAGCTATCAGAACCCAGAGCGCTGGCGGATTTGTAACTTTTGAGTTTTTTACCCCAGTATTTGTAAGCCAAAACCAGGAGTGGGTGAAAAATGCAGAAGTGGTGCAAATACTTCTATTATGCTTTTCCTCTGACTGTTCCACTTCTGGTTTTGGCTTACAAATACTGGGGTAAAAAACTCACCAAATACTCAGTGTGTGCACATGGCCTTAAAGACTTTATAGAAGCAAAAGGACAAATCATTTAGTGAAGTGATTTAGAAAAGGGCGTAACTGTTGCAGTTAGGATGTAAAAAAGTGTGTTTTCCCCTTTAAACTTACTTGTAAGAAGTCCAGACCACCACAACCAGTCTTTCAGGTATCCGTGTCCACCAGCACCTAGACAAAATGAATAATCAACTTCACAGATGACACACACCCATAGTCGTGACTGGAGTAGAGGTGACACTTGTGAGCTACCTCTCCATTTTCACAAGGGACCCCCACATATTTCGAGAACTAGTGATCAGTCCCCCACTAACCCTATCCTGTGGATGGTCACATTTCCCTCTCGTCTATCCAACCCAAGTCCACATAGACTGGAGCTCCCCATTTTCCACACCTGCACGCGTCTGTCCTTGCTCTTACAGATGAAGAAGACCTTTCTTTTTCAGGATGACACTGCTCCCAATGAGGATGCTGGAGAAGACCGCCAGTGCCACTCCAATGAGAAAGTCATGGTTGGATTGCACTGAAGAGTACTAACTTACATTCAGGGTCAGGTTCTGATAATCGGAGAATGACAAGTCAACTTCCCCTAAAATCTGACAGGTGACCCGGCGTGAAGGGCAGGTTAGGATGACCAGTGTCCCTTTAGAGAGAGAGCATTAATGAAGCAGAAGGTCACAAAACATGAATCAGGTCATCATCCCCTTCTCTGGGATATCCTTCCCAGTGATCAGATGTCAAGCTGAGTGTAGTGTTCCCTAAAAGAATGAAAAAGTCCAGAAAAATATGTACCCTATAATTGCCTCTCTATTGTGTAGATCTTCATTTCCAAAAAAGATTTTATTTATGTTGGGCGAATTAAACTAGAAATATTAATATTATTTTTATATGTTGTAAACGCCACTGTTCTCCTGAATCGGGCGATGTTTCTCTTTTGTTCCTACTCCTCTCCATTCCGGAAATACGGCTCCCTCTTCCCTGTATAAAAATCTAGGGTTTTTTAGCCAACCAGGAGTGCTCCTCAAGAACACACACAGAAGAGTTGGAGGACCACTCCCACTTGTCTAACAAGACTAGATTTTTATACAGAAAAGAAATGGCCGTTTCTCAGGAACGGAGAGGCGTAGGAACGAAAGTAAAACAATACCGGATTCAGGAGAACAGCAGCATTTACATCAGGAAAAAAATAAATACATTTATGGCAAGAGACAGGTCCTAGTAAATAAATCAGCTATTCCTGCAGCTTTGCATGTTCATAGCGATTGACTATTCCTCCAGTAAATGGAGTTTTTTAGGATCAGTGACCTTGGGATTAGCAAAGATTAAGAACAATAGATCCATAAAGCAGAGCAAACAACGACCATTTCCACTTAGACATTGTAGGGGGTATAATCCCCTATTGAGGTGGAGATTTGTAACAGGCAATGAATCCTGGTATGCAACACAAAGGAACGTGTCTGATCCTGGTCCATGTGTATGGTGCCCACAAATGTTTGGTCACATGGAGGTATTTCTTTATGTTGATTTTTCTCGTCAAAAAAAAAAAATTGCTGCCTTTAATTCATTGGTCAGATTTGTTTTCTTCATTATTACCAATATTTTTTTTCTAGGCAGAAATATTACAAGGTTTGACATATTGCTGTTTAGCCCCCCCCCCCCCTTGTCCTAGCCCCTTCCTCAAGCATGGAAAGAGAAAAAATTAAATCAATTGAGAATGTTTAAGTAATTTTGATATAGTTAAAAACCCAATGTCAATTTTTTTCCCTGATCCTCAAGCCAGAAAAATAATATATAAATAAATAAATAAATAAATAAAATCTATGACCCTAGGTAACAATTTTTATATAGGTGTAACAGGGGGAAAAAATACAAATATTGCAAAAAAATACAAAAAATTAGTTTTTAATGTATTACGGTAATTTTTTGTGTTTTGACAAAGTTGTATTTTTTTCCTGGCACACCCAAACAAAAAGACTTAGAAAATAATTCCTAAAATATCCTATGGGTCTTCAGAAGAAGAGCTTGCCTATCCCTAAGGTATTTTTGGGGGGGGACCAGAAAAAAAGTAACTAAATGTGCAGAAGGTGAAGAAAACAAGACCAGAATCTGTTTAGCCGCCTGCAGGTTGTATCTCAGAGGCATCAAGGCCAGCTCAGGTTACCAGAGGCCACCACTGTAGGAAAAGAGATTAAGGTCACACTAGAGAGGAATACGGACGAGTGAAAGACGTTAAAAGCACGCATTACACACGGACCAATGATTCTCTATGGGGCAGCTCCCATCAGCCGTATATTTCTCGTCTGTATTCTACGGTCCGTGCCAATCGCAGCATGCTGCGACTGTCAGCGTACTACGCCCGAAGTACGCCAATGCAAGTCTATGGGTGCGCTAAAAATACGCATTACACATGGACCACACATGTGACTTGCGAGAAATACGCACCCAGTGTCCTTTAGAAAACCGCCAATTCAGTGCGCTATACAGTAAACTCACACTGACAGGTTTAATAAAGAAACGAAAGAATAGATCTAGACACATAGAATACATATATACATATACACACATGTCATTGAGACACATATATATATTTATATTTCACACAGTTCTTCATAGCAGAATAGCCGCTAAGGCTACTTTCACACATCAGGTTTTCGGCGTCAGGCGCGATCCGGCGTCGTGCCAGAACGCCGGATCCGGCAAATGTTTTGTAAAACCGGATGTGACGGATCCGGTTTTCTGCCGGATCCGTCTTGTTCTTGACAGACAAAACCGGATCCATCTCATCCGGTTCATCCGTTTTTCTATCCGTTTTTCGACGGATTACGCCGGATCCGGTTTTTAAAAACACCCCTTGTGGCCTTCCGAACGGGATTGGCTACTGGAAAACTATATATAGCGTGTTCCTACAGCCCTTCTTTGACAGGTTGTAGAGGAGAAAGTGCAGGTTGGAGAGAAGAGCAAGTTACTGGCGAAGATGGATGTTGTCATTGGAAATATTTTGAAGAATTTGGCGGATTTTACAGCGGAGGCGAATCGTTTGAGGGTGATTGTTCTGGAGAAGGAGAGAGCGAGACAGCAGCGCATCAGGCATCGTAGACGACATTTGTGGATCCACCCCATCACAGCCAAGAGAATGACGCGTGGGGTCTATTCTACACTCTGCATGGACCTTCGACGAAACCCGGATACATTTTTTGGATATGTTCGGATGAAAATGGAGAATTTTGATTACTTGGTGGAGCGCATTGCACACCTCATAAGAAAAGCGGACACCTATTGCCGCTTCTCTGTTTCACCCGCAGAGCGTCTGATGGTGACTTTAAGGTAAGCCACATTTATTGGATGTGCTCGCATCAGAGCACACTTTCACTGCAATCTTGTTGGTGGTAGTTTGTATCTCCAAGTGTTATAGCTGAGTTTTGGTATGTAATGCTGTGATTTTAAACTAATTGAATGTTTTTTAATTCCCCACAGATTTCTTGCAACTGGAGAATCCCTTTCGTCACTGCATTTCCAGTACAGACTCGGGATTTCCACCATATCTGGAATAGTGAAGTACACATGCCGTGCACTGTGGGACTCCTTAGCTGAAGAGTTTTTACCAGAGCCCCCAACAGAGAGGTGGATTGAAATTTCAGAAAAGTTTCAACAGATATGTCAGTTTCCCAACTGCTTGGGCGCTGTGGACGGGAAACATATCCGCATTGTAAAGCCAGCCGGATCGGGATCGGAATATTTCAATTACAAGAAATATTATTCAATTGTCCTCATGGCCATCGCTGACGCGGAATACAAATTTATTGCTGTTGATATTGGGGCCTATGGCCGCTCCAATGACTCTCAAGTTTTCAAACTGTCTGCCATGGGGCGTAAACTGTATGGAAACACCTTCCAGTTCCCACCCCCTAGACCGCTGCCGCAAACATCTGGTCCACCTATGCCATTTGTCTGTGTAGGGGATGAAGCCTTCCAGCTGTCAGAACACCTTTTGAAACCGTACTCTAGCAGAGGATTGACAAGAACAAAACGCATTTTTAATTACTGCCTCACAAGAGCAAGAAGAATGGTAGAATGTACCTTTGGTATTCTGACAGTCAAATGGCGGGTCCTATTGACTGCGATCAACCTCAAGACAGAAACTGTGGACGAGGTGATCAAAGCTTGCGTGGTACTCCACAATTTTGTTATCTGCAAGGAACCCATTTCCATTGAGGACACCTCTGAAGAAACCACCTTGCAAGATTACCATGACATTACCACTAGAAGTTCTGTGACGGTTCCAGTAATGAGGGACAATTTTGCACTATACTTTATGTCACCTCAAGGCAGAGTACACTGGCAGGATGACAGACTGTGAAAGATTTGTGCCCTTAACCAAACTTGTGTACCTTCTGTACCAACAGTATATACCTTTGCCAACCAAAGTTGGCTATCTTGTCATGGTCTCTATTTTTAGCTTTAGGCCACAGGTGTGTACCTGGTTGTGTTTTATGCAAAGTATTTCATCTTTTAACAAAAGTTGTGTACATTGTTAGGAAATCACCAATAATAAACACAACTTTTTAGGTGAAATACTTTGCTTCAAACACAACCAGGAACACAACTGTGGCAAAAAGCTAAAATTTACCCACAGTTATATACCTGGTTTTGAATACCTTTTTACCTTTTAAATACCCTGTATTTAACCTTTTTTTTTAAACATATTTCGCCGCAGAAAGAAATGACAGACAACCAGTGTAAACAATAATTTAACTTTTATTTAAAATATTTTTTTTTTGTAAACTGTTTTTAAAGTTAAAAAAACTTTTTTAATAAAGGTTTGAAACCAACTGGGCATTTTTATTACAAAACACATCATAAATCTGTGTAGTGTGGGGTGGAAATACTGCTGGAAGGGCTGCGGGACACTTCAACACTGGGAGTGTGGAGAGAGGATTG
Source organism: Dendrobates tinctorius (assembly GCF_039654945.1). Taxonomy (NCBI): domain Eukaryota; kingdom Metazoa; phylum Chordata; class Amphibia; order Anura; family Dendrobatidae; genus Dendrobates; species Dendrobates tinctorius. Next base: position 86,807 of record NW_027362162.1, on the reverse strand, counting down.
GGATCGTGGTGGGGAAGGAACAGTTAGAGGTGATGGTGTGGAAAAAGCAACAGAATGGGTGGACATGTGGGAGGCAGAAGATGTGGTGGCCGGTGGAGTGGAGGGTTGGGCAGGGACTGTAGGAGCAGATGATGTTGATGGCAAGTTGTATGGGGAAGGAGTTTGGTACGGGGAAGGAGTTTGGTACGGGGCAGGTTGCTGGAAGTGGGGAGATGTCTGGTACTGGGGAGGTTGCTGGTACTGGGGAGGTTGCTGGTACTGGGGAGGTTGCTGGTACTGGGGAGGTTGCTGGTACTGGGGAGGTGGATGGTATGTAATAGGAGGGGGAGGATGGAAAGTGGCTGGAGGGGGTGCAGATGTAATAGGAGGGGGAGGATGGAAAGTGGCTGGAGGGGGTGCAGGTGGAGGAACTACTGTGGTGGGAGGAGGAGGTTGGGAGGTAACGTGCTGGAGAGCACCGTGGCATGAATGCATTACATGCATCTGCTGTGTAGTAGATAGCGTTTCCATGCGCTCCACAACAGACCTGAAAAAGGTGTGGTTTGGCGAAGATCTTGCTTCTGAATGCATGGTTTGCAGAAGTGTCTTCACCTCCAGAATGCTGGAGTTGATCTGCTGAAAGCCTGCGGAGATTTGCTCTGACAAGACTTTTAGACAGTTCTGGAAAGATGCATTCAGATGCAAGAACGCTGGCGCATAAGTCTTTTTCTGACCCCTCTGCCGCTGCCGCCCAGTACCCGCAGGTGTACTAGAGGTGGCAGGGGCAGAAGGGTGGGGTAAAGGGAAATCGATCTCCTCACCAGCAGCTTCATGTAATGTAGGCGGCCACGATGCTCCTGTGCTGGTGGATGGAACAGATGGGTCGAATGTGTGGGAAGGCTGGGAAGGTGCAGATGTACCGGGGCGGTCGAAGTGTCCCTCGGTGCCGGTCTCCTCAGGGATCGCCTCAGAAGGGTCCAATCGTGCAGGCTCCCGAGTGCTGCTCACCGTGCTGTGGAATAAAGAGAAAAAAAAACAATTAAAATAGTGACATGGTATGGCCCTGGCTGAAAAAAAAAAGTTACATCTAACATTTTTTTTCACATGTGGTGTGTAATATTTACCTTCTGGTGACCATTGTATCCCGGAGGAACGACAGGGCTTGTGCGTACTTGTACTTGCTCCTGCGTCCTCCAGATCCACTCGGGGCCCGCATCTCTTTATTGAACTCCTTCTTGAAACGATCCCTCACAGACCGCCACCGCTTCACACTTCTGTCCCCTGAAATGAGAAAGGAGTGGTTAGTATACAACATCAGTGTTTCCCAAACTCCAGTCCTCATGGTCCCCAGGGGTCATGTTTTCAGGATTTCCATAGTAAATAGAAATCCTGAACACATGATCCGTGGGGACCACGAGGACTGTTGTTCGGGAAACACTGGTTTACATCAAGCAACTGGTACTGTATATACTTACGCTCTTTAATCTGGGCCCGAGCATCGAGGTCCTCCCAGCGGTCCACAAGGAGCGAACAGATTTCCTCCCAGAGTCGCCGGGTAACAATCAGGTCAGCGTGGCGGCGGTCAGCCATATTCCAGAGCGGCTCCCTTTCTCTGACGAGATCGATGAGGTGGTCCAAACCAGGGGAAGAGTCTTGAGGAGATCATTTGCATATTCCCAGTGCCTTCTGGGGTAAGTGAAGAGTCTCCGCGAGCTCAACGATCACTGGGTTTTGGCCGTTGCAGCTGAAAAGAGGAAATCGGAAAACCAGGGGAAGAGTCTTGAGGAGATCATTTGCATATTCCCAGTGCCTTCTGGGATAAGTGAAGAGTCTCCGCGAGCTCAACGATCACTGGGTTTTGGCCGTTGCAGCTGAAAAGAGGAAATCGGAAAACCAGGGGAAGAGTCTTGAGGAGATCATTTGCATATTCCCAGTGCCTTCTGGGATAAGTGAAGAGTCTCCGCGAGCTCAACGATCACTGGGTTTTGGCCGTTGCAGCTGAAAAGAGGAAATCGGAAAACCAGGGGAAGAGTCTTGAGGAGATCATTTGCATATTCCCAGTGCCTTCTGGGATAAGTGAAGAGTCTCCGCGAGCTCAACGATCACTGGGTTTTGGCCGTTGCAGCTGAAAAGAGGAAATCGGAAAAACCGCGCGCCTATCGGCGCGCAAAATTTGGCTCATCTTTCATCGTTTTTAAGAAATCTCAAGATGGAAGAGGCCAGGAGCCATTTGGTGAGCTGCATTTCTTGCTACATGTTCACAGATTTACCAGTGGAAAAGCCAAACTTCACATGCCACAAATGCAAGCTTGTGTCCCTGTTGGAGGAAAAGTTGCAAAATCTCGAAGAGAGGTTAGCTACGTTGAAGATCATTAAGGAAGGTGAAGAGTTCTTGGACAGAGCAGAATTATCTCTTCATGTTACAGAAAGAGAAGAAATTCGAAGTGCACCTGAAGAAACAGAGGAATGGAGACATGTGACCCAGAGAAGCAGGAGGATCAGGAGGCAGTCAGCACCCATACTGCTCAGAAACCAGTACCAGGCTCTCACGCAGGAAAATGATGAAGAAATACATCAGGATAAGACTTTGCCAACAAACAGCAAGCTTGTACGCCCTCAGAGTCCTCCTGGATGGAGAAAGAAAAATGTTGTGAAGAAGAAACGGAGAGTGGTGGTCATGGGGGATTCCCTGCTGAGAGGAACAGAGGCCGCTATCTGCAGACCGGATATAACTACAAGAGAAATGTGCTGTCTTCCAGGTGCAAAAATTAAAGATGTGTCTGACAGGATATCAGGACTCTTCAGACCTACAGATGACTACCCATTCCTGCTACTACATGTGGGGACAAATGACACCGCAAGAAACGACCTGGAAACCATCTGCAGAGACTTTGAAGACTTAGGCAAGAAAGTGAAAGAACTGGGAGCGCAGGTGGTCTTCTCTTCCATCCTCCCAGTGGATGGCCATGGAACAAGGAGGTGGAATAAGATTCTGCAGGTGAACAACTGGCTACGTCGATGGTGCCGTCAGCAACGATTTGGATTTCTGGATCACGGAGTGAACTACTTATACGATGGACTACTTGCTAGAGATGGGGTGCACCTTACGAAGACTGGAAAGCATGTATTTGGAAGTCGCCTTGCTACACTTGTAAGGAGAGCTTTAAACTAGAACAACATGGGAAGGGAAGCAAAAGACCAGAAAAAGCCATACACCTGACAAATGCTATTGAGAACTCTGCTATTAGAAGTGGAAAGGAAGAACAAAGACGAAAGAATCTAATTAATAAAAATATTGGAGAAAGAGAAACCAATCACAAACTAAAATGTTTCTATACTAATGCACAAAGCATGGGCAACAAACAAGGAGAATTGGAACTAGTAACACAGGAAAAGAAATATGATGTAATTGGAATCACTGAAACTTGGTGGGACAATACACATGATTGGAATACAAGACTAGAAGGATACAACTTATTTGCAAGAAACAGACTTGATAAACGAGGAGGGGGTGTCGCATTGTATGTTCGAAACGCGTATATCTGCACAGAGATTGAAGCTTCAGAGACTGGGAGTTCTGTGGAAACTGTTTGGGTAAGAATACAAGGACAGAACAATGGAAAGGACACCATTGTAGGCATTTACTACAGGCCGCCTGTGCAAGCCGAAGATATAGATGAACTCTTTATGCATCAGATGGCCAAGTTCTCCAAAAAATATGACATAGTTGTCATGGGAGATTTCAACTATCCAGACATTTGTTGGGAATCTCTCTCAGGCAAAACTAACAGGTCAAGGAAATTCTTATCCTCTCTTGCTGACAACTTTATCTTCCAAAAGGTAAGGGAGAAAACAAGGGGAACTGCTACCTTGGATCTAATCCTTATAAACAGGGAGGAAATGGTTGAGGAGGTAAAAGTGGCTGGGACCCTAGGAGGTAGCGACCATGCTATTTTAGAATTTTGGATAACTAGAGGTGGAAGACCTGTGAAGACTCAGACGTCAAGGTTAGATTTCAGAAAGGCAGATTTTAAGGGATTCAGAAAGAGAATTGGAGGGATCCAATGGCTGGATATCCTTAAAGACAAAAATGTCCAGGAAGGATGGGAAATCTTGAAAAATGAAATTCTCAAAGCACAGTTGTTAACAATTCCGAAAAGAGGGAAGAATAGGAAGCATTTAAGGAAACCAGGATGGATGAACACAGAACTTAAGCACATGCTAAAAAGGAAGAAAAAAATGTTTATAAAATGGAAAGAGGGAGGCATATCTAAAGAAGAATATAATGCTGTCTGCAGAACCTGCAGGGCACAAATCAGATTAGCTAAAGCTGAAAATGAACTGACGCTTGCAAGAGATGTCAAAAGCAATAATAAAGGATTTTGGGGATATGTCAAAAGTAAAAGAAAAGTCAAAGATGCTATAGGATTTTTACAGGATGAAAATGATGAAATGGTAAGACAGGATGTTGAGAAGGCTGAACTTTTAAATTCCTATTTTGCATCTGTTTTCTCTCAGAAAGGAAATGCAACATCAACTGTTATTCACTGTCCTATTAAGGGAATAGAAGAATCCAGGATATCTATAAACAGAAAGATAGTGAGGAAACACTTAGCTAACCTAAATGAATTCAAGTCTCCAGGTCCAGATGAATTACACCCCAGAGTACTGAAGGAGATAGCAGAAGAAATTTTTGAACCCCTCTCCATAATCTTTGAAAATTCTTGGAGAACAGGAGAAGTGCCAGAAGACTGGAGAAGAGCAAATGTTGTTCCTATCTTCAAAAAGGGGAAGAAGGTGGACCCAGGCAACTATAGGCCGGTGAGTCTGACTTCTATACCAGGAAAGATCTTTGAACAAATTATTAAACAACATGTATGTCAATACCTGGATAAGAATGAAGTGATTAAACAGAGTCAGCATGGGTTTCTAACTAATAAGTCATGTCAGACTAACTTAATTTCCTTCTATGACGGTATCACTGATTGGGTGGATCAAGGAAATGCTGTAGATATAGTATATCTTGACTTCAGCAAAGCATTTGACAAAGTCTCTCATACAATCCTTATTGAAAAAATGACTAAGTATGGAATGGACAAGGCAACTGTTAGGTGGATTCATAACTGGCTTAGTGATCGGACCCAAAGAGTGGTCGTAAATGGCTGCACATCCAGTTGGAAGAATGTCTCAAGTGGGGTACCACAGGGCTCTGTCCTGGGCCCTGTATTGTTCAACATCTTTATCAATGATTTAGATGAAGGAATTGAGGGTAAACTGATTAAATTTGCTGATGACACAAAGCTAGGAGGGATAGCTAATACTAGAGAAGAGAGAGAGAGGATTCAAAAAGATTTAAATAAACTGGAGAAGTGGGCAGCAACTAACAGAATGGTTTTTAACAGGGAGAAATGCAAAGTACTACATCTGGGCAATAAAAATGAAAAAAGCATATATAGAATGGGAGGAATAGGGCTAAGTGACAGCACATGTGAAAAAGACTTGGGTATACTAATAGATCACAGACTGAATATGAGTCAACAGTGTGGTGCAGCAGCAAAAAAGGCAAATGCAATTCTAGGATGTATTAACAGAAGCATACAGTCTAGATCACGTGAAGTCATTATTTCCCTCTACTCTTTGGTCAGACCTCATCTGGAATATTGTGTCCAGTTTTGGGCACCACATTTTAAAAAAGACATCAACAAACTGGAGCAAGTTCAGAAAAGAGCGACCAGAATGGTGACCGGTCTGCAAACCCTGTCTTATGAGGAAAGGTTGCAGGATTTGGGAATGTTTAGTTTGCAAAAGAGAAGACTGAGAGGAGACTTAATAGCTGTCTACAAATATCTAAAGGGCTGTCACATTGTAGAAGGATCAACTTTATTCTCATTTGCACAAGGAAAGACTAGAAGCAATGGGATGAAACTGAATGGGAAGAGACACAGATTAGATATTAGAAAAAACTTTTTGACAGTTAGAGTGATCAATGAGTGGAACAGGCTGCCACGAGAAGTGGTGAGTTCTCCTTCAATGGAAGTCTTCAAACAGAGGCTGGACAGACATCTGACTGGGATGATTTAGCGAATCCTGCTTTGAGCAGGGGGTTGGACCAGATGGCCCAGGAGGTCCCTTCCAACTCTACGATTCTATGATTCTATGATTCTATGATTCTATGATTCCTCCATCCTCACTGTCAGAGTCGGGAGCACGCTGTGAAGGCTGTTAAAGAAAAAGACAAAAATAACATAATTAGCCTCCACAAAAGAAATGAAATAAAAAGTGCAAAAAAGCAAAGCAAAAATATTTATACTTACACGCTGGTGACCGCCGCGTTGCTGTCGCCGACGACCCTGGGAGGCACTGCGAGGACCTCTTGGCCGAGCACCAGATTGGGAAGACTAGAGAAGAAAACAAAAAATGTTATGTCTTTGGATGTAGGCATTTGTTTGCTGTGTGTGGTCTGCAGAACATTGTTTTCTATGTGTTGTGTGTAGTGTGATGTTGTGTTTCTGTGTTTGATGCCAAAAACTTACCAATTGTGAGCCCACTCCAGGTGTCTGTCCACCCCTTCCTTCTTCTTCTGGGAGCTCCTCTTCATCTTGTGATTCCTGTTTTGAAATAAAAGGCAATGAATAGACATATATTACAGAGATGATGGATTTTGGAAATAAAAACTTACCATCAAACGCTGACGATGCGAGGGAGGGCTCCCAGAAGAAGATGTGCTGTCTTCCTGCTGGCCAGACTCCATGCCTGTGGGTGGTGGTACTGCTGCTGCCAGTGCTTCCAGTGCTGCTGCTGCTGCTGCATCTCTTGGGCGGCTGTTGAATAAAGAGAAACAAAGGGGCAATGAATATCTTGATATTCCATGGCCCTAGTTTGGAGGAATGGGGGATTTGATAATTACCATCTCTCATCTGCTGCTGGACTCCCCTCCCGTTGTTCAGCATGCTGCTCCATTTGGGGTGGTGGTGGTGCTGATGGTGCTGCTGCAGATGTCTCCTGCCTTGTCCTGCGCCTGGTTGCTGTCTTGGGTGCCATGTTGGGTGTGGCTGAGGGTCCCACTGTCTTGCTTTTATATATGTGTCTTGTGGGCAGAGCTACTGAGCATGCTCAGACCAAAAATACCGGATCCGGCGCATTGCGGCGCTCATAGGCTTTCATTGTGTGAAAAAGCCGGACGCGCCATATCCGGCGTGTCCGGCTTTTTCGCCGGAGACAAAAAACGTTACAGTAGCCGTTTTTTCCAGACGCCGGATTGAGACACAATGCCGGATCCGGCGAAAACCGGATGAAACACATGGCCATCCGGCGCGATCCGGCGCAAATGCAAGTCAATGGGGGGGAAACCGGATCCGGCATTGCATTTCGCCGGATCCGGTTTTTGTCAAAAGCGCCGGATCGCGCCTGACGGCGAAAACCTGATGTGTGAAAGAGGCCTAATTCAATTGCTGGCTTTTGTCAAATCATTCCCCAACCCGACATGAAATGACACATGGTTTACATACAGTAAACCATTTCATTTCATGTTTTTTTTGTACGTCTTTCATTAGTAATTAGATGAGGGTTGATGTTTAAAATTTGGGAGGTGTAGGTGTTAATTTAAGGGGTTAATTAATTGTTAAAAAAATGTGTGGGCTCCCGCATTGACAAATTACAGCGGGAGCCCACACATTTTTTTACAATATATATATGTGTCTCAATGACATGTATATATATATATATTCTATGTGTCTATATCTATTCTTTCATTTGTGTTATAAAACCTGTCATAGGGCTCCATTATATGTCCATTTTGCAAGCCGGCGAGAAAATCTCAGCATACGGATTACATACGGATTACATACGGATGCTTACATGCGCAAAATACGCGACCACACCTTGCTTACGGATGACATACAGAGCACTATTTAGGGGTCATTCATCCGTATTATGCCTGTAAACTACGGACCGTATTTTGCGTCGGTTAGTGTGACCCCAGCCTAAGACTTCCACCAATGGAAGCCACCAAACAAGTTCTACTTTTTATAAAGACTTTTTTTTTGACGAAGATGAAAGATTTCCAATCAAAGTGGACCGAAAATGGTCATTATTAACAATGGTCATATCCCCCACCCCAAGTGTCATACATGTACAATAAGTACTGTCAGAATTGCACAAGATGGCACACTGCCCTAGATTTATAAGACATGTCCAAGACTCGCACACACACACGTTTAAGAACCAAATGACAGCAAAATTACTCCAAAATATCCCAACTCTTGCGCAAAAATTTTTTTTTGCAAACAATCGCAACAGATAAAACACTACCTCCCTCAAATAAAAAAGAAAAAGTGGGATATAGGTAGGTATATAAACAAAAAAATACTTGCAAAGCAATAATGTTGAAAAAGCAAAAAAAATTAAACAATAAAATGTAAAAAATATAAAATATAAAAATATGTTAAAAATATACCAAACCCGTTGATATCCCCTAAAGTTTCTGAAATGTCTAACAAATTTCACTATATACACTACCATTCAGAAGTTTGGGGTCACCCAGACAATTTTGTGCTTTCCATGAAAACTCATACTTTTATTAATCAAATGAGTTGCCAAAATGAAGTTAAAATCTAGTCCAGACATTGACAAGGTTTGGAAAAAAGATTTTTATTTGAAATAATAATTTTCTCCTTCAAACTTTGCTTTCGTCAAAGAATGCTCCCTTTGCAGCAATTCCAGCATTGCAGACCTTTGGCATTCTAGCAGTTAATTTGCTGAGCAAATCTGGAGAAATTTCTCCCACTGGTGGTTGCTGTGAGCAATGGAGCTGGTCAGGTTGACACTAGTCAATCACCTAAAGAGGATGATTGGAGGTCAGGTGTTATAGCCTGGGAAGATTTAAGTCAGCAAGCTTCCCTCAGTTGTTGCTGGTGATTTGGTTTTCTTCCTATGCATTTTGAAGTCCGCTTGCCCCCTGCTTGGTCCTGCATCGTTGAGATAAGTTATTTGTTTGCTGGAATCTTTTTGCATTTGATCCAGTTTTTGCCTTTCTCTGCTTTCTGCTTTTCTGTGTGGGTTCAGCATTGTTCCCTGCTGGGACCAGTGCTGGACTCCATTCCATATGCCACAGCTTATGTCAGTCTGTTCAGTATTACTAGTCCCCTGTTATATCAGTATCTTTTGCTTTGCTTCCTGTTCACACCAGAATGCTGATCTACTAGGGGAGAGGTCGTGTGGCCTCAGTGCTTTTGCATATCAGACATGTTGGATTTTTCTTAGGGTTTTTTGCGTGATTGCAGACAGTATCTTTCCTGTCCTGTTCTATCTACACAGTTTGGGCCCCATCATTTGCTTACTCTATTTTCTGCCTGTGTATGTGCCACATCTTGTCTCACCGGCAATATATGTTTGGGGGCTATCTATTCCTTTGGGGTTCTACTCCAGGGCAGTTTTGCTTACCCCTTTCTTCCTTTAGGCTTAGTTAACTCTTTGGCTGTGCCAAGGCGTCTAGGGCATCGTAGGTACGTCCCATGGCTAATTCTAGTTGTGTTGTTAGTTTTAGGGGTCTGCAATCCACTTAGTTACCAACCTTTCTGGTTTTCCGGTTGCATAGCTTATTCCCCGGCTATCCTCCTCGGTGACCTATTCATAACAGGTTGAGATCTGGTGACTGCGCTGGTCACTCCATTACAGATAGAATACCAGCTGCCTGCGTCTTCCCTAAATAGTTCTTGCATAATTTGGAGGTGTGCTTTGGGTCATTGTCCTGTTGTAGGATGAAATTGGCTCCAATCAAGCGCTGTCCACAGGGTATGCCATGGCATTGCAAAATGGAGTGATAGCCTTCCTTATTCAAAATCCCATTTACCTTGTACAAATCTCCCACTTTACTAGCACTAAAGCAACCCCAGACCATCACATTACCTCCACCATGCTTGACAGATGGTGTCAGGCACTCTTCCAGCATCTTTTCAGTTGTTCTACGCCTCACAAATGTTCTTCTGTGTGATCCAAACACCTCAAACTTAGATTCGTCTGTCCATAACACTTTTTTCCAATCTTCCTCTGTCAAGTGTTTGTGTTCTTTTGTCAATATTAATCTTTTCCTTTTATTAGCCAGTCTCAAATATGGCTTTTTCTTTGCCACTCTGCCCTGAAGGCCAGCATCCCGGAGTCGCCTCTTCGCTGTAGACGTTGACACTGGCGTTTTGTGTGTACTATTTAATGAAGCTGCCACTTGAGGACCTGTGAGGCGTCGATTTCTCAAACTACAGACTCTAATGTAAGTGTCTTGTTGCTCAGTTGTGCAGCGGGGCCTCCCACTTCTCTTTCTACTCTGGTTAGAGCCTGTTTGTGCTCTCCTCTGAAGGGAGTGGTACACACCGCTGTAGGAAATCTTCAGTTTCTTTTGCAATTTCTCGCATGGAATAGCCTTAATTTCTAACAGCAAGAATAGACTGTCACGTTTCAAATTAAAGTTCTTTTTTTCTGACCATTTTGAGAGTTTAATGGAACCAACAAATGTGATGCTCTAGAATCTCAACTAGACCAACAAATGTAATGCTCTAGAATCTCAACTAGCTCAAAGGAAGGTCAGGTTTATAGCTTCTCTAATCAGCCAAACTGTTTTCAGCTGTGCTAACACACTTGCACAAGGGTTTTCAAGGGTATTCTAACCATCCATTAGCCTTCTTACACCGTTAGCAAATACAAAGTACCAAAAGAACTCTGGAGTGATGGTTGTTGGAAATGGGCCTCTATACAACTAACTTACTAAGAAACAAAACTTTTATTAAAAAATCACTTTATTAAGTACTAGCTAAAATGATAATGATACACATAATAATACTCTCTCTTCTGTATAGACCTATACCTATCAGGATCCTGTCAGCACTGGCGGACTGCCGTGGCTGAACAGGGTCACTCACCCAGACTACAGGAGGGCCCGGGGTCCGAAACTGCAGGGAAAGTTCCCAGAACAGGATCTGCGACACTAAAGGTTTTTCCAATGAAGTTAACATTAAATGATTAAAAAATACACTCTGTACATTGTTAATGTGGTAAATGTCTATTCTAGCTGCAAACGTCTTCATAGGTGTATAGAGGCCAATTTCCAACAACCATCACTCCAGTGTTCTTATGGTACTTTTTGTTTGCTAACTGTGTAAGAAGGCTAATGGATAGTTAGAAAACCCTTGAAAATCCTTGTGCAAGAATGTTAGCACAGCTGAAAACAGCTTGGCTGATTAGAGAAGCTATAAACTTGACCTTCCTTTGAGCTAGTTGAGAATGTGGAGCATTACATTTGTTAGTTCCATTATACTCTCAAAATGGCCAGAAAAAAACAACTTTCATGTGAAACTCGACAGCCTATTCTTGTTCTTAGAAATGAAGGCTATTCCATGCGAGAAATTGCCAAGAAACTGAAAATTTCCTACAATGGTATGTACTACTCCCTTCAGAGAAGAGCACAAATAGACTCTAACCAGAGTAGAAAGAGAAGTGGGACACAACTGAGCAACAAGGCAAGTGCATTAGAGTTTATAGTTGGAGAAATCGACGCCTCACAGGTCCTCAACTGGCAGCTTCATTAAATAGTACACGCAAAACGCCAGTGTCACCGTCTACAGTGAAGAGACGACTCCGGCCTGCTGGCCTTCAGGGCAGAGTGGCAAAGAAAAAGCCATATCTGAGACTGGATAATAAAAGGAAAAGATTAATATGGGTAAAAGAACACAGACATTGGACAGAGGATTGGAAAAAAGTGTTATGGACAGACGAATCCAAGTTTGTGGTGTTTGGATCACACAGAAGAACATTTGTGAGACACAGAACAACTGGAAAGACGCTGGAAGAGTGCCTGATGCCATCTGTCAAGCATGGTGGAGGTAATGTGATGGTCTGGGGTTGCTTTGGTGCTGGTAAAGTGGGAGATTTGTACAAGGTAAATGGGACTTTGAATAAGGAAGGCTATCACTCCATTTTGCAACGCCATGCCATACCCTGTGGACAGCGCTTGATTGGAGCCAATTTCATCCTACAACAGGACAATGACAAAAAGCACACCTCCAAATTATGCAAGAACTATTTAGGGAAGAAGCAGGCAGCTGGTATTCTATTTGTAATGGAGTGGCCAGCGCAGTCACCAGATCTCAACCCCATTGAGCTGTTTTGGAAGCAGCTTGACCGTATGGTACGTAAAAAGTGCCCATCAAGCCAAACCAACTTGTGGGAGGGGCATCTGGAAGCATGGGCTGAAATTTCTCCTGATTACCTCAGCAAATTAACTGCTAGAATGCCAAAGGTCTGCAATGCTGGAATTGCTGCAAAGGGAGCATTCTTTGATGAAAGCAAAGTTTAAAGGAGAAAATTATTATTTCAAATAAAAATCTCTTTTTCGAACCTTGGAAATGTCTGGACTAGATTTTAAATTAATTTGGCAACTCATTTGATTAATAAAAGTATGAGTTTTCATGGAAAACACAAAATTGTCTGGGTGACCCCAAACTTTTGAACAGTAGTGTAACTAGGTCATAAATCAATTAATTATAATAAATCATAATGAATCAGTAATATAAATTATATGACCAAGCAGACCAGACTAAATTAGGAGCAAGGGACAGTTGGTACTAAAATATGATAAAAAAGGGGGGAAGAAAGGAAAAACCGACCAATAAACATCCCAATGTAATGATATAAAAGTAATCTTTACTGTACACAAGTAATAGTGAATGGTAACAGCTGGGTAAAAGAATAATATATAATAATAAAAACTCAGACAAGGACGCACACTAGGATATGGGATAATAATAAAGAGGAAGCCGTATAGAAATCAAAATAAAACATTGCAAAGATATAATACTGCCATGCTAGCCTAATAATGTAAGCAGTAATATAAAGTGCAGTGCACAAATAAAAAAATCAATTGTACATTATTATGGTGCTGCCATACTATCATAATAATGTGATTTATAAATAAAGTGCAGTGCAATGACTAAAAAAGAAGAGGATCCACATTACGTGTATACCAACGTATTATCTTCTGAAATGGAGAAGAAAATGTATGATCTTTCAAAACCCCATCAGGTTGAGGAAGTGGGAAACATGCTGTTAGATGATGATGATGATGATGATGCAGACCCCACAATGAATGAGGATTTTGAAGAAAGTGAGATTGATTCTCATGATGAGGTGGAAGTCTGTGAACTAAATTCTGAAACAGAGCAAGATGGTGACAGTGATGAGGAGGAAGAAGATATAGAATCTTATTATATGGGAAAAGATAAAAAAATCAAATGGAACAAGAATCCACCCATAAAAAAACGTATGGAACCTCATAACATTATCACTCACCTTCCTGCAGTTATGGGAACAGCACGTAATGCAAAAAAATGCAGCTGAATGCTGGAATACTTTTTTCACAGATGACATTCTGGACTCTATTGTCATATACACTAATCAATATATAGACAGTATAAAGCACAAGTTCATCTGTGACAGAATCCTGAAGCCCACGGATGAAATCGAACTGCGTGCATTTTTGGGATTATTATACCTTGCAGGAGCTTATAGGGCAAATCGGCAAAGTTTGGAGGAACTTTGGGGTATAGAAAGTGATGGAATTGAAAAATTTAGCCTTGTTATGTCTCTAAAAAGATTCAAGATTCTTATTCGTTCGGTTTGATGACAGAACTACCCGAACCGAACGTAAAACATATGACCGGCTTGCTCCAATTCGCGATGTATTCCAAAAATTTGTGGAAAACTGTAAGATAAACTATCGCCCTGGGGCAAATGTCACAATTGACGAAATGCTCCCTGGTTTTCGCGGCAGATGCGCATTTCGTCAATACATACCATCAAAACCTAGCAAATACGGAATAAAAATGTATGCCCTTGTTGATGCCAGTAAGACCTACACATGCAACATTGAAATTTATGCTGGAAAACAGCCAGATGGTCCTTACTGTGTCAGCAACAAACCCACTGATGTTGTGAAAAGAATGTCTGAGCCCTTATTTGGATCAGGTCGCAATATAACTGCTGATAATTGGTTTTCAAATTGTGATCTTATTGATTATCTAAAAACGCAGAAGCTTTCATATGTCGGAACTGTAAGAAAAAATAAAAAAGAATTGCCGCCATAGCTTGTTACTGTGACAGGGAGAAAACAGTACAGCAGTATGTTTGCATTCCATGATGGAAAGGTTTTAGTTTCCTATGTACTACGCGAAAAAAAAAATGTACTTCTTCTCTCAACGCTTCATAATGATGATGCCATCGATCCTAAATCTGAAGCACAACAAAAACCAGAGATTATTACATTTTATAATGAAACCAAAGGGGGTGTTGATACAGCTGATCAGATGTGCTCAACTTTCAGCGTCAGCAGAAACACCAAGCGCTGGCCAATGGTCATATTTTTCGCTATGCTAAATTTGGGTGGTATAAATTCACAAATCATTTACCTTGAAAACCAGCTTGAACCACTCCGCAGACGATTGTACCTGAAAAAATTGGCCCATGAACTAATGCTTGGAGAGCTACGCAGGAGAAGTATGAAAACCATCGGTATCCCCTCTGGCCTTCAAGTTAGGCTCAAAAGATTCCGCCCAGATATTGATACTGAAAATCCAACACCTGTACTACCTCCCAAAAGAAGGAGATGCACCACCTGCACCATGGAAAGCGGGAACAGAAGGCTTTCTAATTATGAATGTCTCAAATGTCATCATGCAATCTGCCTGACACATGCAAAAATGTATTGCAATTCTTGCTCTTTGCTTTGCAAATGTGTTTTTTCTGGGGAACCTTCAGGATCTAATTCAGATTAATTCTGTGTGTAATATTATTCTAGGTGCCTAGAAAATGTTTTTGTGCCAAACTTTTCTCTTTTTAATAACCGTTACTTGATATCATTGGGGGCTATTTGGTGGGAGTTTTGAAATTTGTGTATATCAAAGTTATTACTTTTATGTTGAGTAAATGGGTTTGTTTTGCACCTGATAATGTGTAGTCTCTTTTATTACATCCCTATGAAGGTCTCTGATCACTTTTTTGATCACTGAAATTGAGAAAATTAGATATTCTAGGCATTTTTCTAGCCTGTGCTTGACAGGCACATTGTTCCATTACGAGTTAGTGCGAATATTGTTCCTGACGGAGGGTTAAAATTTGCAACAAGCCACCTGGGAGACATACCAAACATGTGGAAGAAGGTGCTCTGGTCAGATGAAACCAAAATTGAACTTTTTGGCAACAATGACAAACGATATGTTTGGCGTAAAGGCAACACAGCTCATCACCCTGAACACACCAACCCACTGTCAAACATGGTGGTAGCAGCATCATGGTTTGGGCCTACTTTACTTCAGCAGGGACAGAGAAGATGGTTAAAATTGATGGGAAGATGGATGGAGCCAAATACAGGACCATTCTTGAAGAAAACCTGTTGGAGTCTGCAAAACACCTGAGACTGGGACGGAGATTTGTCTTCCAACTAGACAATGATCCCAAACATAAAGCAAAATCTACAATGGAATGGTTCACAAATAAATGTATCTAGGTGTTAGAATGGCCAAGTCAAATTCCAGATCTGAATCGAATCGAGAATCTGTGGAAAGAGCTGAAAACTGCTGTTCACAAACGATCTCCATCCAACCTCACTGAGCTCGAGCTGTTTGCCAAGGAAGAATGGGCAAGAATTTCAGTCTCTCGATGTACAAAACTGATAGAGACATACCCCAAGCGACTTGCAGCTATAATTGCAGCAAAAGGTGGCACAACAAAGTATTAAGTTAAAGGGGCCGAATAATATTGCAAGCCCCACTTTTCAGTTTTTGAATTTCCACATAAATTTTAAAAAACCAATAAATTTCGTTCAGCTTCACAATTGTGTCCCACTTGTTGTTGATTTTTCACCAAAAATTTACATTTGGTATCTTTATGTTTGAAGCATGATATGTGGGAAAAGGTTGAAAAGTTCCAGGGGGACGAATACTTTCGCAAGGCACTGTATATACATGTACATGTAGAAAACCTGTAAGAGATAAATAAATAACTAATAACATAAAAAGGACACTAAAACCACAAAATAAAATAGTAAAATACATGTTAGACATAAAGGATAAAAAATAGTAGATATGGTGGTCAGAGAAAAGGGTGCAAAAGTATTGTAATCATTGAGGCCATGCGGCTGGACGGTATTAAGGGTCCATATCCAATTAGTCTTCCACAGAAATAACTTGACTCTGACAAAAGTCATAATAAATAATGAATCTATGAAAATGAAAGTCAGACATTGCTTTTCAACCATGCTTCCACAGAATTAAAAAATATTAAAAAAAACCTTATGAAATAGGCCCGGACAGAATTGATGGTGCCCTTAGCTTAATATTTTGTTGCACAACCTTTTTAGGCAATCACTGCAATCAAAAGGTGCCTGTAACTGTCGATGAGACTTCTGCACCTCTCGACAGGTATTTTGTGCCACTCCTCAAGAGCAAACTGCTCCAGTTATCTCGTGTGTGAAGGCTGCCTTTTCCAGATGGCATATTTCAGCTCTTTCCAAAGATGCTCAATAGGATTTAGGTCAGGGCTCATATATGGCCACTTCAGAATAGTCCAATGTTTTCCTCTTAGCCTTTCTTTGGTGTTTTTAGCTATGCGCTTTGGATCTTTATCCTGTTGCAAGACCCATGACCTGCGACTGAGATCAAGCTTTCTGACACTGGGCAGCAGATTTCTCTCTAGAATCCCTTGATAGTCTTGAGATTTCATTGTACCCTGCACAGATTCTAGACACCTTGTGCCAGATGCAGCAAAGCAGACCCAGAACATAATAGAGCCTCCTCCATGTTTCACAGTAGGGACAGTGTTCTTTTCTTGATATGCTTCATTTTTCAGTCTGTGAACATAGAATTGATGTGCCTTGCCAAAAGTTCCATTTTGTCTCATCTGTCCATAGGACATTCTCCCAGAAGCTTTGTGGCTTGTCAACATGTAGTTTGGCAAATTCCAGTCTGGCATTTTTATGATTTTTGTTCCATGAAGTCCACTTTGGCTCATACAACGATGGATGGTGAAATCTGGCAATGATGTTCCTTGAGATTGAAGTTCACCTTTAATCTGTTTAGAAGTTTTTCTGGGCTCTTTTGTTACCATTCGTATTATCCATCTCTTTGATTTCCAATCAATTTTCCTCCTGCGGCCACATCCAGAGAGGTTGGCTACAGTCCCATGGAGCTTAAATTTCTGAATAATATGTGCAGCTGTAGTCACAGGAACATAAAGCTGCTCGGAGATGGTCTTATAACTTTTACCTTTAACATGTTTGTCTATAATTTTCTTTCTGATCTCCTGAGACAACTCTTTCCTTCGCTTCCTCTGGTCCATGTTGAGAGTGATACATACCGTGTCACCAAACAGCACAGTGAGTATCTGTAGCCTCTATACAGGCCGCTCACTGATTCCAAGACTGTAGACACCTGTGATGCTAATTAGTGGACACGCTTTGATTTAACATGTCCCTTTTGTCACATTATTTTCAGTGGTACCATCATTTCTGTCCAGGCCTATTCCATGAGTTTAATTTTTTTTAAAATTCTGTTGAAGCATGGATGAAAAGCAATGTCTGACTTTCATTTATTTATTTTCATAGATTTTTTTATTTATTATTACTTTTGTCAGATTCAAGTTATTTCTGTCACAATTGTGGGTTTTTCTGTCATTAAATGAGGGGTACCAAAAATTTTGACCATGTGTGCATAACAGGATGGGGATGCTGGGGATATATATACCAGGATGTGGGACTTATATAACACGATGGGTCCCAGGATGGGGGACATATATACCAGGATGGGGGATATATGTGCCTTGATGGGGGACATAGATAATATGATGGGGCCCAGGATGGGGGACATATAGAACAGGGTGGGGGACATATATAACACAATGGGGGACATATATACCAGGATGGGGGACATATATACCAGAATGGGGAACATATATGATGATGTGTGCAAACTGTAAAGCGCTGCGGAATATGTTAGTGCTACATCTGACCAACATGAAGGGGACCCCAGGTACAAATTTTTTACCAAGACTCATCGGATTCTGGTTACACCATAGGTTAGTCTGCCACATCTATGGGCAATTACCAATCAGTCATCCAATGATACTCTTCTGTGCAGTCTGCAGAAGGTGGAACTGATATAATAGAATAAATGTATATGTGTCCTACCTAATTATCCTACAATTATCCTTGGATTTCATTGCCAAATCTTTTATTTTCCTTGGGATAAGCCTTTGCCAGAGGAGGAGGGTGACAGCGGCTCTCACATCGTCAGTTGAGAACGCTCCTGCCCAAAGATCTGTCAGCCGACAGCTATCTAATGTGTATGGGAGCAGTGTTGGACTGGGGTGCCAAGGGGCCACCAGTAACATTGACTATGGGGGCCCACTTTTCACCTGTATACAAATATTACAAGGCCCTGGTTCACATATTTACCCATGTCTCTATATAATAAACTGGGTAGTTTGGTTAATAAATGAGATGCTGCTTTTTTCTGTACAGAGAGAATAAAGTGAATTATGACCACCAATACTGCCCATACAGTAAGGTTGGGGGAATAGATTTGCACATGGGGGATTCCCCTGTTACCCTATGGGCCAGTCCGAGCCTGTATGGGAGCCATAAAGGAGCATGACGTTCTCCGCACACTCTTATTCCAGATTTGCAGGGATTTATTTCAAGCTAAAACAGGCAAAAATGCTATACACCCGCTCTGCATGCCAAATCTGAGACAAAGATGGAGTGCAGGGCGGTGATTTTAGATTAACCTTTTTGGTGCTGTTTGGCTGAATAACAGTTTCTGGCCAATCAATGCCAAAGTGGTTAATCAGGTGAGGTAACATCGCAATCAACCCACCCATTGTGACCACTGGGATTTTTGTTGTGTCACACAACACCGATCACAGCATGCCACTTTTTTTTTTTTTCTTTACTAACTTTGTCACATTGCTGTGATTCTCTGGTCAGAACTGACCAGCCAATTACAGCAGTCGCCAATATGGGGGGACGGTACAGACCCCCAGGGTGAGGTGCAGGGATGTTTGCTGTCAGTGACAGCAGCCATCTTAACCTGGTCACCGCACAATGCAGCATGGTGACCGTAAATAGCAGCTCCGTACTAGTACTGCGGTTTGCAGTACTAGTACGGCAAATGTAGGGAAGGGGTTAAATATATCTCGCTAGGAATGCTTTTCTCCACCATAGGTGGGTGCGTTTGTTGAGTAATTCCTTGTATTTATTAGTTAAATCAGTAGTTTCCCTGGATTTCAAGTATAAAAAAACTACCCGATCCCTCACTAAAGACCTTGTCCAATCGTGTAAGCCGCGTTTTTTCGTTGTTTGCGGTAATCCATCTGTTCTGAGACGGTTACTGTGAAAACACAGAGCATAACGACATGATATCGTCAAAATAGAAAACCTATTAAAGATCAAGAATATACAGTATCATAAGGTCCTATGCCTTGTTTAACCCCTTCCTGCAAGCAGCAGTACTAGTATGGCGCACTGATCGCACGGCCTCACGCTGAGGACTCCGGTGATCGGGTGCAGGTGTCAGCTGTATGTGACAGCTGACACCCTGCAGCAATGCCCACGATCGGGGCTAGGACCAATTGTGGGCATGTAACCACTGATGCCACTGTCAGTAGTGACAGCAACCTAGAGGGGCATCACGCAGGGAGGGTTCTTTTATTATATGGACGATCTAGGCATTTCACTATTGTGCACAATAAAGATTTTAAAGAATTAAAAATAAATCTGTGGCACCCCTGAGGCTTCAGTCGCCACAGAGGTACTGCACCTTCTCCTAAGGTGTAGTGCCCCACCATCCAGGTAGGGTGGGAACTCCTTTCCAGACTCCAGTTCAGTGGGGCCACCTAACAGCTTCAGGCTGGGGGGTTAGCAGAGCACCCCTTGTGGAACCCTGCTTCGTAACACGAGATGTGCTGGGAGGCGGGTGGAGCAAGATGATACAAGAGAGTGGGAAGAGTGAGGTCAAGAGTTAAGTAGTTAGTTAGTGGGTTGGAGGAGAGAGAGAGAGAGAAGATGGATGTCTGAGGGACGTGCTGCAGCAGTGATCTGGGCTGCTGGCACGGGAAAGACATAGAAAGAGACTGATAAGATTGATGACCTAACCTTCCAGAAGAGAGACAGAACAGATCGAAACGAAGGAGAAGAGAAGGACGGTGGGAAGCGGGTTGAGTAAGAGAAAGAATCCTTCCAGTCCAGAGTGCAAAGGCCGGGGCCCGGTCCCCGAGGTTGATTGGATTTTTTATGTCCAGCAACAGACACCGGTGGAGTAGTGAGATGCTAACGCCTTACTCCCATCATAGACTTGGGACACAACAGCACCTCATCAGTGAGCCGGGACTCTGGAGCGAGAGTCCCCCGAAGCAGGCTACAGCTGTCTGTCATACAAGTAGAGACTAGGAACACCTAGAGAGAGGCATTCCAGGGTAACTAAGTACTGGAGTGCTTCGCCTCTAAAGGCGCTTTGGAGGAGTCGTTCAGTCAGGCACACGTTGGCGGAGTGCTGGAGAGGAGAACCTATCTTGCCTGGAGGTTGGCTGGAGCCCTGACCTGGAGAACACAGCGCGGAGGCTGGCATGTGTGTGAACTGCAAACAGTGAGTAAAGCTTTGGAACCGCACGCCCTGGTGTCCTCCAGTTATTCCGCACCGCTACACCTGAGTACCTGTACCTACACCATCTACGCCTCCCCGCCATTACAGCATATACACTGCCCTGGGACTACAGCTCCACCTGTGGGGAGCTTTACCATCTATGCTGCACACACCATCAGTCCCAGAGGATCTGCATGCAGCGTCGGCCTAACATCATATTTGCCGAACACCACAGGTGGCGTCACGAACTTTACATTACAACCAATCACCACCGCCATTGATATTGAGGCTCAGGGCCAGGGACCGGGTCACCGCTGCTGTGACACATCATCCCCCTGACACCGGCCCGGTACCAAGTACTCCACTGCCCTGGGTGAAGCGAGGGCAACTCAATTTTTGGCGTCACAAACAGGATGATGAGACCTGACACTATTGGGTTCTGTGTGCCTGTGGCTTGTTGAACTTTGACTTTTGAAAATGTGCAGAAGACCAAATTTGATAGACTGTGATATGAGTCCTAAAGATGGCCGCTGGCGCGGAGAAGAAGGGCGTGAGGAGATGGGAGGTCCTGAGAAAAGACCGCGAAGAGTATTGGGCCTTCCCCGCCTGAATTACTATGTGACAGATGTATGGCCCACCCCCTGAGGGGTTCGTATACTGGCTTGGTATGGAGGCGCTGGAAGAAGACGCCGCCCCCAGAAGGATGGGCAGAGGAAGCCAGAGGCGAGCAGAAGGGCGGAGCAAGGAGAACGCCAGAACGCCATCTTGGGAAGCAAGGGAAGGAGGCCTGCGGAGTGTGGGGAAGCGCAAACCCCCGACGCCATGGCTGAAGGCTCCAACCCTGAGTCCGGAGCAATATGCCAGCGATTGCAAGATGACATAATAGCATTGACCACAAATCTGCAGCTGAAGAGAGAAGCTCTGGAGAAGCTGAGATGGCAGCACGCCCCGGAGGAGCCTACACCGGCGGCACCCTCTCCACCGGTACCTGCCACCGCTGCACTAGACTGTCCTCCGGCAGCGTTGGTTTTCACGCTGTCTGTGCAGCTGAGTGCCGCTCGCCCGAAGAAGTCACCGGAGGGCCCGGGAGCTGAGATGGTGCTCCCGCCCGGACCTGTTGCGGCTGCGCAGGTCCTGACTGAGGCCCCCGCGGATCCGGAGCCGCCACCGGCTACACCACCACCAACACCCGGACCGCACCGCCGGGAGGCCTCAGGTACATCTGACGCCCCTTCACCCGGGAAGGCCCGGGGTTGCCCCGTAGCTGCAGCGGCTGGTCAGGTTGTGCTAGACCTGGTGTGGGACCGGGAAGCCAGTCCCCGGGGGAGACACCGGAACCCTCAACAGTGGTACCGCAGGTTCCAACCGGCAGCGGTAGATCCCGGGAGGAGGCAGAAGAGAGTGAGGCCCATCGCCGAGCTACTATCAAGAAGCTGGCAGCTGAGTATCGGGAGAGGGAACAGCGGAGACTGGCTGTAGTAGGCCCCGATTTGAGGAGGAAGGAGAGGGCCCGTGCTGGACGTTACAGTTCCCAGGAAGCTGCTGGATGGGGCAGGTCCTCAATGTCAATCAAGAACGGGGGTTTGAATTCATTGCCGACCCCAAGAGGATAAGTGATTTATTTTTCAACAGGAGGGACGTCGAACCCCACCTGCAGAAGGGACACCCCGACAGGAACCTGCAGCTTGGGAAGTATGTGACGTTTACCCGCCATGAGGAGCTCAGGGGATGGTACGCCCTGAATGTACGCCGAATCCCAGCAGAATTTGTTGAGAGGTACCTGCCATCGGAACCCGTCAATGCCCCTCCACGTACAACAGCCATCCAAACCACCCAGGTACCTGCTACCAGGTCTGCAGATACTACAAAGTTGACTCCAACCCGGCAACCTCAGAGGATCTCTGGCTTGACACCGTGGGAGGAAGCCTACTTAAAAATGGCTAATGATTACCTTGGTTCCAGTACCTGTTCCAGAAACCCAGGAGGGGATCACCAGTAAAGAAAAGAAAGAAAAATATACAAATCTCGTTACCCAGGAGGGTCAGTTGCACCGGTTGTGCCTTTTTCTACTTTTTGCATCATGTTGCCTAGTTTTTAATTGGCAGCGTTATTTTTGAAATTGAACTGTGGAGATCATAGACGCTGATTGGTCCAAAACTTTTATTGTAAATAGTTTGCACCCCTTTGGGTGCTCTCTCTTGGTTTTACATATGGAAGTCTTTGCGAAGATACCCTTTATATATAGACACTTTGTGAAGATTATGTTTTTGAATGGACACTCTTCGAAGAATGATGTCTACCTCAACGGACACTGCAAGAATCCCAGCTGGGAGCAGTGTTCAGCACCTTACAAGAATTTAGAATGTTTTATGATAAAGTACTTGATAATGTTGTGTCTTATGAAAAGTAAATGTCTTTTACTGAATATTTGATACAGAGAATTAGGAAAGTTTTGAGATAGAATGTGAAACTTGAATAAAGAATATGAGAATTGAACGCGACAGGTGACAGGCCAAGAGTAGATGGTCAGTGTCTTGCGTCCAGTGAAAAGAGAGTAACTGAAGGAAGAATAATAGAAAGAAATGTAATAAAGAAAATGTGTTGAGTATAGCACTTTGAATTAAGAATTGCACTTAAGTAAAATTTTTTGATATTGAGATAGGAAGTTAGTCTGTTTGTAACGTTTAAGAGATGTGCCTCTTATGTTGGGAAGATTAGATAGATTTTTTTAATTGGCATTTAAAATTTTTTGTGTGTTCCTGTACTGTTAATTTTATGTCTTGCAGCCCGCAGACGTGCTGTGTTTAACGGGGGGTATTTGGCGCCCCTGAGGCTTCAGTCGCCACAGAGGTACTGCACCTTCTCCTAAGGTGTAGTGCCCCACCATCCAGGTAGGGTGGGAACTCCTTTCCAGACTCCACACCTGCATTCCACACACAGGATAGTTCAGTGGGGCCACCTAACAGCTTCAGACTGGGGGGTTAGCAGAGCACCCCTCGTGGAACCCTGCTTCGTAACACGAGATGTGCTGGGAGGTGGATGGAGCAAGATGATACAAGAGAGTGGAAAGAGTGAGGTCAAGAGTTAAGTAGTTAGTTAGTGGGTTGGAGGAGAGTGAGAGAGAAGATGGATGTCTGAGGGACGTGCTGCAGCAGGTCCCAGTGATCTGGGCTGCTGGCACGGGAAAGACATAGAAAGAGACTGATAAGATTGATGACCTAACCTTCCAGAAGAGAGACAGAACAGATCGGAACGAAGGAGAAGAGAAGGACGGTGGGAAGCGGGTTGAGTAAGAGAAAGAACCCTTCCAGTGCAGAGCGCAAAGGCCGGGGCCCAGTCCCCGAGGTTGATTGGATCTTTTATGTCCAGCAGCAGACACCGGTGGAGTAGTGAGCCGCTAACGCCTTACTCCCATCATAGGCTTGGGACACAACAGCACCTTATTAGTGAGCCGGGACTCTGGAGTGAGAGTCCCCCGAAGCAGGCTACAGCTGTCTGTCATACAAGTAGAGACTAGGAACACCTAGAGAGAGGCATTCCAGGGTCACTAAGTACTGGAGTGCTTCGCCCCTAAAGGCGCCTTGGAAGAGTCGTTCAGTCAGGTACACGTTGGCGGAGTGCTGGAGAGGAGAACCTATCTTGCCTGGAGGTTGGCTTGAACCCTGACCTGGAGAACACAGCGCGGAGGCTGGCATGTGTGTGAACTGCAAACAGTGAGTAAAGCTTTGGAACCGCACGCCCTGGTGTCCTCCAGTTATTCCGCACCGCTACACCTGAGTACCTGTACCTACACCATCTTCGTCTCCC
This sequence comes from Dendrobates tinctorius, assembly GCF_039654945.1. Lineage (NCBI taxonomy): Eukaryota > Metazoa > Chordata > Amphibia > Anura > Dendrobatidae > Dendrobates > Dendrobates tinctorius. The sequence continues at coordinate 62,346 of NW_027362162.1, read as the reverse complement.
CGCCATTACAGCATATACACTGCCTTGGGTCTACAGCTCTGCCTGTGGAGAGCTTTACCATCTATGCTGCACACACCATCAGTCCCAGAGGATCTGCATGCAGCGTCGGCCTAACATCATATTTGCCGAACACCACAGGTGGCGTCACGAACTTTACATTACAACCAAACACCACCGCCATTGATATTGAGGCCCTGAGTCATGGACCGGGTCACCGCTGCTGTGACACATCATCACCCTGACACCGGCCCGGTACCGAGTACCCCACTGCCCTGGGTGAAGCGAGGGCGACTCAAAACCAACTGATCATATCCCCAGAGATACCCCTAATAGAGTACAGAAATTACATAGGAAAGAAATATACTGGATATACAAACTTAATACCATAAAACCGCATGGTCTAAATGAAATTACAGAGGGTTTTTTTTATAACAATTCTCATCCCTTGTAACGAATAATATTTATTATTTCTTTTAATCAGTGCTGTGTATGCATCTGTGACTTCTATAAGAGATTGTAAATGATTTTATATGGATTTGTCAATGATATTATATCATGTTCATATACTGATCTGATACAATGGATCTACCATTGTTAGTACCACTTCAAACTACGACTTTCAATGTAAATGGTTCTTCTAAATGAATTGCTTGTAAATAATGATATTGTAAACATTTGAACAAGGGGTTCCTGGTGTAATGTGTGAGGTGCGGACTGTTTTTTAGTTGTTGTTTTTGCCTGGTGCGCTGCTGGGGATTGATCTCCTGTCCTCTTTGCTCTTTCCTTTTGTGACCTTTTCTTCTGCTCCATTATTCCTGATGGTGGTAATCTCAACCTTTTAAATACATTTTTTTATTTCAAATCACTAATTTTTTATTCAAAATCATCAATTATTAATTTTAACTAGTTTTCCGATCTCGAGTTGTGGCTCATTCATTAGATGGGTCTGCAAAACTCGGTCCATACGTAATTTTTTGGAGCAATTTCTTGCCTGCAGTTGCTCCTTTTCGTTCTTATTTCTTTTTATTTTTTCTTTTAAATAAATCTATAAATCTCTAGAATCTATTTTATTCCTTTTTATTGTGTTGAATGTTGCAACCTGAACTGTCATGTGCTGTGCTAAGTGTCAGAGTCATGAGCTTTGACACTGCTGGACATGTGATTCCCTTTGGCGCCAGATTTGAATGTGGAATCTATTTTAACAGTATGAGGTCATATTGTAGGATTATAGCAGCTCCTGATGAAGGAGTCCTGTAGACTTCGAAACGTGTTGAGAGAGTAAAACGCCATTCTTCAGCTTCTACGCGTCTGGACCGTTATTTGTACAGCAGCGTGGATGATAACCACAAATCCTCCTGGTTTAATGCTAAAATTCCAGTTGAGAGATGTAAGAAGCTTGTGGATGGTTGCAGTTATTTACTCCGAAAGGTGTGCAACCAAATATTAATTTGAGGGCGCCAACAATTTTGTCCAGCCCATTTTGGGGGTTTTGTATGAAATTATGTCCAATTTGTTTTTTTTTCTCTGATTTTTTTTATGTTGTTCCAATACACACAAAGGAAATAAACGTGTGTATAACGAAACATGTGTAATGGCTATAATATTCCGGGAGAAATACTTCATTTTCTGGAACAATTTCAAGGATGCTAAAATGTTTGGCCATGATTGTATGTACTGCACATGCACTGCATGATGACATCACAACAGAACTCTCTGTGACTCGCTGATTCACAATGACTTAGAACACTCGGTGCCACGCTGATGACATCACACAATAGAACCCTCTGAGACACACTGATGATGTCACAATTGACCCCAGTGTAAAACTATGTGCGACGGTCTGATCCCAGTTATTTTCTATTGTGCGTTGCAGTCACGAGTTGTGTGTTGCAAAGTCTGATATAGAAAGCGATATTTATTATTATCAAGCGATATTTATTATCAGCGCTAGAGAGGAGGAGAAGAGAGGAGAGAGGAGGAGGAGAGAGGAGGAGAAGAGAGAGGAGGAGAAGAAGAGAGAGAAGAGAGAGAGGAGAAGGAAGAGAGAGAAGAGAGAGAAAGGTAAGTTTGAACTTAATCTAATGAGTTATGGGAGTCTTTCCCAGGGGGAGACACGACCTTCAGATAATTATAGAGGGACAGATATAGATTTCCCTATAGAATCATCGCCAATAACAGGAGAGACACATTCTTGTAATCGGCATTAACTGTTTCAGGAAAAGGTCAATATTTCCTCTTCTTCATTTCTCTGATCTCACAGTCAGGTGAAAGCTTGTTTTTTTGCGAGATGAGTTGTTGTTTTGAAGAACACCATTCATTTTACTTTTGAAAAAAAAATGCTTGCTTTTGTGGACACATTCATGCAAAATATGTATGTTTTTATCTCTTTATGTTTTAATTAGGAACAGGAGATGATTTAAATTTTTATGTTTTATTATTTGTTTTTTTTTTTCTTCACCTTTTTGTTGATTTTTACCTTATGTTTTTAGTCCCACTAGGGGATGTAAACCTATAATTGTTTGATTGTTTATACTATATACTACAATAACACAGTATTGCAGTATATATTGAAATTAATGTTCCTCCTTATGGATTGATACATTAATGATAGATAGATAGATAGATAGATAGATAGAAAGAAAGATAGATAGATAGATAAGGGATTTGTAGTGCTTCACCACTGATAAAGCTATTATCTTATTTTAGTACCGTATATACTCGAGTATAAGCCGAGGCCCCTAATTTTGTCACAAAAAACTTATTGACTCGAGTGTAAGCCTAGGGTGGGAAATGCAGAAGCTACTGGTAAATTTCATAAATAAAAATAGATACCAATAATAGTGAAATTAATTGAGACATCGGTAGGTTAAATGTTTTTAAATATCCATATTTAAACAGGAATCCCATATAATGCTCCATACAGTTCATGATGGCCCCATAAGATGCTCCATACAAAACACACCCCATATAATGCGCAATACAGTTCATGATGGCCCCATAAGATGCTCCATACAAAATACGCCCCATATAATGCTCCATAAAGTTCATGATGGGCCCCATAAGATGCTCCATACAAAAATATGCCCCATGTAATGCTGCACAAAGGTTAATGATGGCCCCATAAGATGCTCCATAGAAAAATATGCCCCATATAATCATGCACAATAGTTAATGATGGCCCCATAAGATGCTCCATATCAAAATATGCCCCATATAATGCTACACAATGGTTAATGATGGCCCCATAAAATGCTCCATATTAAAATATTCCCCATATAATGCTGCACAAAGGTTAATGATGGCCCCATAAGATGCTCCATATTAAAATATTCCCTGATGGGGACAGGTGAATATTGCATGGCTCACACTCCCCCCAGTCCTATTCACCATCCAGACACTGCTACATCTCAGTCCCTGCATCTCCGCCCAGGCGCCGGCATCTCTCTTCCTGTCTTCTGATGCTGAGTAGTCACGTGGTAATGCTCATTAAAGAAATAAATATGCGCTTCACACCTATGGGAGTGGAGACACGTGCATATTCATTACTTTAATGAGCGGTACCAAGTTACCACTCAGCACTGGAAGGAAGACAGGAAGAGAGATGCTGGAGCCCGGACTGAGATGCAGGGACTGATATGCAGCGATGAGGCCAGGAGGGTGAGTATGATGTCTTCTGCTCCCCCATACCCCCTCCCCCACCAGCAATGACTCATGTATAAGCCAAGAGGGGTGTGAAAACACGCTGAAAAGCACAAAAAAAGTGCTGAAAATCTCGGCTTATACACGAGTATATACAGTATGTTTGTGCCGCTATAGTTGTGAAAGTACGTTTGTATACATATAGGTCAGTATGAGAGTATATGTGTATATACATATATATACATGATTGTACCCAGGGGTGAACACTGACAGCTTGGGACCCCTGTTCAAGAAATATGTCTGGGCCTCCCTCCTTTTTTTACAACAAAGTTCTTGTACTTTACATGTCAAATTCTCTTGTTATCTTTGTTATTTTCTGTTTTATTATATACCGTCCTCGCTTGTTAGATAATGTAATGCAGTGATGGGTGATGGAGCATGGGAAAGCTTCTATTCTGATGGAGGAGCTGATGGACTGGTCTTCTAGTCAGATGCTGCCCCATCAGCAGTCATTTTATATCTAATAAGAGAGGACTATGTGCTAGAGAGAAGGCGCTGAGACTAACAAAAATAATGAGAATACGCTATGTAAAGGACGGTGCTATTTATAATAAGTCATGATACTAAGTAATAATGGGATAGCACTGAACATTACAGAGAACACTATATAATAAGGGACAGTGTCATACATAGCTAGAGAAGATGCTACATAATAGACGGCGCCATACATAGCTAGAGAGGATGCTACATAATAAGGGACGGCGCCATATATAACTAGAGGATGCTATATAATTAGGGACAATGCCATATATATAACTAGAGGATGCTATGTAATAAGAGATGGCGTTTAATTGCATAGTTTCCTCTTTTATTATATAAAAGGGGTATTCCCATCTCCACGATCCTATCTCAATATGCAGTAGGTGTAAAAATATTAGCAAATACCTCCAGTTAGGAATGTTGCATATGATGACATCACAATGGCTTAGAACCCCCAGTGACAGTCTTATGATGTCACAATTGGCGGTCCCTGCGTATACCTATGGACTGCATGATGACATCACAATGACTTAGAACCCTATGTGACAGGCTGATGATGTCACAATTGGCGGTCCCTGTGTATCCCTATGGGCGACGGCCTGACCCCAGTCACTTTCTATTGTGCGTTGCAGTCACAATTTGTGTGTTGCAAAACTTGTTATAGAAAGCCTTAATTATTTATTATTATCAGCGCCTTCCGTTGGAGAGAGAGAAAGGTAAGTCTGAACTTAGCCTAAAGAGTTACAGAAGTCTTTCCCAGGGGGAGACACAACCTGCAATTGATTATAGAGGGACAGATATAGATTTCCCTCTAGAATTATTGATTCTTACCTTATTTTTTAGTTCCCCTACGGGACTTTAACTTATTATTCTTTGCTTATTATACCATACACTGCATTATCACTGAGCACCACAGACTGAGACTAATGTAATATTTGTACCATCTTCTGTGTTTTTCTCCAGTGTTTGCAGGGCTCTGTGAACATGACATCTCTCAGTGATCTCACCAAAGTGCCAATTTTAGCTGATGATGTGAAAATAGACATTGACTGTAAAGAGAAGGATGAAAACGGAGAAACACAGGACCTGCACGAGCGGACGGGAGTTTCCAGCAAACGTTCCATCAGCACTGTAGTCATTCTATCCTGCATCAATATAGTTAACACCATGGCTTTCTTCATTGTTGTAGGTAGGTAGGGGCACAGTGGGTTATGTCGGTGGGGCAGGGTGTAGAAAGCCCCTAACTGCAACATAAAAGGAAAGAAATCTTCATGGCCAACGAGAAGGCTCGTTAGTTGCTGTGACGTCTCTTCCTGCACTTCTCTGATTACAATAATCACTTGTGTTCCTCTTTTTGTTCTGGCAGGAGCGATGCCTTACCTGAAAGCCGCCTTTAAAATGGATGACAATGGATCCAGCTTTCTAAAATTAGGTAAAATTTCAATATAAAATCTTATTCTAAAGTGACGAGGACGGGAGAAGTGTTTAAGTGCAACAGTCTAAATAATCCTCAAATTTAAAAATTGCAATAATATAGAAATGTTTTTCTTGACCTGTTTTTTCCCTTCCCATTCTAGCATTCACAGTCTGCAATGTGGTGTTTGGTCTAGTCTTTGGATACCTGGGAGACCGCTGGAGCAGGAAACGCATTGCGTGTACATGCATGGCCGTCTGGGCAGCCATAAGTATCGGCAGGATCTTCGTTCCCAATGAGGTAAACTGAGCATAAATTGAACCTGTCAGGTCCTCCACGCCCTCCAACCAGCAGCACTCACTTATCTAGGAGTAAATTCCTGCCTCACCAGCCCTGTAGAATATTTATCTGTAAAAATGAGGTTAATAAAGCCTTCATATTGTCCCCATTTCCTGTGCTAATGGAGGCGCTGACTAGTTGTTGGGTCGTTAGTTGCCCCAGACTAGTCAGCCCTTTTCATGTTATCACGCCCCTGTGGGAGTGATAACATAATTTTCCGGAGCTTTTGTCATCGCCAGCTCCTGCACATCCCGCACACGCGCGCTGCACATTTCGGCATCGTCACTGCACCTCTGCAGCTGGGTGTACGCTACCTGGCTTCAGACGTGCACTGCCCATGACCTTGAGCCATAGTTTGAACTGACGGCCATGCGCACTGCACCATTGAAGCTGGAGAACGGAACACCTAAGTCATGGCCGGAAGCTCAGAAGATGGCTTCCGGTCACGCGCCTCTGATGTCAGGAAGCATCTGTGGATCTCGATGCCATCATGGAGCGCAATGCACGGACAGGCCGCGGGTCTTCCGACCCGATCATCACCATCACGCGGTCTGTGCATTGTAGTCAGTGATCGGACCATGATCCACAGACGTCTGCAGGAGCTGTAAAGCCTCTCACCTGTTTGTATCTAGATCAGTATTTTGCATTAGTATTTGTAACCACAAGCAGGAGCGGCTCAAAATTAGGGAAAGTTACAAATCTTTCTATTATGGTATTTCTTTAGATGTCTAAGAAACGTTTCTTGAATAGTCACTGAATATCTTTTTGTGTTTTCACAGTATTTTCCAGTTTTTCTGTTGACCACTGGACTGCTGGGAGCAGCACAGGCAAGCTTTAGAATTACTGCTCCCTCAATCATTGCCGACCTGTATGTGGGAGACCGGCGCAGCCGCGCACTTTCCTGCTATTACGTGGCAGGATTTATTGGCCGGTGAGTGTGGACCTATTTATTGATTAGAGGAATTCCGACAAGGCGGACTTGTTGTGGACTTTCTCCGGCCGCCCAGATTGTGCTCTGCAGATGCATGCATGTACAAGACATATGGATGGCATCTTACAACCCCCCCCGCAAGTAATGAGGAATCCTTAATCAGAAAGGAGGAGCCGGAGAAAGACACTCGCACATTTATATGTTTGTGTGTGCAGAAATGATGACAACTTTGTTTTTGTTTATTACAGTGGTCTTGGTTACATCATTGGCTCTGAAGTTACAAGGGCATTCTCTGGCGACTGGCGAATAGCCTTTCTGGTAAGTAATAGGTCTGAGGGATCTTGTGGACAAACTGTGAATCTTAATTATAACTCCTATATGGTTTTAAAGGGAATCTGCCAGTATATTTTTATCATTTAATCTGAGAGCAAGGCCTCTGTAGGGGCAGAGGACCTGATTCCTGCGATGTGTCACTTACTGCTCTTTATAGTTGTTTAGAAAAAAAAAATCACTGTTTTATCAGCAGGAAATTATGAGGAGGGGACTAGTTGTCTCATGCCACATAGTCCTCCTGCTCTGTGTAACCCCTTCCCCCACTGATTGGTAGCTTTATGCCTATATACATTGTACACAGAAAAAGCTGGTGTGGGCGGGGTTATAATGGGCTCAGCATTCAGAAGCTCTGCAAGATCTGCATCAGAAAAAACAGAGATTTTATCAAAACTACACCAAGCAGAGCAACAAGTGACATATCGCTGGATTAGGGGTCTCTGTCCCTATATTATGTTGCTCACATATTTGCAGAAAACACCTGGCGATAGATTCCCTTTAATTCCCTTTAGTCTTTTCTTCTGATGACACCTCTGTATTTGTAATATGTGATGTCTCCTTCATCTACACAGTTCTCCCCTGTTCTGGGCATGATAGGACTCCTGTTCATGAGTGTGATTGTAAAAGAGCCGACCAGAAGAGCTGCAGAGGGAAATAACAGCAAACCGCTGAGCTTCAGAGCATGGATTTATGATGTAAAAAATCTCATTAAAAAGTAGGTATTTTCTGTGCACTGATTGATGTCACTGATCTACCCCGTGACTTCTACATTATTTACATGTTTTTTTCCCCTTTCCCCTTTCTGCAGCCCAAGCTTTATGTTTTGCACTCTTGGCATGACGGCTGTAAAGTTTGCTGCCGGTGCCATCAGCTCCTACGGTCTTATCTTCCTGCACCGTGCCCGGGACATCATACAAGAGAGCGCACAAAATCAGACTGAAGTCGGCGGTGACTATCACAGGTACAAGTTTACCAAACTTTGATTTGACAATCACTGTTGGGAATTTAATATTCCCTCTACCCCAGTTTTCTCTTTAAAAAAAAATTATATTTTAAATGATTATTGTATCAAATTATTTATATTTCATTCATTCGAGCTCCTTCACTAATCTCTTTACCACTTTCCTTTGCAGTCTGATCTTTGGGTTAATTTCATGCATCTCTGGCATCTTGGGAGTTGTAACAGGTGCGAAGATAGCCAAGATATATAGGAAGAACCCTCGTGCCGACCCGATGGTTTGTGCTTCGGGCCTGCTCGGCTGCATCGTTTTCTTGGCCGTGGCTCTATTTATGGGAAACATCAGTATCGTGGCCACATATGTAAGTACCTGATGTGTAGATTGCTTTATAACCTTACTGAGTCTCGGAAATAGGACGGATGTAATGAGCGGTAGAAATCATAGACTATGGCGGGGGCTGTCTAGGAATGTATGGAAACTGGGGATGAATGGATTAAAGGGAACCGGTCACCTCGCTTTTCCGCTACAAGCTGCGGCCACTGCCTTTCGGGGCTTATCTACTACATTCTATAATGTGTATATGTATTGTTCCTTATCTCTGCAGGTGTTTATGTCCATCGGAATCATGTGTCTGAATCTGAACTGCTCCGTTTCGGCTGATATTCGCCAGGTGAGTGGAGAAAAGCGCTAAACTTAGCAAAGCTAAAATTATATTTATGTAGTCAGCCTGTATGTTCTGTTTCACCCATCAAGGCCCCTTAATCCTGGCTGTATCCAAGCATTTGTTGGATAATTCCCAACTAAACTCCAAAATAGACTTGGCCCAAGAAGATTAAAAACTTCTTTAATAAAATCTCAGTACATAACGGGCTTCTGGGCTTTTTTTTCAATCCTGGCTGACTGTGCTCTTTACTTCTGTTTCACATATGTTCACTTTGCCAATGTTCTCTTGTCTTGCTGCGTCCCGTGACTTACTTCTGCTCACTCAGAATATTCTCTTGTTTCAGTATGTAGTATCTCCTGCAAGACGATCAACAGCACAAGCCATATTTATGATAGCGTCCGAGCTGGGGACTGTCGGAAGCTCCTATGTCATCAGGCTGGTAAATAACTTTTACATATTTTCACATCACTTTAAAGCTACATTCATACATCTTTTTCCATTTGAACATCCTAGAAACATAGAATGTTAAAGTTGGCAGGGACCTCCAGGGTCATCGTGTCCAACCTCCTGCTCAATGCAGGATTCACTAAACCATCTCAGATGTCTGGCAAGCCTCTGTTTGAAGACTTCCATTGAAGGAGAACTCCCACCTCTCGTGGTAGCCTGTTTCACTCATTGGTTACCCTCATTTTCAAAAACATTTTGCTATTATCTAATCTGTATCTTCTCCCTTTCAGTTTCATTCCATTGTTTCTCATGTTTCCATGTGCAAATGAGAATAAGGGTGATCCCTCTACACTGTGACAGCCCTTCAGATATTTGTAGACAGCTATTAAGTCTCCTCTTAGCTTTTTTTGCAAGCTAAACATTCCCAGATCCTTTAACCGTTCCTCGTAGAACATACTTTGCAGTCCGCTCACCATCCTGGTACCTCTTCTCTGAACTTTCTCCAGTTTTTCGATGTCTTTTGTAAAATGTGGTGCCCAGAACTAGACACAGTATTCCATATGAGGTATGACCAAAGAGGAGTAGAGGGGGATAATTACTTCACGTGATCTAGACTCTTTTCTGCTTTTCTTAATACATCCTAGAACTGCATTTGCCTTTTTTTGCTGCTGCTGTATCACACTGTTATCTCATGTGCAGTCTGTGATCTACTAGTATACCGTCTTTTTCAAACAAACTGTTGCTTAGTTCTATTCCTCCCATTCCGTAATTGGAATTTTAGTTTTTCTTGCCCACATGTAGATTCTTGCATTTCTCCATGTTAAATATAATTCTATTAGTCACTGCCCATTATTCAAGTTTATCTAGATCCTTCTGAGTCCTTTCTCTATCTTCTCTATCGTTAGCTCTTCATTCCTAGCTTTTCATTGTCTGCAAATTTGATCAGTTTACCTTCAGTTCCCTTATCTAGATCATTTATAAAAATGTTGCACAACACTGTGGCCAGGAAAGAGCCTTGTAGTACCCCACTTGAAGCACTCTTCCAATTGGATGTGCTACTAATCGTACTCAAAGAGTGGTAATAAATAGTTATTTATTACCACTCTTTGAGAACGATCATTGAGCCATTTATGAATCCACCTAACCGTAGCCTTGTCAATCCCATACCTGGTCATTTTTTCAATAAGAATTGTATGAGATACTTTATCAAACGCTTTGTTGAAGTCAAAATATACAATATCTACCGCATTTCCCTGATCCACCCAGTTAGAGATTCCATCATAGAAGGAAATTAGATTAGTCTGGCATGACTTGTTTGCTACAAATCCATGCTGGCTCTTGTTAGTTACTTGTAATCTTATCCAAGTACTTACATACATGCTGTTTAATAATTTGTTCAAAGATCTTTCCTGGTATAGAAGTAAGGCTCACTGGCCTGTAATTTCCTGGTTCTAATGTCTTTCCTTGTTTGCACATAGGGACATTTGCCCTTCTCTAATCTTACGGGACTTTTCCTGTTCTTCCAGGTTTTTTCCTAGTGGCTCTGCAATTTCTTTTGCTACATCTTTTAGAATCATAGGATGTAATTCATCTGGACCAGGAAATTAAAATTAATGTAAATTGTCTAAGTGTTCTCTCACGATATTTCTGTTTATGGATAGTGTGAATCAATTTATTCCTTCGATAGCACACCAATGATCATTTGATGTTACATTTGCTCTCTTAGAGAACACAGGGGCAAAATATGAATTTAAAAGTTTGGCCTTCTCAACATCAATTTTGACCACTTGACTCTTTTCATTTTGTAAAAATCCTGTCTTTTGACTTTTCTTTTGCTTTTCACATACCCCCAAAATCCTTTGTTACTGCTTTTGTCCTCACCTTGCAAGCTTAATTTCATTACTGGCTTTAGCTCTTCTAACGCTTGCCCTGCATTCCCTGCAAACAGCAATACATTATTCTTAAGATATGCCCCATCTTTCCATTTGATATATATTTATTTTTTTCCCTTTTAGCGAGTGTTTAAGTTCTGTGGTCATCCATCTTGGTCTCTTTAAATACTTCCAATTCTTCCTTCTTTTCGGAATTGTTACAGATTGTGCAGTGAGAATTTAATTTAGCAAAATCTCCCATCCTTCTTGGACATTTGTCCTCTAGAACATCCAACCATTGGACCTCTCCTACCCTATTTCTGTGTCTATTAATATCCGCCTTTCTGAAGTCCAAGATAAGATCTGTTGCAAAGTTGCTTATTTTCATGTGTATTATTGATCTTTTCTTTACATAACCACTTTAAGTAATTAGATAATTTATTAGGTGGTCACATTTAGCAAAATGAACAATCGCTTTTAGGAACGTTGTGTCCTGCAAATGAATGTTCATGGCCTAATGATCATTTATTCTGCGAATTCTACCTCTGCAGACAGCAGACATTCAGAACATACAAGTAGTATCCATACACATACATTAACCAGCAGGACAATATATGGAAGCTATGCACCAGCAAACTATTCTTACCTTGTGTGCACGGCAGGAGAACTCCAAAGACAAGATGTCCTGGAGTTGTCATAGATCATCTGCTGAAGGAGGAAGTCACATCAGTCCTGTCTCTAGACAATACAATGTTATATTCTTTAATAGCATAATAAATAAAAAAGACAATCAATGAATTAATAGTGTATATAAACAGAGGTCTCTGAATATGGCCACAGATGCCAAGATGTAAAACATGATGCTACAAACGAGACAAAATCTTGGGAAAAGGTAACACATAATTATCAACAGTATCCCTAATCAGAATATCAGTTCAAAATAAAGTGCCAGTGCATATTCTCCAAAGATATAGGGATCCTCGGGGGGCCTTCCCAGCCCGCCGAGGAAGCCATTGCGAAATGCACGTCGGGGCCTGTGGCTACAGATGGACATCAATATGGGTAAGAACTATTTATAGTATTTATGGCCCCTTAGCTTACTAGGTGGTGAGTTCTATGTGATAGGTCACTGACCAGAGAACTAGGAGAAATCTCCATGCTATTGTAGTATTACCTATATGCATTTAGGATTTGGTCATCCCTATATCTTTGGAGAATATGCTCTGGCACTTTATTTTGAACTAATATTCTGATTGGGGATACTGTCAATAATAATGTATTACCTTTTCCCTTGATTTGGCTGATTTCACACTTTTTTTGCGCTGCGTTTTTGCGCATATATGCGCATGTGTTTTTCCTATATTTAACATGGATGCGCATTGCCATGCATTTGTATGCATTTGTATGCTCATGCATTTTTTCGTAGTGTGCACCCAGGCGCACAAAATGCAACCTGTTGCATTTTTGGTGCGTCCGACCTGTCTCAAAAAAACGCATGCGCACGGAATTCACCCAAAAACACATCAAAGTCTATGGGAGCGCTGACGTGCGCATGATTATGCGCACATCTGCTTTTATAAACGCATGCCTTTTTTGTAAAAACCTTGCACAAAAAACAAGAAAACGCATTAAAAACGCATGACGCATTTTTTATGCGCATTTGCACTGCGCACGCAGCGAAGCACAAAAAAACGCAAGTGTGAAAGTAGCCTTTTGTCTTGTTTGTAGCATCATGTTTTACATTTTGGCATCTGTGGCCATATTCGGATAGCTCTGTTTAGGTACACTATTAATTCATTGTCTTTTTTATTTATTATGCTATTAAAGAATATAACATTTTATTCTATTTAAAAAATTCCTTTGTCCTTTGGTGGTGTATTTGCACCATGTTTTGGTGTTTGAATGTTGTTTGGGAGCTCCACAGGGTTGATGCCCATATTTATTCGGGTTGTTTAAATCCCGAATTCTGATTATGATATCTGTGTTTGAGATTGTGCTATTCTGTCTCTAGACAATGTGTAGTGATGGGGCTGTGGAAACTGGTACCAGTGCTGTTCATGGTTTGGAGGATGGAAGCTCCTCCACTATCTGCAGTGAGGCACCTTTTAGTTCTATGATCACCAGATTTCATTGTTATCCATTGACTGCTGTCAGTGTAACTGTGTCCAGTCAATTATGTTTTTTTTTTACTTTCATTAACCATACATAACTATTTATTTTGTCATATTTTCAGATATCCAACACCTTCAAAAGTCTTAATCCAGACACGGCTATATGGAGGTTCCATCGTTTACAGTACGCCCTCATGTTTTGTCCCGTTGCCGTGGCTATTGGAGGAGGATTCTTCTTGGCATGTGCCCACTTTATTGAAAAAGACCGCAAGACGGCAGAGACAGAGTCTGAAGGTACATACAGAAATATGTTCATTACCCACTCATATCTCTTGCAGAATTAATTTGGATTAGCATTAGCTCCATAATCAGTAACTGTAATCCCCAGCATCTGTATAATACCTCTATCTCCATAACAAAGCTCCATAACATGAGAGTAACAAAGCTCCATAACTAAATATGCAGATATTTTAGCCTGGTGTAAATTCCGCTCTTTTTCTGGCGTTGTTTGTGGCTCTCGTATCTCCCCATTCCTGATATATGTCTTCCTGTATATTTATCAAGCATTTTAGCCAACTAGGCATGATCATCAAGATATTTCTCAAAAAGAGAAACATTTTGAAAGTCATACCCACTTAAAAAAAAATAAAAACTAGATTTACATAAAGGGAGAATTGAGAACCCCAGGAATAAAATGACGAGCAATGATAGTTTCAGGAGAATGACGGCACAGGTGAAAAAAATAGTTAAATGTCCGGTCATCTTGTTCAATTGTTTATTTAACATTTTCAAATTTTACAATAATGTTAACAAGGACTATAAACTGGGGAGCGATAAAAAGGGAAGAATGGGGTAACAACGCGAAGTTACAGGATAGAAAGTAAAGTCAAGGCTGCTCATTATTATTAGGAATAAACCGACTATTATAATGTTGCATTTTGCACATAATATTTACAAACATTTAATTTGGTACATATCTGGTATATTTTGGTAATATACCTCCTTTAGTTTTTAAGTTGTGGATTTAGCATGTGTTAAAAAAAAAAAACACATTTACATCATGACATTCATCCAACTCAATATAGGTAAAAAAAGTTTTTTTAAAACCCAAGTACAAAGTTGAACTTCTAATATTGTGTGTTGATGCGCCTTCCATTACGTCTGATATTGATGAATTATTTGCTTTAATTTTGTTGTAATTAAATGTTTAATCACCAAAAAGATGTAACAAGAGATATGTTGAAATTCGGGTGGAATGTCTTCTACAACTTGCTGTAATACTACTAACTATGGAGTAATATTGGATTTAGAAATTCATGGGAATAAGTTCGAAGTTTCTTTCCACAATTCCTTTAAAAATGGACAAATCCAAAATATGGGTAAAGTTTACCCCATTTTCCCACAGTCTCTCGAGCATAGAGGAAATTGGGAAGGAAATACTCTGTGGAGTTGCACTGGAGTAAAGTACCACCGTAACACAATGTCATAGTGTGTCTCATGGAGAGAAGCGCATGTACTGGTAGAATACGTCAGGTTTAATGCTCTACTGTATATATAGATAAGCCTTCTGTATTATTTTATAAAATCATTTTATAATCCTGATTCTATTTTTTCTTTATAGATTGTCTCCTGAAGGCGATAATAGTTGCATCTCCTTAAATTGGAATTTTCTATGGCTGGACCTGAGGAAAACTTAAAGGTACGATAAGATGGGAATGGTCAGATTGTGTCTTTTGACCAGTAGCCATTTTTTACATTTTTGATAAAGAGAATATAATTGTGAGAACCAAATTTCATTCTAGTAATGATTCGGAGTAGTGTGTGATCTGCCTTGAAGAGATGTTTAGACACCGACATACATCTTGTAGTTCTTCTTTATTTAGCCATTAGTCTAATATTTGGGATAGTTACCCTGTCTGAGCAGTCGAGTCTAAGTAACCATTTGAATCAATGTTAAAATCACCAAAAAGTAATTAATCTCCATTCTGAAGTTTGTTGACAGCCATCTCTATATGAATAGAGGGTATAGTCCTAACCCAAGAATGAGCAACTATCAATTATCTTAAATCTTTTCTTGCAAGGCAATAATTCAGTAACCAGGAGTACATTGCATGCCACTTATATATGATATCCAGTTGTTTCATCTTCAGTCATATTTGTTATTTCTGCAGATCACTATTCCAGAGAGAGGCCTGAGTGTGATCCGTCAATGAATAAAGAATCCAGCCAGATGTGACGACTCTTCTACAAGACGAAAACATGTCAGAAAAAAAGAGACAGATTCCGGGCTCGGGCTCTGTACTCACTTATGGACATGTCACTTATAGGACTTTCCGCAGTCAGACGTACTCACGGAATAATGCTAGTTTCCTGCTGCATAAAGAGGCAGATTCCGGGCTCGGTCTCTGTACTCTTATGGACATATCACTTATAGGACTTTTCGCAGTCAGACATACTCACGGAATAATGTGAGTTTCCTGCTGCATAAAGAGGCAGATTCCGGGCTCGGGCTCTGTACTCACTTATGAACATATCACTTATAGGACTTTTCGCAGTCAGACATACTCACGGAATAATGTGAGTTTCCTGCTGCATAAAGAAGCAGATTCCGGGCTTGGTCTCTGTACTCACTTATGGACATAATCACTTATAGGACTTTCCGCAGTCAGACATACTCACGGAATAATGTGAGTTTCCTGCTGCATAAAGAAGCAGATTCCGGGCTTGGAATCTGTTCTCGACATTTACCAGACTTTTTGTGCTGAGAAGAGTTCACAGATGAAGTGACTTCTATATTAATTTATGTCTTCGTCATGAGGCCTATCATAATTAGAGCCACATTGAAGACTATTGGGCAACACGGTGGCTCAGTGGTTAGCACTGTTGCTTTGCAGCGCTAGGGTTCAAACCCAACCAAAGAAAACTGCAAGGAGTTTGTGTGTTCTCCCCGTGTTCGCGTGGGTTTCCTCCGGGTTCTCCGGTTTCCTCCCACACTCCAAATACATACTGATAGGAAATTGAAAAATAAATAATTGAATATTATTCCAACTATTAATGAGTATTCTTATCTTTGACACCTTGAATGAAGTTAATAGTCAGTATGATGACACAGCTGAACTCATAGGCTGGAAGCTTGTGTGATGGCCGAACTGCTACATTACGGAGTAGCTACTACAAGGACTTGTGAATCCACTGTTGGGAAGTGTATTAAAGCTAGCTATAATGGAGCATTGCTGGGATTTGTGGTTCAATGCATGAGGAATTATAATAGGGCAAGCCATGTAGGGAATTTTGTTTATTGTATTGAGTGCACCAACTGTTTCTGCAAGCGTGCCAACATCTGTGGCAACTGGGCACCAACATTAGAATGTGGTGTTTCCATTGGTGCAGTCATTTGTAGTTTAAGTGATGCTATTGTGCATGTGATTTAAAGGGGAAGCGCCATCCCTAACATTCAAGTTTACTGCCAACCCCATCTTGTGTCTGTATTTGTATATTGTGTAATACTATTTATTTTGCTGTTACTTGACAACATTAACAGATTTATTTATAGAGGGGAATAAATGGCTAAGTGTTCCAACCTCATCTCCTATGAGTGTGTATGGAGTGTGGACAAGGGTTTCCCAAGTCAACCATTAACAGAAGACGACTCTCCTGCATCCCACTACAGCTCCCAGCCAGATTCGGTTGGAGGCTGTTTTCCTTATTGAGGTGAGAACTACGGGACACCCTTTCCATGGAGGCGGCTTAAAGGGGTGTTTCATAAACCAGGATGCAGCCACAATGGGGGACATTGCTACATAATGGGGGAGGGATTGTAGCGCATCTATCCTTACAGGATTTAGTGACCACAATTAGTGTAAAGTTAAGAAAGTGTTGGAGAGTGGTTCAGGAGAAGGCAGAATAGGCCAGAGGGCCACACAGTACAGAAAGGCACAGAACGCTTAGGAAAGAAGAATGCTGTCAGCCGCCACTTGGTACAATGATGTCCCATAAAGAATACGGGCCTATGGCTCGAATCAGGAAAGAGGAACCGTTTTCATCTCCCAGTGAAGGGGAGCCATAGTGGGAACCAGTACGGGAAAGTGGGTGCAGGAATATGGGGATTGCAGAGCCAGAAAGAGCATCTCACAGGCTAGAGGAGCCAGCATTGAGAGGGAAAGCTCAGGCTGAAAACATGAACTTGTGCTGTACTGAAATTGCCATGGATTGTTTGTTATCACGTAAAGTTACACTGTTAAAGCAGAATACGGTGCCTGTTCCTGAGTGTGTGATATATTAGATAGAATAAAAGCCGGCAATTCAGCAGCCATGAAGTGTAAAATCACAGCAGGAGCCAACATCGTAGAATAGATGGATTACATACAGTAAATACACATAGAATAGATAGATACACAGATGTATTAAAGGAATCGGTGTCTTTCTTTCAATTAAAGGACTTTATTCTGGGTGTGTGTGTTTTCATACAATGGGCTTAGTAATAGGGGAGTCTTATTGACGCCTCTCCATTACTAACCTCCGGGTTTGGTGTCACCTGACAATACAAAGGTGACATCAACCCCCCCAACTACCACCACACTTGCCACCGCTGCAGGGCATGTGAGAAGTGCGAGGCTAAGTGCCAGAATTGACGCATCTTATTTTTAATCAGATTTGCATTTGTCCGATTTCATTGCAAGTGGGAATGAGCCCTAATTCTGAGCTACTCCTACCCTTTCCACATGACACTGATTCACTTTCCTATTTGTGATGCTCTGTTCGTACATCTATCCAGTATTAGGCAGTTCGTTTTGTTCATTTTGCAATGCCACCAGTTTTCACCAGATAAATCAAAACTCTAATAAAAGAAAGTTTCTCTTGTTTTGTTTCAATTATTATCCAAGCACTTAATAAATAAATGCTGAGCTTATAGAGATGACTCATAGCCAACAATTGTCCCGGGGATGATCAATGCTTTCATTGGTTGCCAAAATGTGGTGGGAAGAGACGTGAATGGACGGGCCCATCTGTTATCTCAGCAATGAGCAAGAAGAGCACAACCTGCGCCCAGTATTATTAACGATAGAAATAGTCAGTGTCTGCATTCATTATCAAGTCTTGTAAAGCGGCTTTGTCTAGTCAGGCACTATATCATGAACCCATCATCACCGCTTTCTTCATCAACTTAAGCAGCACAAGGTTCTGTGTGTCCGAACAAAAGGGTGTTCTCTTTTCTAGTACATAAGCTACAGTTATAGCAGAGGTGAATTCATTCATTTAAAGGGGTTGTCTGGGACTTTAACATTGACTTATCCTTAGAATAGGTCATCAATGTCTGATCGATGGGGGTGCGACACTCTGCACCCCCGTGGATCAGTTGTTCCCGCTGTCAGCCCAGTTGCGCAGCTGCACAGCACAGCGCAGTCGATTGCAGAGTGGCCAAGTCCGGGTACTGCACATCAGTGCCCTATTCAAATCAACAGAGGGTGGATGTGCAGTTTCCATCCACGGCCACTATTCTGTAGACGTTGCTGTGCTGCTCAGCATATGAGCAGTTGCAGGCCAATACCTGGAAAAGCTGATCAACGGGGTGCCAGGTGTCACACCCAAATGGGTCATACATTTATGTCCTATCCTAGAAATGGGCCAACAATGTTAAAATCCCAAACAACCACTTTAATAGGAAACGCTTTCTTTAGAGAAGTTTTTCTTTTCCTTAGGGTTCATTCATATGTCCATTTTATTTTCACGTGCAAGAAAAATGAACTGAGTTTCATCAGTCTTTATAACAGCTTCTCAGATCAGTCCATGTAAATGGATGGCATCGGGATGCTAAAAAAAAAAACTCTAAAAAAAGATGCTTCAGGAAAAAAACAGCATTTTTGGAATCACCTTCCTCTTCAAAAAATTCAATGGGTTAGCCTCCTGGAAAAGATGTATGCACATAACCTAACTCGACACTGACCTTGAACTCCGTACATTTTATTAATGTTACTGCATTTATGGGTTCAATTAACTTAGTCTACAGTTGGTACGGAAAGTATTTAGACCCCTTTAAATTTGTCTCTCTTTGGTTCATTGCGAACATTTGGTAAATTAAAAAGGTCATTTTTTTTCTCATTAATGCACAATCTGTACCCATCTTCACTGAACAAAACAAATGTAGGAATTTTTGCAAATTTATGAAGAAAGAAAAACTGAAATCACATGGTCATAAGTATTCAGACCCTTTGCTCAGACACTCATATTTAAGTCACATGCTGTCCATCTCTTTGTGATCCTCCTTGAGATGGTTCTACTCCTTCATTGGAGTCCAGCTGTGTTTAATTAAACTGAGAGGACTTGATTTGTAAAGACGCACACCTGTCTATATAAGACCTCACAGTGCATGTCTGACCAAATGAAAATCATGAGGTCAAAGGAACTGGCCAAGGAGCTCAAAGACAGAATTGTGGCAAGGCACAGATCTGGCCAAGGTTACAAAAGAATTTCTGCAGTACTCAAGGCTCCTAAGAGCACAGTGGCCTCCATAATCCTTAAATGGAAGAAGTTTGTGACCACCAGAAGTCTTCCTAGACCTGGCCGTCCAGCCAATCTGAGCAATTGTGGGAGAAGAGCCTTGGTGAGAGAGGTAAAGAGAACCCCAAGATCACTATGGCTGAGCTTCACAGATGCAGTAGGGAGATGGGAAAAAGTTCCACAGTCAACTATCACTGCAGCCCTTCACCAGTCGGGCAGGGGCGGACACAGACTGTAGTGGGCCTCTGTGCAAGAAATTTTTCTGCCCCCCCCGTGCCCTTCATAGGGCAACAAAGTTATGTAAACATATACATTGTAATATTTATTTAGAACGCAACTATCAAATCTAAATAGTAAAGTTGTTTAATTTTTCATTAAATATGCAACAAGTAAGTTAGGGTGACAAAAATTCTTAATAAATATAATTCTGGATTAATTATTCAACGGCTCATATACAAAAAAAATCAATCCTTAAAAGATACTTTATTAACCAATCATTAAAAAGTTTTCAAAACTTTAAAAAACAGGCAAAAAAAAATAGGCTTATTGCTGATTTTCAAAATCCAGCCACAAACACTAGAGAGTCGTTCCAATGTCAGGTAGAGGGTCACAAACCTATTTGTCCCTATAGGGCCCTATATCTCTCTCCTACCTGACAGCGGAGGTTGGCACCCTCTTGATATGCAAATGGCGCCCCCGCTCCTCGGCGGCTCTCCCTAATCACCCTGTTGACTCCTATCTAAATGACATCAGCTTGGAGTACAACAGATGGCTGGGGACAAAAATATAATAGATAATAACCCCATGCTACAAACCACCAAGACAAAAATATAAGGAATAGTAACTGGAAAAAACTCTAATTTTTGGCAGATTTGTAAACATTTGCTTTGGGAGGAAAAGGGGTCTAAGTAACCCTATTTAGGTGTCTCCCTGCCTGACAGCGGAGCTTTTACACCCTACGTTACTCTGGTGCCCCCGCTCCATGTGGGCTGACCCTTACTGACCCCTACACTTCTCACCCAGAAAGAGGAAAGAGGGTGTCAGAACATATGGCCAAGGGAGACAGGGGTAA
This sequence comes from Dendrobates tinctorius, assembly GCF_039654945.1. Classification (NCBI taxonomy): domain Eukaryota; kingdom Metazoa; phylum Chordata; class Amphibia; order Anura; family Dendrobatidae; genus Dendrobates; species Dendrobates tinctorius. The sequence continues at coordinate 41,531 of NW_027362162.1, read as the reverse complement.
TAACTTAGAATTATCCCTGAAAAAATCCCCCCCAAAGACAAAAAATGTTTTAATAATAATAAAAAAAAAAATGTATCTGCAAACTGATGTATACAGTGTACGGGATAATAGTGCATTAGCAAAGGCAGTTGCAAGTAAAGGGGGTAAGATATCAATCAGAACAGATACACAATCATTTAAATGTTCTTAAGCAGCATTAATGTACATTTCTCACATCACAAAACACTGCTATTGCCTCTAATCCCCAACAACACATTTTTCATATTGCATCATGCCCAAAACAATGAGCCATTGATCGCTCAGGCTCAAAATTGCACTGTCCCAAAAAAAAAAAAAATCAGCAAATTAACAAATATGTAAGAACTTAGCTCATGGCCACTGAAAAATCACCTCAATATATATAGTAGGCGGGGTGATAGTACTTTGACAAAGGCAGTTTCAAATAACGGGGGTAAGGTATCAATCAAAACAGATATACAACCATCTGAGTATTCTTAAACAGCATTAATAAACATTTCTCAAATCACCAACCGCTGCTATTACCTCTAATCCCCCATAACAGCATATTTTCATATTGCTTCATGCCCAAAAACAATAAGCCATTGATCACCCGGCTCAAATTGCACTATCCCCAAGTATTAAATCAACAAAATTGACAAATATGTAAGAACTTAGCTCATGGCCAATGAAAAATCGCCTCGACGCGTTTCCCTCCCGTAAAAGGAGTTCATCAGGAGGCCCATGATGTATTATGAATGCTCCCTCCGAGCATCAGATGTCATGCCTGGTTGCAGGTATCAATGGGTATGTGGTGACCACTGGTCATTTATAGTGACCTTACAACCTAGTCAAAGTGATAGAGGAAAATGGGGTCATAGTACTTATGATCCTTATATGTCTCCACTTCATATAGTTCATCTGCGCCATGATTTTAGGTCCCAAAAATACCTCCTTTCATTTACTTCCTATCTGACGCCGCCATTATGTAGTGGTAAATAATTCATAATACATCATGGGCCTCCTGATGAACTCCTTTTACGGGAGGGAAACGCGTCGAGGCGATTTATCATTGGCCATGAGCTAAGTTCTTACATATTTGTCAATTTTGTTGATTTAATACTTGGGGATAGTGCAATTTGAGCCGGGTGATCAATGGCTTATTGTTTTTGGGCATGAAGCAATATGAAAAAATGCTGTTATGGGGGATTAGAGGTAATAGCAGCGGTTGGTGATTTGAGAAATGTTTATTAATGCTGTTTAAGAATACTCAGATGGTTGTATATCTGTTTTGATTGATACCTTACCCCCGTTATTTGAAACTGCCTTTGTCAAAGTACTATCACCCCGCCTACTATATATATTGAGGTGATTTTTCAGTGGCCATGAGCTAAGTTCTTACATATTTGTTAATTTGCTGATTTTTTTTTTTTTGGGGACAGTGCAATTTTGAGCCTGAGCGATCAATGGCTCATTGTTTTGGGCATGATGCAATATGAAAAATGTGTTGTTGGGGATTAGAGGCAATAGCAGCGTTTTGTGATGTGAGAAATGTACATTAATGCTGCTTAAGAACATTTAAATGATTGTGTATCTGTTCTGATTGATATCTTACCCCCTTTACTTGCAACTGCCTTTGCTAATGCACTATTATCCCGTACACTGTATACATCAGTTTGCAGATACATTTTTTTTTTATTATTATTATTAAAACATTTTTTGTCTTTGGGGGGGATTTTTTCAGGGATAATTCTAAGTTATTACCCCTGTCTCCCTTGGCCATATGTTCTGACACCCTCTTTCCTCTTTCTGGGTGAGAAGTGTAGGGGTCAGTAAGGGTCAGCCCACGTGGAGCGGGGGCACCAGAGTAACGTAGGGTGTAAAAGCTCCGCTGTCAGGCAGGGAGACACCTAAATAGGGTTACTTAGACCCCTTTTCCTCCCAAAGCAAATGTTTACAAATCTGCCAAAAATTAGAGTTTTTTCCAGTTACTATTCCTTATATTTTTGTCTTGGTGGTTTGTAGCATGGGGTTATTATCTATTATATTTTTGTCCCCGGCCATCTGTTGTACTCCAAGCTGATGTCATTTAGATAGGAGTCAACAGGGTGATTAGGGAGAGCCGCCGAGGAGCGGGGGCGCCATTTGCATATCAAGAGGGTGCCAACCTCCGCTGTCAGGTAGGAGAGAGATATAGGGCCCTATAGGGACAAATAGGTTTGTGACCCTCTACCTGACATTGGAACGACTCTCTAGTGTTTGTGGCTGGAAAGTAAGTTAGGGTGCCTTCACATAGGCGAGTTTTTTGTATCCAATGAGATCAGGCGAAAACTGCATCCGACTTGATATGGTTTTTCTTTTTGCCCTTAAGGATTCTTTCACACTGGCGTTTTTCGACACTAGCAGCAGATGCGGCAGACTTCTGCACCTCTGCCACCAATCCGGCAAGCCACATTCATTCTCTATCGGGCTTGCGGCCGGCCGCGGCAAGTGCAGTTGTGCTAGATCCGCGTTACATGGTGCCACTAAAATAAACAGCGGATATGCTGCGTTTTTTAGAGCGGGAAAATCTACACCATGTCAATTTTTGTTGCGGATTTTCCCACCGTAAATGTACTGTATATCTGATATTGATGCTATGCAGGGCTGGATATAATATCTGTAGGGTGCTGCTGGGCTGTATTTATTACTAGCTGAAGAGCCCGGCGCTGCCCGGGCATAGTAACTAACTGTGGTTAGTTACAACAAATTATAATTATCCTCCATCCCACAGTCCCGTGCCCATATACCCATCATACATATCCTCCATCCCATAGTCCCGTGCCCATATACCCATCATACATATCCTCCATCCCATAGTCCCGTGCCCATATACCCATCATACATATTCTCCATCCCATAGTAGAGTGCCCATACATCCATCATACACATCCTCCATCCCATAGTCCCGTGCCCATATATACCCATCATGCATATCCTCCATCCCATAGTCCCGTGCCCATATACCTGTCATACATCCTCCATCCCATAGTCCAGTGCCCATATACCCATCACACATCCTCCATCCCATAGTCCCATGCCCATATACCCATCACACATCCTCCATCCCATGGTCAACCATTATGACATCATAATGAGCGGCGGGGCTTGCAACCTATGATGACATCAGCGTCGCCATGGCAACCATTATGAGATAATGAGGGGCAGGGCTTGATACGCACACACTTTTTCCCCCAGTATGTAGATAGAGGCAAAATTGTTTGGTGAATTGGAACGCGCGGGGTTAAAATTTCGCCTCACAGCATAGCTTAGGACGCTCTCGTGGTCCAGACGTGCGACTGTGCCAAATTTTGTGGCTGTAGCTGCGACGGTGCGGATGCTTATCCTGGACATACACACATACATACACACACATACATACATACATACATACATACATACACACTTTGAGCTTTATATATTAGATTTGCAAGTTGCAGCCTCAAAATTATATATACAGGCCAGCACAGCCTCCAAATAACATATATAGCCCACTAGCCAAGCATTGCCTCTAGTTGTTAATATATACAGCCCAGCACAGCCTTCAGGTAATATATACAGCCCAGCACAGCCTTCAGGTAATATGTACAGCCCAGCACAGCCTTCAGGTAATATGTACAGCCCAGCACAGCCTTCAGGTAATATATACAGCCCAGCACAGCATTCAGGTAATATATACAGCCCAGCACAGCCTCCAGTTAATATATACAGCCCACCACAGCCTTCAGGCAATATATACAGCCCAGCACAGCCTTCAGGTAATATATATAGCCCACCACAGCCTTCAGGTAATATATACAGCCCACCACAGCCTCCAGGTAATATATACAGCCCATCACAGCCTCCAGTTAATATATACAGCCCAGCACAGCCTCCAGTTAATATATACAGCCCAGCACTGACTCCAGTTAATATATACAGCCCAGCACAGACTCTAGTTAATATATACAGTGCAGCAACAGCCTTCAGGTAATACAAACAAAAAGCACAGAATGACAAATGTGCAAAAATACCTTGCAATTAGACATATAACAGTAATCTGCAAGTGCTGATAAAAGGTAATAACAAACACAGGGTATTTAGTCGACACGTGTTTTTGCAAAAAAATGTATACCAAGCTGCTTCACCAACGTCAAGGTAACCCGAATTGAAGCAGTTCCTATCTAATGTATTTAAAACCTGAACATATGAACAGTGTCTAGATGAGCAGGATTAAGACAGGAGCTTTCTGGTATGGGCACTTGGTGCAAGACAACTCCTTATGTGCATGTCACACAAGAGAGGGGTGGGGAGTCTCAAATCATGCATAAGCACGAAAAAAAACTGGATTAAAAACACACATGTGACATGCACAATGTCCAGGCCAGCACAGCCTCCAAATAACATATATAGCCCACTAGCCAAGCATTGCCTCTAGTTGTTAATATATACAGCCCAGCACAGCCTTCAGGTAATATATACAGCCCACCACAGCCTCCAGGTAATATATACAGTCCAGCACAGCCTCCAGGTAATATATACGGCCCAGGACAGCCTCCAGGTAATATATACAGCCCAGCACAGCCTCCAGTTAATATATACAGCCCAGCACAGACTCCAGTTAATATATACAGTACAGCAACAGCCTTCAGGTAATATATACAGCGCCCAGCACAGACTCCAGGTAATATATAATACAGCCTAGCACAGCCTCCAGTTAATATATAAAGTTCAGCATAGCTTTAAAGGGAACCTGTGACCCCCACGCAGGCGTTTTTAAGTAAAAGAGCCACCTTGTGCAGCACTAATGCTGCATTCTGTCAAGGTGTCTCTGTTACTTAGCTTCCATTACACCGCTGAAATAATCGTTTATATAATTGTTCAAAAATACCTGAATTTTGACAGGGGGGCAGGTCTTTCCCCTCTGACAGACACCTCGCATTCATCACTGATTTCGTATTTGGCGCCTCCTCCTCCGTTTTCTTTTGAAATGCTAGCGCTTGCGCTGTACTGTAGTTTAGTGGGCATGCACAGTCAGCGCTTCCTGACGTGCCCGTGCTGTCAGATAACATCCCGGCCTTCATATCGCGTGGGCCTGAGATCCCGCCCCGCAGTCGTTTATGATTTATTCACACTGCGGGTCTGGGATTCTCGGGCATGCGCAGTGGTTATCTGCGGCTCTCCGCCTCCCGGAAATCCCTCCGCCTCATTCCTACATTGCATTGTCAGCGTTGGAATCGTCAGTTCCTCTATTATTGACGTGGCATCGCATCCTCCCCTCTGAAAGCTCCTAAAGCTGAATGCTGGTGTGTGGGTCTGCCTATGTTGGTTCTTTGCGGCTATGGCAATGCTGGGGTGATGATTGCATGGCACTATAGTGCCAGGCAGCAATGCTTGGGGTGATGATAATATGGCACTATAGTGCCAGGTGGCAATGCTGGGGGTGATGATTGCACGGCACTGTAGTGCCAGGTGGCAATGCTGGGGGTGATGATTATACGGCACTATAGTGCTAGGCGGCAATGCTGGGGGTAATGATAATACGGCACTGTAGTGCCAGGCACCAATGCTTGGGGTGATGATAATACGGCACTGTAGTGCCAGGTGGCAATGCTGGGGGTGATGATAATACGGCACTATAGTGCCAGGCACCAATGCTGGGGGTAATGATAATACGGCACTGTAGTGCCAGGTGGCAATGCTAGGGGTGATGATAATACGGCACTATAGTGCCAGGCACCAATGCTGGGGGTGATGATAATACGGCACTGTAGTGCCAGGTGGCAATGCTAGGGGTGATGATAATACGGCACTATAGTGCCAGGCACCAATGCTGGGGGTAATGATAATACGGCACTATAGTGCCAGGCGGCAATGCTTGGGGTGATGATAATATGGCACTGTAGTGCCAGGCGGCAATGCTGGGGGTGATAATACGGCACTATAGTGCCAGGCACCAATGCTGGGGGTGATGATAATACGGCACTATAGTGCCAGGCACCAATGCTGGGGGTAATGATAATACGGCACTGTAGTGCTAGGCGGCAATGCTGGGGGTGATGATAATACGGCACTATAGTGCCAGGCGGCAATGCTTGGGGTGATGATAATATGGCACTGTAGTGCCAGGTGGCAATACTAGGGGTTATGATAATACAGAACTATAGTACCAGGCGGCAATGCTTGGGGTGATGATAATACAGCACTATAATGCCAGGTGGCAATGCTGGGGGTGATGATTAGACCGCGCAATTGTGCAAAGCAGCAATGATGGGGGTGATGATTGTACTTCACTATTGTGCAAAGCAGCAATGATGGGGGTGCTGATTATACCGCACTATTGTGCAAAGCAGCAATAATGGGGGTGATGATTATACCGCACTATTGTGCCATGCAGCAATGATGGGAGTCTTGATTACATGGCACTGTAGTGCCAGGTGGCAAAGCTGGGGGTGATGATTATACTGCACTATTGTGCAAAGCAGCAATGATGGCTGTGATGATTATACCGCACTATTGTGCAAAGCAGCAATGATGAGGGTGATTATTATAACGCGCTATTGTGCAAAGCAGCAATGATGGGGGTGATGATTAGACCGCACTATAGTGCCATGCAGTAATGATGGGGGTCATGATTATACCGCACTATTGTGCAAAGCAGCAATGATGGCTGTGATTATACCGCACTATTGTGCAAAGCAGCAATGATGGCTGTGATTATACCGCACTATTGTACAAACCAGCAATGACCAGGGTGATGATTATACGGCACTATTGTGCAAAGCAGCAATGATGGCTGTTATGATTATACCGCACTATTGTGCAAAGCAGCAATGATGAGGGTGATTATTATAACGCGCTATTGTGCAAAGCAGCAATGATGGGGGTGATGATTAGACCGCACTATAGTGCCATGCAGTAATGATGGGGGTCATGATTATACCGCACTATTGTGCAAAGCAGCAATGATGGGGGTGATGATAATACTGCACTATTGTGCCATGCAGCAATGATGGGGGTCATGATTATAACACACTATTGTGCAAAGCAGCAATGATGGGTGTGATGATTTTACTGCACTATTGTGCCATGCAGCAATGATGGTGGTCATGATTACACCACACTATTGTACAAACCAGCAATGACCAGGGTGATGATTATACGGCACTATTGTGCAAACCAGCAATGATGGGGTGATTATACCACACTATTGTGCAAAGCAGCAATGATGGGTGTGATGATTATACCGCACTATTGTGCAAAGCAGCAATGATGGCTGTGATGATTATACGTCACTATTGTGCAAAGCAGGAATGATGGGGGTGATAATACCACACTATTGGGCCCCCCATTCATGAGCAGCCAAGCATCTCCACCAGGGGCCCCCCCATTCATGAGCAGCCATGCTTCTCCCCAGGGGCCCCACCATTCGTGAGCAGCCAAGGCCATGATTTTCCCCAGGCCAGGGGCCCCCCCATTCATGCGCAGCCAGGCCATCATGCTTCAGTTCTCCCCCAGGACGGAGCCCCCTAAAATCATGCCTGCCATGCTTCAGTTCTCCCCCACCCCAGGAGCCCCCCAAATTCATGCCTGCCTCCTCGGTCCCAGTCCTTCAGTTCTGCTCAGCTCTGGTACTCTTACCTGGAGCAGGCAGGGCAGGCCAGAGTCCCAGACCAAGAGGATCCACACTGTCCACTCCACTCTCCAGTCACAGTGTCCGCACTTGCTGGCTGATGATCTCACCTTAGCCCTCAGGGCTGCTCTCCTCTCCTTACTGGCTCTGCAGTGCTCGCGCTCCACATGGCTAATTTGCATTGAATAATTAGCCATGCGGTGCTGGAGGCTGGAGGGGCCCCCTGTCCCCTTGGGGCCCTGCAATGAATGGCTGCACAGGCGGTAGGTCCGCCCCTGCCTTTATGGCAGAATGGCCTGATGGAAGCCTCTCCTCAGTGCAAGACATATGAAAGTCTGCATAGAGTTTGCTAAAAAAAAAACAAAAAAAAACACATGAAGGACTCCCAGACTATGAGAAATAAGTTTCTCTGGTCTGATGAGACGAAGATAGAACTTTTTAGTTTTATTTCTAAGTGGTATGTGTGGAGAAAACACACACCATATACATACACATACTGTATACATACACACATATATACATATACCGTATACACACACATACACCGTATACACATACACATATACCAAAAAAAGAGAGAAGCCAGCGCTGCCGGTGGTCAGAACGCATAACATGAGGTGCATATGCACATATTAGCATCTAACTGTATTCAAAATGAGACATTTAGCAAAATATTGATCAATAAATCGAGCCACCCCGCCAAGGCAGTCTCATGTGGGGGGTCCTACTCTACATTTTTAATATTCACTGTGCGTCACATGATCGGGGGTCAGCAATGCGTTGGCATAACAAACAGAGATCTCATAGAGACCTCTCTGATTCTTGCTGCCTGATTGCTATGAGCATCAACCGGTAGTCGGCGCTCATAGCAATGCAGTATTTCTGCTACATAGAGGCAATCTGCTTATCTTCTATATGTAGCAGAGCCGATCGAGTTGTGGATGCTTCTTGCCTCCCGTGAAGCATGCTAAAAAAATTTTAAAAAGTTTTTAAAAATATGAAAAAAATAAAAAAATATATAAAAGTTTAAATCACACCCCGTTCTCCCCATTTAAAAAAAAATTACACATATTTGGTATCGCCGCGTTCAGAATCGCACGATCTATCGATAAAAAAAAGAATTAACCTGACTGCTAAACGGCGTAGCGAGGAAAAAAATCAAAACGCCAGAATTACGCTTTTTTGGTCGCTGCGACATTGCATTAAAATGCAATAACAGACGATCAAAAGAGTCTATCTGCACATAAGTTGTATGATTAAAAACAACTTCTTGGCACGCAAAAAATAAACCCTCACCCAACCCCAGATCACGAAAAATGGAGACGCTAGGGGTTTCGGAAGATGGCGCAATTTTTATTAGAAACTTTGGAATTTTTTTTCACCACTTACATAATAATTATAATAATCTTTATTTATATAGCGCCAACATATTCCGCAGCGCTTTACAGTTTAACAGTTTTAAAACACAAGTCATAAGTAACAAGGTTAACAATACAATAATTAAAGCAAAATAAGACAAAATAAGATGACCCTGCTCGTGAGAGCTTACAATCTACAATGAGGTGAGGGAGATACAGAGTACAGGTGTGTATTTACAATGGTGTATTTACAATGATGGTCCAGCCATCTAGAGGGAGTGAAGGATGGATGGAGATAGTGAATGGGCTACACACGCACCCTTACACATAGAATGACTTTGATTAGTGAACGTGATAAGCCGCTCTGAACAAATGTGTTTTGAGGGAGCGCGTAAAACTGTGCAAATTGTTTAGTCCTACTTTCTTGGGGTAGAGTATTCCAGAGGATAGGAGCAGCACGGGAGAAGTCTTAGAGTCGTGAGTGGGAGGTACGGATTAGTGCAGAGGTTAGTCGAAAGTCGTTTGCAGAGCGCAGCGATCGGCTAGGCCGATAGACAGAGATGAGGGAGGAGATGTAGGGGGTGCCGCACCGTGGAGAGCTTTGTGGGTGAGAACAAGTAGTTTAAATTGGATCCTATAATGAATGGGCAGCCAGTGTAATGACTGACGAAGAGCGGACACGTCCGAGTACCGATTATCCAGATGGACAACCCTGGCTGCTGCATAAAGTATGGACTGGAGAGGGGATAGTTGAGTGACGGGGAGGCCAATTAATAGAGCGTTGCAGTAATCCAGCCGGGAGTGGATCAATGCTACAGTGAGGGTTTTTGTCGTTTCCATGGTGAGAAAAGGGCAGATTCTAGAGATGTTCTTTAGGTGTAAGCGGCAAGAGCGGGCAAGAGATTGTATATGGGATGTGAAGGAGAGATTGGTGTCAAACATAACACCCAGACAGCGCGCCTGCTGCCGGGGTGTTATTGTGGTGCCACTCACGGAGAGGGAAATGTCAGATTTAGGGAGGTTAGTAGACGGCGGAAGCAGAAGTAGTTCAGTTTTGGAGAGATTGAGTTTCAAATAGAGAGTGGACATGATATTGGAGACTGCGGACAGACAGTCACTGGCGTTCTGTAGTACAGAGGGGGTAAGGTCGGGGAATGACGTGTATAGTTGTGTGTCATCAGCATAAAGATGGTACTGAAAGCCAAATCTGCTGATGGTCTGTCCAATTGGGGCTGTGTAGAGAGAGAAGAGAAGGGGGCCAAGGACTGAGCCCTGAGGCACCCTGACAGCAAGAGGAAGAGGAGATGAAGTGGAGCCAGAGAACAAAACACTGAAGGAGCGGTCAGAGATATAGGAAGAGAACCAGGAGAGAACAGTGTCCTTAATGCCTAGTGACTGGAGCCTAGAGAGTAGGAGATGGTGGTCAACAGTATCGAAAGCTGCAGATAGGTCAAGAAGAATGAGCAGAGAGTGGTTACCATTACGTTTTGCTGTCAGAAGGTCATTGGTCACTTTGATGAGTGCAGTTTCATTCGAATGTAGGGGATGGAAGCCAGACTGTGAAGGGTCTAGAAGGGAGAGAGTGGAGAGGTAACGGGTAAGGCGGGAGTAGACAAGGCGCTCCAAAAGTTTAGAGATGAAGGGGAGATTGGAGACTGGTCTGTAGTTTGTGCAGGATGGGTCGAGAGCGGGTTTCTTTAGTAATGGAGTAACAATGGCGTGTTTGAAGGAGGATGGGAAAATGTCCGAGGAGAGGGAGATATTAAAGATTGTAGTTAGGTGGGTTGTGACGACTGGAGAGAGACTGGAGGAGATGTGAAGGAATGGGATCAGTAGTGCATGTAGTCGGACGAGAAGAAGAGAGGAGTCTGGAGACTTCTTCTTCTGTGATGGGATCAAATGTGGAAAGTGAGCCAGGGGAGATGCAGGAAGGGATGGGAGTCACATCACTTGGTGGTTGGGAGCAGATTTCCTGACGAATATTATCTATTTTTTCTGTAAAGTGGGAGGCCAGGTCATCAGCACAAATGTCTGTGACAGGAGCTTGTGCTTTTGGCCTGAGGAGGGAGTGAAAAGTGTCAAAAAGTTTCTTGAGGTTGTTGGCTAGTGAGATCAGGGTGGTGAAGTAGGTCTGTTTGGCGAGGTGAAGGGCAGCGTTATAGGCTCTTAACATAAATTTGAAGTGGATGAAGTCTTCTGGTGTGCGGGTTTTTCTCCATAGGAGTTCAGCACTCCTAGAGCATCGCTGGAGAAGTTTAGTTTGCAATGTGAGCCAGGGCTGTTTTACTCTGTGCTTGGAGGTTCTGAGGGTGAGGGGAGCTACTTGGTCAAGGGTGCTTCTAAGAGTGTCATTGTAGTGATGAACAGCCAGATTAGGACAGGAAGAAGAGGAGATTGGGGATAGTGATGAGTGTAGTGAGTCTGAAAGTGTCTGAGGGTTAATGAGGACCTAGACATGTTTGCTGTCTATGAATTTGTAATGACCTGGAGAATCATAATTCAATATATTGGTTGCACCATGCAAAAAATAACGAAAAGGATAGCAGAACATTTAAGGAACATTGAATTAAAAAACGCAGCTTATTCTGGAGCGGTAAAACATTTTGTCAGAACACACCAGGGCGATATTAGCTCATTTGCATTTTATGCTTTAGAAAGGGTTAATAACCCTGAACGGGGAGGTGACAGGCAAAAATTGCTGAATATAAGGGGAAGCTTTTTGAATTTTAAAACGTGATACAAAATTCCCGAATGGCATGAATTTTCGTAATGATTTATTTTATATTTATTGAATTATGGTATTTGTATGTGTTTTTGAATTTCTGGTGTGTATACTCTTTCAGGTAGCCACTTTTGTTTGTTGATTGTTTGCAAATCTAACCTACCATTAGGATTCTTCAAGTCATTATGATTTCATATATACCAAACATGTCTAGGTTATTTTTTATCTAAGGCCTCTTTCACACTTCAGTTGTTTGACGTCAGTCAAGATCCGCCGTTTTGAAAAAGGATCCGCCATTTTTTTTGACAGATCCGTTTTTTTCCCATTGACTTGCACTAGCGGCGGATTTTGACGGATGGTCATCCGTTGGATCCGTTTTTTGACGGATCCGCCATATTTTTGACGTCCGCTGTCTTGAGTGGACAGACAATGAAACTTTTTTTGTCTGCGTTAAAACAGCGGATAGGGCGGCGGATCCGTTGCCAACCGTTATTTGACGGAATCTGGCAACGGATATGCTTTTTTTTTGTTTTGTTTTTTTTACATTGAGCATGCCCGGAAGAATTTCCTTGCCGGAAATTTAACCCAAAATATTCTCTCTCTCTCATTCCCAGACTTTAAATTTCAGTCTCTAGCTGCTAAAGCGGATCAGTCCAAAAATGGATCCGGTGGCATCTGTTTGTACCACAATAGAGACAGATCCGTTTTTTCACAACCTGGCGGATTTTGACTGACGTCAAAAAAACTGAAATGTGAAACAGGCCTAATGGGTTAAAAAAAATTCCAAAGTTTGCTAAAAAAATAAATAAAAATTGCGCCATTTTCCGAGACCCGTAGCATCTCCATTGTTCGTGATCTCGGGTCAAGCGAGGGCTTTTTTTTTTGCGCGCCGAGCTGACGTTTTTAATTATACCATTTTGGTGCAGATACAAACTTTTGATCGCTTGTTATTGCGTTTTAATGCAATGTCGCAGCGACCAAAAAACCTTAATACTTGCGGCTTGATTTTTTTCTCGCTACGCCATTTAGCGATCAGGTTAATCCTTTATTTATTGATAGATCGTGCGATTCTAAACGCGGCGATATCAAATATCTGTAGGTTTGATTTTAGTTTTATTTTGAATGGGGCGAAAGGGGGGGTGAATTGAACTTTTATATATTTTGCATTTTTTTCCATATTTTTAAAAACATTTTTCTTTAACTATTGGCATGCTTCAATAGTCTCCATGGGAGGCTAGAAGCTGCCACAACTTGATCGGCTCTGCTACATAGAAGTGATGATCAGATCGCCTATAGGTAGCAGATTTACTGCATTGCTATCAGCGCCGACCACATGGTGGTGCTCACAGTAATCCAGCATCAACAACCATAGAGGTCTCAAGGAGACTTTTGGTTGTTATGCCGACACATCGGTGACCCGCCATCACGTGACGCAGGTCATCCAGTGTGCGTATTTCCGGCCGGATGCGCTTGTTAAATGCCGCTGTCAGTGTGACAGCAGCATTTAACTAGTTAATAGCTGCGGGCGGATCGCAATTCCACCTACAGCTATTACGAGAACATGTCAGCTGTTTAAAACAGCTGACATGTCCCGTCTTTGAGGTGGGCTCACCGCCGGAGCCCTCATCAAAGCTGGTGATACTGACATTGGCATAATAGTACGTCTGATGTAAGGGGTTAAAACCCTCTATGATTTATATGTACAGTTGCCCGGAAAGTTACAAAGACTATTCTGGAAACAAACAAGCACTGCATTTGGCCATTTTCATCTGGGCCATGGATTTTAAAAGAGAACCCAAGTCTGACCCCTGGAAAACTTCCCAACGTTAATCAAGACTAAAATCTTTTGACTGAAAGTGATAACTCCTGTCTTTTAGAAAAGAGAGATTAAATTTGACAGTAATATATATAATATTTTAAAGCTGTGAATTGCCTGAAAAAAACAAACAAAATAAAAACACACCACTAAATTGCAGCCTGACTATAGGCAACTCACAATTCACATGCATCTTAAAGCTATGTGCAGACAGTATTTTTGCAAAGTTTTCAGAAAATGAGCACAACCTCCAATTTTTTTTTCTTTTTTAACCCCTTTCTGCCAGATGACGTACTATTCCCGGGATAGTACGTCATCATTGATCAGCCGCGCTCACGGGGGGGAGCGCTACTGATAGTGCCAGGTATCAGCTGTGGGAGCCAGGTGTCAGGTGTCACGGACCGCTCCCTGCACTTTTACCCCCGGCACACTGTGATCAAACATGATCGCAGTGTTTCAGGAGCAGGCAGAGGGGCTGTCAGCTGTGACAGCACCTCTGCCTTTGGATCGGAGACCCCACGGCATGTTGCGGGGTCCCAATAGCTGACATGAAGACCCGATGACGTCATGATGACATCCAGGTCTCCAGGCCTGAGAGACTTCCAGTCATGCACAGCGCATGTCAGGAAGTCTCTGTTGTCAGTGCGCAGAAGCTGCAGTGCTGACAGCTTCTATAGCATGCAGATAAGCGAGCAGCCTGAACAAAATAAGTGTCCCATAGTGGGACAAAGTGTAAAAGTCAGAATTAAATAAAAAAAATCTTTTAAAATAATAGTAAAAATATTTAAAAAAAAAAATATATTTATTTAACAATAAATCAGTATTTGAATACAAAAAAACTCTTAACCATATAAGTACACATAATTGGTATCCCCACGTCCGTAACGACCCAACCTATAATGTACCACTAGTTAACCCCATTAGTGAAAACCATTTAAAAAAAAAAAAAGCCCAAAAAACCAATGCTTTATCATCATACCGCCGAACAAAAAGTGGAATAACACTCGATCAAAACGACGGATATAAATAAACATGGTACCGCTGAAAACGTCATCTTGTCCCGCAAAAAACAAGCCGCCATCAGGGAAAAAATAAAAAAAAGTTATAGCTCGCAGAATAAAGCGATGCAAAAATTATTATTTTTTATATAAAAGTTTTTGTTATATAAAAGCACCAAAACATTAAAAAATGATATAAATGAGGTATCGCTGTAATCGTACTGACCCAAAGAGTAAAACCGCTTTATCAATTTTTCCACACGCGGAACGGTATAAACACCCCCCCAAGAAATTCATGAATTGCTGGTTTTTGTTCATTCTGCGCCCCTAAAATCTGAATAAAAAGCGATCAAAAGATGTCACGTGCCCGAACATGATACCAATAAAAATGTCAACTCGTCCCGCAAAAAAATAAGACCTCACATGACTGAGCAAAATATGGAAAAATTATAGCTCTCAAAATGTGGTGATGCAAAAACTAATTTTTTGCAATAAAAAGCGTCTTTTAGCGTGACAGATGCCAAACATAAAAACCCACCATAAATAGTAAATCAAACCCCCCTTTACCACCCCATTAGTTAGAGAAAAATAAAATAAAAAAATGTACACTGCTCAAAAAAAATAAAGGCAACACTTAAACAACAGAATATAACTCCAAGTAAATCAAACTTCTGTGAAATCAAACTGTCCACTTAGGAAGCAACACTGATTGACAATCAATTTCACATGCTGCTGTGCAAATGGAATAGACAACAGATGGAAATTATTGTCAATTATCAAGACACCCTCAATAAAGGAGTGGTTCTGCAGGTGGGGACCTCAGACCACATCTCAGTACCAATGCTTTCTGGCTGATGTTTCGGTCACTCATGAATGTTGGTTGTGCTTTCACACTCGTGGTAGCATGAGACGGATTCTACAACCCACACAAGTGGCTCAGGTAGTGCAGCTCATCCAGGATGGCACATCAATGCGAGCTGTGGCAAGAAGGTTTGCTGTGTCTGTGAGCGTAGTGTCCAGAGGCTGGAGGCGCTACCAGGAGACAGGCTAGTACACCAGGAGACGTGGAAGGGGCTGTAGGAGGGCAACAACCCAGCAGCAGGACCGCTACCTCCGCCTTTGTGCAAGGAGGAACAGGAGGAGCACTGCCAGAGCCCTGCAAAATGACCTCCAGCAGGCCACAAATGTGCATGTCTCTGCACAAACGGTAAGAAACCGACTCCATGAGGATGGTCTGAGTGCCTGACATCCACAGATGGGGCTTGTGCTCACAGACCAACACCGTGCAGGACGCTTGGCATTTATAACAGAACACCAGGATTGGCAAATTCGCCACTGGCGCCCTGTTCTCTTCACAGATGAAAGCAGGTTCACACTGAGCACATGTGACAGATGTGACAGTCTGGAGATGCCATGGAGAGCGATCTGCTGCCTGCAACATTCTTCAGCATGACCGGTTTGGCAGTGGGTCAGTAATGGTGTGGGGTAGCATTTCTTTGGAGGGCCGCACAGCCTTCCATGTGCTCGCCAGAGGTAGCCTGACTGCCATTAGGTACCGAGATAAAATCCTCAGACCCTTTGTGAGACCATATGCTGGTGCGGTTGGCCCTGGGTTCCTCCTAATGCAGGACAATGCCAGACCTCATGTGGCTGGAGTGTGTCAGCAGTTCCTGCAAGATGAAGGCATTGAAGCTATGGACTGGCCCGCCCATTCCCCAGACCTGAATCCGATTGAGCACATCTTGAGCACATCTGGAACATCATGTTTCACTCCATCCACCAAGGTCACAATGCACCACAGACTGTCCAGGAGTTGGCGGATGCTTTAGGCCAGGTCTGGGAGGAGATCCCTCAAGAGAACATCTGCCGCCTCATCAGGACCATGCCCAGGCATTGTAGGGAGGTCATACAGGTACATGGAGGCCACACACAATACTGAGAGGGACGTGGAGGCCACACACAATACTAAGCATCTTTTCCTTGTCTTGAGGCATTTCCACTGAAGTTGGATCAATCTGTAATTTGATTTTCCACTTTGATTTTGATCAGCATTCCAAATTCAGACCTCCATGGGATATTAATTTGGATTTACATTGATCATTTTTATGATTTATTGTTCTCAACGCATTCGACTATGTAATGAATAAAGATTTGCAACTGGAATATTTCATTCAGTGATGTCTAGGATGTGGTATTTTAGTGTTCCCTTTATTTTTTTGAACAGTGTATTTATTTCCATTTTCCCATTAGGGTTAGGGTTGGGGCTAAAGTTAGGGTTGGGATTAGGTGTGTGTTGGGGTCAGAGTTGGAGTCAGAATTGGGGGGGGTTCCACGGTTTAGGCACATCAGGGGCCGTCCAAACGTGACATGGCGTCCGATCTCAATATCAGCCAATTTTGCGTTGAAAAAGTCAAAGGCGCTCCTTCCCTTCTGAGCTCTGCCGTGCGCCCAAACAGTGGTTTACATGCATATATGGTGTATCAGCGTACTCAGGACAAATTGCACAACAACTTTTGGGGTCCAATTTCTCCTGTTACCCTTGGTAAAAATAAAACAAATTGGATCAGAAGTAAATTTTTTGTGAAAAAAAAGTTAAATGTTCATTTTTTTTAATCATTCCAAAAATTCCCGTGAAGCACCTGAAGGGTTAATAAACTTCTTGAATGTGGTTTTGAGCACCTTCAGGGGTGCACTTTTTAGAATGATGTCACTTTTGGGTATTTTCTATCATATAGACCCCTCAAAGTGACTTCAAATGTGATGTGGTCTGTAAAAGAAAATAGTGTTGTAAAAATGAGAAATCGCTGGTCAACTTTTAACCCTTATAACTTCCTATAAAAAAAAAAAATTTTGGTTCCAAAATTGTGCTGATGTAAAGTAAACATGTGGGAAATGTTATTTATTAGCTATTTTGTGTGACATATTTCACTGTTTTAAAGACATGAAAATGCAAACTTTGAAAATTGCGAAATTTTCAAAGTTTTCCCCAAACTTCCGTTTTTTTTTTTCCACAAATAAACGCAAGTTATATGAATGAATGTTACCACTAACATTAAGTACAATATGTCACGAGAAAACAAAGTCAGAATCACTGGGATCCATGGAAGCGTTCCAGAGTTATTACCTCATAAAGGGACAGTGGTCAGAATTGTAAAAATTGGCCCGGTCATGAACATGCAAACCACCTAGGAGGTTAAAGGGGTTAAAAGGATTTGGGGAGTTTCTGCTCAATTTCTGTTCAAAAAACACCACTGTGTGCATATACCATTGGGGTATGGCTATGCAGCAGCTTTGGCTGCAATGTTGGTTGCAAGCCCAAAGATCGCAATATGCTGCTACGACTTTGCAGAGTAATACAAGTGAATGTGATTGCATTGCAGTGAGAATACAAAGACACAAAAACAAATCCAACGGTCTGAATTTTTGTGATTTGCTTGTCAAGGTCACAGCACCTTGCGGTTTGCAATACAACCTCCATTACATTCACATTATGCGGGGATGTAGAAGTGGCACAAAGTGATCTTTAGCTACATGACCTGTGTCATGGCCAAAGCCACGGTGTGACCCACTCCGGCCTCGTTTTCCAAGCTGCAAAGTGACCGAATGACAATTATTAGATGTGGTCTTCATGTCATGCTCCCGGGTGAAAGTGGACAAAGACTATTGCCCATCACTCAAATATATCATGCAAAGTGTATCAGTCATTTTCCCCAGCTTACAAAAAAAAAAAAACAACACACAACAACCACACACGAGCCATGGCATGATAAATCTCAAATTAACATTAAACTACAATAAGAAATAAGAAAACAAAAAACACTTTTTTTTTTCAAAGGCTCAGTTCACACTTTGCGCTATGGAGCAGTTTTCTAAGAAGTTATGAGAAGCCTAGGAGCATGTTCACATTGTCAGGAAGTAAACATGGATTCTGTGCCTAAAATCTTTACTAACACTGCTGAAATTCTTCCCAAAATGCAAATATTTTAAAACATGTTCCCCAGGAAAAAAAACAGGAGAAAAAAAAAAAAAATAAAAAATAAAATGAACTAACTCGCGGCAAGTTTTTAATTTCATAACCTTACTGTCAACAGCGCTGATACGGTGGCGCATGTCTGACAAATCAAGAGTTTCCATCTTGGTTTTTCCTGACCTTATGTGAACATAGCTTAAAAGAAAAGTATAACTGAAAGTTTTTACATTTCTATTTGTTTGTTTGTTTTGTTTTAATCCATTACTACTTGTGGGATAATATTTAAAAAAATGGCAATGAAACAAAGTCTGTATCAGGACTAAACGCCACACGTTCTCACCTGTTCTTATGAAGATAAAAGCGGTGTATGCTCCAAACACTGCAGTGTATGAAAACTGAAAAGCTACAAGAAAAATAAAATGGCCTCAATTGTGCAAATTAAGCAAAGAAAAAAACCAAAAAAAAAAAAAACAAGACAAAATGATAAAAATAAAATTCTACTCATAGTCTGAAAATGGAACATTACATACCAGCAGACAGAAATATGCTCAGGACGGTACCTTGCCGAAACCTCAGCTGTTCAATGACATGATGAAAATGAGCTGAAAAAAAATAAAATACAATAAAATTAGTAATTATATATCCAAGAATGAAGCAGAGCAAGTGTACTCTCCTAAACGCACCCAAGAAAGTGTTCACAGAAGTCCGTGCAAACACCTGTTAGGCCGCGTTCCCACGATGAGCTTTTGATATTGCAGATTTTCTGCGCTATTTCTGCACCCATTAAAGGGAACCTGTCACCTCATTTTTCCGCTATAAGCTGCGGCCACTTCCTTTTGGGGATTATCTACAACATTCTATAATGCTGTAGATAAGCCCCTGATCTAACCTGGAAGATAAGGAAAACAACTTTTATTATACTCACCCGGGGGCGGACCGGTCTGGTCCGATCCGATGGGTGTCGCAGGTCCGGCGCCTTCCATCTTCATGCAGTGAATGTCATCATCCTCCTTGTTTCGTGTCACGGCTCCTGCGCAGGCATACTGATCTGCCCTGTTGAGGGCAGAGCATATTCCTGCAGTGCGCAGGCGCTGAGCCTCTCTGACCTTTCCCGGTGCCTGCGCACTGCAGTACTTTGATCTGCCCTCAACAAGGCAGATCAGTACGCCTGCGCAGGAGCCAAGACACAAAGCAAGGAGGATGATGACATCATCTCTAGAAGATGGAAGGCGCCGGACCTGCGATACCCATCGGATCGGACTGGACCGCCCCCGGGTGAGTATAATAAAACTTGTTTTCCTTATCTTCCAGGTTAGATCAGGGGCTTATCTACAGCATTATAGAATGTTGTAGATAAGCCCCGAAAGGCAGTGGCCGCAGCTTATAGCGGAAAAACGAGGTGACAGATTCCCTTTAAGTAAAATAGATTACGCGCCTTCTTTTCAAAAAGAAGCATTGTATAAAAAAAATTTAAAAAAAACTCACCCAAAACTCATCGTGGGAACGTAGCCTAAGTTCTTGGTCAAGGTTTTAAAATGCATCATCATTCTTGGTGGAGGTTTTTATATTATGCAGACCTTAGATAATAATGGGATAATACTGGCTGCACACAGACTGTAAAAATAATTGCCTGAACTTACCCCGAGCCTAAATTCAGACAAATGTATGTTTGATTCGTTTGTGCAACAGACTGCACATAGACCAATACTAGTGTACGTGCTAGTGCACAGGTCCACATTGGGGGAGAAAACAAAAAAATTATAAAACCTTGCAAATTATTTTATTATGGGATTTGTCTTCATTCCAGTAAAAAAAAAAAAAAAAACATGCAAGTTGCTTCTAAACCCCGGATTTTGCC
Organism: Dendrobates tinctorius; assembly: GCF_039654945.1. Taxonomy (NCBI): domain Eukaryota; kingdom Metazoa; phylum Chordata; class Amphibia; order Anura; family Dendrobatidae; genus Dendrobates; species Dendrobates tinctorius. The sequence continues at coordinate 21,161 of NW_027362162.1, read as the reverse complement.
CAGTCTATTTGCATTAATATCAGAGTGCACGCATTTGGAGTACAGATGATGGCAGTGATGGGACAGCACTAGTGATGAGCGAACGTGCTTGGATAAGGTGATATCCTAGAATGCTCGGATGCTAACCAAGTGATATCGGTGTACTCGAAAAATATGTTCAGTCCCTGAGGCTGCTGCAGGAGATCGTTCTGATAAGCAGAACACTCAGGAGTCAGGCAATACTCATCACTGCCATCATCTGTACTCCAAAGGAATACGTTCTGATAGCAATGTAGCTGAAGGCAGGCAGAGAGACTGAGGAAAAGCCGCCATTTACAGGTGTTTTTTTTTGTTTTGTTAAACAGCAATAAAAACAAATTCCTTAATGAAGATATTTGGAAAGTTTCATAACTTTCCATTCTGGACAAAATAAAAAAAAAAAATAAAAAATAGCTTAGGTATTCTTTTTAAAGACTACATCAGTAGGATCAACCCCTCCTAAGGCCTGTTTCACACATCCGTTTTTTGACGTCCGCCAAAGTGTGAAAAAACGGATGTGTGAAACAGGCCTAAGCCATCTGTATGGACATGTAGGTCATATAAAGTTGTGTAAAATGATATCATGATGTCTGCGATCTGATGCCTTATTAAGAAAAGCATGGATTTCTCTAGAATATGTAAATGAGCTGTTAAGATCTATGGGCCGGACGTAGATCTCCCTGATCTAACTACAGAGCTTATGTTAAATGAAAGGCAGTGTTACCAGTGTGAGACATGTATATCAGGAGAGCAGACTGCCAGTCATTACATGTCTCACACTGGTAACGCTCCTTTCATGTAAAATAATGTGTGGAGGCAGATTCTCAGGGAGATCTACATCCAGCACATAGATCTTAACAGCTCATCTACATATTGAATAGAATGTTGAATTCTCTGGAATAAGACATCAGATCGCAGATATTGGGGTATCATTTTGTCCAACTTTTTATGACCTACATGCCCATATAGACGGCTTAGGAGGGTTTTTCCTACAGACAGATGCCATTTAACCCCTTTTGCCATCTGACGTACTATCCCGCCCATGGGACCTGGGCCCCTATGCTCATGGACGGGATAGTACGTCATAGCGATCAGCGGCGCTCACATAGTGAGCGCCGCTGATCGCGGCCAGGTGTCAGCTGATTATCACAGCTGACACCCGGCACTATGTCAGGGGCGGTCACGGACCGTCCTGACATGTTAATCCCTGGCACACTGCGATCAAACACGATCGCAGTGTACCGTGGGTTTAGGGAATCATCGGCAGGGAGGGGGCTCCCTCCGTGCTTCCTGAGACCCCCGTAGCAGAGCAATGTGCAGCGCTGTTGCGGGGGCCTCCTTCCCTGCAGGTCCCCGAATCCAAAATGGCGGTGGGGACCTTTGGGGGCCTGCAGGGAGGTGGCTTCCTCATGCCTGCAAAGCACCGGCATGAGGAAGCCTGCAGCACTACCTGTGACAGATCGCTGATCTGTCACAGCGATCTGTGATGTGACAGATCAGCGAAGTGTAAAAAGGAGATTTTTGTGTACTCACCTTAAAATCTCTTTCTCTTAGCCTCTAATTGGGGGACACAGAATCATGGGTGTTATGCTGCTGTCCGCTAGGAGGCGACACTATGCATAATCTGAAAAAGGTTAGCTATGGCTCCTCCTCTGCAGAATACACCCCTGGATGGCGTCCGCCTTCTCCAGTATTGTGCAAAAGCATTAGGAGGAACATAACAGAAGAAACATAACCATGCCTGTAAGAAGGCTACTATGTACAAGCTCAAAGAACAATATGAGAACCCAACCGTAACAGCCGCCAATTAAGGGCAACAGGGTGGGAACTGTGTCCCCCAATTAGGGGCTAAGAGAAAGAGGCTTTATGGTGAGTACACAAAAATCTCCTTTACTCTGTCGCCTCATTGGGGGACACAGAACCATGGGACGTCCCAAAGCAGTCCCTGGGTGGGAAGCAATGGACGAATATTGTGCTAGCAGGACCCTAAACTTGGGGCACTGCCGCCTGCAGAACCAGTCTACCCAGGCTCGCGTCCGCTGAGGACTGGGTATGAACACTGTAGTGTTTTGTAAATGTGTGTAGGTTAGTTCAAGTGGCCGCCTTGCACACTTGTTGTGCCGAAACCTGGTGCCGAATGGCCCAGGAGGCCCCTACTTCCCGAGTAGAGTGGGGCGTGATACCGGCCGGAAGAGAGGAACTGTTGAGTCGGTAAGCCTCATGTATGGTGGACTTGATCCACCTGGCAAGGGTAGCCTTGGAGGCCGGCAGGCCCTTGCGACCGCCTTCCGGAAGAATGAAGAGGGAATCAGACTTCCGGAAGGGGGCAGTCCTGGACATATAAATCCGCAATGCTCTGATGAGGTCAAGCGTATGCAGAGCCTTCTGCACTCTATGAGCCGGAACCGGACAAAGGGATGGCAGTGAGATTTCCTCATTGAGGTGAAAGGTGGACACAACCTTCGGAAGGAAGGATGGTACAGTACGGAGGACCACCTTGTCCTGGTGAAAAGCTAGGAAAGGCCGTCTGCAGGAAAGTGCTGACAATTCCGACACCCTGCGTAGCGAGGTGATTGCCACTAGGAAAACCACTTTCTGTGACAGAATACAGAGTGGAACTTCTTTAAGGGGTTCGAAGGGTGGTGCCTGCAATGCTGTCAGGACCAGGTTGAGGTCCCACGTTTCCAGTGGACGCCTGCAGGGAGGAACCAATCGGGAAACTCCCTGGAGAAAAGTTCTTACTTGCGGTTTGGTAGCAATGCGCCTTTGAAAAAGGACTGAAAGCGCTGACACCTGACCCTTAAGCGAGCCTAGGGATAGCTTGGCGTCTAGGCCCGACTGAAGGAAACCTAGTACCTTCGGGAGAATAAGGGAGTGGGACCTGTCCATGAGATTCGCACCAGGAAAAGAAAGTTCTCCAGGTACAATAATAAATCTTGGCAGAAGCTGGCTTCCTTGCCCTAATCATGGTCGCAATGACATCCGGTGTGAACCCTGCCTGGGTTAGAATCCGGGTTTCAAGGGCCATGCCGTCAAATTGAGAGCCCCTAAATTCTGATGGTAGAACGGACCTTGTGACAGAAGGTCGTGACGATCGGGGAGACGCCAGGGGGCGTCTGCTGTAAGATGAACGATGTCGGCGTACAATGTACGTCTGGGCCAGTCCGGCGCGATCAGGATGGTTGGAACTCCCTCTTGTTTGATCTTCCTCACTACTCTGGAGATCAGGAGGAGAGTGGAAAGATGTACAGGAGCTGGAAATGGGTCCAGTCCTGAACCAGGGCATCCGCTCCGAGCGACCGCGGGTCGTGTGTCCTGGCCATGAAATTGGAGACCTTGGCATTGAGATGGGATGCCATTAGGTCCACATCCGGGGTTCCCGAGCGTTGACAGATCTGGTAAAAAATTTCGGGGTGGAGAGACCACTCCCCCGAGTCGATTCCTTGCCTGCTGAGGAATTCTGCTTCCCAGTTTTCCACCCCTGGAATGTGGACCGCCGAGAGTACCGACCTGGTGTCTTCCGCCCAGTGGAGAATATGTGTTACTTCTCTCATCGCCTGGACACTACAGGTCCCGCCTTGGTGATTCACATATGCCACCGCCGTGGCATTGTCCGACTGTTTCCGTATGTGAGAGGCCGCCAGCAGGTGATGAAAGGTTCTCAGTGCCAGGAAGATGGCCCGAATTTCCAGGATATTGATGGGCAAGGTCGCTTCCATTGGTGACCACTTGCCTTGTGCCCTGTGATGTAGGTGCACCGCACCCCAACCTGTCAGGCTTGCATCGGTGGTCAGGACCTTCCACTGACCTGAAAGAAAGGGTTTTCCTCTTGTAAGCGAAGTTGGCTTGAGCCACCAATGTACGGACCTCCTGGTTGACGATGTCAACCGGAACTCCCTGTCGAGGGAGAAGGGGTTCTTGTCCCAAGACCTGAGGATGGCTAGTTGAAGAGGACTGAGGTGAAACTGGGCAAATGGCACTGCCTCCATTGCTGCTGCCATCCTGCCGAGGACTCTCATGGCAAACCGGAGAGATCGGGGAGGTTTGCGGAGGAGTGTGCGCACTCCTAGACGGAGGGCCAGTGTCTTGTCCTTGGGAAGGACCACAAGACCCCTGGAGGTGTCGAATAGCATTCCCAGGAAGGTTAAAGTCTGACTCGGGGTAGTCGATGATTCTTGTAAATTGACTAACCATCCCAGACGACTTAGTGTGTCGATTGTGATTGAGACACTGACCTCGCAGTCCTTGAAGGTGGAACACTTGATGAGAAGGTCGTCTAGATACGGAACGACTAGAATGCCTCTGGAGTGTAGAAAATCCATGGTGGCTGCCATGACCTTGGTAAACGTTCTTGAAGCTGTGGTGAGTCCGAACGGGAGAGCGACAAACTGGTAGTGGTCTTGGTTGACCGCGAACCTGAGAAACCTTTGATGGGCGGGAGCAAATGTTATGTGGAGATATGCGTCTTGTATGTCTATGGAGGCAAGGTATTCTCCCTACTCCATGGATGCTATGATGGACCGGAGGGAATCTGCTGTGAGCTCATTTTCGGGTTTGCCTCTGGCTTCTGGTGAGGGTTATGGAGCTGGCTGTGACAGAGGAGTAGTGAGTTCTCTATCAGGACTCCCTCTGTTGGTGAAGGGAGGTAATGAAGCTGATCTAAATGGCAGAGACTGGCCACCTGAGGAAGAGGACTGCGATTGGACATCAGGAGTTTCTGATTGGATTTAAGGCAGCCGACTCCCTAGTTTCTTGCTGGCGATTTTTCCTGACTGTGGCTTCTGGTTTCCAGTTTGGTTCCTGCCTTCCTAAAGCTAAGTTTTCTCTGCTATTGTTCATATGAGATTTTGTCTGGTTTACTTAGTTTTTGTGTTCAGCCAGCCCTGGCTGGGACTGGGCTGAATCCCCATTTTGTCTCTGATCAGTTGATCTCTTTTGCTCTGTCTTCAGAATATACCTGAGTGCTGATATAGTGATTTGAAGTCTAGCGACTTCAGGGCCTTTTTCTATCAGACGTGTTGGACATTTTTTTTGGCAGGGTTTTTTGCGTGATTGCAGACAGCAGCTTTTCTTTCCTGTCCTTTCTAGTTAGTGAGGGCCCCATGGTTTGCTCAGCCTATCTTTCTATCTGTGTCTGTGTTTTCATCTTGTTTCACAGACAATACATGTTGGGGGCTGTCTATTGCTTTGGGGTAGTTTAGATTTCCCCTTTCTTCCTTTATGCTTATTTAGTTCTCCGGCCGTGACGAGGCGTCTAGGACCTCCGTAGGCAAGCTCCATGGCTACTGCTAGTTGCCAACCTCTCTGGTTTTCTGGGCTTAGCTTGCTTTTTGTTTTTTTCCTCCTCGGTGACCCATTCATAACAGAATCACCAGCCATACCGCAGATTCTAGGGTACTCAAAAGCAGGAGAGAATTGTAAATAAAAAAAAAAAAAAAGTGTCAGAATTTTTTTTTTGTATGTATATTTTCTTTTTTTTCCTGGGGCCGTAGGAGGATTCTTTTTTTTTTTCTTTTTCTCCTTGATGGAGATTAAGCAATTGTCTGATCATGTGGAGCAGCTCGCTGCTGAAGTGCGGGGAATTTCCGCCTTTCTCACTCATTCACATGCTGTTGAACCAAGGATCCCTGCTCCTGATGTGTTTTCTGGGGATCGGTCTAAATTTTTGAATTTTAAGAATTGTAAATTATTTCTTGCCTTGAAGCCTAACTCATCGGGGAGCTCTGCGCAGCAGGTTAAATTACCATCCCCTTGCTGTGCGGCGATCCCCAGGATTGGGCGTTTTCTTTGACACCTGAAGATCCTGTTTTGACTAATGTGGATGCATTTTTTCAAGCCTTGGAGTTGTTATATAATGAACCTAATGCTATTGATCAAGCTGAGAGAGCCCTATTGGCATTGAACCAGGGTCAGGATCCTGCAGAGTTATACTGTCAGAAATTCTGAAGGTGGGCGGTCCTTACTACATGGAATGCATTGGCAGCTCTCTTTCGGAAGGGTTTGTCTGAGACTTTAAAAGATACTATGGTGGGATTTCCTGTTTCCTCTGGTCTTGACGATTCTATGTCATTAGTAGAGTTGAGCGACTTTTGATTTTTTAGGGTCGCGTTTCGTTTCGTGAAACCCGACTTTTCTAAAAGTCGGGTCGAGCAAGATCGTCCGATTATAGGGAAAAGTCGGGGTCGTCCCGAAACACGAAACCCAATGTAAGTCAATGGGGAATAAAAGTCGGCAGTGAGAGGAGGACAGGAAACACACCTACAGTGCCCATTTGAATGCCAAAAGCATCAATTCTTCTTACTTAAGCTTGTCAACCTTAATTAACTTCATAATACAAGTTACGCACTGAAAAATGGGGGTTATTTGGCTAAAGTTGTGGGGGGGGAGGGCTGGCTGCAGGTTTTCATGTGCCCTGGGCGAAAGAGCGCCCCTTTAACACATACCACAACTCATCATGCTCCGATACGGCAGAGAAATAGCAGTATAGTACAATGAAAAATACCTCACTTTTTACATCTCATGATGAGGCCCATCTATTTCTCCATACAGAATCATTGGTCCCATATAATGTTTGAAACAGTATATGATGAGCTCCACATAATGCTACAGTATATGTTGGTCCCCATGGATGAAGCTCCACTGTCTTATGGGCCCAAATAATGCTCCAAACATAATGGGCCCCATTTCTAATGCTCTAGTGTATAATGGGCCCTGTAAATGCTGCTCCAGTGTCTGATGTACACCTTTGGAATGTTCCAGTGTATGGTGGGCCCCATCTATCATTCTCCAGAGTATAGTGCTCCCCAAAAATTGCTGTCCCAACATTGAAAACAATCAAATAAGTCTCCTCGCTAGGGAATCCCTGTACTTCTCTGGATTCCTTGTCGTCCCCATCTTCCATCTCACTGCACAGTATTTCAACTTTGCAAGTGCTGTGATCCTGGGCAAGCAGGGGGGGCCCACTCGTTGGCGACGGCACTGGCACAGGGCCCATGATAGTACGGTGGTGTGTCTGATGGCGGGTGGGCCGAACCTGCACTTTCATCTGCAGCTTCCTCTTTGTCACCGTGTAAGATGGAACTGTATATGGGAAGGGTAACCTGAGTTTCATCAGGGTCAGATTCAGGTCATGTAGCATGCGAGGGGAATGTAGTGGTCTGGGTCAATGTACCAGCAGATTCATCGAGCAGTGGCTGGGCATCAGTGCACTTGTGTCGCCCCCAGGAGTACGGTCGCCACAGTGGCATTACCTTCTTCCTAGGGAGTGTGATGTCATGCTTGGGAGCAACGAAGGATCTCTCTAGCAGGTTAACTGATTGGGCGGCATTATTCCCACGAGTCATGACCCTCCAAACAGCGTTCATGAAGGCAAAGTGTTTGTTTTACGTGGGCAGTATGGTTGTAAAGCTGAACCTTAAAGGAATGTCCAGAAGGGCACCACCAGGAGTGGAGCCTACGGTTAAATTCGACTCCACCTGGGAAACCTCAACCATGCCAGCTACAGAACAGATGCACACATTGCAAGCTTAATTCTGTTAACGAACGAGACTCCGTCATGCCCCGCGGTCCGAGTCCGGCTTACTAGAGGGACACGTGAGGCTCTGGCACATGAGATTGGCCAATAACTGGTGTGTCATGCCCTTACATGTCCGTGGCTGCATGTGCGCTACACTGAAAAGGCCAGCGTTTGTCGCTTACGGGTGCAGAAAACCCGCTGAACAACGTTAGTGATGGGGATCACTGATTACAATTATTACCCGCGAACGATGATTTCCCAGTAAGTGCAGGTCAACCGCAGTTCCGGAATTAGGCCTAACCGTCATTCCTGAAAAAATTAAAAACTTACGTGTGCAAACCACAGGTGCTGTAGCTTGCTTAACAGCTCGCCAGCCGTTCTCACGCCCAGTATGGATTACACGTGATTGCACAAAGGTGAGAAAGGGTACCGTATCCCCAGATAACATGTATGGATAGCGTACACATTCAAAATATATGTCTATACATCAGGAGGCAGGCTCAGACGGTGTTAGGCCCAGTATGGATTGCACGTGATTGCACAAAGGTTAGAAAGGGTACCGTATCCCCGGATAACATGTATGGATAGCGTACACATTCAAAATATATGTCTCAGGAGGCAGGCTCAGACGGTGTCAGGCCCAGTATGGATTGCACGTGATTGCACAAAGGTTAGAAAGGGTACCGTATCCCCGGATAACATGTATGGATAGCGTACACATTCAAAATATATGTCTCAGGAGGCAGGCTCAGACGGTGTTAGGCCCAGTATGGATTGCACGTGATTGCACAAAGGTTAGAAAGGGTACCGTATCCCCAGATAACATGTATGGATAGCGTACACATTCAAAATATATGTCTATACATCAGGAGGCAGGCTCAGACGGTGTCAGGCCCAGTATGGATTGCACGTGATTGCACAAAGGTTAGAAAGGGTACCATATCCCCGGATAACATGTATGGATAGCGTAGACATTCAAAATATATGTCTCAGGAGGCAGGCTCAGACGGTGTCAGGCCCAGTATGGATTGCACGTGATTGCACAAAGGTTAGAAAGGGTACCGTATCCCCGGATAACATGTATGGATAGCGTACACATTCAAAATATATGTCTCAGGAGGCAGGCTCAGACGGTGTTAGGCCCAGTATGGATTGCACGTGATTGCACAAAGGTTAGAAAGGGTACCGTATCCCCGGATAACATGTATGGATAGCGTACACATTCAAAATATATGTCTCAGGAGGCAGGCTCAGACGGTGTCAGGCCCAGTATGGATTGCACGTGATTGCACAAAGGTTAGAAAGGGTAACGTATCCCCGGATAACATGTATGGATAGCGTACACATTCAAAATATATGTCTCAGGAGGCAGGCTCAGACGGTGTTAGGCCCAGTATGGATTGCACATGATTGCACAAAGGTTAGAAAGGGTACCATTTCCCCGGATAACATGTATGGATAGCGTGCACATTCAAAATATATGTCTCAGGAGGCAGGCTCAGACGGTGTTAGGCCCAGTATGGATTGCACGTGATTGCACAAAGGTTAGAAAGGGTACCGTATCCCCAGATAACATGTATGGATAGCGTACACATTCAAAATATATGTCTCAGGAGGCAGGCTCAGACGGTGTCAGGCACAGTATGGATTTGACGGCCCAGATTACACAGCGGAGGAGCAGGGAGAGGTAAAGATTGCAACTGCTGGGGTCCTGCCCAAGCAAGGGGGGCCCACTCGTGGGCGTCGGTACTGGCACTGGGCCCCTCATAGTACAGCGGTGTGTCTGACGGCGGGTGTGCACCACCACCGTCAGAGACACTTGATTGCACTATGAGGGACCCTGTGCCAGTGCCCGCGCCCAAGAGTCGGCCTACCCACCTGTCCAGGGCAACGGCACTCGCACGGTGTCGTGCGCTAGGTGGTGACCCCGGCCATGGGGGGGGAGGCAGCACAGTTAGGGAGTTTTAGAAAGTGGCATATGTTGATGTTGGACATTCAGCTGATGCAAAAGGCGAAATAGGTGAAGTCCCAGGAAGAGGTGGACCAAAGCAAGCCATTTTTCTGTCACCCTATGTGTCATCAGGGGAAGGTGGGACAAAATCCTTGGAAACCCATGCATGGTTCATTTTAATGAAGGTTAGATCATCCACATTTTGGGTTGACAGACGGGTCCTTTTTTCTGTCAGGATTGATCCAGCTGCACTGAAGACTCTTTCCGATAGCACACTTGCAGCTGGGCAAGCGAGCTCCTGTAAGGCATATTGGGCCAATTCAGGCCAGGTGTCCAGTTTAGCGGCCCAATAGTCAAAGGGGAATGACCTGTGTGGGAGAACATCGATATGGGAGGAAAAATAGTTTGTAACCATAGTTGACAACTGCTGTCTCCTGTCACTTTCCATCGATGCTGTATTACCAGTTGTGTGAGCGGTACTTGAAAAATCAGTCCACAACATTGTCATGAAACCCCTGTCTCCAACGCCACTTCTGCTGTGTGCACCATGAACACCTCTGCCAAGCTGCCCCCGGCCCGTACGGCTCGTGTGAGAACCATCACTGCTGCTGTGTGCTGGGAATGCCTCAAGCAACCGATTTACCAGAGTTGCTTGTTTATTAGCCAATATTAGGTCAAGGTTCTCCTGTGGCATGATGTTTTGTAATTTGCCTTTATAGCGTGGATCCAGGATGCTGGCCAACCAGTAGTCGTCATCGTTCATCATTTTGGCAATGCGGGGGTCCCTTTTTAGGATCCGCAAGGCATAATCTGACATGTGGGCCAATGTTCCCGGTGTCAATGATGCACTGCGAGTGCTGGTTGGAGGAGCACTTTCTGGCAAATCCACATCCCTCCAGTCATGCACAAACCCTGTACCAGACCTTGCCACGCCAACATTTTCACTTGCCCCACGAGATGCATCCTCCTCCCCTAAGTAATCATCCCCATCATCATCCTCCTCCTCCTCTTCTTCCTCCAACTCGTCCAGGAGAGGTCCCTGAGGAGACAATGGCTGAATGTCATCAAGGATTCCCTCCACCTCTTCCTCCTCGTCAACATTGGCTGCAGACGCCTGCTCCTTAAGGTGCGTCAAAGTTTGCATGAGCAGACGCATAAGTGGGATGCTCATGCTTAGGATGGCGTCATCTGCGCTTACCAGCCGTGTGCATTCCTCAAAACACTGAAGGACTTTACAGAGGTCTTTCAGCTTCGACCACTCACACCTGTCAACTCCATGTCTGCTCTCAAAGTGCCTGGCCGTGTATCCTCCCACAAATGCATTATGGCCTGCCTCTGCTCGCACAGCCGCTCCACCATGTGCAGGGTGGAGTTCCACCTTGTTGCAATGTCGATAATGAGGCGGTGGTTGGGAAGGTGGAGCAATCGCTGCAGCTTCTGCATACGAACGGAGTGTACAGGCGACCGGCGGATGTGCGCGCACAGTCTTCGCACCTTCTGGAGCAGGGCTGTTAACTCCGGATAATTTTTGAGGAAGCACTGCACCACCAGGTTCAAGGTGTGAGCCAAGCAAGGTACAGTGGGGAAAAAAAGGATTTAGTCAGTCAGCAATAGTGCAAGTTCCACCACTTAAAAAGATGAGAGGCGTCTGTAATTTACATCATAGGTAGACCTCAACTATGGGAGACAAACTGAGAAAAAAAAATCCAGAAAATCACATTGTCTGTTTTTTTTTCATTTTATTTGCATATTATGGTGGAAAATAAGTATTTGGTCAGAAACAAGCAATCAAGATTTCTGGCTCTCACAGACCTGTAACTTCTTCTTTAAGAGTCTCCTCTTTCCTCCACTCATTACCTGTAGTAATGGCACCTGTTTAAACTTGTTATCAGTATAAAAAGACACCTGTGCACACCCTCAAACAGTCTGACTCCAAACTCCACTATGGTGAAGACCAAAGAGCTGTCAAAGGACACCAGAAACAAAATTGTAGCCCTGCACCAGGCTGGGAAGACTGAATCTGCAATAGCCAACCAGCTTCCAGTGAAGAAATCAACTGTGGGAGCAATAATTAGAAAATGGAAGACATACAAGACCACTGATAATCTCCCTCGATCTGGTGCTCCACGCAAAATCCCACCCCGTGGGGTCAGAATGATCACAAGAACGGTGAGCAAAAATCCCAGAACCACGCAGGGGGACCTAGTGAATGAACTGCAGAGAGCTGGGACCAATGTAACAAGGCCTACCATAAGTAACACACTACGCCACCATGGACTCAGATCCTGCAGTGCCAGACGTGTCCCACTGCTTAAGCCTGTACATGTCCGGGCCCGTCTGACGTTTGCTAGAGAGCATTTGGATGATCCAGAGGAGTTTTGGGAGAATGTCCTATGGTCTGATGAAACCAAACTGGAACTGTTTGGTAGAAACACAACTTGTCGTGTTTGGAGGAAAAAGAATACTGAGTTGCATCCATCAAACACCATACCTACTGTAAAGCATGGTGGTGGAAACATCATGCTTTGGGGCTGTTTCTCTGCAAAGGGGCCAGGACGATTGATCCGGGTACATGAAAGAATGAATGGGGCCATGTATCGTGAGATTTTGCGTGCAAACCTCCTTCCATCAGCAAGGGCATTGAAGATGAAACGTGGCTGGGTCTTTCAACATGACAATGATCCAAAGCACACCGCCAGGGCAACGAAGGAGTGGCTTCGTAAGAAGCATTTCAAGGTCCTGGAGTGGCCTAGCCAGTCTCCACATCTCAACCCTATAGAAAACCTTTGGAGGGAGTTGAAAGTCCGTGTTGCCAAGCGAAAAGCCAAAAACATCACTGCTCTAGAGGAAATCTGCATGGAGGAATGGGCCAACATACCAACAACAGTGTGTGGCAACCTTGTGAAGACTTACAGAAAACGTTTGACCTCTGTCATTGCCAACAAAGGATATATCACAAAGTATTGAGATGAAATTTTGTTTCTGACCAAATACTTATTTTCCACCATAATATGCAAATAAAATGAAAAAAAAACAGACAATGTGATTTTCTGGATTTTTTTTTCTCAGTTTGTCTCCCATAGTTGAGGTCTACCTATGATGTAAATTACAGACGCCTCTCATCTTTTTAAGTGGTGGAACTTGCACTATTGCTGACTGACTAAATACTTTTTTTCCCCACTGTATGTGGCTGAGTTTTGAAAGGGCTATGGCTGCCACAAAATTACGGCCGTTATCACTAACTACCTTGCCTGCTTCAAGATGTACACTACCCAGCCATGACTCAGTTTGTCGCTTCAAGTACTCGGCCAGCACCTCGGCGGTGTGTCTGTCGCCCAAACACATCATCTGCAACACAGCCTGCTGACGCTTTCCACTAGCTGCTCGATAGGGGGACACCTCGTGTGCAACAGTGGCAGCTGCAGATGGAGTGCTCGTACGACTGCGCTCTGTGGACGAGCTTTCGCTTCTGGAGGAGGAGGAGGAGGAGGGTCGAACGCCTACAGCCAACTGTTTCCTATACCGTGGGCTAGGCAGCACTGTCCCACCACCGCTGTCCCCTGTGGACCCTGCATCCACCACATTAACCCAGTGCGCAGTGATGGACACGTAATGGCCCTGGCCATGCCGACTGGACCATGCATCAGTTGTGAGGTGCACCTTTCCACTCACTGACTGCTTGAGTGCATGGACAATGCGGTCTTTTACATGATGGTGGAGGGCTGGGATGGCTTTGCGAGAGAAGAAGTGGCGACTGGGTAGCTCATAGCGTGGTACTGCATAGGCCATGAGTTCGCGGAAAGCTGCGCTTTCCACCAACCGATAGGGCATCATCTCAAACGAGATTAGTTTGGCAATGTGGGCTTTCAAACCCAGTGTACGCGGATGAGAGACTGAGTACTTTATTGACCTACTCATAGTGTCTGGGAGGGTGAGCTGGACTTGAGAGCTGCATATGGTGGAAGTAATGGTGGACAGGGCGGACTGAGAGAGGGTTGATGATGGTGATGGAGTTGGTGTTCTTTCTGATGGCCTAGATTCAGTATTTCGTTGATATAACAGTGAGATTCCCTGACTGCTGTGGCCTTGCAACGACACCTCAACATTTGCTGCTGTGCTAACGGGTGGGCTAACAGTGGGGGAAACAATGTAGCGTTGCTGACTACCTTCTTTGTGATCAGTTGCACATGTGGCACTTGAGGTTTGGTGTTGTGTCCATGCTTGCAAGTGGATGCTGGTCAAATGTCTAAGCATGCAACTGGTATTCAAATTTTTCAGATTTTTCCCTCGGCTAAAGGTCTTTGCGCACTTCTTACAGATAACCTTGGCCTGATCATGAGGATTTTGTTCAAAAAAGTGCCACACTGCACTCTTCCTACTTCCTACTACTGGCAGACATTTTGCGGCCTAGCACGCTGTGATCTTTTGACCCTCTGGACAAGCTGTCCAGCAACTCTTTTGATTTTTGGAACCTGTCTTTGGAGTGCTCCGGGCCTGCCAGATAACAGCTGTTGCGATGTCGATGTCTGCTGTGGATGCTCCTCATCTGAGCTATTGGAAGCAGCACCCTCTTCCCCCAATGGATGTCAATCTGGGTCAACAACTGGGTCATCCATCACCTCCTCTTCAATGTCATGTGCACCTTCCTCTGTGTCACCGTGTATGGTGGTATAGTGTGCGGGAAGGGGCACCTGAGTCTCATCAGGGTCAGAATCTGGCTCTGTACACTGCGAGGACAATGTAGTGCTCTGAGTGATTGTACCAGCAGAATCAACTATCAGCGGCTGTGCATCAGTGCACTCCATGTCAGATTCATCTTGGCCTGGGTAATTCACCATTTCACTTGATAATCCAGGCATGGTATGTGAAAACAGCTCCATGGAGTAATCAGTAGTATGGCCTGCGTCATCCTTCAATCTTGGTTGGGGCGAAGGACACAAGGAAAGGTGTGGTTCATGAACATGAGCCTCCAATGACGACTCAGTGCTTTTACTTTTTACAACTTCAGAAGAAGAGGCGATAGAGCTGGAGGCTGAGTCAGCAATGTAAGACAAAACTTTTTCCTGATGCTCTGGCTTTAAAAGCGGTTTGCCAACTCCTAGAAAACTAAGCCTTCAAAGCCTTATGGAGCCAGACGATGACGCAGGCGCAACACCTCCTGCATTCGGTCCTATTTTGCTTTTGCCACTACCATCAGATCCACCACCAACACCATCATTACCAGCTGCCAACCCCCGCCCAATTCCACGACCTCTTCCACCAGCCTTCCTCATTTTTGGTAGAAATGTAGACAAAATCCAACAAACTATATAGTAATGTAAAACAAGGTACAAGGTGTCTATAGGACAGGGGAGATTTAGATTTTCTGCACACACTAGTGGACACTGGACACTTTTGGATTGTGTGAGGCCCACTGAATATCAGAGCGCTATGTCACAGGCTCGATGGCACAGGTGTGAAAAAAGTGACTACAGGCTAAGGGAGATTTTGAATTTCTGCAGACACTTGTGGACACTGGACACTTGGATTGTGTGAGGCCCACTGAATATCATAGCACTATGTCACAGGCTCGATGCAACAAGTGTGAAAAAAGTGACTACAGGATAAGGGAGATTTTGAATTTCTGCAGACACTAGTGGACACTGGACACTTGGATTGTGTGAGGCCCACTGAATATCAGAGCGCTATGTCACAGGCTCGATGCAACAGGTGTGAAAAAAGTGACTACAGGATAAGGGAGATTTTGAATTTCTGCAGACACTAGTGGACACTGGACACTTGGATTGTGTGAGGCCCACTGAATATCAGAGCGCTATGTCACAGGCTCGATGGCACAGGTGTGAAAAAAGTGACTACAGGATAAGGGAGATTTTGAATTTCTGCAGACACTTGTGGACACTGGACACTTTTGGATTGTGTGAGGCCCACTGAATATCAGAGCGCTATGTCACAGGCTCGATGGCACAGGTGTGAAAAAAGTGACTACAGGATAAGGGAGATTTTGAATTTCTGCAGACACTTGTGGACACTGGACACTTTTGGATTGTGTGAGGCCCACTGAATATCAGAGCGCTATGTCACAGGCTCGATGACACAGGTGTGAAAAAAGTGACTACAGGATAAGGGAGATTTTGAATTTCTGCAGACACTTGTGGACACTGGACACTTTTGGATTGTGTGAGGCCCACTGAATATCAGAGCGCTATGTCACAGGCAGAAATTGGCTAGTGTATCACAAACTACAAGATGTATGTAGAATTGGGCAGAATAGGAATCTCCCTAGAGTGTAGGTCTGTAAGAACGGAACAAGTCCTCCACTTATCCTTCCACAGTGACACACAGATAGCTTCACTGTGGCTGTGATAACAGCCGTTACACGGTACTGTGTGAGGAGCGTACACCGCTGTATGGTGTGAAAAAATGCACGCTCAGTACCTCAGCAGGACAAAAAAAAAAAATTGGGATTGCTTTTAAAAAAGCAGTTTGCAGAGCAGTGGGGAAACAGCAATGCAGCTGTCAGGAAGCCTTAGAAGGCAGCCTAACAACCAACACCGCTGATCCACCACAATATAGCCTCCCCTTGCACTGCACACACAGTGACTGGTGGGTTGCACAGGCAAAATCGCTAGCAGCAGAAGCAGTTTTTTTTTCTTCTTCCCTGCCTAACTCTCTCCCTACAGAATCAGCAACCTCTCCCTATGCTAAGATCGGCAGAAGTAAGATGGCGTTCGGCGTGCACGCCCTTTTATAACCCCTGTGACGCCCACCAAAGCAAGCCAATCACTTGCATGCCCTTCTGAAAGATGGTGGTGACCCCTGCCTATGTCATCACGTTGCCCACAGTGTCCGTGGATCCTGATTGGCTGAAAAAGAGCGCAAAACAAACTTTTGAAACGCGACTTTGGCGAGTAAGTCGCCGACCTCGTGGCCGACCTCATCCTAGGGTCGGGTTTCGTTTCATGAAACCCGACTTTGCCAAAGGTCGGCGACTTTTGAAATTTTTCGACCCGTTTCGCTCAACTCTACTCAAAACCCTTGCTCGCCCTGACCCTAAACCCTCACTAGGGAATTGGTCGGTGCGTAGACTAATCCCACCACTGCACTAACAACACACATGAGGAAAGAAGACAATACAGGGGACACCACTTATCTTTATGCTCTGTGCTTACGCTCCTGCAACAGAGCCCCACCACCTGCGTGCGTCTTCTCCTCCACCTCGGTCCATCACCATCTTGGATCTTTCACCATAGTGCAGCCTTGGAGCAGAGTCCACCACCAATTGCAGCAGTCCAGTAACAGAGTCCCAAAGATGAGTCAGCCTCTGCCAAGAATTTAAGCATGCTTGAATTCAACTATCAGCAACCAAGTTGAGCATGCCGAGTGCGACTCTCTCCATAGTCGTCACTCCACCAAGCCATGCACGCACTTCCTGCTGACACCATAAACTGCGACTCCACCAGGCCATGCCAGCCTTTCTTGCAGACACCATTAGCTGCCACTCGTACCCTCTGGCTGACTGCGCAGGACTCCTATTCAGCTCCATGTTCACCCAGGCTTCCTTCCCAAATGAACACAATATCACCAGCAGTGATTGCACACACCTAGCACACCTTTATAGGGTGTCACACCTGATTTATAATTGTGCTTTAAAACTAAAGCTAAGGTGCGATACCATTCTCCACCACCGGGCAACTTAGAATGAAACACCACGTGTAGTAATTCTAATGGCCACCGGGGGCAATCACGGTCACTTTGCACCTACCCAAAGGAAAAAAAGTTCACTTTGTCCATTTAAACTGTCAGATCCAAAAGTGGATCATGACAGTTGATGTACAAAAGGGGAGAGTACCTGTACGCCTTTTGAATTGCGGGGAGGAGGAGGCCACAATACCTCGGTATGCCACAGTTGCTAAGCTGCTCACTATCAGTAATAATGCAATGCAGGCAGCAGAGCCCTTGGTCTCATCCGACCAGGTGGAGGACAACGGCTCTGTAAAGCAGCTGGAGGAGTGGTGCCAGCAACTGCAGGTGGGGACTGACTCTACACCTTCATACCAGATAAATGGGGTTTACAGGGTGACCCAGGAATATGAGCGGGTATTTAGTAAACACCCTCTAGATTTTGGGAAGGCAAAAGGGGTTCAACACCATATCCCCACTGGAAATCATCCACCCATTAAAGAAAGGTACCGGCCTATGCCCCCCACACAATACCAATGTGCTAAAGGTATGTTGAGAGAGATGAAGGAAGCTGGGGTCATCAGAGACAGTTGTAGCCCCTGGGCAGCCCCAATAGTTTTTGTAAAGAAAAAGGATGGTACCATGAGAATGTGTGTTGATTACAGAAAAATTAACAGCATTACACATAAAGATCCCTACCCATTACCCAGAATTGAAGAGTCATTAGCTGCACTTAAAACTGCTAACTACTTTTCCACCTTAGATCTCACTAGTGGGTATTGGCAGGTTCCCGTGGCAGAGGCAGACAAGGAGAAAACAGCATTTACCACCCCAATGGGTCTCTCTTAGTTCAACTATATGCCATTCAGGCTCTGCACTGCCCCAGGAACATTTCAATGGCTGATGGAGTGCTGCCTGGGACACATGAACTTTGAGACAGTCCTGTTGTACCTTGATGATGTCATTGTTTTCTCCAAGACTTATGAAGACCATCTGGAGCACCTGGCTGAGGTGTTTGAAGCCTTGTCCAACTTTGGCCTGAAGGTGAAGCCTTCCAAATGCCACCTCCTGAAGCCCAAGGTACAGTACCTCGGTCATGTAGTGAGTACAGAAGGTGTGGCATCAGATCCTGACAAAGTCACAGTCATCCGGGACTGGCCAAAGCCCAGCAACCTCCATGAAGTATGCCAATTCCTCGGGTTGGTAGGCTACTACTGAAGGTTCGTCAAAGGCTTCACGGAGATAGCCACCCCTATGCAAAATCTTCTGGTGGGGCAGTCCAAGAAGGCCAAACAGAAAAGTTCCACCTTTGAATGGACTGAGGAGTTGGAGAGATCCTTCACCAGACTGAAGATGGCTCTCACAGAAGATGAAGTTCTGGCCTACCCAGATTATGACAAACCCTTTGTGTTGTATACTGATGCCAGCAATGTGGGACTTGGAGCAGTATTGTCACAGGTACAGAATGGCAAAGAAACAGTGATCTCCTACGCCAGCAGGAAGCTTCGTCCCACTGAAAGGAACCCAGATAACTACAGTTCCTTCAAGCTGGAGTTCCTCGCCAAAGTCTGGGCTGTGACTGAAAGATTCAAGCATTACCTAGCTTCAGCCAAGTTTACCATTTTTGCGGACAACAACCCGTTGACTCACTTGGACACTGCAAAACTAGGTGCACTGGAGCAGCGATGGATGGCTTGGCTGTCTAACTATGAGTTTACCATCAAGTACCGGACAGGGCACAAGGATGCCAATGCTGATGCCCTGTCCAGAATGCCTAATCTGCCAGATGCAGGAGAAGACCCTGAGGCACTTTAAGAAATAGAGTTGCCTCCCTTCCACCGACCCCTTGCGGCCCAACGTGCACAGGGAGTGAGAAACAGAAGGTCTGGCTTGAAAGAGGTCACCCTAAATCCATTGCCCCATCATGACTGGACAGAAACTCAGGATAATGACCCCGCGGTCCGCCTGGTGAAGGAGCTACTGTCACAAGCTGACTCATGCCCAGAGTCGAATGTTCCTAAAGAAACCCAGCAGTTGTGGAAGGAAAGAGGTCGGCTGTTCATCTATGAAGGAAAGCTGTGTCGGAGGAGTATCAATGCCCGCACTCATGAGCTGGTCTGGCAGGTGGTAGTCCCAAAGAGAGAGGCATCAATGGTCTTGGAAGCATACCACAATGGAGCTGGACACTTCGGATGGAAGAAGTTGGAAGCATTGCTCCGGGAGAGATTCTACTGGGCTGGTATGAGAAAAGCCATTGAAAAGTGGTGCCGAGAGTGTGGACAATGTAACTTGCACAGAAAGGATCGAAACAGCCAGAGAGCTCCTCTACAGCCAATCATCACCAAACAGCCACTTGAGTTGGTAGCCCTGGACCATGTGAAGCTGGTTCCAAGCCGGTCAAGCTACATCTATGCTCTTACCATCGTGGACCACTACTCAAGATTCCTGGTAGTTGTGCCTGTCAAAGATCAAACAGCCAGGACAGCAGCCAGAGCCTTCCAACAGCACTTTTGCAGACCACATGGATATCCTGAGAGAGTACTTACTGATGAAGGTCCGGCTTTCGAGGCAGAAGTGTTCCAGGAATTCTGTAACTTGTATGGTTGCAAGAAGATCAGGACAACCCCTTATCATCCACAGACCAATGGCATGTGCGAGAAGATGAACCAGGTAGTGATTGACCTACTGAAGACATTGCCTTTGGAGGAGAGAAATCTGTGGCCAGAAAAGTTGCCAGATCTGGTAGACCTCTACAACCATATTCCGGTGAATTCCACCAACTGTACCCCAGCCTACCTAATGAGAGCAAGACCTGGTAAACTGCCTATTGATTTGTACATTGGAGTCCTTACGCCTGAAGTAACGTCACCAGATGCTGACTGGGATATATGAAGACAACAACAGTACAGAAGAGTACAGGAGTGTGTGGAGAAGAGTTTAGCCCAGGCAAGACAAAAACAAGAAAGGAACTACAATCAGCATGCACCTGCGGTTCCCTTGTCACCAGGAGAGCAAGTTATCAAGTGGAAAAGAAGATTGCATAAATTGGATGACCAATGGGAAGCTGAGCCTTACACCATTCTACCCTCAAACTTTGACAATACCAAGGTGTGTCTTATTAGCAAAGATGGAGGAGAAACCTCAGCAGCCAGATCAAGGGATCATTTGAAATTATGTCCTGACGTGTTAAAAGAAAGAATGGAAGAACAAGATAACATCCAAACCCATAGAAGAAGAAGAGAAGGTAAGCACAATACTTGGAGAATTCCCTGCAAATTGGACTAAAGTAAATGATGCTATAGAGGTGACAGTGTTGACTTTCCCCAATTTATAGAACAGGAAGACGTGACTCCAGAAAATCCTGAAGATCAGGAAAATCAGGCAGCAGATGCCACCCCAGCAGTGGAGCCAGAGAACCCTCGCCCTGCCAGTGGTGAATCTGTTATACCCATGGTGAGTCTAAAGGGGGTTTTACACTAAGCAATATCGCTAGCAATATCGCTAAAACGTCACTGGTTTTGTGACGTTATAGTGATATCGCTAGCGATATCGCTATGTGTGATACTTACCTCCGACCGGCTCCCCCGCTGTCCATCGCTGATCGCGCGAGAATGTCCGGCTCCATTTCTCGTCGGACGCTTCCTGCTGGGCTTCCTGCTGTGACGTCCAGCAACGCGTGGAGGCGGGCGGGAGGACGTCTGGATCGCTGTGTGTGAATGGTAAGTATCGTGCGCTGCGTCGCTGCTGCATCGCTGTGAGATCTTTCTGTATGAAAGCTCACTAGCGATCATTTAGCGATGCACCAGCGATCCTGACCGGGTCGGATCGCTGGTTGGATCGCTGGTGCATCGCTAAATGTAAAAGGGCCTTAAGAGTTCGCAGACAATCTAGTATTCCTGTGCCATGCAGAACCACCAGTAGTGTATCCAGTACATTACACACTACACCAGTAGTTAGCACCAGACAACCAGTAGGATTCCCAGTGACACCAGTGTC